>NC_074720.1:20343644-21001144 GCF_947242115.1 Biomphalaria glabrata
TCTCTGTTCCTCGGGACCCGCGAGGCCAGAATTAAATGTTCCACATACTACTGGAATAGTTAACTAGTGGGCCACCACGTGATTAAATCTCTCTAAAGCTAATAAGCAAAGTCTTCTGTTAAATACTCAGATTGTGCGAAGTGTTCCGTTAAGGAAAGGTAGTAGGCGATAGTTTGTATTATACACAGGCAGTACACACTGACCAGGACTTGGCTGTAAGTGAAGCAGAAAATCATTGTTTAAATCAACAGTTTATACAAAATGGGTGACAAGTCTAACTGCTTCAACTATCGAGGCATTACACTTCTGTCAGTAGCAGGACAGATCTTTGCTCGAGTCTTGCTCGACCGACTAACCCACTCTTTAGTGGACGAGGTCTTATCTGAAAGCCAATGTGGTTTCAGAGCCAGTAGAGGTACATCTGACATGATATTTGTTCTGCAACAAAAATGCAAAGAGCAAAACTAAACCTACACGCTGCCTTTGTGGACCTCACCAAGGATTTCGACAAGGTCAGTCGCGATGGTTTGTGGAGGATTCTGGCTAGGCTGGGATGCCCATTTACGTTCCTATCCATTCTCAAGCAGTTTCACGTGGGACAAAAAGGCCAGATCAGACACAATGGTGACCTTTCTGATCACTTCCCAATAGAAAATGGCGTGAAGCAGGCCTGTGTAGTTGCTCGTACTCTATTCACTATCTTCTTTGGCGTAATGCTTTGTCAAATGAGGCAGCGATTGCACGAATGCATCTACACCCTGTTTCGTTCAGACGGCAATAGGTTTAATCCTTGACGTCTACTATCCCATACAAAAACAAAAGAGATGGTCATAACGGATCTTCTCTATGCCGATCATTGCACCCTGCAAGCTCACAATGAACGTGATCTCCAGAACGCGGTAAACGAATTTGCATACGCTGCCGCCTCTTTCGGTCTATCTATAAAAATCGGGAAAACAGAAGTAAGTTCCAGAAGTCACCCAATAAAACTTACTCAGCCCCAAGGATCACAGTAAACGGACAGCCCCTTAACGTGGTAGACCACTTCACATATCTAGGTTGTATAGTATCAAATGACGCCTCACTTTCAAGGGAAGTTGATAACCGTCTGGCCAGTGCCAATAGCGCTTTTGGACACCTTCAGGCGAGAGTTTGGCGAAACAAATCACTCCGCATGCCTACAAACATAAATGTCTACCAGGCGGTGGTTCTCTCAACCCTTCTATATGACTCTGAGACATGGACACTATACAGAAAACAACAAAGACTTCTAGAGCGCTTCCACCAAAGATGCTTGCGCTCCATCATGGACATACGGTGGCAAGACCGCACTACAAACAGCGATGTCCTTGCGAACGCCGGTATGGACAGTATAGTGGGACTTCTTATGGTCCGGCAGTTACGCTGGGTAGGGCACGTACTTCGTATGGGAGACGAACGTATGCCAAAGGCAGGCTTTTTTGTGAGCTAACAGGTGGTAGAAGTAACAGAGGCGCCCCACGGAAACGCTTCAAAGACCAGCTTAGGCGCCAACTTTCCTTGGCTGACATAGAAGAGAGCACCTGGTTGCATGCGGCCTCAGAACGAGACAGCTGGAGGTCAGTCACGAAGGCCGCGGAATACACACTTGAGACCAAAAGAAAATCTGCTGCCAAGGACAAACGCAGACGGCGAAAAGAAAATCTAAATCGACCACCTGCGGACAATGGTTTGCTTGCCCTGGATGTGGCCAAATATGTAGGTCACAGCTGGAGCTGCGCAGCCACGGGAAATACTGCACTCCTCACTAATCTTCGGACTGGAAGACAAGCCTTATTATTATGTTTCATTAATGTCATCAATAATATAATATACATTGAGGTGAGGTAGGTTATTATTATTGATAGTTTTTGGCTTTTAGTATTCATGTTGAATATCAGCACCTGCCTACGGAACAGCGGTCAAGAACGGAGCCATCGGGGCCACCTTTGAGTTTGCAATTTTAGCTTCCTCCGAAAAGGGGATAGCCGCTATTAGTTTTTTAAAAAAAGATCACAGACTTCTTCATGAACAACTATGACTTCATTCATAGATTCGCGCTTTGATACACAACAATTTGATTCTAAGATCACAGTTGGAAAAGTATCAATGGCTCGTTATAAAATAAATGTTCCATTTATTAACTAACTCAATGAATGAACAACTGATTGAAATGTTTTTAAAAAAGATTTTTGATACGAACTTTGCTTTAGCTCTCTAAGTTTAAAAAAAAGGGCTATTTTTATAACTCGCAGTCTTGACCTATCCAAATTCAGACTAAATCAGACTAAAAAGAGCTCACATTTAGATCAAGACGGAGGGAGATGATGTGCACCACATTCTCTAAGATACTCCCTACATTTTTTTCAGGTATTCCATACATCATACTGCTTGGACAAACGCGCAAATATTGAACAGACATAAAACACAATAATATATCCGAAACAAAAAAAAGAAACAATTTATTCAAAAATATATTCAAATGACATGCACACACACACACGCTGCCACTCGCTTGGAGACACACACACAATTACATTTTATCTATGATTAGTAACAATCTAATGACATCATTTATAATCTCATTCTTGTCAGACACACAATTTATTTCTAATAAGAAATTTAAGAAAATTGAATGGAAAAGAGAAAAGAAAACACAAACTTGATGTTGCCTTTTGTCTGTACCAAATGAATTGTTTACTTTCAAGTCTGCCTAATAGCACTCGCTCTTTTTTTTTTTTGTGTCTTTGATGACGATCTAACTTTTTTTTTTTTTTGTATTGTGAGCTTTTTCAATTGAAAATATTTCAATCAGGTTTTTGAATTTCTAATGAGAATATTGTATTAATTTCACAAGGTTGAACGTTTTTTTCCCCCCTCTCTTGCTGTATCATTTACTATGCAACAAACTCTAGAGTTTATTTTGTTTCCTTCCTATTGAGTTTCAGTTTTTGTTGACAATCTATTCTTACATTTGAAAATGAGGGGAGATAATTGTATACGTTTCGTTGTTGAAACATGTAGAGATAAAATGAAGCCGTTTAGAAACCAGTATTACACAAGCAGTAGGAGAATAATAATAATAATTAAAAAAAAGCAATATTACAAAAACAGTATTTATAGAACACAATTTTAATGACGGCGTTACAAAAAAAGTATTTATAGAACACAATTTTAATGACGGCGTTACAAAAAAATAATATGTAAGAAATAAATTAGGAGCATATTAATAAATGACATCACACAAAAAAATACGCAACAATTTTAGAGATACACATTAGCCGATTGAACAATAGCGTGATATCTATGCATTGAGATAACAGTTCGTATATAATAAGTAATATATTTAAATAACAGTAGGTATTTCAAAAGGCATAGGAATGGCTATAACTCATATAGCATAATACAATTCTAAAAATTGTATTGAAAAGAGAAAAACTAAAAAACAAACTTGTTGTGTGTGATTGTTATAGAGAAGGTAAGAGAAAAAAAAAGGGGGGGGGGGTAGATAGAGAGAAAGAGAGAGAGAGGGAAATAAGAAAGGGGCAAAGCTAAAGACAAGACAAGCAAAGACATGTAAGAACGAGAGAAAGTAAAAAAAAAAAGAACTATAAGAAATAGAACGAATGAAACCAAACAAAGAAGTCTAGAAGTGAGGATGTAAAACAAGTCTAGAAGTGAGGATGTAAAACAAGTCTAGAAGTGAGGATGTAAAACAAGTCTAGAAGTGAGGATGTAAAACAAGTCTAGAAGTGAGGATGTAAAACAAGTCTAGAAGTGAGGATGTAAAACAAGTCTAGAAGTGAGGATGTAAAACAAGTCTAGAAGTGAGGATATAAAACAAGTCTAGAAGTGAGGATGTAAAACAAGTCTAGAAGTGAGGATGTAAAACAAGTCTAGAAGTGAGGATGTAAAACAAGTCTAGAAGTGAGGATGTAAAACAAGTCTAGAAGTGAGGATGTAAAACAAGTCTAGAAGTGAGGATGTAAAACAAGTCTAGAAGTGAGGATGTAAAACAAGTCTAGAAGTGAGGATGTGAAACAAGTCTAGAAGTGAGGATGTAAAACAAGTCTAGAAGTGAGGATGTAAAACAAGTCTAGAAGTGAGGATGTAAAACAAGTCTAGAACTGAGGATGTAAAACAAGTCTAGAACTGAGGATGTAAAACAAGTCTAGAACTGAGGATGTAAAAAAAGTCTAGAAGTGAGGATGTAAAACAAGTCTAGAACTGAGGATGTAAAACAAGTCTAGAACTGAGGATGTAAAACAAGTCTAGAAGTGAGGGTGTAAAACAAGTCTAGAAGTGAGGGTGTGAAACAAGTCTAGAACTGAGGATGTAAAACAAGTATAGAAGTGAGGGTGTGAAACAAGTCTAGGGGGACACGACAATTCGTTCACTGACATTTCGTTCACCGACAAATCGTTCACGCGACTATTCGTTCACCAGACATTTCGTTCACCCGACTATTCGCTCACGGACTATTCGCTCACAGACAACTTGTTCACCGACAGTTGGTTCACGACAAATCGTTCACGCGACAAATCGTTCACGCGACTATTCGTTCACGGCACGGACAAATTGTTCACAGACAAATCGTTCACTGGATAGTAACATATTGTTTATATTATATATTCTCGTCGCGTGTTTAATTTATTTACATTAAAACTTTTTTAGCTATTATTTCCAAATGCAAAAAATTTCTAGAGGTCAGGTCAAATCCGAGTTTATTTAATTTCGTTGTTGTTGTTAATATTTTGTTAATGAGGACAGTATGTGGTAAAAATTATACTTAAAAGAAAAAAAATAAAAAAAAAGAGATCTTACAAGCTAGCTGAAAAATGTAAACGGGCCCTCACTTTACTATAGGTAACATTTTTACTTTCACCTTTAATATACCTTTACACCCCCCCTTTTTTTTTTCATCTACTGGGAATCTACCCATTCATCTGGATACTCTAGTTAACACCTAGTGGAGTGCTAGACAGACTGGCTCCTCTGGAAGTCATACAATTTTATTGGACATTGCCTATACACATGTTCAATCTGTTAACATTGAAAATATCTACTAGACACTAGTATAGTACTTTCCATCAAGTTTAAAAGAAGTTTTATTTTATTTTTATTTTAGTTAACTTGTTTCTATATGTGACCACCCATTGGTAGACTAATTTGATTGCTTTGACTTCAATAACAAATTTATTGAAATATTTTTATTTTGTTGTTTTGCAATAAATTATAATTTTTTGATAGGGAACCAAAATATTTCTTAGTGTTCTATATGTAATTAGTTTTTTTTTTCTTAGATGTCTTAATTGATAAGTATTAACCTTAGATCTGTATCTAGTATGTGACGTTCAGAGTTGAACAGTGAAACCATATATTGTACCAAATCTAGTACCATTGTTAAAAATCTAAATTATCTCTCGTAAAAACACTGAAAGGATTGTGGAAAAAATACTAGTGTGTCTGAGCTAGCCAGGAAAACCAGTGACGTGGCAGAATCATGACGCGTAGGACGTAATCATCTTCTTTTTTGAAGAAACGTCTGTATTATATAAGATTTGTTTTTGTTAATAAGATATCAATAAAATGGGTATGTTAATTAAACATCTGGACCGCTATTAAGAAGATAAGCAAATATGGGTAGGTCGAACAAGACCACATAATGGACATGAGTGTAAAAGACGGCCTACATGTTGAAAGTAAAAATGTTACCTATAGTAAAGTGAGGTCCCATTTAAATGTTTCAGCTTGCTTGTAAGATCTCTTTTTTCTTTTAAGTATAATTTTTTATCACATACTGTCCTCGTTAACAAAATATTAACAACAAACAAACAAAAATTGACAAAGAATTTCGGATCACGCCCGATCTCAAGCAATTTTTTTGTTTTTGAAAATATCCAGTGAACGATTTGTCTGTGAACTATTTGTCTGTGAACGAATTGTTCGTGAACGATTAGTCGCGTGAACGATTTGTCGTGAACCAACTGTCGGTGAACAAGTTGTCGGTGAACAAGTTGTCTGTGAGCGAATAGTCCGTGAGCGAATAGTCGCGTGAACGAAATGTCTGGTGAACGAAATGTCTGGTGAACGAATAGTCGCGTGAACGAAAAGTCGTGAGCGATTTGTCGGTGAACGAAATGTCAGTGAACGAATTGTCGTGGAACCGTGAAACAAGTCTAGAACTGAGGATGTGAAACAAGTCTAGAACTGAGGATGTAAAACAAGTCTAGAAGTGAGGGTGTGAAACAAGTCTAGAACTGAGGGTGTGAAACAAGTCTAGAACTGAGGGTGTAAAACAAGTCTAGAATTGAGGGTGTAAAACAAGTCTAGAAGTGAGGATGTAAAACAAGTCTAGAACTGAGGGTGTAAAACAAGTCTAGAACTGAGGATGTAAAACAAGTCTAGAAGTGAGGATGTAAAACAAGTCTAGAAGTGAGGATGTAAAACAAGTCTAGAAGTGAGGGTGTGAAACAAGTCTAGAAGTGAGGATGTAAAACAAGTCTAGAAGTGAGGATGTAAAACAAGTCTAGAAGTGAGGGTGTGAAACAAGTCTAGAAGTGAGGGTGTGAAACAAGTCTAGAAGTGAGGGTGTGAAACAAGTCTAGAACTGAGGCTGTGAAGGAAAGAGAAGGAAAAGACGAATGATAACGAGATAGATGTGGGGATAAAGAAAGAGAGAATAGAAAGAGGCTGACAAAGAGAAAATAAAATAAAATAACAAAAGAAAGAGATAGAGAGAGGAGGAGAGAGAGGGTGGGAGGGAAGACAAAATATACCCCTCCCCACTCCTCTATTAACTATGTTTAAATGAGATAGATAAACGTTTGTGTATCCACTTCCGCTCACGTGACCGTGGTATCACACCTTCCCCGTGGGGCTGAGGGAGGCGCCCTGATGTTGTATAAAGGGGGAGCACGCAGGGCGCTAGAAGCGGTCAAGCCAAGAGAAAGAACACTTGAGTGAGCCTAAAACAAAAAAAAAAAAGGAAAAAACAAAACAAAACAGTTCTTCCCCTCCCACCCCTCTCAAATCACGCTATTCAGAGAAGATGGCAACAATTACGCCTTATCTAGATGGTAGATTCTTATCGCAAAGAGCTGCCGACTGCATCAACCTGGGGATGTCTATAAACAAAACGACTCCATCGACACAAGCCCATTCACCCCCTCCCCCAAACCCGCTTCCATCTCCAGTGAAATCACACACATAAGGAAATAACTGACTGCAGTTCCGCTGCCTTCAATATACTTCCCCCTCCCTCCCTTCCAGCCATCTTTAACCCCTAACACCCTATTCTTTAACGGAACCCTGATAGGGCGAGCATCCCCCCCCCCTCCCCGCTCTCTCTTCTGCGCCCCAAAACACTAAATTTTCTTTTAATAAAAGAGAAATCTCACGAGAGTGTTACGGGAGGATGAGGGGAAAAAAATCTATTTGTTGCCAGTCTATTATTATGAACCTAGTTATTTTAGTGGAAGAAAAAGAAAGAAAAGAAAACTAGATTCCAGAGATAGGAGATTCCTAAATCTCGCTCGGCCTGTTTTTCTCCCTCGGTTGTTCCTCTTACATTGATACGTCCCAATGCTGTAGAGATACGAAATCATTTCCTTGAAGCTTTGTTCACCATGCCTTCATCTTCAATGAATCATGGGAAATAGATTATTCTAATGTCATTGCTCAAAATACCCCCCCCCCCAAAAAAAATTGGGTAGGTGGGAGAGGAGGATGAAAGTGGAGTTTTTTTTTTGTTTGTTTCTTCCAAACAATTGTTTCCTGTCTATCTGCTACAAAGAGTAAGGTAGACTGCTCTTACCAGGAGATATTAAATATTTCTACTTGGAGGCTTGAATTCGATTCCGTTAAAAAAAAAAGAAGTTGATCTTTTGGTTTTGTTATCATGATCTCGCGGGAGCTCCAATGTCATTTCAAGTAAGAATTTGTAGACAGGTTCTAGCTAGGTGAATCTGGGTTTATTTTAGCTGCTTTATGCTGTTGGTTTTATTATATAAGATTTCGAATGATAATTATTATTGTACCCTATTCTACCTTCTGCTGGTCGGTCACTTTTGCTGGTCGGTCACTTCTGCTGGTCGGTCACTCCTGCAGGTCAGTCACTCCTTCAGGTCTGTCACTCCTGCAGGTCAGTCACTCCTTCAGGTCTGTCACTCCTGCAGGTCAGTCACTCCTTCAGGTCTGTCACTCCTGCAGGTCAGTCACTCTTTCAGGTCTGTCACTCCTTCAGGTCAGTCACTCCTTCAGGTCAGTCACTCCTTCAGGTCTGTCACTCCTGCAGGTCAGTCACTCATTCAGGTCTGTCACTCCTGCAGGTCAGTCACTCCTTCAGGTCTGTCACTCCTGCAGGTCAGTCACTCCTTCAGGTCTGTCACTCCTGCAGGTCAGTCACTCCTGCAGATCGGTTACTCCTGCAGATCGGTTACTCCTGCAGATCGGTTACTCCTGCAGATCGGTTACTCCTGCAGGTTGTTCTGGATTTCATTGTGAAGAAAGACCAAAACCCATAGCCTAGGCAGACTGGAGAGACGGGGTGAAAACGTTTGCAAGTGGAGACAATTAGGCCAAAGCTACCCCATTGGAGTTGGCATAGATGGAAGATAAACCTATTAACATGGTACTATCTACACTCCGTACCTCAAGGGGACGTTTTATGGCGGACACCCGCATGGCTGACGTTTTACAGAGAAAGAATATGGGGGATTTCTACGGCCTCGTCTCTAAACGAACGGGTTGGAATACATTTCCTCGAAAATATTGATATAAGAAATTGACATCTACTTGGATCCCTCCCAATGGTTCATGTTGGCCAGTGAAGGGGAACTTCCATGGGCCTAGAAGTCCAAGAGTCTTCCACTTAACACTAAGAAAAATTCCAAAGAGTAGAGCGCTCCAAGAAATAGGTCAAGGGCAATTTAAAAAAAATGCTTCAGAAACATCACGTCAAATGTTGACGGCGTCATTGTTGATGAGATAAGAGAAACTTAAGGATATCATTTGTGGATTAATGTCAGCCAATAATATATTCAAAAATATTACAGTACATGTATACTATAAATGAAAATCTTATTCTAGCTATATGTAGCGCAATCCAATAACTCTACAACTTATTATGTCATACAATGTATTGCTTGTATGAGACTTGCTCTGTACCTGGAAGTCTTGAAGCCTCTACGTCTGCAAACAATTTTTCTTTCCGAATGTATTTGATATAAAAATATAAATGCTACCATGTCATTAAATCTCCAGTGTTATTTAAACATCAGTAGCTCATTAAAGTCACCTGAAATACACGTCTTCCATACGGGCCAGCCGTCAGTTAACTGCTAGTTTAAAAGACATCCAGAACAGAGCCGGGGGCTCCCGCTAGTTCACATTATTTGTGTATGTGTGTTCGTCTTGATGGCGTTCGTCTTGATCTATCTCATTTATAACCAAATGCAATTTGTAAGAGTGAGCAGATATATTCAATTAATGCATGGCTTGTGCACGCGCGATGATCTTCAAAAGTCTGCACCCCCTCCCCCCTTGCGCCTCCGTTCGAGCCAACATTCCACGTTCTCATTGCCGCCCCCCCCTACTTTGTCCCCTTTTTTAAAATCCGAATGTTTTTCCCCTTTGTCTTTTTTTTTTTTGTGGCATTCCGTCACGATCAGCTTATGTTAAATTACGGAATAGCAGCCCCCCCCCTCCCCAACCTCTTTTGTGCGCAAGTGCAACATCCTTCACTTGGTGTTGCATTGTGGGTTGAATTCACTTTGTTTCAAAACCACTTCCGATTAGGTAACCTGTGCTAGAGTCGATCAGCGGGAGGCCGCAGCGTGACGCACTCTTTTAATGCTCCATCCAGGACTCAAGAGAGGGGTGTGGGACGGAAGTAATCTGATTTTAAACATTTAGGTCATTTGTCAAAACAAGGTCACCGGAGTTCGTTTATCATTGACATAGATTAATGTGTGGATGGACTATCTATCTATCTATCTATCTATCTATCTATCTATCTATCTATCTATCTATCTATCTGTCTGCCTGTCTGTCTGTCTGTCTGTCTGTCTGCCTGTCTGTCTGTCTGTCTGTCTATCTGTATGTCAGTCTGTCATGGTAGAGTGTAGTACAGAACTTGGAAACACTTTTGAACCAAAGAACGAAGGAACTATTTTTGGATTTCAAAATGAAACGAATCAAAGATCAACTAGTTCATTATCCAAGACTCTCCCCCCCCCCCCCACTTCCCCACCCCTCACTCTCCCCACACTTCCCCACCCCTCACTCTCCCCCCACCTCACACCTGGTGCTACTCATTTCAATTTGCTCCATTGTGTGTTGAAGTGTGTGGGTGTGCGTAGGCACATATCTAAACAGGAGCGTGAGAATAATAGGATAAAATCAGAGGCGGAGAAAACAACTACATAGGCTAGCTATCGGCTAGAACCTAAACTGATACCTTCATGGCCCATCGCTTCCTAGATCTGCGCTCATGGCTCTTTTGTTCCTGCTCTTCATATCACCCACCCAGCAGACGATCTGAGAGCTAACAACGTCATTGGACGTTAATCCCCAGCCTTTGTCATCGTTTTCAGACGGAAAGGACACCTCAACCATTTGACGTGGCGCGACTTCAAAAACCTTCTCAACACTAGAAAAGATCATTTGGGGGAAAAGTAATACTATCGTAGTTTTATCGCCAGGGAAACAAGTTCCACAACTGTGTATGTCATTCACTTAGAGATCAGAATGCTATTGTCTGCCTTGCAGGCCTAACATCTTCATCAAGACAGTACTAAGATAATGCTGAGTTGTTTCCCTTTGCTGATCTCTTCAAGCGATAACTTTCTATTCTATTAGGCTGGAAAATTGCTTCAATTATTCGTTCAATTGTATCATAAGAGTCTTTCAGGGCTGCTAAGTGCTTATCTTATTTTATCCTATCTTTATTATTTCAAAAAAAATAAAAAAATTGAGAGATTCATGTAAACAGAGTTACATGGAAAATGGATGACTGCCTTGTCGTGTGGTACGCGTCTTGGCTTGGCGTTTTAAGGGTTCTTGGTTTGAAACCCCCCGGTCGCCTTCACCCCCCCCCCCCCGCACTCCTGCTGGAGGCTTTGGTAATCCTCTTTAAATCTGAAGGAATATTCCTAAGTTGTTAAACAAAACAAAATACGAAATAATCCAAGAAATATTGAGGTAACCATGGAAACGCTAAGAAAACAAAGAAAACAATGCGCCGTGGAAATGCTTGTACACTGCAAGGGTGTCACGAAGTAAACTGAGAACCACTGTCAAGGATGGAGACACAATATATCAACTGAGAACCACTGCCAAGGATGGAGACACAATATATCAACTGAGAACCACTGCCAAGGATGGCGACACAATATATCAACTGAGAACCACTGCCAAGGATGGAGACACAATATATTAACTGAGAACCACTGCCAAGGATGGAGACACAATATATCAACTGAGAACCACTGCCAAGGATGGAGACACAATATATCAACTGAGAACCACTGCCAAGGATGGAGGCGCAATATATCAACTGAGAACCACTGCCAAGGATGGAGACACAATATATCAACTGAGAACCACTGCCAAGGATGAAACACAATATATCAACTGAGAACCACTGCCAAGGTTGAAAACACAATATATCCTTCAAAAAAACCCACCATGAACTAAACTGCAAGAAAGATGTGTCTAGGCATTTATTGAGCATCGAGCGATAGCTCCAGCTGTTCCTGGGCCTGTCAGGTGAAACAAAAGCAAGCGGTGGTTCATTCGAGCAAGTCTAGCACATCTAGCAACAATTCGTTATGTCCCTAGCCCAGACAACGGTCAAGATAACTCTCCAGGTAGCAGGGCCCCACACACCCATCACCCTGCCCATGTAGCCTCGGCTAAATCTTTAATCTCCTAGACACAGAGTCTCGGCGCCTATGTGAGACATTTATAAAACGGACCGGAGAGAGGGAAAAAAGGGTAAAAAAAGGGGGGAGGGGGAGATATTCGACTGAAAAATTGTGTAGGTGTTTCTGTGTGTGAGTTAAAGAAAGGGGGAGGTCTATCAATGAACGAGATAGTAGAATGGTTGTGAATCCCCCATCCACCCCTCCTTTTGTCTTTCCAAAGACTGACAAGAAATGGTGGTCGAGGCATTAACATCTACATCACAAACAGTTGGATTCAATAGAGCACTCACTAATGGAGCTATCTTATCTTCTTCACTAGCTATGATGTCATCGACTTGCAGGTCTATGATTGGTCGCACGGGTATCTTGTTGGTAGTCACGTGACCCAGATGATGTGGCATTCCTTTGTCACGGCGTACCACGAGATAACCTAACCTAACAAACTGAATATATGCTGATCGTCGTCCGCGTTGAGGAGTGCTATATAGAATCACCTTGAACTTTGATCTACACCATGAACTCTGAACTCATGAGTACCGGGTTAAGGTGATTTTTAAGTTGCAACGTTTTTAATACAGTCATGTTCGGCACGTTTTTGGCGCTAGAGATTCTGGCGATATTTGAAAATAAAAAACGATTTATAATACCCCCCCCCCTTTCCAGAAATGAAATTATATATATATATATATATATATATATATATATATATATATATATATATATATATATATATATATATATATATATATATATATATATATATATATATATATATATACGCTAATGTAAAAATCTGTCCACTTTTTCTGATAGTTTCTACATTCAGAGTCTACTTTTTGTTTCTTCAGATCTCCCATTTCATTAACACACACATATTAAATTGTGCTGCACCCTTCGTGTTGATACCACAAGAAGACAACTCAAAATGGTGCATGAAAGAAAAAGACACAAGATGTCAAGGACATGTCCAGCTCAAGACAGGAGAATTTTTCAATAGTGAATGTGTGTGTGACTGTCAAATCATCTCCTTGAAAACTATTGTTTTTTTGTTTTGTTACAAGAATATAGCAAAATCTTGATTCAGTTCGGTTAAGGTCATGACCGTTCACTTCGGTTCGTACCAATCAGTTTTAAAGTTCGGTTCGTTTGTAAGTGAGGTTCTACTTCGGTTCGGGTTCGGTTCGTTTCCCATCTCTAGTAAAAACAGTAAACCGGCTACAGGCAGCCTCAATGCAGACCAAGGATACGAAGATTTGAGAAAGTTTGAGGCAGAGTTCGCAAAGAGCGTTCAGAAGATGAGAGATCTGGAAGGACGTGGTCAAGATACTTCCTTGGGTTCAAGCGATGGATGGAGTGATGGTCGGGGGAGACAAATCATTAATTTTGTTAAAAAATTTAAGATATTGATAACATACATCATAACATGATGAAGTTAAATGATATTTTTTGACTCCCTCTTGATCTTCTAATGCCTTATTTGGGAACAAAATGTTTTCGACCAAAAAAAAAAAGATAAATTATTATCTGTTTCTTCTGAGATCACTGGAGTTTCTACTTCAAGAATTAAAGTGTGTGCTCAGGATAAACAGAGGCGTAGCTGACAAGATCGTTAAGGTGGGGTATGAAATGTGACTTGTTCAGACACTTTCGTGTGTCCAACGTGAGATTCCCAGTCTTTTCTTTACTTCAAGTACATTCTGTTTTAAATCAAGTCATTACTTTGTTGCCTAATATGTACTTTTAATTAATATATATTAAACTTTCACTTTGAGAATAGTATTAGACGTGTAAGATATTTATTGTATTGACAGTCTTTGT
Source organism: Biomphalaria glabrata (assembly GCF_947242115.1). Lineage (NCBI taxonomy): Eukaryota > Metazoa > Mollusca > Gastropoda > Planorbidae > Biomphalaria > Biomphalaria glabrata. The sequence goes on from NC_074720.1 coordinate 20,357,408, forward strand.
AGCAACCAATAATTGTACGCCCTCCCGCGCCCTACGATCCAACGCTCCATTATCTCATTTTGAAATATTCGTTTCCTCAGCATCGGCTACGTAACTTCATCTTTACCACAGGTGGTGCTCATTCCACATCTGGAGACTTACGGCCAGTTAGGGCACGGGGAGGGGGTGTGTGAGATGAAGTGGAAGAAAGGCAGGAGTGGGAGGGGAGGGGCGCCATGTTTTTAAGAGCGGGGAGGAACATGTTCATTCTTGCTTGAGAAGGTAGTTGTTCTAGCTGAAACGATGAAGATCCAGTTACCACATTGTGGATGCACCTCTGAACAGTTGTGAAACACATGTTGTTGGGACAGAGGAGAGACTCCGTTACACCACCCCCTCCCTCCCTTCCTCGTGTACCTTTTAGTTTCGCCGATGTTTCATTGGTCTGTGTCTTCTGTTGTAGTCAAGTGCGAGATTCACCATTGTACTCACTGAGCCACATGTAAGCACTATGTAAGATGAATCTACTCTATAATAAGAGGTAGCCAGTATGTAAGATGAATCTACTCTATAATAAGAGGTAGCCAGTATGTAAGATGAATCTACTCTATAATAAGAGGTAGCCAGTATGTAAAATGAATCTACTCTATAATAAGAGGTAGCCAGTTTGTAAGATGAATCTACTCTATAATAAGAGGTAGCCAGTATGTAAAATGAATCTACTCTATAATAAGAGGTAGCCAGTATGTAAGATGAATCTACTCTATAATAAGAGGTAGCCAGTATGTAAGATGAATCTACTCTATAATAAGAGGTAGCCAGTATGTAAGATGAATCTACTCTATAATAAGAGGTAGCCAGTATGTAAGATACAGTGACTGAGTAAGACTAACCTAAATGTCGAAAGGATTTTCTCACTTTGAAGGATACAGTCATGATACACTTACAGTCATGATACACTTACAGTCATGATACACTTACTAAGTAACAAACAGGTCTACTCATTATGTACGTTACGTTAATCTGAAGTACTTACTCAGTAAGACTCCGTGAGTTGTAGGTACTCTACAAAAAAGTACTTTGTTATTCACATTATACTTTAACTTTTGTGAAATGCGCTTACTCCTAAGAGTAAGACTATACTGGCTTGGAAGAACTGTATGACCCCCTGGGCGCCAGGACTGAGCTACTCTTGGGCTTCACTTGGTCTTGGTAAAATTCTGGAAATCGCACATGCTCACACAGTCCCACATACACACACGCATACATCCCATCCTGCTCACAGATATAAACAAACACGCACACACTGCCACAGACTCATTGGGCTGTTGTTCACGACCTGTGTAACAAGTGCTCCAATGAACCTAAAACTTCACGTGTCAATTAGAACGACCCCACCCCCCGTCTTTCTCCTGCGCACAAATCCTGGCACTGCCAAAATCCTCCCCCCCCCCTCCTTTGAGTTTAAGTTGGCCAATTGTGATGACATCTTCAAACAAAGATGTGTCTTGGCGGCTTGTAGGTCCGAAAAACAGGTTCAGCGGGGATTCACTCCCCCCCCCCTCTCCCCATTCCTTGTCCTCCTCGCCTCATTAAGAATAGATCGAGATAAGTTTTGAGCTCGTTCCATCTAGGAAGGTCAGAAGATAGCGAGCAGGAAGAGACAGGAATGATAAAATAAAGGCCCTGCGTATTAATTTACAGAGGCGGGGAAAGAAACCAGGGGGCGTATTAAAAAAAAAGGATGGACCACAATGGAGTGGGGCGGAACGGGTGCCTTGGATGTGAAAGAAAATAGTTTTCACATGAAGGTAATTATCTCCACAACCGGAGGGGGAAGCCAAACAACAACAATACCCCCCCCCCCCCCCAAGCCTTTGTTCTTCCTGATGAGGCGGAATGAACTGATACGATATAAGGCCGACAACTTTAATGGGGCATCCAACTGGTTCTCTCCCTTATCAACAAGGAGGTGCAAGAGTTCCGCTCCTTAATTTAAAACAAAAAATACTCACCAGGGAGTTTTCTTTCAACTCGAGGTGGTCGAGGGTAGGGGCGTATGATTTAGAAACTATGGTCTAGGTTTGAATGATACTCACGCAGAGATACTTGCCTAATTAAATGACCAGCGTTCACATTTGTCCAACTATAGGTACAATAGTTACTCTCATTAAGTTACGGTGACCTAAACGTAGATAATTATAATCATGGTCACTTTAGTAGAAGTCAAAAGTTAAAGGTACCCCTGTCAGACCTTGCAATCTATTGCCGACGGTTAACGAGTATAGCCAGGACACCGACCCACCACATTGACTTCTCCAGCTAATGTTAGGTAGTAGTCATTAGATAACTGCAAGACATTACAACGCCGGTGCCTTCCCTTTATTGGTTCATTCAAAGTTCATGTGTAAGAATATTCACAAAAGGGACATAATCCAACAGCTCGCTGACTTAAGAAGTCTTTCCACACGAGTTAACCTTTTCAGAAACAGGAAGAGCACACGATTTCAATAATAATATATTAGACAACATTACCCACCGGCAACACCCGTTGATTTGCTCCCAGGCTAGTTATTCTTTATTTTTCCATGGGCCCCTCCTTTTTTTTTTGTACTTCCAGAATTGAAAATATTAAAGTCCACAATGGAACGCTCTATTGTTCTTTTCTTTGACCACCATAGTCTCTATTATTTTGAGTTTCAAATTTCTTTTCAGTTCTTATTTGAACTATCCAAAGAGACTAGGGCCTATAACATCATGCACAACGTAATGCTCACATATTTGAACTATCCAAAGAGACTAGGCCCTATAACATCCTGGCACAACGTAATGCTCACATATTTGAACTATCCAAAGAGACTAGGCCCTATAACATCCTGGCACAACGTAATGCTCACATATTTGAACTATCCAAAGAGACTAGGCCCTATAACATCCTGGCACAACGTAATGCTCACATATTTGAACTATCCAAAGAGACTAGGCCCTATAACATCCTGGCACAACGTAATGCTCACATATTTGAACTATCCAAAGAGACTAGGCCCTATAACATCCTGGCACAACTTAATGCTCACATATTGCTTGGACCGTACCCCCCCCTTACCTTATTTATTTATTTTTGGTTTGCACTTTCAGTAAAACCTCCCATTATTTCTGGCCTGTGAATTCTATATAACTTTTCTCCCCCCCCCCTTTTCGCCTTCCTCCCCTTAAAAACTTGAATTTTAGTATCATTACGTCTAATTGGCACGGCCCTCTTTTTGTAAGGCTACCCCTCCCAAACATATACTTTTTCAACATATACTTTTTCAACATATACTTTTTCAACATATACTTTTTCAACATATACTTTTTCAACAATATACTTTTCAACATATACTTTTTCAACATATACTTTTTCAACATATACTTTTTCAACATATACTTTTTAAACATATACATTTTAAACATATACTTTTTCAACATATACTTTTCAACATACTTTTTTAAACACATACTTTTTCAACATATACTTTTTCAACAATATACTTTTCAACATATACTTTTTCAACATATACTTTTTCAACATATACTATTTAAACATATACATTTTAAACATATACTTTTTCAACATATACTTTTTCAACATATACTTTTCAACATACTTTTTTAAACACATACTTTTTCAACATATACTTTTCAACATACTTTTTTAAACACATACTTTTCAACATATACTTTTTCAACATATACTTTTTCAACATATATTTTTTAAACATACTTTTCAACATATACTTTTTCAACATATACTTTTTCAACATATACTTTTTCAACATATACTTTTTCAACATATACTTTTTCAACATATACTTTTTCAACATATACTTTTTCAACATATACTTTTTTAAACATACTTTTTCAACATATACTTTTTCAACATATACTTTTCAACATATACTTTTTCAACATATACTTTTTCAACACATACTTTTTAAACATATACTTTTTAAACATATACTTTTTAAACATATACTTTTTGAACATATACTTTTGACCGTGAATTAGATTCCGCCTTTTTCCGCCTCAGAAAATAGGTTTTACAAACTATATCTGGGTAATCTTCGAATTTTCTTAATGACATCTACGTTTTTGTTATTTTCAAGCTATTCCTTCACTTAAAAAAAAATCTTCCTATAATGCTGATTTTCTTAAGAAATCTTGTCATCCATAATTTTGTTTCTAATATATCTGCCACATACTCTCCGGGTGACTGAGGGTCTGTCACATACTCTCCGCGTGACTGAGGGTCTGCAACATACTCTCCGCGTGACTGAGGGTCTGTCACATACTCTCCGGGTGATTGAGGGTCTGTCACATACTCTCCGGGTGACTGAGGGTCTGCCACATACTCCCCGGGTGACTGAGGGTCTGTCACATACTCTCCGGGTGACTAAGGGTCTGCCAAATACTCTCCGGGTGACTAATAGTCTGCCACATACTCTTCGGGTGACTGAGGTCTGCCACATATTCCCCGGGTGACTAAGGGTCTGCCACATACTCTCCGTGTGACTGAAGGTCTGCCACATACTCCCCAGGGTGACTGAGGGTCTACCACATACTCTTCGGGTGACTAAGGGTCTGCCACATACTCCCCGGGTGACTGAGGGTCCGCCACATACTCTTCGGGTGACTGAGGGTCTGCCACATACTCCCCGGGTGACTGAGGGTCTGCCACATACTCCCCAGGTGACTGAGGGTCTGCCACATATTTTCCGGGTGACTGAGGGTCTGCCACATACTCCCCGGGTGACTGAGGGTCTGCCACATACTCCCCGGGTGACTGAGGGTCTGCCACATACTCTCCGGTTGACTGAGGGTCTGCCACATACTCTTCGGGTGACTAAGGGTCTGCCACATACTCCCCGGGTGACTGAGGGTCTGCCACATATTCTCCGGGTGACTGAGGGGTAAAGCGATCGGCTTCCGAATCGAGGGATCTCGGGTTCGAATGCTAGTGAACACGGAGTCTTTTGTATTTCTAACTGGCAAAAGTAAAGGCGGTTGGTAGCTGTGCTGGTTACACATGAAATCCTAGTTACCCGATGATCACAGAAACAGAGAACCTTTACAAATGAGCCCCATAGATCGCAAGGTCTGAAAAGGGAACTTCACTTTGACCCACAGAGTAAGCCAACACCTTTTTGAGAAACACAGTCCTCTTTATTTCTTTTGAAATGGATTCAACCAAGAACGTTTATATGCGCTATAAAATGTACTGCTTAGTATTAAGTGAAACTGATGCCAGTATCTTTCAATCTATAGTTGAAACAGATTTATAATGAATCAAGATTCAAACCCGTTACATTTGGTTAGAAGAATTTCGTTCTACAGTCTACCTTCCACTATTTTCAGCTAACGGAGGCTAAGTAATTAATCAGATTAAACTTTATGTTACTGTTGAGTAGCGTACATAAACATACATGCATAAATTGTGGACTTTTAGATTTTATGTGAAGGGAGATAACAACCCTTCCTTAATGTTAACAGAAAGTAAACAAACAATAAATAAGACAAAACATGAAGCTACGTTCTGTAGCAGGCAACGAAACAAACACCATGTCATCAACGTATTGGCAGTCTAGAATCTTGAGTTATCAAACATAGGAACTGTCGGGTCTGACGAGATGAGTTTATTAAAAATTTGAACGGACTCTCTCTCTGCCAGCACTCCGAGGACTCCCGGTCCTATCTCTTAGCGTGCAACATGAAAGGTGCCAGGAGGAGCAAAGGGGGGATAAACCTCTGGACGATGGAGGAAAAGTGTTCAAGGGAGAGGAATCCACTCAACAATAGCACCAACTGGTCGCCCCTGGGGACTATCGCGTTACTGGCGAACAATCAGGCAGAAGTGCAGCGTCGTATCCCCGCGGGTGGGTTTGATTTCCCCTTGAACTTGTCTGGAGTTATGCGAAGAAGTGCTGCTGTAACAATAACATTACGCTTCCACTGAGACCGAAGGAGGGGGGGGGATTGAGAGAGGGGAGGTAAAGGAAGTTGAGTAAAGACGTGGGGGGTGGGGGGGTAGCCATTTATTGAAGGTACCATGGGAGTAGACACGTCATACAGTCATGTTGGTGAAATCAAATGAAAAAAGTGGCTACTAGGTTTAGGTAGAAACATGGTGCTGTAGATAGTCAAATAAAAGAAGAGAGAAAGAGAGGCAGAGAGAGAGAGAGAGAGAAGGAGGGGAGAGAGAGAGAGAGAGAGAAGAAAAGAAAGAAGAAAAAAAAATTTAACACACAAATTAAGAGCCAGAAATTAGGAGAAGACAGAAACAATAACAAAGAGAAAGACTTACCTAAGGATAGTGAGAGATAAAGAGAAAAACAGAAAGAGATAGATCTAGTATTAGAAAGCGAACGAGAGAGAGAGAGAGAGAAAGAGAGAGAGAAACAGAGGAGAAAAACGAGAGAGAACAAGGAAGGTGGTGAAGAAACTCCTGACACTCTGTGTTGTTTGCCTGACATCCTCTGCTTACAGGCTAAATTCTATTTAATTCTGAAAATTTTGGCATCAATTGACTGTTAGCTTCAAAGTGTCAATTCTTGGACTGGCGGCTGGGGTGCATGTCAGGTTGTTGGCGTGGGGCGCTGGTACCCTTTCACCTTCAATAGTTTACACTGCAAGACGACACGAATACGGAGATTTCTTTTTTTTTTCAATTGGAGATTTTGTACAAACGATGTAAATCCAGAGAGGGACAAGAATGGAGAAAAAAGAAGAAAGATAAAGAAAGGAAAATAAAGAAGAATAAAAGAAAGAACGAGAGAGAGAGAGAGAGAAACCGAGGGAGTGAGACAAAATGAACAATCTAACTGGTGTAATAAAGAATAGTGATGAACACATTTAAGATACAAAATATTAGTAGGCCCACTGGATCAGTCATCTGAAGTAACATCGAAATGAAAGGGATAAAATCAACAGGAAAAAAGCAAAATAAAAAAAAAATATAAAAAATAAAGCTTATCTAAGAGGAAGAACTCCACATTTTTAGCCATATCGCTTAATACTGAAGGATTAATTTCCCTTAATGTTATCAAACAAAATAATCAATTAATGATCAGAATTTAATTTTCTAAAATATGCATCATACTATTTTATATTGCTTCATGTTTTGTTAGATACAAGAAATAAATATGTAAAATTTTAACTTGATCCAAGAATGAATATATAAGAAATTGCGTGTCCAAAATTTGTACCAGACACACAAACAGACTGAGTTGATATAAACTTTGTAAAAACAATATTTCATTCCATACAGAGTAGGAGGAAGTAATTGCCTCACCTAAGAAACACCTGTTATGTAGATTAAGTTAAAAAAAACAACAACTTCTTGCTGCTGTTCCAATCTGTTTATAATCTTACATTGTTTGGGTGTCGACAAAAAAAGCAACCCTGCTTATGCTACAAACTGGAACACCATGACATTCAAATCAGTGACATATGAGCAATGTGGACACGTTACAGTAGGTATTTGACACTGTTAGCAAAGTATGGATGTCCACCAAAATTCATATCCATGGTGAGCCTATTTCATGATGGCTTGAAGGCTCGTGTCCGGAAAGTGGAGAACCATCAGAGCCCTTCGAAGTATCAAACGGGGTAAAACAAGGCTGTGTCCTAGCACCTATTCTGTTCAGTATCATGTTCTCTGCTATGCTGACATATGCATTCACTAATAGAGAAAACAGCGGGATAAATATAACATACAGATTTGATGGTGGCCTATTCAACACGAGGAGGCTCAAGGCAAAATCCAAAATAAATTCAGGGACTTGTTATTTGCTGACGACTGTGCCCTAAATGCCTGCTCTGAAAATGATCCGCAGCGCATCGTCAGTGACTTCTCAGGAGCATGCTCAGACTTTGGCCTTACCATAAACACAAAAAAGACTGAAGTCTTATATTTTCCTGCTCCAGGGAAAGCCTACTCAGATCCAAACATCAAGATAAATGGACATGATATAAACGCAGTGGACAGATTCACATATCTGGGCAGCACACTCTCCAGATACGGAAATATCGATAATGAAATCGACCTGAGTATCACCAAGGCCAGTGCATCCTATGGCAGACTGTCTAAAAATGTCTGGAACAGACGAGGTATCACCTCAAAGCTAGGGATCTATCGAGCTGTTATCCTCCCTACATGTCTCAGAAACATGGACAGTATACAGAAAACATGCAAAGAAAATGAACCACTTCAATGACATGTCTAAGAAAAATACTGAATATCAAATGGCAAGAAAAAATAACAGATACTGAAATCCTTCGAAGATCAGGTCGGTAAAGCATCCACATAATCCTGATGCAGTCCCAGCTGCGATGGGCAGGACACGTCTGCAGAATGGAAGACCGCTGCATCCCTAAACGATTTCTGTATCGCCAATTAAGGGAAGAAAAGCGCTTGCAATGCCGTCAAAGGAAACGCTCCAGGGACATCCTCAAAGCTTTTCTGAAGGCGTTCAGCATAGACCCAGACCATGACATAGCATCATGACGTCGCGCTGTGAAAACTGGCGCACAGGTTGCTGAGGAAAAGAGAACAACGCTGGCAGAAGAAAAACGCCAGAGAAGAAAAGCAAGGTCCAATGACACTAGCTCCAGCTGGAATAACCTTCCCAGTGCGCAGCCAAACATTCCGGGCTCACAAAGGACTCACCAGCCACATGAGGAGGCACAAAACCCCAGTAGAAAGCCCTCAGTTCCCCGGATGACAAAAGTGGTCATCATCGAACCACGATGGACGAACTTTGACACGTGATAGAACCAATAGATTAGGGCCCATATCTCATTTGGAGACCTCAACCAATAGATTAGGGCCCATATCTCATTTGGAGACCTCAACAAATTGTCCTATTGAGTTTGTAACAAAATATGATCTAAGTTAAAGATATTTTATGCCAATATCTCTATATATCTTTTTTTGTCTATCATTTTAATTTCTATGGTGTCCGAAAATGAATTTATAGTTTAAATATTATATCTAGACTTACAAAGGGCCCCATATGTACAACTTCTGTAACTCTTAACTATGTCTAAATCCGCCCCTGGTTCTAATCAAAACATCAGGTAATAAATTAGGGAGCAAAGGTGGCAGATTTTTTGTACCTTTTTGTTTCACTTTAACCTCAGCTACGCCACTAACACATATACATAAGAGGAATGCTGCGAAGCTAGGGTATTTAGCGCCCTGACACGACACCACTGTAGTCTGTTTCTTTGCCACAACACTCCCTTTGCCCGAGTACATCTTCCAGTTCAACTCTTCACCTTAGCGCCAAGACTGAGTATAAAACTTTCATTACATATAAACTGTCAGTTAATTATTTCACTAGAAGCAGCATTTAGAAATCATAAAATTCGTTAGTTTGTTTTGTCAGGTCTTTTTTTGCTATTCTTCACATCTTTAAGTCACACACGAGTAAATTAGTACCACAGATAAACAAATACAGATATTTTAGTTTAAATTACGGTACAGCATAAAGTTTAGAAATTCCTCTCCCGGAACTACGTCGGTTGAATTCTGGACTTGACCTCTCCACTTCAAAATCCAAGTCTTTTGTCTATCAAGCAGTAGCCGTATCCAACATTTGGAAAAGTTCAAACGAAATAAAAATAAAACAGGTAACGAGGGCAATTGAGACCATATTAATATTAGACATGTTGAATATGTATGGAATAACATCAACATAGTAATGTTAGACATATTGAATATGTATGGAAATAACATCAACATAGTAATGTTAGACATATTGAATATGTATGGAATAACACCAACATAGTAATGTTAGACAAATTGAATATGTATGGAAATAACATCAACATAGTAATGTTAGACATATTGAATATGTATGGAAATAACATCAACATAGTAATGTTAGACATATTGAATATGTATGGAAATAACATCAACATAGTAATGTTAGACATATTGAATATGTATGGAAATAACATCAACATAGTAATGTTAGACATATTGAATATGTATGAAATAACACCAACATAGTAATGTTAGACATGTTGAATATGTATGAAATAACACCAACATAGTAATGTTAGACATATTGAATATGTATGAAATAACACCAACATAGTAATGTTAGAATATTGAATATGTATGGAAATAACACCAACATAGTAATGTTAGACATATTGAATATGTATGGAAATAACATCAACATAGTAATGTTAGACATATTGAATATGTATGGAAATAACATCAACATAGTAATGTTAGACATATTGAATATGTATGGAAATAACATCAACATAGTAATGTTAGACATATTGAATATGTATGAAATAACACCAACATAGTAATGTTAGACATATTGAATATGTATGGAAATAACACCAACATAGTAATGTTAGACATATTGAATATGTATGGAATAACACCAACATAGTAATGCTAGACATGTTGAATGTGTATGAAATAACACCAACATAGTAATGTTAGACATATTGAATATGTATGGAATAACACCAACATAGTAATGCTAGACATGTTGAATGTGTATGGAAATAACACCAACATCTAATTCATTTTGTTTTAAGCATTTTTTTAAAAATCTATGCGCATACAAAATGCATTATTACTATTTCAAACCAAACACGAGATAGTGGATATTCGATCTAGTTCCAGTACATAATTTTGTCCTATGTAGATTTGCTTTCAGAGGACCAGAAGTAGCCCCATACATAAACATTTCCATTTCCATCTGGATGAAAGCAAGATTGAAGCCAGATCTCAATAGCATATTTAGTTTATGAGATCCAAACATCTTAATTACAGTGGCGTAGCAACCATGGCGCGAAGGTGTTCATTGCGCCCGGGCCCAGGACCACTAGGGGCCCAAACGGAGTTATGTAAGGAAATGTGTTGACTATAAGAGTTTGAAATGTATCGCATTATTAACATTTTTTTAAATTAAATCATGTTCATTTCTCTTACATTCCATTTCTGGTGTCCAAGCAAATTAACAAATCCATGTAAATCTTATTACTGTAGTATGTAATCTATTAAAGGAAGATAACTTTTAAATTGTCAGTACAGCGTTTCATTTAAATCTAGCATGATCGATTTTTTATTTAATAATAATAATAATAATAACAATAACCACTTGTAAGCCTACTCATTGTAAAAGTGTTCTACATGATGTATAATATTTGCTTTTGTCTTTGTCAAGTGTTATTATTTCTTTAATATTACAGTGAATTTTGACTAGTTAAAGTGCTTGAATAAATTGTATGAGTAAACAGTAAATGTTCAATCTTAATATGACAAATTCACTATAAACACATTTCCTAAGAATGACAACAAATCTAATCTTTACAACATACGTGTATATTTGCGAATCACCCACATATAGACAATATGTCTTCTAATTATTCTAAGTTACAAATATTTGTGCATGGACACCGAGCTTGTGACCAGAATCGACTTTCTACTCAGTGTGTTGAACATTGATTTCTTGACAAAGTTGCTTTCAAAAACCTAGTCTCCCAACTAGACGAAGCTGATGTAAAACAGCGTTTGGGAAGACTTCAGGTGGCGACCAATGCACATTCAGAATATCTGAAGATTCAGCATGTGACTTTGAGTCCTGAAATGTTACATGATTGACCAATGACATTGGCCTTTCAAATAATCTGCAGAGACTTAGCTTGGTTTAGAGATTATGTAAGCCTTGTAAATAAATAATGTGCATTGTTATTAGCGACGGTAAAAGTAGTGACATAGAATACGGGTACATGATAGGAGAAGACTAGGGCTAGGGCTTGTAGAAAGATGGATAGTGAACTGACTGCTCATTGAAACGACGGAGAGTATTAGTATAAATGAAGTAGCGTTAGACAACACACACAATCCAAGACAGCACAAGACAGGACAGATCCAAAGCTTGAGGAAATTGTGTCTTTTACCCTGAGAGGTACAGGTGTACCTTGTGCACTGTGTGGCGTAGAAGTTTGTTTTCATTGACATGTACTCTCTCATTAGATACAGTGGAACCCAGTTTGGGTTCAGTCACACAATAAGAGGGGGCCCAACTTCGCATTCCTGAACCCGGGCCCACGGGTACCTTGCTACGCCACTGCTTAATTAAGCGAACTAACAACAGACAAATGACACCAGAAAAAAAAGGCCTTTCTCGTGAGAATGCCGTCAAGTATAATGGTTTATATTGATGTAAAAAAAATTCCAATTAAAGATTTTTTTTTCGATTTTAGTTTAGTTTGATTTTAGATTTACCTAGCCTCTATGTTATGTATTTGTCAAAGTTACTGTCATGGTATTTTTAATTAATTATCATACAAGTTTACATGACGGAAACAGCTAGACAATAAAATCGCTTGGAATTGTCTTTTTATGTATATTACTCCTTCTATATGTTGGTCGAGACTGGGTTTGCGTAGTCATGTGACACTCTTCAGTCATCAATCGAAGACATTGACATTCACTTCACTTCTTTCTCGTATAAGGCTTCGATCTAGACTATTCTAGACAGACGTTTCCACGATGTCCCAGATTGGGCCTAGAATTAAAGGCACAATTTTTAGACTAAATCTGTTTGTGTGTTTTCAGTTCCGTCAGACGTAGAATAGTGTTCAAACGATCAGCAATGAAACAGCGCCTACTGAGTTCTGACTTGCTCTAACCCCTCCACTTTCTTAAACAACAACAAAAAAATAAATCTGTTTTTCAACTAAACACAATGTTACGACTTTATTTCTTGACACATTTTCAGAAGCCTAATTCAATTGAATAGTGTGTGTCTAGTTATTATCATGTCAACTCGAATTGTTACGGCTTCTAGTGTCTGTAGGCAGACCACTTTAGTAGCAGCACCCCAGGTGTTCCCATCACGTCTGGCATGACATTCATTACACCCAGTTGTTATCTACAGGGAGAGGGGGAGAACTGCTTGTCTCTGTGTGCAAAATCTGTAGTTGATATGTGCGCGCACATATATATATATATATATATATATATATATATATATATATATATATATATATATATATATATCAGTGGCGTAGCTACCAATGTGCGGGTGGTGCGGGCCGCACAGGGCACCAAGTGGAGAGGGGCACCAAAATTCCCCCAGCGTGTATTAATTTCCTATTTCCCTGAGCTTTTCAGTAAAAACGACTAATTGTATGGACACGAACAAACATAAACTATTGTATTTTAAACATGAACTAACGATTTATAAACTAGTCATGTCGCTATTTTGTTTCATCTCCTTGACTATTTCTTCCATACAATGTAAGCTATAGAACAGTTTCAATCTAATTTACTAGATTTATTTCGGACACACGGTACATGTTATTACCACACTGATCAATGCTCTGTAATATAAAGAAGAAGAAGAAGATGGGCCAACCTTTTTTTTTTTACTTCATTGTTTAGTCCACTGGTTTAATCTAGATATTGAGTTTACAAATATATTTCCAAACTCTAGCTCTAAAGAATTGTCTTAGTTTATTCATTTCTTTATGATTCTTTATAGTTTAATTTTGGAAATAATTCTATTGTAATGTCAATATTTTTAAATAAGCTAACCTTTGTTTTCTACGAGTTTTTTTTTAACTAGCTAGTTAATTTTAATACTGTAACGTAAAGAAAATGATGAACAGTGCTCAAAACTGACTAGTCTGGCTGGCGCCTCAAAACCCTTTTAAGCTCAGACGGAGAAATCGGCATCTCTGGTTCTGTCCAGTCTGGGTAGACTATAAGGGCCCCATACCCAGATCTATCGGGGTCCCTCATTACCGACCCATCGGTATAACAGAAAATGGCATCTGATGGGTAAGACTTTAGTGTAGCTGATGCCAAGTTTTGGAGTATGGCAGGTGTTAATCGCCTCTTGGTGGCTCCCTCTTGCCCTATAAGGGACATGCTTATTTGTGGGGCCGGCTTCTCCTCCACGGAGGGCAAGTACTAATATTTCTAATTGGGATTCTGTCAGTGGAGAGTCAGGCTGATTTTGACAAATTGGCCGCAATGTGAATGAACGATCGCATTTTTATGCGGTTCCTCTCTCTCCACTGTCGCACTAATATTGAGGTGGGTAGCCTAGAGTCGCCCCTTTTATAGCGCTCATAGGCTGTAAGTACCGCCCTCTCCCTCCTTAAATGTAAAGGGGCCACGTTTGTTAAGATTTCAGCAGCGTTTGTTGGGCTTGTCCGAAAGGTGCCACAAATGAACCTTAGTGCCTGTGATTGTACTCGGTCGAGTGATTCGAGGGCAGTTTTACTAGCATATACTTGAACTGTATAGCTGTACTCAATTTGTGATCTGACTGCCCCTAGTACAATGTGCGTAGCATGTCAGCTTTGGCACCCCACTTTGTGCTGGCCAGATTTCTTAGTAACGCTAACTTCTCTGAGACTTTTCTTTCAACGTGCTGGACGTGCTGGAGCATTGACAGTTTTCTATCCAGGGTCACCCCTAGATATTTTGGCGTGTTTTCACGTTGGAATCGCAGCCCACCGAGTTGAAGCTCGAATGGAGCCTTAAGAATGTCGATCCCTAGGCTGAACAGGGACCAGGTCGTTTTGGCAACGTTTATCTGAATCTGTCATTTGTCGCAATACGAGGAGATGGTTTGGAGGTTTGCTTGTAATGCCGCCTGTATTTGGTGGACTTTCTTGCCGGTTGACCAGAGGACAATGTCATCCGCATAAAGCAGTTTCTTTGACCGCAGTGAGCGGCATTTCTTAAGTTTCTTAAGTCTAAAGAAGCATCGAGACAATTTCAAGTCACATCATTGTCCACCGACTATAGGCGAGCTGTTATTGGGTATGAATTAACTGAACAATTAAAAGCAACAAAGCAAGATGAGACGGTTATCATTGAATCCAGAAAAAAATGATGAGGCGACATCCTGAAAAGAAGAAAATACTTCAATACCGCAGGTTCTAGAGACTAAAGGACAGCACACAGGCATGTCTTTAGTACACTCCTCAAAAATTCATACTGAAGAAGCTGAACCATCAGACAGTGTAAACAATACAGAAAGCAGGATAATAAACTCTAGACTGAACGACATTGGAGATTGGCCTCATGTCACAGATAATATTCGCATACACCTTGTCACTCAAGGATATGAAACAGTTCAGCGTATGGACAGTCAATTCAGAGAGGCGTATAGACATCAAGAATCAGCAAAAGGAAAGGCTAGTTTGCCTGAGAGTAGGGAACAATATTGACAACAAGGCCCAAGATTTGATTATACAAGAGACGAAAACCTGGAGAGTTAGTAAAATTACTATCTAAGTACGATCCACTCTTGAGGGAGCATGTGCTTCGCACTAAGTTTTGTTCCATATCGAATATATACATGTCTCCACAAATACAAAATGAATTTATTACAATATTGGGGGATCACGCTAAAAAACAAATCATACAGCAAGTAAAACAAGCCAAATATTTCTCAGTTATTTTTGACAGTACATCTGACATCTCAAAGCTGGATAAAATTTCCCAAATTTTACGGTATGTTGTCATGGATAATGACGGGCTGCAGGTTCGTGAGTCTTTTGTTGACTTCATCGACACAAAGGACAACAAGCATGCTGCTGGAATCACTGAGATGATTCTAGAGAAATTGCGTTCGGATGGCTTAGACATAATGGACTGCAGGGGTCAAGGCTATGATAATGCTGCGGTCATGAAAGGTCATTAAGGTCATGAAAGAATTAACAATATTTGATTAATGAATACATATCATTTTGAACAAAAAAGTAAGGTTTTGCAACGTTATTAATTAGTTAGTTTTTTTTTTTTTTTTTTTTTTTGGGGGGGGGGGCATCAAGATGAGGTACCGCACCAGGCATCATATACTCTAGCTACGCCACTGATATATATATATCATGGGCGTAGCCGGGGGGGGGGATTTGAATGAAATCTCCGGGGGGGGGGGGGGATCGGAATTTAGTGACTGATTTTTTGCTTTGATTTTGTTTATTTTAGGTGAGAATTTAATACTAAACCATCACTTGCCCCAGCACAGCCAAAAGTTTTTGAGTTTAAAACCCCTATCAGAGGGTTTTGAGTTTAAAACCCCCTACCAGGGGGTTTTGAATTAAAAACCCCTACCAGGGGGTTTTCAGTTTAAAACCCCCTACCAGGGTGTTTTGAGTTTAAACTCCCCTACCAGGGGTTTTAGCAGTTAAATCCGCCTCTTCTATAAAACAAAACAAAAAAAAATGCAAACGACAATTCCCAAATTCCAACAGCACAGTTAAGGAAGCTTTTGATTTTAAAACCCCCTCCAAAATTTGCGATAAACCCCCTATTTAATATTAATAAAAAAAGCAAATTACACACTCAAAATTTTAAAAGGGTTTTGAGTTTAATCCCCCCCCCCCTTCTTCAGTAGGGTATGAAACTTAAAAAATACCTCTTCAATATAAAAAAAAGCTAATTACGCATTAAAAATGTTATGAGCGTAGCTAAATGGGTTTAGACTCAATTTTGAGTTTAACCCCCCCCCCTTTTCACCGGCGTTTGAAGGTAAAAATACCTCTTTAATATTAAAAACAAAGCAAATTATACACTCAAAATTTTATTAGTGTAGTCAAAGGGGTTTTGAGTTTAAACTCCCCTCCAGTGGATTTTAAAGCTAAGAAATACCCTTTCAACATAAAAAAAGCAAATTAAACACACTAAAATCTATGAATGTTGCCAAAGGGGTTTTGAGTTTAAACCCCCCTTCAGAGGGGTTCGATGCTAAAAAATACATCTTTAATATAAAAAAAAACAACAAATTACACACTAAAATTATTTGAGCGTAGCCAAGCAAATTGGGGGTTTTGAGTTTAAACCCCTCTCCTATAGACAGCTTTTTTTTTAAACCCTTTCAGATGGTTTTGAGTTTAAAATCCCCTTACAGAGCGTTTTGAGGTGGAAAACCTCAATCTTCAATATTATTCTAAAGCAAACTACAGTTACCAAATTCTATGACCGTAGCTAAATGGGGTTTTTGAATTTAAAGAAAAACAATAACTCCAAAGTTTTTTTAGTTTAAAACCTCCAACAGATGATTTTGACGATAAAACTTCCCTTTTCGATATAAAATCTAAAGCTATTCCAAGAGCTTCCTAATTCCAAGAGCGTATTCAAGAGAGGTTACACATTTCTACAAGTGGCGGGGGCTCCATTAATAAAGTGCATCTGCGAAATTGACAAACACTAAATGTAGCTCAACAAAGATGGCTAAGACAGATTTTAGGAGTCAGTTATAGAGATCGGATCTAAATCAAGGAAATCCTATGCCGAACTGGGAGTCAACACCTTAGTAAGATTGTGACAGAGCGTCGCATGAGGTTTGCCGGACATGTTCTCCGACAAAATGAATTACACATAATAAGAGTTGCGATGACATCCTATTAAGTACAACTTGGCGCCACACATTCATGGAGGTCCTCAGAGCAGGTGGGAAGAGGCTTCAGACATTACCAGTGACAGAATTTTGTGGAAACAGCTTGACGGCAAATGCGCTGAACGGCGCGGGAGGGTCTAAGTCAGTAAGAATAGCACATTAGGTTTTTGAAATAAAACTTTTTAATAACAGGAAAATGCACTGTACATACCTCAGATTATGCATTTTGTTGGCTTTCAATACCAGAAATAGTGCCCCGCGCTTGGAGAACATTATAAATGTGTCTGTTTATTTGAGTCACGTACACTGTATCTATATTTAGCCAAGGTTACCAGCCAGAACTTCAGCCACCTCGGGAATTTTATATCACGCAACTAAGTTATGTTTTGAAATGGATGTGATTGGTTCGAAATGTTAATTATTGTACATTGAGCTGCATTTATTGGTCAGATTTTGACCAAGCGGCAAAGAGATATTTAGTCACATGACAAAACGCCCAAAGCTTTGTAAGCTGAGAGATTTGACCTTCAGTCTCGTGCGGAATGTGTTAGAGAGAACATGTACTAGAGTCTAGTGTTAGAACTCAATTATATTATTGTGTAGATCATTTATTCTATTCAAGTACATTTAACCATTGTAATTATTTGTGAATAGCTTTTCCAAGTTTTGAATTAAAGTAATTGTTTTAGACGAAGAGAATTTTCTTCATTGAATATATAATAATATACTTAGATCGTCTTGTCAACTAGTAATTTCTAGATGATCATCTTATCAACTGACGATTTCTGAATCCTCGGCAATTACGATCATTGATTGTGCTGTTCAGATCAAGATAATCTTCAACGTGACATCTAACATCAAGTTTGATCGTAACATCTAGCACTATTGATGATCGTAACATCTAGCACTATTGATGATCGTAACATCTAGCACTATTGATGATCGTAACATCTAGCACTATTGATGATCGTAACATCTAGCACTATTGATGATCGTAACATCTAGCACTATTGATGATCGTAACATCTAGCACTATTGATGATCGTAACATCTAGCACTATTGATGATCGTAACATCTAGCACTATTGATGATCGTAACATCTAGCACTATTGATGATCGTAACATCTAGCACTATTGATGATCGTAACATCTAGCACTATTGATGATCGTAACATCTAGCACTATTGATGATCGTAACATCTAGCACTATTGATGATCGTAACATCTAGCACTATTGATGATCGTAACATCTAGCACTATTGATGATCGTAACATCTAGCACTATTGATGATCGTAACATCTAGCACTATTGATGATCGTAACATCTAGCACTATTGATGATCGTAACATCTAGCACTATTGATGATCGTAACATCTAGCACTATTGATGATCGTAACATCTAGCACTATTGATGATCGTAACATCTAGCACTATTGATGATCGTAACATCTAGCACTATTGATGATCATAACAATTTATTTTAAATATTTATTTATTTAAATATTCAATCTATCTATCTATCTATCTATCATTTATCTATCTATCATTTATCTATCTATCTATCTATTTATCTATCTATCTAGATATCTATCCATCATTTATCTATCTATCTATCTATTTATCTATCTATCTAGATAGATATAATTTATATTTATTTATTAATCTGTCTATTTATTTATTTTACATATTCATTTTTTTTATTTTACGTAGTAATTAATTAATTAATGTATGTACACACACACACACATATATATTTATATCTATTTATTAATTTCTATTTATTTATTTTACATAATTATCTATGCACACCGCGTACTAATATATTAATCTGTCTTTTTATTAATTTTACATAATTATTGATCATATAACTACGAAGCATATTTTAAAATATTTATTTATTTATTTTATTTATTTTACGTAACAAAAAAACATACACAAAGTAATAAGTTGACCTTTCCACCTGGAGGTCCATGGGGCAAATGATGTAAAGCTCAACAGATTGTCATTCAGCCAGGAAAACGACCAGATGCCTTTTATTGCTCACACAGAGGTCATGTACAATGTATAACATGAAATACATAAATGTTTTTAAAAATCAGACAGAAGTCGATAGAATGATACAAGGACAATAGAAGAGATATTATAATGTAGATGAGCTATACCTACAGAATAATCTATATCTACAGAATGACCTATATCTACAGAATGACCTATACCTACAGAATGACCTATATCTACAAACTAACCTATATCTACAGAATGACCTATATCTACAGAATGACCTATATCTACAGAATGACCTATATCTTCAGAATGACCTATAACTACAGAATGACCTATATCTTCAGAATGACCTATATCTACAGACTAACCTATATCTACAGAATGACCTATATCTACAGATTGACCTATATCTACAGAATGACCTATATCTTCAGAATGGCCTATAACTACAGAATGACCTATATCTTTAGAATGACCTATACCTACAGAATGCCCTATATCTACAGAATGACCTAAATCTACAGAATGACCTATATCTACAGAATGACCTTTATCTACAGATTGACCAGTATCTACAGAAAGACATATATATACAGAAAGACCTATATCTACAGAATGACCTATATCTACAGAATGACCTATATCTTCAGAATGACATATATCTACAGAATGCCCTATATCTTCAGAATGAGCTATATCTTCAGAATGACCTATATCTACAGAATGACCTTTATCTACAGATTGACCAGTATCTACAGAAAGACATATATATACAGAAAGACCTATATCTACAGAATGACCTATATCTACAGAATGACATATATCTTCAGAATGACATATATCTACAGAATGCCCTATATCTTCAGAATGAGCTATATCTTCAGAATGACCTATATCTACAGAATGAACTAAATCTACAGAATGACCTATATCTACAGAATGACCTTTATCTACAGATTGACCAGTATCTACAGAAAGACATATATATACAGAAAGACCTATATCTACAGAATGACCTATATCTTCAGAATGACATGATAGAATGACAGAATGCCCTATATCTTCAGAATGAGCTATATCTTCAGAATGACCTATATCTACAGAATGACCTATATCTACAGAAAGAACTGTATCTACTGAATCTATAGGAGAGGTCTAAGGCCGAGCACACTGGGGAAATGTGATTTTCCTTCTCTTAACAACCTCGGCCGCACGTGTGTAAGAATTAAAACGCCACAAGGAGAATGGTATAAGAATTGTGACAGGACCATTGGGTATCTCTTACAGCCCCGCCAGTGCATTGAACAAAATTCTTAAGCACCTAAACGTTTTTTTGTGTGCTTCCCTTTTAGGTTAAAAGTCTCCTCTAAGGAACGTTTCCAACCGGTCGCCACGGGCAGAGAAGCGTTGCCCATGAGCTTGTCTACTATTTGTAAGCCTCCATGCTCTAAGGCCCGTGCTGAGCTTAATCCCTTATAGCACGGTCCAGGTATCTGGCAGTGTTCTGTTGAGTTCGCTTGTCTCACTACAGGGTAAGACCCCAGCATGCACCAGTACTATCTGTTCGTAGTCGTATCTTCGAAAGTGTTTCTGAGCACCAAGCAGTCTTGAAGATGTCTTCTACTGTCTCGTCTTCTACTGTCTCGTCTTCTACTGTCTCGTCTTCTGTGTGACAGTGTAGACATCCCGGATCGTGATTCTCTCGGATCCTAGCTAAAGAGGGTTCATATTGGTTTATCTATCTAGCAACAAGGTCGTCACTGTCTGTCGAGCCATCAGATTGTTTTGGTATTAGGAAATTATGGTCGAGAGAGTATCGCTATAATTGTACTCTTGTATAGTTTAGATAGAAGAAGCTCAAGCTACTCTAGTGGTGGCGGCGACTCGGGAAGTGATATGCTGGAGTTGCTAATGTCAGAATGAACAATTATTAGAACAAAAGAACCCAGCTCCCCTTACAGCTCTACACCCGCCCGCCTGCCAATTCCACCATGCACTCATTTCCAAGTCTGCAGTGTGTCTGCTGCACCAGAAGATCCCACAGAGAAACTGGAAGACACTTTGTACAATATTTTCTTGGACTTCTCTCCCTTTTAATACCTGAACACTTTCACAACAATATGGCGCCGTGTCACGTGGCTGGGGGGGGGGAAGAATCTCAGCATCAGATAACAACAGAATCCCAGCCCCCCTTTTTACAACTCACCACACTGGTCTCTCTCACCTGAACAATATCTTCTGCTATTGAAATGATGGCTGACACAAACCTATCTGACCCAGGCCTTCAATAACAAACACTGGCAAGTCCTATGCAATAAAGATATGAATGCATTGTGTGTGTGTGTGTGTGTGTGTGTGTGGGAGTGAGTGTGTGGCAATGTTTCAGGCCGTCCTATTTATTTTGTTTTTTCTTAGCAATGACTTAGTCTGGTGTTATGACACGAGTACCCATCCCAACCTGGCAACTAGTGGACCGAAAGAACACAGAAATGTTGAGAGAGTGAGAGGTAGAGAGACAGAAAGAGAGCAATTTGTAAGTCTTGATATATATATATAATATATATATATATATATATAATACAATGACACAATGATCTGATGACAGAATGATATATATATATATATATATATATATATATATATATATATATATATATATATATAATGATACCATGACATGATAATATTGTTATAAATCTGATGATGGGGGTAGTGCTCTGTGTGTTTTTTAGCCGACGCAAATCGCCACAGGCCAGCGCTCCTAGAGCAGTCAACAGTGACAAGTGACAGTACATACCAGTTCGGGAAGGAGCTATGTTGTAAAAAGTATGCTCGCAAATCATGTCGAATGTAGTCATGTGATCAGCCAGAATGGTGAAGCGACGTACCATCCGGTTTTAGAAGGCTTATATGGGCCCTATGTAAGAGCGAATGTGTCAAGTCGCTTTACGTTACCTCGCAATGGTCAACAGTAGGAGGCGAAGTCAGAACCTGCACGGTGTAAAGTTTGTCCAGAACAGAGGCAAGATTTTTGTACAGTCAGTTTTATGTTGTTGCCAATTCTACAGTGTTGGCTGTTATGTATTTGACATAAGTCTGTTACGTTACTTTGTAGCCCTGTGTTGTCAAGTTCTTTGAGTTCGTTGTGTCTTGTGGTGCAGTTTGCAGAGAGCCTGGATAGTGAGAAACCCTACAATATGATAACACAATGATCGTTTGATACAATTATAACCCCTCTATGCACACCGCCATCCAAGATAGCGCAGAAGGTGCGCACTAGTAGAGACTTGACTGAGAAGGATGTTGACATTAGTAGGAAAGAGAACAACCGCCGTTCAAATCTATAACCGATATGAAGATGCTCTGCTCAAGGCAGTGTATGTGTGATGTCCCTATGTAAATAAATATCGTTGCCTCGTTGAGTTGCCTTCCTTCATTTATTACAATACAATATTATGATGATACAATGATTATTATTATTATTATAACTTTTATATAGCGCTACTTTCATAATGCTTATAGCATGCTCAGAGCGCTTTGGTCCAATCTCTTTTGTGGACCAGTGGGGGGGAGGGGGTATCTAGGAGTTGGTTTTCCGTGCTGCCTTTAGGCGCTCAGTAAACACAACTCTGCCCGAGTCGGGTGTCGAACCTCGAGCCCCCTTCTAGGTAGCAAAGATAAGCCAAGTTCAAGCGCACTTGGCCTCTCGAATACGCTTGACACAATGATATGATGATATGATGATATGATGACACAATGATATGATGACACAATGATATGATGACACAATGCAACGATGACAAAATGATACGACGATATGATGACACAATGATGTGATGACACAAAGATATGATGATATAATGACATGATGATACGATGACATAATAATATGTTAACACAATGATCGTAAGATACATTATTATGATGATACAATAATCTTATAACACAATGATATGATGACACAATGAAATAATGACACTATGACACAACGATATGATGACACAATGTTACAATGACATCCTGATATGATGATGCATTGGTAAAATGATATGACGATAAAACGATGACAGGGTGATGTCAAAAAAGAAAGATAGGATGCTACGATGACATGATAATACAGTGATATGATTTTAGAATGATACATTGATATATTTGAGGTAGTATAGTTCCATCGTTACACTTGAACAACCATCTCAGACGTCATCTCATGAGCTGGACTTGAGGAGGAAAAGAAAGAAAAAAAAATTGGCCCCACATTCAACAGACTTAGTTTATTTTTTGGCATTTTGAAGCAAATCGTAAAGCACACAGTACAGTCATTACAGACAGCTCACAGTACAGTCATTACAGACAGCTCACAGTAGGCTACAGTCATTACATACAGCTCACAGTACAGTCATTACATATAGCTCAAAGTACAGTCATTACATACAGCTCACAGTACAGTCATTACATATAGCTCAAAGTACAGTCATTACATACAGCTCACAGTACAGTCATTACATACAGCTCACAGTACAGTCATTACATACAGCTCACAGTACAGTCATTACAGACAGGAAACCAATTCGATCTTACGAAAATTGTCGGACTCATAGGCTACGAAGTGTTATTTAAAGTTAATTCGTAGACAAACAAGAGTTTCCATGCATATTCTCAGGCTTCCTGTCTGGGTTTGGGAGCTTGGAAACATTGCAATGTGTTTCGGGTCTTTGTTACCTGGTGAAGATGTTTTGCCACTTGTATGAAATGGCGTAACAAGGCAGAAGGTATCTGGTAACTCTGTGTTATGATTGGACGCCGGGATGTCACATGAGCATTTGTGAACAAGACAGTTGTTGCCCCTTGTTGTTTATTGTATCTCGTAAGCTACGCCAATCAAATTGCTTCCTGTTGTGACCTGTGACCCCTTGACCCGTAATCGCTGTGTTTACAGCTGCCAGTCAATGTCACATCACACGACCCGATATCAGATAGTGACAGACCCGTCTAAACAACCCTCTCCCTCTCGTTCTTCATACTTACTCACGTAAGGAGGTAGTCATGTAAGGTGGGGGGGGGGGGGGAGGGGAGATTGTGACGGCAATGAAGGAGCTGAGAGAGTGAGTTTAGGTGGGTGGGTGGGGGTGTGGAATAGATTGAACATGGAATTTCTTGTCACGCTACACCAGTGAACGATGTACTCTCGTAACAGATTGACATTTGAAGTGAAGATCTATCTATCTATCTATCTATCTATCTATCTATCTATCTATCTATCTAAGTCTGTCTGTCAGCTCATCCATCTACATGAGCCACGCGTGTGATTTTGTCACAATGTTTGTTGTTCCTATGATTCCCAATGTTTTTATTTGTTCCCCCCCCCTCCCCAGCTCTGTCTATCTTCCTCTCCTTAACACACAACCCCACACACCCCCCCCCTTTATGCACTTTGTAATTCAGGTCCCCCCCCCCCCAACTCTATACATCTAATTAGCAATCAATGAAATATTACCATTTGCATTACTTTCTGATCTTACAGCCTCGTGGCAATCCGACTAAACAATAACAACAACAAACTAATCTTCTTCTTTCTATAAACATAAATGAATGCACGCTATTAGATTAAAGGAAGTCTACAAGGCGCATGTCCAAACGTCACAGCACGTGGTAACGCTCAACATGCACGTGGCGAAGAGGATGCTAGAAAAAAAAATTGGATGCCAAATAAGATTATTTTAATTTTTGTTTAGATAAGAAGTTAAGCTTTTGAACAGTAGTGTGCTTCTTCTTTCTCTTGACTAGAGCAACCATTAAGTCAGTAGTCATCCGTAGAAAAAAAAAAGCATTGGCCAAAATATATGTCCAAAATTTAACAAATAGGCTAGTAGAATCTACAATTAGTTCTGCTAAAGCGCCATAGCCTACCGTGACCTTGATTATACAGGAAATGACGTAGGTGTTGGTCGTGGCGTTAAACATTGTGCTCCCATGGATATACAGCTAGCAAAGTGAACTCTTCTAGGCTCGAGATAAATCCATTTTATGAACCTTTGATCAGGGAAAGGATTTGAGCCCGTAGCCAGAATGAAGGATTGGCGCTTCACCGACCCTTCTGTCTGGAGGCCCCCGTCAACTAAATGATCATTTAATCACATCCGTTTGTTCATGGGTTACTGTCCTTTGGACCAATGCAATGAGGTCCACCATCCCAGGCGAGGCCGAAAGCAGAGCCCTAGAGGGAACTAACTCCATATTCCTGTACTGTACCATCGTGTTCCGTCGGGGAACCATCACCGCCGTTTTGTTCCTGCCGGGAACGGTGCGACGGATTGGACTGGGTCAGCTCGCCCTTGTTCCATCCTCACCACGTGCAGTCCAATCGCTAGAGCGTAACTGTGGTAGCCCACTGGAGGCCCTGCTCGCGTACTTTGCTTCTTTTCCTCTTCCCCGGGTGGAGGTGCCACACTGAGGCGACGGGAGCTTTTTCCTCCGCAATGTTCCCTGGACAGTTAGTTTGCTTTGTGATGACCTGTTTCACACTTTAAAACATTAAAAAAAGCAAAAAAAAACAACAAAAAAAAAAAACAATGGGAGTCGAACTCTAGGCCTATTTAACAAAATTCAATCCTTCCTGGCCTCTTGGTTTCTTGACTGAATAAGGTTTGGTTTGTACATTAAAGTTTCAGATGAAATAGATTGAGGCCCCCAAAATCTCAGATAAATTTATTTAGGTTAACAAATTTACAGCTGTAAAACATTTAGGGCAACACATTTACGCTGCTATTAATAGAGAGCTCACTTTAAGATAGCGAAACAAACATTTGAGACTCAGGGCGCAGACCACGAAATGTAACTTTGTGGGCGTTGTCTGCATTAAATGTCGCAAAATGAGCAAGCCACAAATAGGTTTGCGTGATTGTGTGAAATACTAAAATACACGGGCCTTAAACGTTATTGAATATCTTTCTCTGCTTATCACAAATAAATTTGTTTTGTGAGTTTCGACCCCTGGCTGGAGACCCTCGTACAGACGCAATGGCAAAAAGGAAGCAGGTTATTAAGACGTCAAACCCTATCATCAAGACGTCACATATCAGGTCCAACCTCTGCACACCTGGCACCGGACAAGAAAAAAAATATCCCAGTGTCACCGGTATGCTCTCTTTTGCCCCGACCCCCAGGATTACACTTGGGGCCCCCTCCTGTGGAGGCAGTAAAGATACGGTAAACCCGTTCTACGATTCGCGGGGAAAAAAACGCCAGGAAATGTCAGATCAGTCTTATCGTGTTCTATAATTTATATAGAGGCATATCTCCAGCATTGTGGTCTCCGTGAGCGTGAGTGGTCGCGTGCAGCATGAGTAGTTGAAGGATGAGCACACAAACTCTGTCTCACACACACACACACACACAGCGTAGAGCTGCATCATGCATATTTGAATAGCTTTTTAAATGGCTTATCTAATAGGCTGGAAAGGAAATGCATATACATGTCGTAGGCCTCCCTGTATCACCGATGTAAAACTACACACAAAAAAAAGTTGTGATGTTTGTTCTAATTAATAATGAAACAGAGCCGCCTTATCGTGACCACATGCTAGTGGACAACACACACAAAAAGCTTTGCTTATGTCATGTTTGTAGAAACAGGGCTGTCGTCCAGATTTCATACAAATTTTGACTTGATTGGGTGGGGGCGGGGAGTCACTTTAATCTAGATTCTAGACAGTGGACTCAAGTAATACAAGTCGTATCAATATTATGTAGGATTACAGATGATCACTTTGTCATGGAGATAAAGAGTTCAACTGTGGGAGCAAGTTCAAGGAAGTGTCGCGGAGAGAGATGTTGCAGGCGAGTTATCTTCCCTTCTACACTCAGTAAGGAAAACTTCCTTTGATTTACTTCCATGAGTAGCCAAGTCCAGAAGCTGGACTTAAGAGATGCAGACTTCTGAGGAGCATTTCTTTGAACGGGGGCTCAACACTTCTTCCCGTTAAGACAAGAGCTCAGCAAACAAGTATGGCCAACTCACTGGTCACTGAACAGACACTACGTACTCTCTCTCTCTCCATAACTGCCAAACACCAAAACCACTAAATAAAAAACAAAAAAACTTTATAGAAGAATATCCAGCAGTCCAGGAACAAAAATACAATTTTGTCTGAGAGAAGATTCAACAGCCCGGATACAAAAATCTCAGCAACAAGAAGCTGTCTGGAGCACGATAAAACAGCTCAGTGACAGAAGCTGTCCGAAAGAAAGTTTAATAGCTCAGAAACAAGAAAGTTGTCTGGAAGAAGCTCAAACAGCTCTCTAAAAAAGAAGTTGGCTGGAACACGATAAAACAGCCCAGAAACAAGAAGCTGTCTGTAAGAAACTTAAACAGCACAGAAACAAGAAGCTGTCTGTAAGAAGCTTAAACAGCCCAGAAACAAGAAGCTGTCTGTAAAAAACTTAAACAGCACAGAAACAAGAAGCTGTCTGTAAGAAGCTTAAACAGACCAGAAACAAGAAGCTGTCTGGAAGAAACTTAAACAGCCCAGAAACAAGAAGCTGTCTGTAAGAAACTTAAACAGCCCAGAATCAAGAAGCTGTCTGTAAGAAACTTAAACAGCCCAGAATCAAGAAGCTGTCAGGAAGAAGATCTAACAGCTCACAAAGAGAAGTCTGAGGAAGCCTTTTATGATCCTTTCGAGCAATATTGAGAAGTCTAAGAAAACATCGGATTGTTTGGTCTCAGATATTTCTCGAAGATCCACTTACTTAAAAAACAAAACAAAACAAAACAAAACAAAAAAAACTCCTGTATATTGAGAATGTATCAGAAGTTATGCTTTTAAAACTGATATTGCTCACGTGACCAGGTACAAATTAGAGTAAGAGAGATTTGACAGTTTTCTTAATGACATCAGAATCTGAAAGGCGACCTTTAAGAGAATTCAAGGAATAAAGATATATTTTCGTTTTATACGAAGAACAGGCAAAATATACAAATACTTTTTAAAATATTATCATCTAAGGGGAAGAACATCTCATTTACAGCCACATATCTCAATACTGTAAGATGTCTTTCAATTTTAAATATCAAACAAAAATAATTAATTACTACTATTTGATTAACTAATTGGTTCATTGGTGATCCATCTTTTGTTAGGAACAATGTGTTCACATGAATGTTTGCGGTAAGCGTGTTATATTCGATTATATATCGACACTGTCGTCCATGGCAGTGGCGTTCCTTGAGAAGGAGCAAGACGAGATTGTGAATCGCACAGTGACACCGACCCCAGGGACGCCACTGCCCATGGTTCGATTTCAACTCCTCCTTTGTTATTTTCCGAGTTAAAAAAAAGAGAACCAGAGAGGACTTCTGTTCTATTATAAATCTAGATTGAGGAACTTCTTTTGCACACAATTTCCGCGATGCTCTAACCGCCTGCTCAATGTACTGGCAGATTAATTCAGCACTGACCCTGCAGTCTTGCCCCAGGATTCAATACAAAACAATCAACCCACCTCGCGCATCAATTGTCACAGTACAACAGCTCACACTTGGCTAACGTTGACTTATCCGAGAGTACTCACCATGCACTGTTCACATACACACAGGTGAGCTGAGGATATACTCTCTGGAGGGAGGCAAAGAGGGGCATGGGGAAAGCGGCAGAAGTGATCACATTACGTCATTAATGTAGAGACCATTCCCTCCCCCCTACCGCTTCCGCGTGCTTTCTGGAACAAAAAAAAAGTCCTCCTCCTGCTGTATATCCCGCCACTTGTACTTCGTATTCCGACAGATAACTTCACGCTCTCAATCATAACATTACGCAAAGGTAAAAAGAACTAACAACAAGAATCGCAAGAAATCAACAAGGAGGAGAGGGGAAAAAAGTAGTCCGCGACGCGCAGGGTTACACTAAGCGTAAAAACATTGCAACCAATCAACTGCAATCTCGAATTGCGTTAAGCTCTAACTCAACAAATGCCAGTGTACAACACCGCCAAGATAAATAACACTGTTTGCTTTTCTCTTCCCAAGTTCTCTCTTTCTCTCTCTCTCTCTCTCTTTCTCTCTTGCCTTTTGTAATATTGTATACTTTAAAAAAAAAGAGTTCTGAAATGCGGACAAAGAAACAAAAGTGAGGGACTCCATACAAATGTACTTTATCTACAAACCTTGCGCGATACGATTGTCCTACCAGCATCTTCATGTCTGTTTCTTTGACTCGCTAACGTTTGAAAAAAAAAAAAAGATGATGAAAACTGAATGTAAGAACAGATCTCCCCCGTTGTCCCGCCCTTCCTCCGCAGCTAATCACATTTAAAAAAAAAACAAAATAACAAACTGCTTGAGTAACAGCTCCTACAAACAGGGGAGGATAATCTGAGACCTGGAAAAATAGCGTAGGATTTGTAGTCGAGTGGAATATACAAAATCTAATTAGAAATAAACTTTAAAATAAATGAAGTAATAATTTGTTTCAAACCAAAAAAAAAAAAAAGGGATTCTGAATTTCGTAGTATTGCCTTATAATCAGGCAAGTCTAAAATCAATAAGAAATATAAAGTTTAAACATCATATGTCTTAAAAATTATAATTAGCAATATACACTACACTTATACAGTCAGTGTAAGTATGATACAATAGTCATAATTTAAAACATTATTAAAGTAGTCTTATTAGGTATGACATTAAGATAGACGTATCTGTGTAACTAGGTCAGGATACATCCTAGATCCGATAGGTGTAGTAAAACAAGACAGGTCTCTAGAACCAATACCATCAGCCAATGACTTAACATTTATTGGTTAGCTGTAAATTGTAATTCACACTCGAAACAAACTCACCATCAACTGAACATGCTTTCGTTACATTCTGAACACGGAAACTGTTTAGCAACATGCCAGTGCTTCTCAATTTTTGTCTTTAAATAGTTACGATTATTTACACCACAAAAACGATTAAAATATTTATTTTAAATACTTTTTAAATTAATGACTATTTCTTGGATACCTAAGGGCGGCTATTTGACTCTTTACTAATAAATGATAGTGTTTGAAAATAGGAAGATTTTCTACCCCTCCCCAACCTTCCCCTTGGTTAAACGTATGCAGAGTCGGAGTATATAAAATTCTAATGATAGGCTCTTTTTTTCTTAAGCTTCAACCAGAGGCGTCGTGAGCAAAACGTGCGCCGGAGCAAGGTATCTAATTGGCGCCCTTCCCCCCCCCCCCAATTTTGCATGAACATCACATAGAAATAAAGGCTGCAAATGGCGCCCCCCGAGGGTGGCACCCTGGGCATCATGCCCCCCCTTTCACTACGCCTCTGGCTTCAACACCTTTAGCTTTCATTATCCTTTTACGATCGAGAAAGTAAATGAGGGAAATAGAGAGAGAGAGCAAAACAGAGAGAGAGAGAGAGTAAAAGAGAGAGAGAGAGAGCAAAACAGAGAGAGAGAGAGAGTAAAAGAGAGAGAGAGAGAGCAAAACAGAGAGAGAGAGAGAGTAAAAGAGAGAGAAATCTTCTTCATTTCGTCATTAAGTGCAATCAGCCAAACTGAGGTGTTTCTGATTTGGATGCTAACATTGTACATGGTTAATAAAGATTCAAGCACTCCACATAACATGGGCAGGCCAGAAGCGTCGCTAGGGAGTGTCGCTAGGGAGTGTTTCACACTTTTTACTCAAACCGCAAGACATTTCCACGTCTCTTGAACTTACATTGGTAAAATGGACTAAAAGCCAGGCCGGAACTAGTCGCGTGTAACTTTATTTGTTTCATGGTTCGAACGTTCGGTTTGATGTTAGGCAGTCAGTTACTTTGAGTACTTTAATCATTTACTTTGAGTACTTCAGTCGGTTACTTTGGGTATTTCAGTCAGTTACTTTGAGTACTTCAGTCAGTTAGAGTACTTCAGTCAGTTACTTTGAGTACTTCAGTAGTTTCTTTGAGTACTTCAGTAGTTACTTTGAGTAATTCAGTTCGTTACATTGAGTACTTAAACTTAGCGATGTAGACCTTCCAACTTCCCGATCAGTCATACTCAGTGATCAAAGTTGAACTAAAACATGGCCGCCGTGACAGACTCTGTGAACTCTCCTTAGCAACAATCTGACACGTGATGTAAACACAGGCACCATGGGATTACTTTTGATTACTTAAGTTAGAGAGGCGTGAAGAATTGGTTTTTACCCAGTGGGCGCCTGGGAGTGGAGAAAGGCTCGGCACACAGTTCACTGATATCAAGTTGTGAAAGTAAGATCCACTAGTCATTGTGATGCTAGTACCATGTTCTCGTAGATCAGCTCACAAAATAGCTTCACGGCAGGGCTGCTTGCTGAGACTAAAATTCGAAGTCGGATAATTGAGCCTAAAAGTTTCAGAAGAGTTATCAAACTTAGAATTCGAAGTAATGGGTATCCAAGCACTTGAGCTGTAATCTTGGGTTTTAATCTGCACCATGGCATGAGTTCTTTCTTTGGGTATCACGTGTCAGATCAGAGAACCAGAATATATTCTGCTTTCTTTTATTGTCATCTACATCAAGAAAACACCAACTCAAAGAGTACTATCCATCTTAAAGATAGAGAACTACGTGTGAGTGGGTAGGTAATAGATATTAATAACAATGATGTCACAAACCAGAACAAAATAACAACAACAACAACAAAACAACGTTCATTTTAGTCACAGGTTCAAATCTACACATACGAAATATTAAAAAGTAGACAAATAATTAAGGGGCGAATGTCGGACTGGTAGAATCAATGCCTGTTGTATCAATTAGGGACATCTGTCATGTTGGTAGATATATCCAGGGGCGTTGCTCGGACGTGTTGCACCTTTGAAATGCACACGCCAGTTTCACAATTGATAAGCACGAGTAAATTGTGTTGTACTCTCAACCAAAGCAAGGGCACGAGTGAGCGCTCTTCACAATGGGGAATCCAAACACTCAAACAATGTACTGTTAACATCATCTAAGCTGGAGCGTTGTTACACACACACACGTGTGCATGTGCGTGCCTGCGTAAGTGTGTGAGCGTAAGAAAAAGGAACGTGGAAAGGGTTAAAGGTACTACAAACCAAAGCTTCCAGTCCAAATCCCAGGGCATTAAATTGGACACGTGCGTCCTGCAACTCAAAGGAAATCTCAAACAATAAAATGCTAACAGAGAAGGAGTTTGCTAGGGGTGTGGGAGAAGGGTGGGGAGTGGGGGGGGGGGGGCTGGGGTGTACCCCGGGGCTGAGGGGGGGGGAGAGAGAAAAGAAACAAAAAAAAGAAGTGTGAATGAGTAGCAATGTATCTCCATATGTCACGTGACAAGCGAGGCCTGTAACCTGAGCAAGCCAAAGATCTACAGTTGTTCTTATCTCAAGATAAACTTGAACTGTATTCAACTGTCTTCTGTTTTACTCTTTTCTACTTCTGACCTTCTGTCTATAGTTGTTTTTTTGTTTTTTTGTTCTGTATTTCTTACAGTCAGGGTTGTGGGCCTTGATTTACTGCGTATGTGTTTTTTTGTCTACAGTTATTAATGTGGGAGGGTTAGCTATGATTTATTTTGGTCTTTCTAAGAATAATGGTTGTAGTCAGAGGCGATTAGGATGGGGTGTAGGATGGGGCTATGTTTGATTTATGAAAACTGTTTAGATTAGTAATACCTTAGTGTCTTTTTTACCTGATTTACTTCCCTTTTGTTGATTGATAGACTAGATATGCAACGTAGATTACAGATTGATGTTACAGGGTCCCAAACACAATTCACAGTGTAACATGCAGAGTAATTAGTTGAAATGTTGTAGGTGTGTCTGTTCATATATTCTATTTTGCATTGAAATTATATAGTTCAGTGAATTCTATTTAACTTAAACGCATTATTGAAGCAATATTTCTTGAAATACACATTCCATTAGAATCTTCGGTGCAGCATACTTGAAGCTACCATTTTATTTCTGTAGCAAATTTCATCTGGGATTTTGGATTTCTACTTAACCAAATTATTACATATTTTCAACTTATAAAACTTGTTTTAAATATGGTAAGAAAAACTTTGCATATTACTTAATTTTCAGAAGTAAAATGGGGGTTCTTTAAGAAGATTGGAAGTAGATAAGATACCGAACCTATTTCAAGCACGATGATGGCGAGGGTGCATCAGAATTTTCAAAAGTACTTCTAGTTGTTTGAGCTATAAACGTGAAAGACGGACAGATAGCATGAACTCAATCGCGGCTTTTCCCTACGGAGTCAGCCAATACAATCTAAATCTTGAGTCTAAAAATAAATGCTTTTTTGTCGTTTGAGGTTGAGGAGGGGGGCGGAGAGGGAGGTCCACGTCTATTTCAAAGTTCACAGTGATAGAAGAGGACAGGTAGAACACATCAACTGAATGGCCCATAAGTTTGTTGCCCACTGTTTAACGAGGACATTGTGTGGGCAGAACATTACTCAAATCTCATTCATGTAATCCGTGTGTCAGCGATGGACCTAATGAACCTTCTCTTATCGTTGGGCGTAAAACACAAAATCTCAGACGATGATGCCTGGGTTTGAATAGAGCGAATCCATTCGGGCACGGAGTACTCCATCACTCCCCCACAACTTACACTGCGGATAGACAGCCAGGCGGAACAGAAGAGCATGTTCACCTTTTTCAAATCTGATCAGTTACCGTTTAGTACCAGAAGTGTGTCTGTACACGACAATAGCTACAATGTGCCAGATATATACCAGAAGTGTGTCTGTACAGGACAATAGCTACAATGTGCCAGATATATACCAGAAGTTTGTCTGTACAGGACAATAGCTACAATGTGCCAGATATATACCAGAAGTGTGTCTGTACAGGACAATAGCTACAATGTGCCAGATATATACCAGAAGTTTGTCTGTACAGGACAATAGCTACAATGTGCCAGATATATACCAGAAGTTTGTCTGTACAGGACAATAGCTACAATGTGCCAGATATATACCAGAAGTTTGTCTGTACAGGACAATAGCTACAATGTGCCAGATATATACCAGAAGTGTGTCTGTACAGGACAATAGCTACAATGTGCCAGATATATACCAGAAGTTTGTCTGTACAGGACAATAGCTACAATGTGCAAGATATATACCAGAAGTTTGTCTGTACAGGACAATAGCTACAATGTGCCAGATATATACCAGAAGTGTGTCTGTACAGGACAATAGCTACAATGTGCCAGATATATACCAGAAGTGTGTCTGTACAGGACAATAGCTACAATGTGCCAGATATATACAGTGCACCAAAACGCCCGGTGTGCGTTGATAAGTCTGAACAATGGTGAAGCATAAATGTCATACAGGCAGTTGATGTAAACCTTTCCAACTGACATACCTTACCCATCAAACGACCTTGACATGATGTCCACGACATATTCAATCCTTATCTTGACCTTGACCTGGTCTCCTAAACCACCTTAAAATAGATTGGCTTTATTGGGATACCAAAATAAATATAAAGTACATCTCGTAAGACTTGTTACGCACCTGCCCGACCCCCCCCCCTTTTTTTTTTTACACAGACCTTTTGTTAAATTTAAGATAGAAGCCAAAGCTTCAGCAGAGCCAGTGTATCAGATGTACCAAGGACTTCAGTCAGAGACGTTGTCATGATATGAAGTTACATTACAGTTGTTCTATCAGATTGGTGAAGTGACCAGGACTCAAGGTGTAAGATAATCTAAACTACAAAGATGTCACTTATAATGGTAACACTAAGGCTAGGGACCTAACAGAGTTACACTATTAACATTGAAATACATACAAATGAAATAATTTCTTAACGTCTAAAACACAACAAATTGTGTCACCACCCCTTCACCTTCATCTGTCTAGCCGTATTGACACTACACTTGATCTGACAACAGTCTCTCTCCAGTCCTCGCAGTCTTTTCCCTGGATTTGACTTGAAATTAGAGCTGGAATTAAGGACGCTGCTTCACAGATTGTTTCAAACAAAAATGCACGACTGTTAAACCAAGAGAAGACATCAAGGTTTCCTATTTAGTTTGTAAGCTTCAGTTAAAGCAAAACGTTTTCAATGACAGACACAAACTCACATTCGGCCCCATAAAGTGGTCCATTCATGCAGGCAAAAAAATGCAGTTTTCAATATTTTCAAAATTCGGCCCCATAAAGTGGTCCATTCAGGCAGGCAAAAAAATGCAGTTTTCAATATTTTCAAAATTCGGCCCCATAAAGTGGTCCATTCAGGCAGGCAAAAAAATGCAGTTTTCAATATTTTCAAAATTCGGCCCCATAAAGTGGTCCATTCAGACAGGCAAAAAAATGCAGTTTTCAATATTTTCAAAATTCGGCCCCATAAAGTGGTCCATTCAGGCAGGCAAAAAAATGCAGTTTTCATTATTTTCAAAATTCGGCCCCATAAAGTGGTCCATTCAGGCAGGCAAAAAAATGCAGTTTTCAATATTTTCAAAATTCGGCCCCATAAAGTGGTCCATTCAGGCAGGCAAAAAAATGCAGTTTTCAATATTTTCAAAATTCGGCCCCTAAAGTGGTCCATTCAGGCAGGCAAAAAAATGCAGTTTTCAATATTTTCAAAATTCGGCCCCTAAAGTGGTCCATTCAGGCAGGCAAAAAAATGCAGTTTTCAATATTTTCAAAATTCGGCCCCATAAAGTGGTCCATTCAGACACGCAAAAAAATGCAGTTTTCAATATTTTCAAAATTCGGCCCCATAAAGTGGTCCATTCAGGCAGGCAAAAAAATGCAGTTTGCAATATTTTCAAAATTCGGCCCCATAAAGTGGTCCATTCAGGCAGGCAAAAAAATGCAGTTTTCAATATTTTCAAAATTCGGCCCCATAAAGTGGTCCATTCAGGCAGGCAAAAAAATGCAGTTTTCAATATTTTCAAAATTCGGCCCCATAAAGTGGTCCATTCAGGCAGACAAAAAAATGCAGTTTTCAATATTTTCAAAATTCGGCCCCTAAAGTGGTCCATTCAGGCAGGCAAAAAATGCAGTTTTCAATATTTTCAAAATTCGGCCCCTAAAGTGGTCCATTCAGGCAGGCAAAAAATGCAGTTTTCAATATTTTCAAAATTCGGCCCCATAAAGTGGTCCATTCAGGCAGGCAAAAAAATGCAGTTTTCAATATTTTCAAAATTCGGCCCCATAAAGTGGTCCATTCAGGCAGGCAAAAAAAATGCAGTTTTCAATATTTTCAAAATTCGGCCCCATAAAGTGGTCCATTCAGGCAGGCAAAAAAATGCAGTTTTCAATATTTTCAAAATTCGGCCCCTAAAGTGGTCCATTCAGGCAGGCAAAAAATGCAGTTTTCAATATTTTCAAAATTCGGCCCCATAAAGTGGTCCATTCAGGCAGGCAAAAAATGCAGTTTTCAATATTTTCAAAATTCGGCCCCTAAAGTGGTCCATTCATGCAGGCAAAAAAATGCAGTTTTCAATATTTTCAAAATTCGGCCCCATAAAGTGGTCCATTCAGGCAGGCAAAAAAATGCAGTTTTCAATATTTTCAAAATTCGGCCCCTAAAGTGGTCCATTCATGCAGGCAAAAAAATGCAGTTTTCAATATTTTCAAAATTCGGCCCCATAAAGTGGTCCATTCAGGCAGGCAAAAAATGCAGTTTTCAATATTTTCACAATTCGGCCCCATAAAGTGGTTTCTTTTCGGGACGAAAAGTGCTAAGACGGGGGCAATGTTATGACTTTGCCAGGTCCATGCAGGCAGGCAAAAAAATGCAGTTTTCAATATTTTCAAAATTCGGCCCCTAAAGTGGTCCATTCAGGCAGGCAAAAAATGCAGTTTTCAATATTTTCAAAATTCGGCCCCTAAAGTGGTCCATTCAGGCAGGCAAAAAATGCAATTTTTAATATTTTCAGCAAGAATATCAAAAGCTACGCATTACAACTCTCCACAGCCCCTACTCCTGTCTCCGACACTACGAAAAGAAGGCACGTGTTTGGCCCCCGGGATAGCGTTTGATTGTTAGGCCGCCACTGACCAGCACAGAAGACGAAATGCGAGCGTCTAGTCATTGTATTATTATTACATTGTTAATATTCATATGTATTCAATGAACTACTAATAGAGAAGATATGGTTCAATGAGAGCCTGGCTAATGTGTTGTTATTCAATGATCTCATTCATTGATCTCTAAAAGGACCAAGCTCTTGTTCCTGGACTCAGAGAAAAAAAACTTTTCCTTTGGTTAAATCTTTAACTTTTTTTTTGTGAACTGCGTATTGCACTACAAGTGCATAATATGAAAAAAAACTGCTTATTAAATGATGTTTTAAATTAGATTTAACTTAAATGTATACTAAATATTTTTTTTTCACTTTTAAAACAAAAGTAAACGTTTTAATTAAAAGTGTAAGTAGTTTACATAGCAGGACAAACTGAATTTAGTCATACAAATGTTTTTTAAAACTTATAGTATTTACACCGGTATAAACTCCATTAGTCATAAAGTCTCATATATTTTACTATCAATAGTAAAGTTGTAAAAATGGTGTACTTTTATGTGAAAAACTGCTAGATACTTGCGTTCAGAAAATAAAAAAGTAGCCGTTGCATTAGAACTTTAAAAAATCTAAAATAGGATGATGTCGGATTTTCAATATCTTTACTAGTTTCTGTGATTTAAACTAGACGGACAGAAAAACAGACAGACAACACAAAACTAATAGCCGCATTTCCCCTTTCGGGGGCCGCTTGAAGGAAAAAGAAAAAGAAAGAGGAAGATCGTTGAGAAAAATGTTGAAATAAATAGACAAAATCCTCAATGCCAAGGTCGTTAGATCAGTGTTGTCAACTAAAAAATATTTAATTTTATTAATTTCTTTTTTTTTTTTTGGTTCACAGGGCTGTACTATATATATATATGTAAACATAAGTGTTATATTCTGTATTAAAATATTTCCCCTAAGCAGGGGCGTAGCTAGGAATTTGCCATCATTTGGTGGCCATGGTGAGGGTGGGGGGGGGGGGGGCTTGACCTCTTTGGGGGCCCCTGCATTTTGCGTTTTATTTACTATTTAATGAAAAAATACTCATTTGTGGCCCCCCTCAAGTGGAGGCCTGGGGGGATTTCCAAATTCTCCCCCTCCTCCCCCCACCCTAGCTACGCCACTGCCCCTAAGAATACTTTCCTATTCTCTACACCGGATACACCAAATAAGTTGACTATTTAAAGATTTACCCCCACACTTATGAAAGTCTCCAATAGTAGGGAAATTTGAAATACAAAATACCAATTTTAAAGCATAAACTATAAATTACATTATATTAAAAGTACAAAAGTTCAAAATGTAAATGGCATCTGCAGGGTAGATAGAGACTCGGGTGTAAGCGACATTTATCGAGTAATTTCTGGCAGTTAGTGTAACATATCGATTGTGAATACTTTCTTAAATAAACCATTCACACTAATTGGACCAGAGACAAATGTTGCATTGGACAGACTCATTCGTTCATTAAAACAATGAAGTTGTTGAAACCGCGCTATTGGCTAGCAAAGATGCCGGAAGCGCGTATAAGACCAAAAGGTTATTTGGATGCCTCGTGAATTGTCTGCATAACCCTGTCCAGGGCTGTCCAAAGCTGCAATGAATTATTATTGTATCAGGGTGCTTACCACCCTCACGCCCTCTTCTTGCGCCTCCCTTCGCTCCATCATCATCCACTCTTCAGTCTCGTCCAATTAACTAACTCAGAAATCATGTAGCCGCCTTGTACAATGTTGGCGTGACGTATCTCCCTCGCAATAGAATGGAAAGAGGAGAAAGGGGGGGGGGACAGGGTGTAAGGGAGGGGCAGGGGCGCTGTATTTCTGTGTACATAGACATTCATCAACATTGTCACCGATACCTTTCTTCTCTGCACCCGCTCCTCCCTCCCTGGTCAGCCAAGAAACACCACAATGCACTCCTCTCACAATGTCCACAAATTGTCCCTCAGCATGGCCTCCGACTTGAGACACTCAACAGAGCCTCGTGACCACTACGTCACTAACAGTAAACTTGGAGGCTGTTTTTTTTTTAACTACGAAACGAGGGAGAGAGGGGTGCTAAGTCTTGCTGAAAGAGTTGGGGGCAGTTTGGAAAGTCATTGTGTAGTGAATGTTAAGTATTGAGATTTATACGTTCATCTATCTATCTATCTATCTATCTGTCTATTTGTCTATCTATCTATCTATCTATCTATCTATCTATCTATCTATCTATCTATCTATCTATCTATCTATCTATCTATCTATCTATCTATCTATCTATCTATCTATCTATCTATCTATCATTTAAGATTTATTAAGAATTTAAAAGCAAATGTTTTTATGTATCAAAACATTATATATTACCAGTACAAATTCTTAATATTATTTTTTGTTGATTAATGTGAAGCTGAGCTGAAAAACCGCTTGGCTGGCTATCAAGGGGGTTTGAGCTCGAATCCCGACTCGGTTTGTGTTTGCTGGGCACGGAAACTTCCTCCCAGATATCTCCTCCCCCTACCCCCCCCCCCCCTCATATACCCACAAAAGAGGTTGGACAGTAGCGCAATGAGCATCACTTAAGTATGCAAGATGTTCTATTCAAATTTCAATTGAATTTTTTTTTTTATAAATAACCTTTTAGTCTAAGTAAGTTATTCAAGCCGAGTGCTACTTTTAAATTTGGTTAATGAACTAACACAGCGAAACAAACCATTTTTTAAATTCTTCTACTATATATGTGTCACAAATGTTTCTCTACAAAATTGTATAATGGACAAATAAATAGATAAAATAGTAATCTTCTTTGTACGGAAACAGTTCTAGATATTCTCTTCTTCACGCTCAGTTTTCTGCACAATTTCCGGTCTCCTCCTTGGACTAGTAATCCGCCAGGAGGCGTCCATGCTTAAAAAACTTATCTTTGTGTTGATCGCGTGGCTTTGTGTCTGCTCGCCAGGATTTCCTGCCGCTAAGCTTTATGGGATAGGCAAGGGTAGATAACTGCGACTATTCTTGTATTAAATGACTTACTATATACATGTTTAGTCGAGATGCCTTCACTTATTTCGTGTGTTTCTAGAGGCTGATCTTTTTTTTTCTTTGATGGTAGAGTTTTCTTTTTTGTTGTTTTTTTTGTTTAGTCTTCATTGAAAAGATGCTGACATAGATAGATATGAAAAGGAGAGAGAGAGAGGAGAGAGAGAGAGAGAGAGAGAGAGAGAGAGAGGAATGGGATGGAGACGCAATGGTTAAAAAGAAGCAGAGTCTAAGGTACAGAGAAAAAAAAATCATTTCTTTTATTACCCTGACACCAGGCATTAATTGATAGTGTGTCTGCCAGTATGTCTGTCAAAAAACGGAAACGACTTCATTCTCTAGCTATTCTCGCAGACATAAAACAATTTTAAAATAGGTTCTTATCTTAGCTCTACTTAGAAACAATAAGATACACGGTGGCTGAGTGATATAGCGATTGACTTCCTAATCGGGGAGTCTCGGGTTTGAATTTCGATGAAGAGTGGGAAATTTTTATTTTGGGATTTTTAAGGCGCTACCCAGCTCTAATGTGTTTTACGTTACGGAAGTAAAGGAGGTTGGTCATTGTGCTGGCCACATGACACTCTAGTTTACCGTCGCCACAAAAACAGATGACCTCTACATCATCTGCCCTAGAGATCGCAA
The DNA here is from genome assembly GCF_947242115.1 of Biomphalaria glabrata. Lineage (NCBI taxonomy): Eukaryota > Metazoa > Mollusca > Gastropoda > Planorbidae > Biomphalaria > Biomphalaria glabrata. Next base: position 20,398,509 of record NC_074720.1, read on the forward strand.
GGTTTTAAAGGAGTACTTCACTTTTCAAGAAACAAGAAAACAGAATTGTGAAACTGCCCATTTTTATAAGGTATAACTTCCCTCTAATTAGTGACATCAAATGTAAATCCTGCAGCTTATCTAGTATTTACCAGAATAAGTTGCTAATCATCTGACTGTCTTGTACTCCAGACATGTTTATTGGATACAGAAAAACAAAGACAATAATTACAATCAAGTCAACGCTGTGCACCACAGAACGAACAAGTCAAACCGGCGGAAGAAAAGGGAAACAGGGAGAGTCCACAATTATCCACCCCCCCCCCCACTTGATTGGTTTGTGTCCCATCTCTGGGACTTTTATTTCCCCCCCCCCCCCACTCCCGTTCCTGTCCTTCTTGATTCAAGCACGCGGGACATGTTCCACTAGTTATGAATGAGCGAAGCCTCACAATCGGTGACTGCGAACTGGCCCTGTAATCTCCACGGCAAAACGTTTATACTTACAAATAATCTCATTCTGTAATGGCGGCTAATGACAAGGCAGAGACGTTTTGGGGACGAAGCTGTTCACTTCTGCTCGATTGAATAGCAAGACTATTCTGATCAGTTCTGCTACTTGCCTTCTGTTCTTTCCATTTCTTTCAATTATTATCTCCCTTTATTCCGATAAATCAAATGGAAAGACAAGAACAAAAGTATCGAGTTGCTATTATTTCAAACGTTTGTACAAAGCTTATATTTCTCCCACACCCAATTTCGGATGAAGCTGAATTTCGCACAATTATTTCTTTTACTTGACAGCAAAAGAATCAATAAAAAGAAATTAACCAATTAGTTTATTAACTATTGGTAATTAATTATTTTGTTTAATATCTCGAACAAGGAAAGAAATTGTAATCGAATGAAATGGTGGTATAAGCTGAATAAGTCCCTTTTATAGGTCGTCGTCTAAGTCTTAGTGAACACAAACATGAAAAACAGGACGAGACTAGTGTTCCAATTCGGGTCGTTCCCCCTAGATCTATTACACATTGAATTGACTGATTCAAACTACTTGATACAAGTACTTATATTGAACTATAAGTTTTTTTGTTTTTTTTTAAGTATATAACATTTAGCATCTGTCTGACAGGAATATTATAAATGTGCTTGTATACATGAGTATATTTGTGTGCATGAGATTATTACATGATAAATCTACTCTCTAAAGTAGGCTTACAGATCTTTACATTTATAAACACTTTTAGAGAACTTCAACTTCACTTCCATCTGTTGAGTCATTTCATGAAACAAAATGTGTCAAAATGTTTAGCTGCAAGAAGATTCGAACCCATACTGATTAGAATAAATCTGCGAGAATTCAAGCAACAGCCTGAGGAAAAAAAACTAAAGCTAAGTACAGTCACTACATTTGAGGCGGGTTGAGGTTATCAACAAAACAAAAAAACTAAAGCTAAGTACAGTCACTACATTTGAGGCGGGTTGAGGTTATCAACAAAACAAAAAAACTAAAGCTAAGTACAGTCACTACATTTGAGGCGGGTTGAGGTTATCAACAAAACAAAACAAAAAATAAAAAAAAAACAAGAAGAGAACTCCCACTGACCTTTGACTTCACAGGCAAAGATAACGTTGTTTTTCTTATTCAGAATTAAAACAAAAACTTTTTGTGTGTGTTTAGATTTAGGTCCATTCGAAAGAGAAATAGAGAAGGTAGAGAGAGCAGAGTGTGGCACAGAGAAAAAGAGAGAGGTAGGGAGAGACAGAGATATAAAAAGAGAGAGAGAAAGAGAGAGAGAAATAGTAAGAGAGAAAGAGTGAGAGGGTGAGAGAAAGAGAGAACGAAGGTAAGAGATAGAAAGAGAAAGTGAGAGAGAAAGAAAGAGAGAAAGAGAAAGAGAAAAGGAGAGAGAGGTGAACGCAGACATTGCTTACATGTTTTTGACGTCATAAATACTGACGATGAGCTGACGAGGCTTGACTTGTTTGCATTCAGACAGCTAGCGTGTGTCACATTCTTGTCAAATTCCTGTCAGAACTGACTTTAACAGCCATACCTTTGTGTCTGTCTCATTCAGGTAACAGGACTATCCAGGAGTCGGCGGTCTGCTGAGGTAACAGGACTATCCAGGAGTCGGCGGTCTGCTGCTCAGTTCATCTTAATTGTTTTTGTTAGTTTCCTATTCATATTTAAAATAGTCCTCATTTAATCATGTAAGCTATTATTTCATTTCTAGGTCTACTTATAACTTTAACTATATTCGACGCTATTAATTTAAGTTACTCTATTTTTTTTGTTCATGTTGTTTTAAAAGTTATCACTAAGTTATTCATGTTATCAATTATCATTTATATTATCATTTATATTATCATTCCAGCAATCAGTCCTGATTTTTTACATCAGAATAGGCCATCATTTAAGTAATCATTACTATCATTCATGTTATGAATCAAGTCATCATTCATTTTATCATTCAAGTTATCATTTATATTATCGTTCATGTTATCATTCATATTAGCATTTCAAGAGACTGAACATTCATCGTTATATCATTCTTTGTATCTATATGTGTTTTGCCATTTCGAACAATGGCCGAGTGATACGGCTAAAGCTAGGTATGCATGAATCAATCAGTGTATAATGTACTTTGGACAATTATGTCGCCAAGTGGCTGCGATTTTCTGGACAATATACTACGTGCAGTATTATAATTAGGCTGGAATTAAAAACCTTTTACTTGGCAGTCTACGAAGTTTCAAACCTTATCTCTTCACGGTGTCTGGAAATTTAGGTGCTGGAATTTTAGGCACTGGTAATATAGGGACCGGACAATTAGGCACCCGGAAATTTAGGCACCCGGAAATGACGTCGGTAGCTCTCAGAATATCTGCTGGGTGGGTGAAATGAAGAGCAAGAACAAAAGAGCCATGGGCGTAGATCTAGTAAGAGATGGGCCATGAAGGTATCAGTTATAGTTCTAGCCGATAGCTAGCCTATGTAGCAGTCGTTTTCTCCGCCTCTAATTTTATTCTATTATTCTCACGCTCCTACTCACACCCACACACTTCAACACACAGTGGAGCAAACTGAAATGAGTAGCACCAGGTGTGAGGTGGGAAAAGTGAGGGGGCGGTAGTACCAACTATATCATCTTAAGATGAGTGTGGGTTTGGTGGCCGAGTGGTAAAGCGCTAGATCCCCGAATCGAGAGGTCTTCGAAACCGGGTAAAGATTGAGATTCCACACAACTCTGATGAGCACCTGATGTAAAGGCGATTGTCCGTAGTGAGAGGACACCCTCGTTAACAGTCAGCCCCCAAAGATCGCAAGGTTTGAAAGGTGTGTACCTTTACTCCTGACGTAGACACTGGAGGACGTTGAAAGTGCAGACATCTCTCCAGTGGGTCACATGACACACCAAACATGGCAGGCGGAATAAAAAGAATTTTAAATATCACAGAGTGTAGGTTCTAAAAAGTACCTTTCAAGCTTCCGGTACGTCAACCGGAAATACTTTTTTTTTTAAGCTTATCAGAACTTAAACTTCTTACTTTTGTCAGAAGAGGTCAAAGTTCAAGACAGTAGCGTTTAATTAATGACCCCACTCTCTCTTTTTTTTATTCCACCGTTTTTTTCCCACCCTTCTCAGTCAACGCCCATGAATCTGTAGAATATATTTCCATGAGGGAAAGATAACTCCGGCAGTCCTGACTATCTCAAGAAGAATAACTCTTAACGATGCTCTAATTCCAAGAAGGATCTCCTCCCCCCTCCCAATCCGCACGATCTCTTCTTCTAACTCCCCCCCCCCACACACACACTCTCTCGCCTCTGTCGAGTCTACAGAAGCTCAATTTCTCTTGTTTGGGGGCGCTACCACTGGGCAGAAGAATCAAGAGAAAGAATAAAGGGTGTAGGGGGGTATAGGAGAGAGGGGGAGCTTTCAGGGGCGACCACCTACTGGTTTACTAACTTTGATATCATCTAAGGAGAGCTGGCTACTATCGCTGTCCATTCTCATGATTAGGGCAGGGTCGTGCCACTTTCTTCACTTGACAATAAAATAATGAGCAGGCCTTCCTCTGTTGTCTGCCTCCCGTCTCTCAAGGAAGACAAAGTTAGGATAAATAAAATACGAATTGAGGATTCCTTTGAGCAGATATGGGACTTAATGACATTGATAAAGACCTTCTCTGATAAGGGTCGGGGGAGCTGAGACACAAGAATGTTACTGATGGTGCCATACTTGGAGAAATGGACAAAGCAAGGGCGGGGTTGTAAGGGGAGGGCGCTGTGGAGAACGGTAGACAAACGATAAATTAGAGACAACAATTAGCCTGGTGGTTTTAGGGGGGGGGGGGGAGTGTGCGGGTCATTCTTGGAGGCTGGTTGAATGGAAAAAAGGGGGGGGGGGCAGCTTTGTTAGAGCTTATCTTTGCTTTTCTCTCTGCGCGAAGTTTCTGTTTTGATGGCCCCCCCAAAAAAGACTACACTAAGATAGTGCCTTTGTAGTTTTCTGGTGGCCACTGGTGACGGACATGAAATGAGGAACGGGTTTACCCGGGGTCGCCACGGCACCATAATTAAACAGTTTACGTTTCAAAGGAGATAGACCTTTTTTGTTTTCAAGGGTCAACTGACCGGATGCTTCCTCTAGGAAATACTAACCATTGCGAAATCTGTATCAGTCCGAGACCATGCGTTCTAGAAGGCCTCACCTTTGACCTGTAGTCTATTGAGACCAATAGCTCGTTGCCACGTCGTACAGGCTTGTGACGTGGCAACACGCTATTGGTCTAAACTGACTAAACTGACGTTGCAGGTCAGTGTTAGGGCTTCTATAACGAATGACGTTCACGGCCAAAGAGTATCTCTAAGGACAATGAGAAATTAATAGTGCAAAGTATATAAGGGTAGGTTTCTTTTCAAAAAATGTAAAACAAGAATATTTTTATCAATTCCAACTTTATTTTCAAATTATCTAGTGAACCAAACAATCATATTTTATTTAGTGTTAAAGAAAAAAAAATTAAAAAATTGGTCAAACCCACGACATTCGCGTAAGTAGCACGACGCTCTAGCAACATAGTTATACTATGTGCAATATATCCTCTTGAAATAAAATGTTCAAGTTTTCTTTTTCAAATCTTGTATTCATTCACTCTGTGTGTGTGGAATCCTGTACCCGCCATTTCTACCATTTCCCATCTTTAAGAGATGCTAGACTCCGTATAAATTAGAAGTTGTTTAGAACTTTTTTTTTAGATTTCTTTGTGCTTTTAGCGCTTGTTTGTATGTCTGTTAGGTTAGAATGCATTAAGCCTACGATAGGTTTAACAGCGCTTTTATTCAATCTATTTCTGTAGATCTGTCATTGAAAATAATTTTCTATTGTCTTTTTCCAACTTGGAATATTGCCTTTACGTGTAACATGGTGTTCGAGTTCAACGCCCCCCCCCCCCCCCCCGAAATGGAGTAAAGAATCTCGTGTTTTTTTTCTTTAACTTTATTTATCGTAAGTGATATTTTAATATTAAACCATCACTTGCAGACAGGGAGGGTTTTGAGTTTTAAATCCTCTTCTATGGGGTTTTGAGGTTAACCACTCCCCTTTCAATAAAACAAAAAATAAAGCAATTGACAGTCATCAGATTCCATGAGCGTAGCCAATGGGGGGGGGTGAGTTAAACCGCCCTCCAGAGTTTTTTGACAATACCCCCCCCTCTTCATTAAAAAAAAAATTAAGCAAACTACAGTCACTTAATTCTATGAGCGTTGCTCAGAGGGGTTTTGAGTTAAAAAAAAACCTACAAAGTGTTTTGCGATGAAAACCCCCTCTTCAATTTCAAACTAAAGAGAAATAAAGTCACCAAATTCTATGAGCGTTGCCAAGGGGATTTGAGTGTTAAAAAATTCCAACAGATGGTTTTGACCATAAAACTTCCCTATTAGATAAAAAAATCTAAACCAAACTACAGTCACCATATTCCAAAAAAATATAAAAAAGCGACAGTAGAACTAGCTGGACTCGATTAATAAAGTGCAGTGAAAAGCAGATTTGACTTTCGACTTTTTTATTAGAAGATCAGCAGGATAATGTACTGTAGATACCTCAGAATAGGCTTTTTTTTCTAGTTTTAAATACCGGAAATAATACATGAAAAGAAAAATACTGTCAACAAATTCGATAAACGAAGCCAAGGGGGGTATTGAGGTTAACACTCCTCTTCCAATACAAATAAAAAAAGGCACTAAATTCCACGAGAGTAGCCTAAAGGAGTTTTGTGGTCAACCTCCATCCCTCCAATAATAAACTATTCTACCAGTCGCTGGGTATCATTAATAACGTGCAGTGAATGGCAGATTTGACCTTTAACTTTCAATTTTTTAATATAAGAGTAGCAGTATAATCGCAGACCCAGCAGACTTTAACTAGTAGATGCCTTTGTGTAGGATATGTGTAGAGGCTCTGTGTAGGATATGTGTGGAGGCTGTGTGTAGGATAATAATAATAATAATAATAATAATAATAATCTTTATTATCCGTAAGGAAATTTGTCTTACAATTTGTGCTTTACACCAAACAAAAAACATTTTAACTATAAGAAACCAAAGTGTACATTCACACCAGACTCACTCATAATTTACATGTGACAAAGCTTATACCAGATCGTTCTTATTTAATGATTTGATTGCCAGGGGAACAAAAGAGTGTTTGTGTCTGTTTGTCTTTGCTATCGATGTCTTGTATCTCTTTTGTGATGGTAAAATCACAAAATCCTGACACAAAGGGTGATTCTTTATTTCGAGGATCTTGTAAGCTTTTTTTATAGATGTTTGTCTCAAACAACTGCCCAAATGGGGTTTGTTTTTTGCCAATGATTTCACCAGCAGCATTTAGGATTCTATAAAGTTTATTTTTATTTTTAATGCTCAGATTGCCATACCAGCCAGTGATATTGAAACTTAAAATATTGCATATTGATAAAACATAGCCAAGGCCTTTTCGCTAACATTAAACGAGGACAGTTTTCTTAGTAATCGTAATCTTTGCTGCCCTTTTTTGCTGATATAATCAGTATTTGCAGTAAAATTTAGTTTATTTTCTAGGATAGTACCAAGGTATTTAAAGGTTTGCACAATTTCAATAGTCTCTCCAGCTACGGAAACAATATCATTTTCCTTCTTGTCCCTACGAAAATCGATTATCATTTCTTTGTTTTTTTTTACATTTAATAATAAAAAAATATCTTTACAGTAATTTTCAATGTGTTCTATTTCTTTGAAACACTCATTTACGTCTGAGCTCTCTGAGAGCAGGGCAAGAAGAGCGGCATCATCAGCGAATTTTGTGAAGGAGCAACAAGAACCATCGAATTGAAGCACAACGGCGATGTCACAGCCCTGTGTTAACTATGCGTTCATTAGATATGTGTAGATTCTCTGTGTAGGATATGTGTGGAGGCCCTGTGTAGGATATGTGTAGAGGCTCTGTGTAGGATATGTGTAGAGGCTCTGTGTAGGATATGTGTGGAGACTCTGTGTAGGATATGTGTAGAGGCTCTGTGTAGGATATGTGTAGAGGCTCTGTGTAGGATTTGTGTGGAGACTCTGTGTAGGATATGTGTAGAGGCTCTGTGTAGGATATGTGTAGAGGCTCTGTGTGGAGACTCTGTGTAGGATATGTGTAGAGGCTCTGTGTAGGATATGTGCAGAGGCTCTGTGTAGGATATGTGTAGAGGCTCTGTGTAGGATATGTGTAGAGGCTCTGTGTAGGATATGTGTAGAGGCTCTGTGTTGGATATGTGTGGAGGCTCTGTGTAGGATATGTGTAGAGGCCTTGTGTAGGATATGTGTAGAGGCTCTGTGTAGGATATGTGTAGAGGCTCTGTGTAGGATATGTGTAGAAGCTCTGTGTAGGATATGTGTAGAGGCTCTTTGAAGGATATGTGTGGAGGCCACTCTCCTATTTATAGACTATAAAATGCACTTAATGAGTATATTATATAATGGGCACGTTGGATGGAAATGTGTTGAATGTTTCTGTTGAATGTTTCTGTTGAATGTATCTGTTGAATGTTTCTGTTGAATGTTTCTGTTGAATGTTTCTGTAGATTGTTTCTGTTGAATGTTTCTGTTGAATGTTTCTGTAGATTGTTTCTGTTGAATGTTTCTGTTGAATGTTTCTGTTGAATGTTTCTGTTGAATGTTTCTGTTGAATGTTTCTGTTGAATGTTTCTGTTGAATGTTTCTGTTGAATGTTTCTGTTCAAAGCTTGTCTAACTGACGGGAAGTTGTGAAAAATGACTAGAGGTGGAGAAGCGAGGATGGAGTTTTATCAATTGAAGAAAGCAGCCGTGTGGCTGAAAATAGCGATATTATTCTCTGCCAAAATTTAGCTGGTTTGTTATTTTACTTGACAGAGATTTCTGTTGCGGACTTAGAAGTCTTCTCTTATTTCTTCTAGCTTTAGACAACTTCTTTCAACACACACACACACACACGCGCGCCGAAGTTCATTTTCGATAGGAGATCCCTCCGTTTCTGTTGATCTCAGTCAACTGCTACTGCTAGATCAAGATCTATAACGTAGTTCAGCTAATGTCCTAACTTTCACAAGAACTTATTAGGAAGTCAGTACACTGGCTATATTGTGACCCTTGGTCTTGCTTTAGATGGGGATAGATGGTCAATCTCTGTAGACCAGATTTGAAACAATTGTTCGAGCAATAGACTAAAGGTTAGCTACGGAGTTGCTAGGGACACTGATCTTTAGGGGAAAGTGGGGGGTGGGAGTTAAAACGCTGATATTGTCCGAGAGGATGTCGAGGTTCAGAAAGGGGAGGGGGGTTGCGGGCTAATAAAATAGCCTCTGCTTTCATCTCATCAGGGAATAATGGAATGTACTGGACCGCATTTAATGTTTAACCCTGTGACCTCTTGATTCCAGAAACTCCTGAGAAGGTCAGTGGAGTTGGACTGGCTATTACCCATGGCTGTGGCTCAGGCAAGCAAAGAAATTCAGGTAGACTACTCTGTGGTTTTTCATTTCATTAACTGAATCAGACATTACAACTAGATAAGAACTTATTGTCTAATGGGTTTGTACTGGAATTTGAAACGCACGTTTAACCCAAACGTTTAGAGTCTCAATGCATGTTCTGTTACAAGTTTTTTCCCTTTGATCACATAGTTTTTCAAATGTATTTTTTAATACAACTATTGTTTATCTCCCTTGTACTACCAAGTTCCATAACTTTCCATATTCAATTCTTTAAACACTGTGGTTTTTATTTTGTAAAAGTCATCTATAAATCTATCTATCTATCTATCTATCTATCTATCTATCTATCTATCTATCTATCTATCTATCTATCTATCTATGCCTGCCTGCCTGCCTGTCTGTCTGTCTGTATGTCTGTCTGTCTGTCTGTCAGTTTGTCTATCTATCTATCTATCTATCTATCTATCTATCTATCTATCTATCTATCTATCTATCTATCTATCTATCTATCTATCTATCTATGCCTGCCTGCCTGCCTGCCTGCCTATCTATCTATCTATCTATCTATCTATCTATCTATCTATCTATCTATCTATCTATCTATCTATCTATCTATCTATCTATCTTTCTTTCTTTCTTTCTTTCTATCTTTCAGTCTTTCTATCTTTCTATCTACCTATCTACTTTGTCTATCTATCTATCTATCTATCTATCTATCTATCTATCTATCTATCTATCTATCTATCTATCTATCTATCTATCTATCTATCTATCTATCTAATCTATCTATCTATCTACTTCTGTCTGTCTGTCTATCTGTCTATCTATCTATCTATCTATCTATCTATCTATCTATAATCTATCTATCTATCTATCTATCTATCTATCTATCTATCTATCTATCTATCAACTTCCTTTCAAAATTTCACTCTAAATCTCCGTCTATTCATGTTTTTTCTCTTATTTACTGTCCCTATATTTCTCACTTCACATTTATGTATTTTATATTTTTCAAGATAACAGTTTCAAATAGAAGTGTTTTCTTTTTTTTTACAAGTCTAAGATAAGTCAAGCTGGCCTCCGTAGATCTAGGAACATCTTGGTGCTCAACTGGTCCTCGGTCTGCAAGCATCAAAGAGAACAAGGGTAGATAACACTAGAACACAAGCAAGCTAAGAGCACCATATTGGAAACATACACAAGTTGTCTTTGATACTCAACGTAAAACAGCAATGCTTCACAAGATTCAAAGATAAATTAGACTTCTTTTTATTTGGATAATGTTTTAAAAAAAAAAAAAGACTTTTCAAAAACTAAAGGATATTATGTTTTTTGAAAGTCTCACCTCACGTGATAAAAAGGGCTAGAATGATTGGCCAGTTGTTTTCATGATTCCTGTCTACAACAGAAACTGGGGTTTTTATTTGATATTTGTAGTTCATAGATAAAATGTACTTTGATTATCATAGACTTGAGATAATACTTCTAATACAGCGATAGCTTAGAAATCATGGCCCAGCCCACGTTCTCTTTGCGCCATCTGTTGATCGTTTAGATCTTTTTTGCGTCTGCTAGACAAGAATTTCCCGTCATGCCTTTTCTCAATGAGCACGTTTTTTTTTTTTATATTTCAAATAGAGGCTGGAGGCTGGAGGGTGGAGACATGGTACATGAAATTTAAAAGTGAAATCACTAAGTACCCCTTTCAGTTCTTATCTGGGTGGGGGCGGGGGGGGGGACAGACAATGTAAAAAGGTCAATGGTTTCTCTGGTCAATGGTTAACGAGAATGTATTGTGGCCAGCACAACGACCTATAGAGTTGATTAGACTCAGAGGCGTCTTCCAATTTCTGAAGTTAAAAATCACAGTCTTTACCGAGATTCGAACTCGAGACTTCTCGGTTTGGATGCTTTACCATTCAGCCACTAACCCTAACCCTAACCCTCAGCCAATAACCCTTATATTCAGCCACTAACCCTTATATTCAGCCACTAACCCTTATATTCAGCCACTAACCCTTATATTCGCTTACAAACCAACCTACGATAAAATAGGACAGCACAACGTACACACCCGAGTTGGGCGGACTCAGGGGCGTCCGAAAAAATTCAAAATCAGTGTTCGTCGGGATTCAAACTCAAGAACCTTTGGTTTGGAAGCTAAGCACTTTACCACGTAGTCATCCCATACAAGTGCTATTTACACTTGCCAACAACTCACTGCGACCAATTGACAAGATATCAGCCTGTAGACACCCTCCATATTTGAAGAAAGACCAATTGAGTACGAGGATATAGACGGTCCAGTTCAACACCCTTCCTCTTTTGGAGCCTCCATATTAAAAAGATGATGACCTAGTGGCCAAAATCTGTGAGTCATTTTGTCATCACTGTGAAACTTGACTTCCACTAACTTATCCAATGCAAGATCTTACAAACATCTGTATTCAAAGATTTAGTTGCTCGCTTTCAACTGATGACTATTTGTAGTATTAGCTAAGATTATTTCTTCGCCACCCGAAATAGCAAAACCCAGATGATTTCGCTACATCTCTAGTATAATCATATTATTGAAGATAAACATTATATGTTTTAGGATCCTTGAGAACACGACCTGGAAGTTATAACGAGGGGGGGGGCACATTTTCATTGATTTTTTTGTTTTGAAGGGACAGACTAGGACCAAACAGGACAATTGTTTGAAATATTAGAGCTATTAGAGTGATGAAACTAAGAGATGAAAATGGATAGAATGTTCTAGAAGGACTAGTGAATTGGGGAGGGGGTGAAAGCAATGAGAGAGAGAGAAAAGGGCCTGTGCTGGCCATCATGGAGCGAATAATCTAAAAATAAAAGTTTGGTGAATTGCTGGGGTATACGGGGGGAGTTAAGCAAGACAGAGGAACAAAAAAAATCTTTAAAACCAATACAAGAGTTCTCTTCCAATAAGATTCTCATTCTTCAAGACAAAAGGGGGCATAATTTCGATTTCCATTTCGGGCAACAAAGGGAGAGCATTGGGTTTCTCAGTCTCAGCAACAAAGGGAGATGATTGAGTCATACTTCTTGAGGAGTTATCGTTCCTACAATTGTCAATATTCAAAGTTTTCCCTCTCTCTCCCTCTTTCAATTTCTTTTTATTTTCTTCTCTCTTTTCCTTTAGTTGTCTAACCTCATTTTTGGGGTATGTGACCTCCCCCCCCCCCACCTTCCTTCTTCCGCCCCTTTTCTCATCAGAGCCGGCTCCATCTCGCTCCTTTAGATTCCTACACGTTTCGAGTTGAAAGTTCTATTGTCATGGAGACACAAATCTCTCCCCCACCCCTCATTCCAGAGCTCCGAAATCCTCCCTTCCCCCAAGTCCTCAATGTCCTCTCTGTCTCTTGTTTTTCTCCTATTCTTCTACGATTTTTTTTTCCATTGTTCCATCCACCCCCCGCACCCCCCCCCCCCCTCCCAAACGTCCTTCTTTTCTTTTGTCTTTTCCTGCCATTTCAGTGTGAACAGACAATCAATAGTTAACTCGTGAGTAGTGTTAAGATTCCAGGTTTTCTATCAGTTTTTTTTTCTCTCTCCGTCTGTCTGTCTGTCACTAAACTTGAAACGTAATGTCTGAATAATGCTGGGACCAAGACTTGTGACTTTTTTTTTTTGGTCTTGACTTTTGAAGTAACAAACAGCTCGTTCATCTTGGGTTTTGGTTTTCTCATTCCACACTGACAACGTTATTTGTTGTTTGTTTAGTATCATTGTAACTCTAGAGCAAGGTCTTCATTAGGTTTCATTAGTATCATTGTAACCCTAGAGCAAGGTCTTCATTAGGTTTCATTAGTATCATTGTAACTCTAAAGCAAGGTCTTCATTAGGTTTTATTAGTATCATTGTAACCCTAGAGCAAGGTCTTCATTAGGTTTCATTAGTATCATTGTAACTCTAGAGCAAGGTCTTCATTAGCTTTCATTAGTATCATTGTAACTCTAAAGCAAGGTCTTCATTAGGTTTCATTAGTATCATTGTAACCCTAGAGCAAGGTCTTCATTAGGTTTCATTAGTATCATTGTAACTCTAGAGCAAGGTCTTCATTAGGTTTCATTAGTATCATTGTAACTCTAAAGCAAGGTCTTCATTAGCTTTCATTAGTATCATTGTAACTCTAAAGCAAGGTCTTCATTAGGTTTCATTAGTATCATTGTAACGCTAAAACAAGGTCTTCATTAGGTTTCATTAGTATCATTGTAACCCTAAAGCAAGGTCTTTATTAGGTTTCATTAGTATCATTGTAACGCTAAAGCAAGGTCTTCATTAGGTTTCATTAGTATCATTGTAACTCTAAAGCAAGGTCTTCATTAGGTTTCATTAGTATCATTGTAACTCTAAAGCAAGGTCTTCATTAGGTTTGGGCTCCCCTATCAACGAGACTGTTCTTTGTGCGATAATGAGGCTTTGAACAGAGGAATTAGAGGCATGCTAGTGGAATTGCCATAGAGTTTGATTGCCAAACACTGCCATGAAATCATGGGAACACTACAACACATAGCAGGGTGCTAAAACGGAACACGACAGACTTCAAAGGTACAAAAGGTTTTGAAAATGATAGAACTGAGGCAAACGGGGCTCTAGCTCTATATGGTGATAGATAAACCCTAATAAACAGTCAAAGGTACCCGAATTGGGCCTTAGTGCATACAGGTATACAAAAGTGTCAAAACAGGAGACTGCTAGCTGCAGGACTTCATTTGGAAAGTCGTGTTAGAGAAGTCATTTAGTTGACATGGTAACCAAGTTGTTCATGATTTTAGGTTTTAGAACCAAAGTGTGAAGTAATGAAAGCTCGGAGAAGGTTGGTCGTTTATTTCTTTTATTCAACAGACACACTTCGATGTGCCAACAAAGTCATTTCCAGAAACTACACAATTCGCAAAGCCAGTAATTGCCCTAGAGACAAACTGCAATGCGCCAACAAGGTAATTGCCCTAGACAAACTACAATGCGCCAACAAAGTAATTGCCCTAGACAAACTACAATGCGCCAACAAAGTAATTGCCCTAGAGACAAACTGCAATGCGCCAACAAGGTAATTGCCCTAGATAAACTACAATGCGCCAACAAAGTAATTGCCCTAGACAAACTACAATGCGCCAACAAAGTAATTGCCCTGGACAAACTACAATGCGCTAACAAAGTAATTGCCCTAGACAAACTACAATGCGCCAACAAAGTAATTGCCCTAGACAAACTGCAATGCGCCAACAAGGTAATTGCCCTAGACAAACTACAATGCGCCAACAAAGTAATTGCCCTGGACAAACTACAATGCGCTAACAAAGTAATTGCCCTAGACAAACTACAATGCGCCAACAAAGTAATTGCCCTAGACAAACTACAATGCGCCAACAAAGTAATTGCCCTAGACAAACTACAATGCGCTAACAAAGTAATTGCCCTAGACAAACTACAATGCGCCAACAAAGTAATTGCCCTAGACAAACTACAATGCGCCAACAAAGTAATTGCCTTAGACAAACTACAATGCGCTAACAAAGTAATTGCCCTGGACAAACTACAATGCGCTAACAAAGTAATTGCCCTAGACAAACTACAAAGCGCTAACAAAGTAATTGCCCTAGACAAACTACAATGCGCTAACAAAGTAATTGCCCTAGACAAACTACAATGCGCTAACAAAGTAATTGCCCTAGACAAACTATTATGCCAAAACCCAGTAGTTACCATAAAAACACAAAAATGACAAGATTAGACAATGATGATCTTAGAAGATGGCAGCCTCGTCACGTGGTATATACTTAGGACATCGTTGTGGTCCAGATATCAAAGTTTGCCGTCTGCCATTTCCTGCAGTCCTTCGGAAGTTTGGACGCAAGTCTCTACATCTCTAGAGGAACATCCGAAGTTTTTGAAACAAAACAAGATCCGAACTAAATTACAGAATTTTTTTAGTTTCTAAATAGACTTCTTCATCTAACCCTGTCTTCGTTGTAGATCTTCAGGTCACATTCTGGAGTTATATAACTTAGCCATAACATACTGATGTTATACAACTTAGCTATAACATAATGATGTCATATAACTTAACTATAACATTATGATATTATACAACTTAGTTATATCATAATGATGTTATATAGAATGAAATAAGCAATACACTTCTGGTGATGTCAACACTAGTACTGAATGGTAACAGGGAGACAGTTTCAGTCTCAACGAATGTAAATGTCAAAGGGACTAAACAGAAGACTTGTGTCTCAAAAGAAATGATCAACCGGTTTTGCCAGGTTTTTTTTTTCCTTTTTCAACAAACTAAAAGTGGAGTGAAAGAGGAACTGGCCGAGACAACACCGCCATTGTTAAACCAAGGGGAAACAATGGGAATTTCCCGACATGCCCCAGAGACGTCACAACTTTGAATAAATGAACGAAAAAATGGAAGGAAACCAAATGAAGGAACGGAATAAAAGAATGAATAGATTGAAAGAATGAGAACGAATTCGAAAAGTGTAAATTTATACATTGAACTCAGAAGGTCTCATAGAGTTATCAAGAGAATAGAGTTCTGCCAATATGTACAAAAGTCGATAGTAAAATTCGTATACTACATTCTATAAATAATATTTGGTTTTATATTCAGGAGCTCCACGAAGGAGAAGTCTTTATAAGGTAAGAGAGAGGGGGAGGAATGGGGGGGAAATAATGGTCATTAGATATGAAGAGGAAGTAATGGTCAGTAGATAGGAAGAGAAAGTAATGGTCAGTAGATAAGAAGAGGAAGTAATGGTCAATAGATATGAAGAGGAAGTAATGGTCATTAGATATGAATAGGAAGTAATGTTCAGTAGATATGAATAGGAAGTAATTGTCAGTAGAT
Source organism: Biomphalaria glabrata (assembly GCF_947242115.1). NCBI lineage: Eukaryota > Metazoa > Mollusca > Gastropoda > Planorbidae > Biomphalaria > Biomphalaria glabrata. The sequence continues at coordinate 20,414,379 of NC_074720.1, forward strand.
ACGAAGAGAAAGTAATGGTCATTAGATATGAAGAGGAAGTAATGGTCATTAGATATGAAGAGGAAGTAATGGTCATTAGATATGAAGAGGAAGTAATGGTCAGTAGATATGAAGAGGAAGTAATGTTCAGTAGATATGAATAGGAAGTAATGGTCAGTAGATATGAATAGGAAGTAATGGTAAGTAGATATGAAGAGGAAGTAATGGTCATTAGATATGAAGAGGAAGTAATGGTCAGTAGATATGAAGAGGAAGTAATGGTGAGTAGATATGAAGAGGAAGTAATGGTCAGTAGATACGAAGAGAAAGTAATGGTCATTAGATATGAAGAGGAAGTAATGGTCAGTAGATAGGAAGAGGAAATATAGGTCATTAGATATGAAGAGGAAATAATGGTCATTAGATATGAATAGGAAGTAATGGTCAGTAGATATGAATAGGAATTAATGGTAATTAGATATAAAGAGAAAGTAATGGTCAGTAGATAAGAAGAGGAAGTAATGGTCAATAGATATGAAGAGGAAGTAATGGTCAGTAGATAAGAAGAGGAAGTAATGATCAGTAGATATGAAGAGGAAGTAATGTCAGTAGATATGAAGAGGAAGTAATGGTCATTAGATATGAAGAGGAAATAATGGTCATTAGATATGAATAGGAAGTAATGGTCAGTAGATATGAAGAGGAAGTAATGGTCAGTAGATAAGAAGAGGAAGTAATGGTCAGTAGATATGAACAGGAAGTAATGGTCAGTAGATATGAAGAGGAAGTAATGGTCAATAGATATGAAGAGGAAGTAATGATCAGTAGATAAGAAGAGGAAGTAATGATCATTAGATATGAAGAGGAAGTAATGGTCAGTAGATATGAAGAGGAAGTAATGGTCAGTAGATATGGACAGGAAGTAAGATGAACAGAATGGGTAACACAACAAACAAAACAAAAAAACTCCATTTGGCGGGAAGAAAGTTCTTGAGAGACAGAAAGGGAGAAAGATAGCGGATAAGATAATGGGGTGAGAGGGGGGGGGGAATCTCCTCGCCCTGCTCATTGTTTGGCCGTGCAATTAGAACATGTGATTTATCACTATTGTGTACTCACGACCGTGGGGCTGTGAAAAACGCAATTACAAGAGGACGGCGAGCTTGATGGACCGGTCGCTCCCTAGACTCGAATGAATCATTGGGCGGACATGATGGCTGGGGCGCAGAAATAATGGAAACTTGGAAGGGGGGGCATCATTCGAACATGGGGGGGGGGGCGGGTAAAGGGCAACAGGAGGGAATAGAGAGGGGTGGGGTCCTCTAGACAGGCGAGAACCACTTGCTAGCGACAAAGGGGCTATTGCCCAACTTCTGCTCCGGTGTTTTCTTTTGGGTTTTGTTTCGGTTTCTGTGAAGTGAACTTTTGTTTTTTTAAGTTGAATTTTTGTTTTTTAATGTTGATCAAGTATTTCTTAATTGGCATGAAGTTTGTGTCCTGTTGTTTATTTCGATGGACGAGTTACGTCACAAGTTTCTTTAGATCACTCAGGGGCGTATCCAAATAGAACCAATTAAGTCTACAACGTTGCATGCATGTTGGAAGTATTGAAGACGACACGTTCCAGAGTCTGCAAATGTTGGGCGTGAAAAGAAGGAGGCCAGGCCGACACATGCCACAGAGCCAAATAATGTCGGCCCGGCATTGGTGACAGGACAATTAATGAACATTAGATGGTCCGCAACATTTTAAAGTAGAACAAATAAAAGTAAAATGGCCCACAATGTTGACAGGGCTACAAATAAAAGTAGAAAGGTCCAAAAATGTTGAAAGGACTAAATTGTTGAATGGACTACTAATGTAATTAGAATGATCCACAAATGTTGAATGGACTACAATTCTGAATGCACTTAAGATTGAAAAGAAACAAATGTCTTAAAAGTCTGTTGAGAAAAAAACTGTTTTAAAAAGTAATCTCCTATACTTCCTTATATTATCTCTAAAAGTGACAAGACCTTATAGTCTTAGCTTTGTCTCAAAGTAGCATTATGTGACTACAATACAAAATTTGTATAGGCTGAATATTTAATATTTATACCGAAGTCTGACAGTATCTAGTCTCTTGATGACAAAAAATCGTTTAAAACGAGTTAATCTGTACAACATAGGAAAAACACAAATGAAACACTCTTACAACGACACACGCACCACACGTAGAAACCACATGTACAACCAAAGTAAAACCACACTACATCAAAATACAGACAACAAAATGTCTTCGATAAAATTTATTAAGATGATTGATCTAACCCTAATCCCTTAAATATGTAATTCAAGATTTGCCATTAATCCGCTTCCTCTACAATTGTTATACATGGTTGCTTTTTCGGCGACTTAGAGAACCTTGTCAGTCTGGTCAGTACTGGTCCGTCTGGTCAGTACTGGTCACTCCTGCATCAAGAGACAACGTCCAAATCTGAATATAGATAAGTTTCCAAAAGGGCAGCAGACATTAAGAGAAGTATTTGCAAGGAACCGTCAACGAGTGACCAATGTGACCATAATGACTGGACATTGCAACGGTGATCAATATGTTGGTTACAGTACTTCAGCCTGATAGCCCCAGCTACTCGCCCGGTCAGCGGCCTAATCCAGATTTATTCCCCCTTGTTCAAAGTCCGGCAAACAATGTCTCCATTGATCCCATTGGCGAGATTCCATTTGTCAGAACAGACAAGGGAAGTCACTGCCGTGAACTCAAGAGTCTAATTTCGATAGACCTGAACTTGGTTGACGAAGCAAGAGTAGTCATAAGTTTTACTAGATCTATTTGTTTTGAGATATGTATCATTGGATTTGATGCATTTTGTTGTATATGTTTACCATTTGATTTCACAGACTTACTTTTTGCTGGTATATGTTTACCATATGAATTTCATACAGAAACTTTATATTTGCGTGTTAATTTGATTTACCAAACAATAGTACTATGGAATTTCTGAAGGTTGTATCGTTTTTATTCAGACGTTTTTAAACAGATCTAATATAATACAGACGTTACTTCTAAAAAGAAGATGATTACGTCCTACGCGGCATACATTTAGCAGTAGTAGGTGTAGTGATGTATCGGTGGATTTATTTGGAATAAAGTCTCATCCATAATATAAATGCTTTCTTCTTTTTACAGTGGCATTATAAATTCCGTTATACGCGTTCAAAGATAAAAGTATGGACAGAACTGCGAAAAAAGCTGCGAATAATTACGATAATTTATAACCTCTGAGACACACACACATTACGATAAATACATATTAGCGCTACCAATTTTAAATGATTCCCTCATTATATTTAGAAAGAGTAATTTATTTAAGTAACACCCTTCAAATAGATAACACATTTTTTTTTAATTCTCCTGCAGACTACATTAAAAGGCATGAAATCCTTCTGACAGACTAACATCAAGACAGACATACTAAAAAAAAAAAGCACTGACTTCCAGGAGAAGAGAAAAGTACCATTCCATTGCAACTCTCGGTTACTCACACGGCCAGCGAGCACCGGACAGAGCAAATTTATTTTCGTGTTTAGGGAGACGGGTTTTATGATTATATTTATTGGTCAGCAGTCCAGGCCGTATAAGCAGTGACCATTATGGATGGACGTCATTTCTCCCTTTGTTATGTCCCCTTGTGGTCAAGATAAAAATGGAAACAAGAGAGTTAAGGGCCGTGAATGGGGGGTGGGCAGGGAGGCGGGGGTGACCAGCCGAGTCAGGACAGCGGTCAGACAAACAGTAAAACTGATATTGATAGGGACAAATGAATAGCAGGAACTTTCCAGGATTGTATTGTCACATCTTCCTCGGCTCTCGCGGCTCCTTTTGTGGTGGCACCAGAGCAGTACTTGATTATTGACCATAGACTAGACACTAGAGTGGAATGTATTTTGAGGGTTTATCTGTTTCCACAGACATGAGTAGGTAAAAGTTATGTTTGACTCAAGTTGACAGGACTAATAAACTAATTGATGAAAGACCTGTTCCCTGAATAGTTCATAGAGATATAGATTTATAGAAACTTCGAATATCTTTTGTTTTCAAAATATAGTCCCTTGTAGCACTATTTAAAAAATATAGTTCGTTGTGGCACTATTTAAAAAATATAGTTCCTTGTAGCATATTTCAAAAATATAGTTCCTTGTAGCACTATTTTAAAAATATAGTTCCTTGTAGCACTATTTTTAAAATATAGTTACTTATAGCACTATTTTAAAAAAATATAGTTACTTGTAGCACTAATTTTAAAATATACTTTTATTTAAACAAGGATTGGAAACTAATACGCGTGTTTATCTGTGTGTGTGTCTGAGTCTGGGCTTGTGTTATTGTCCATGTGTATGTATATTATTTGAGTGTGTCTCTGTATGTCTCGTCATGTGTGTCTTTTTGAGTGCGTCTGTATCTTCGTGTGTGTCTTTGAGAGTATCTGGGTAAGTTTCTCCGCGTTCCATATGCTTGGAAAAAATTTTACAAGTGCTCCTTTTTCCCTAGTGCTATTAGAGCATGGAATGGGTTGCCTTAGCCAGCCAGGAAAACCAATAACGTGGCAGAATTTAAGTCATTGGTTAACATGCATGACTAGATGCATGACGCGTAGGACGTAATCATCTTCTTTTTTGAAGTAACGTCTGTATTATACAAGATAAGATGATATATGAGTCAACGTTGTTTGTGCATGTCTTTGTGTGTGCCTTTGATATTTTTAGTGAGAACCTTTGTGTGTCTGTTACAAAGCTTATATCAATGCACTCTGTCTGTCTGTTACAAAGCTTATATCAACGCACTCTGTCTGTCTGTTACAAAGCTTATATCAACGCACTCTGTCTGTCTGTTACAAAGCTTATATCAACGCACTCTGTCTGTCTGTTACAAAGCTTATATCAACGCACTCTGTCTGTCTGTTACAAAGCTTATATCAACGCACTCTGTCTGTCGCTCTAGTAAAAGGTTTGTATACGTTATGTTCCCCCACATCCATTCTCAGATCAAGTTGAAACTTTGCACAATTTATTCATTGGCATAGACAAAAACAGAAATCAATTTTAAAATTAGCCAATTAGTCAATTAATTACTGGTAATAAATTCTTTGGTTTAATGCCAACAAGGGAAATTAATCATTCAGTATTCACCGATATAGCTCCAATGGCACCCACAGAAGAATATAAACATTGAAGGCTATAGATGGCTTTAGTTCCAGAACCAAACTCGTTTCTTTAACAAGCCATTGGCTCAAGGACAGTGGGATGAATGAGGGGTGGTTTGATGTTCATTTGTGCGCCAGTCCTTGGTTTATCATCACGTGGCTAAATTGAAAGTAGCCTCTTGGACAGCCCAAGGCTCCGATATATTATGGAGAAACACAACAACTCTCCCCCTGCCCCCCCCCCCCCCCCCCAATAAAAAAATAAAAATGGAACTCATTTTTTTTTCTACAAAAGCTGTGCTTCCATCTTAAGAAGGGAGCTAATTCCTCAAGAGACAAAAGAGGCACCCCCTCCATCTCGCCCCTAGGCCATCCCTGGTATAATCCCCTGCTAGATTTGTTAAGGTAAGCCTCTTCATTAAAACTGAGATCTGGCTGCCGGGAAGTTGTCGTCCCTCCCCATTCAGCTATGTCTTGTGTCTTACGGGTTAAATGTGTGACTTGATGAAGACATCGTTTCTGTCTTCGAAAGACATTGTGTCTGTCTTCTATAGTCTAAAAACATTGTGTCTGTCTTCTGAAGTCTAAAGACATAATGACCGTCTTCTGAAGTCTAAAGACATAATGACCGTCTTCTGAAGTCTAAAGACATAATGACCGTCTTCTGAAGTCTAAAGACATAATGACCGTCTTCTGAAGTCTAAAGACATAATGACCGTCTTCTGAGGTCTAAAGACATCATGTCTGTCTTCTGAAGTTTTAATAGTTTAAACAAACTACTGATGTTGTTAAAAATCTTTTCTAATCAATATATGAATTTGTTGTTAATAAAATCAACACGTTGTAATATTTACTAGTTGCAAAACCCGGTATTTTTAGGGAAGTACAAGCGTATACATTATTGGTTCTGAAATAGAATAGACATTGAGATACGGGAAGAAAAAAAATGTATACAATTTTTATTTTTAAAACTTAATTTTTTTTAAACTACTCTTGTATAGCGCACTTCTCTTGGTATTACATACTGAGTCGTGACCTGTCTCCTTTATAAACGTAGGGGTGGGGGGTGGGGTATCTGAGAGAAGTTGTGTCTTTAGTTGGCATTTAAATTCAAGAACTCTTACTAGGTAGCCAAGTCACACATTTATTTTGTCTTCACTAGGTAGCCAAGTCACACATTTACTTTGTCACAAATTTACTTTGTCTTCACTAGGTAGCCATGTCACACATTTACTTTGTCACAAATTTACTTTGTCTTCACTAGGTAGCCATGTCACACATTTACTTTGTCTTCACTAGGTAGCCATGTCACACATTTACTGTGTCGCACATTTACTTTGTCTTCACTAGGTAGCCAAGTCACACATTTACTTTGTCACAAATTTACTTTGTCTTCACTAGGTAGTCATGTCACACATTTACTTTGTCACAAATTTACTTTGTCTTCACTAGGTAGCCAAGTTACACATTTAATTTGTCACAAATTTACTTTGTCTTCACTAGGTAGCCATGTCACACATTTACTTTGTCACAAATTTACTTTGTCTTCACTAGGTAGTCATGTCACACATTTACTTTGTCACAAATTTACTTTGTCTTCACTAGGTAGCCATTTCACACATTTACTATGTCACAAATTTACTTTGTCTTCACTAGGTAGCCATGTCACACATTTACTTTGTCACAAATTTACTTTGTCTTCACTAGGTAGATATGTCACACATTTACTTTGTCTTCACAAGGTAGCCATGTCACACATTTACTTTGTCTTCACTAGGTAGCCATGTCACACATTCACTTTGTCACACATTTACTTTGTCTTCAACTAGGAAGCCATGTCACACATTTACTTTGTCACACATTTACTTTGTCTTCACTAGGTAGCCATGTCACACATTTACTTTGTCACACATTTTCTTTGTCTTGACTAGGTAGCAAAGTCACATATTTACTTTGTTTTTCAGGTCAGTGTTTGGTGGTAGTGGTAGTATTCTTATATCACGTAAGTTTTAATTCAGTTTCATTAAAAGAAAAAGACTCATAACAAATAAATCTTCAGTTGTTCAATTCAGTTTCTGTTGGTACAGAAAAACGAAATAAAAAATTAATTATTTCATTTCTAAATAAAAACAAGGTTACAAAGACAGTTTATATGGAAACACAAACTCAAAATAGGCCCTCGAAGTGGTCAACCCAGGCAGGTAAAATGGCCAGTATTAATATTTTCAAAAAGAACATGATCATTAAATTCTATCAAAGACAAATGACAGAGAAGAATGAAGAAAGAAGGTTGTCAGATCTTGTGTGGTGCCCCAGCGGTCCAGCAGACCAATGGATAGGTGAAAGTGAATGTGAAATTAAATGCGAACCTGGCTTAACTGTCTCATAATGAGTATCTAATTAATCTAATTGTTTTGTAAAGGGTTAATGTCTTATTCAAATCCTCAAAAAAATAAAAGGAAAAAACATTTTCGTTAAAAAAATAATTCCTTTAGTTATATATTGTTTCTCCTGTGTAGAACACTGCAGTTCATAAGATAATATGAAAACCTACTTATTAATTGTTGTTTTAAATTATGCCCAACTTATATGCATACTAAATAGCTTTTTTTCTCTTAAAAAAAAGTAAACATTTTTGGGGGGTAAACTTAGTAGTTAGTAGGACAGAACTTACATAACGTAGCAATACAAATGTAAAATTTTTTTTTTTTTACTAAAACCATTTGAAGAAATATGTTACAAATATGACGGGTTTTCATCTCCCCTACCAATGAGCCTCGCGTATTTGTTACTATAAATAGTGAATAGTTGTAAAAGTGGTGTATTTTTGTGAAAAAACTGCTTGCATAAGGGATTTAAAAAATTAGATTTTTCGCTTTTAGAAAAGAAAAAAGTAGCCGTTGCATCAGAACATTGAATGGATTAAAATATTATGATATCAGATTTTCACTATCTTATCTTGTTTACGAGATCTAAACGGGACGGACGGACGGACAGACGGAAAGACATTTCACCCAAACTAATAGCGTCTTTTCCTCTTTCGGGGGCCCCTAAAAATAGAAGCTGTTGTAATCTCCTAGTTAATGTATGATTGAAATTAAACATTCTCAGGGTTTGGACACTTTCTATCAAAACATTTTAAATCCTAAACTAACCGACCTAATGTTCTCTCACACACAAGCAGTGGCGTAGCGAGGTACATGGTGGAGCCCGGGTTTTGAGACAATGATGTTGGCACCCATCTAACAAACTAGTAGATTGAGAGTGACTGAGACATCGAGACATTTTGTATATATGAGCAATGAGCACAGTTACAATTAGACATCCCAAAGTATAAACCACATTGTACAAGCAATATTGTCATTGATATGTGACTTTGGAAGCATTTTATAGGTAGTGGAGTGCTTATTTCCATTACCACTTCCGACAATGACAAGCCTACGGAACCACTAAACTACCTATACAATGCTTCCAGTAGCATGCGTCTCAAATCATCTCTGACACCCAGTCCAGCTCCTGGCCTACACTGGGTCCGGCGGAACTGTTTTCACTGACAGGAGAAGGGTCAAAGGTGAGTAATTGGAGTCTAGAGCAGTATGTTTTGGGCTGAAATGGCTCGTTAGCAATGGCGGGTTACCCACCTAGGAGAAGGACAACTCTGAATTCAGATCTCTTCTGTAGCTGTACCCAATCATGGGAAAGGCTTCGGGAGTCAACCAAGAGGAACAATATGAGCCGGCGACCCTTAGGTAGCTTACAGCAAACAGTGCTACACCCTAGCAGAGCCTGCAATTCCGCTGATCTCAAACTCTATTCTCACAATGAACCTCCTCATGCCATGCTTGCAACTGATTCAAAGCAGTTTAAAGAGATGAAAACATCCTCATTTAACTGAGCTAAATTGTAGATCTGTAGTAGTTGAACGGATGTTTCGATCAAGGTAGGGCTTTCAAGGACACCCTTATCCATCTCAACTCGCTCTTTAATATTTCATGAGCGTTTCTCATCAGAGAGACACTCCTTCATTTAGAAAACTACGCCTATCATCCATGTGGTGGCACATTTATTGATCTGAATCATATTTTATTAAGTCATTGGTTTTCTTGGTTTATTTCATAAATCGTCTACACTCGAAGTTGGCAAGAAGTAAATCTTAAATCTAAAACTGCTGTTGTGGTCATGCTATTGCTGTCAGTTTGTTTGTTTTTATTCACGCACACATTTCAACACAGTGACTGTCACTGCTCATGTTTTCGTCTCACAAAGATAGCCTGAAGCTGGACTCTGCTGAGACACTGACCACCCTTCCATCGACACCCCCACCCTGATTGTGTCAGTGCCTCCAGCCATCCAACTTAACAATATCTTTTTTTCTTCCTCACACGCCCCCCCCCCCCCCAAACTTTGGTTTGGACCCCCATTTTTTTGTATAAACATTTCTCTGTCCACGCTAAGAACAAATTCCAGTTTATTTCTAATACTCACTATCAGCATTTATTTTAGTATCGACAGTAACAACTTTATATAGTCAAGTGACACACTGAGTTTCTGCCTTGTCTAAACTGGACTTTGACCTAAACCGAGCAATTATCAACAGTTATGACCAAATAGAAACCTTCTTTCAGAGAGACATGATCAGACGTCACAGGTTTGGTTCCACTTTTCACCCTTATTACTAGCATTGTGTCTAGCGGCCGATGATAAAAAGTTTGTTATGTAAAAGACTTTCGTTTACGAGGTGAAGGTTTTCGGTTTAAATCCAAAGAAAGAGTGTGACTATCAATCGGTGTTTGGCATTTGTATTGATCTTCGACTTCCTGTTCTCTCAGCCGCCATGTTTTCTGAGGTTTGACTTCATTTTAGGCTAGTCGAAAGTCTACATCGTGTTGGGTTGTGGCCAGTTTTGTTTCTGTCTTTCCATCTTTGTGTGGCCAGTTTGTTTCTGTCTTTCCATCTTTGTGTGGCCAGTTTGTTTCTGTCTTTCCATCTTTGTGTGGCCAGTTTGTTTCTGTCTTTCCATCTTTGTGTAATCAGTTTGTTTCTGTCTTTCCATCTTTGTGTGGCCAGTTTGTTTCTGTCTTTCCATCTTTGTGTGGCCAGTTTTGTTTCTGTCTTTCCATCTTTGTGTGGCCAGTTTGTTTCTGTCTTTCCATCTTTGTGTGGCCAGTTTGTTTCTGTCTTTCCATCATTGTGTGGCCAGTTTGTTTCTATCTTTCCATCTTTGTGTGATCAGTTTGTTTCTGTCTTTCCATCATTGTGTGGCCAGTTTGTTTCTATCTTTCCATCTTTGTGTGGCCAGTTTTGTTTCTGTCTTTCCATCTTTGTGTGGCCAGTTTTGTTTCTGTCTTTCCATCTTTGTGTGGCCAGTTTGTTTCTGTCTTTCCATCTTTGTGTGGCCAGTTTGTTTCTGTCTTTCCATCTTTGTGTGGCCAGTTTGTTTCTGTCTTTCCATCTTTGTGTGGCCAGTTTGTTTCTGTCTTTTCATCTTTGTGTGGCCAGTTTTGTTTCTGTCTTTCCATCTTTGTGTGGCCAGTTTTGTTTCTGTCTTTCCATCTTTGTGTGGCCAGTTTGTTTCTGTCTTTCCATCTTTGTGTGGCCAGTTTGTTTCTGTCTTTCCATCTTTGTGTGGCCAGTTTGTTTCTGTCTTTCCATCTTTGTGTGGCCAGTTTTGATTCTGTCTTTCCATCTTTGTGTGGCCAGTTTTGTTTCTGTCTTTCCATCTTTGTGTGGCCAGTTTTGTTTCTGTCTTTCCATCTTTGTGTGGCCAGTTTTGTTTCTGTCTTTCCATCTTTGTGTGGCCAGTTTGTTTCTGTCTTTCCATCTTTGTGTGGCCAGTTTTGTTTATGTCTTTCCATCTTTGTGTGGCCATGTTGTTTCTGTCTTTCCATCTTTGTGTGGCCAGTTTGTTTCTGTCTTTCCATCTTTGTGTGGCCATGTTGTTTCTGTCTTTCCATCTTTGTGTGGCCAGTTTGTTTCTGTCCTTCCATCTTTGTGTGGCCAGTTTGTTTCTGTCTTTCCATCTTTGTGTGGCCAGTTTTGTTTCTGTCTTTCCATCTTTGTGTGGCCAGTTTTGTTTCTGTCTTTCCATCTTTGTGTGGCCAGTTTGTTTCTGTCTTTCCATCTTTGTGTGGCCAGTTTGTTTCTGTCTTTCCATCTTTGTGTGGCCAGTTTTGATTCTGTCTTTCCATCTTTGTGTGGCCAGTTTGTTTCTGTCTTTCCATCTTTGTGTGGCCATGTTGTTTCTATCTTTCCATCTTTGTGTGGCCAGGTTTGTTTCTGTATTTCCATCTTTGTGTGGTCAGTTTGTTTCTGTCTTTCCATCTTTGTGTGGCCAGTTTGTTTCTGTCTTTCCATCTTTGTGTGGCCATGTTGTTTCTGTCTTTCCATCTTTGTGTGGCCATGTTGTTTCTGTCTTTCCATCTTTGTGTGACCAGTTTTGTTTCTGTCTTTCCATCTTTGTGTGGCCAGTTTTGTTTCTGTCTTTCCATCTTTGTGTGGCCAGTTTTGTTTCTGTCTTTCCATCTTTGTGTGGTCAGTTTGTTTCTGTCTTTCCATCTTTATGTGGCCAGTTTGTTTCTGTCTTTCCATCTTTGTGTGGCCATGTTGTTTCTGTCTTTCCATCTTTGTGTGGCCATGTTGTTTCTGTCTTTCCATCTTTGTGTGGCCAGTTTTGTTTCTGTCTTTCCATCTTTGTGTGGCCAGTTTTGTTTCTGTCTTTCCATCTTTGTGTGGCCAGTTTGTTTCTGTCTTTCCATCTTTGTGTGGCCAGTTTGTTTCTGTCTTTCCATCTTTGTGTGGCCAGTTTTGTTTCTGTCTTTCCATCTTTGTGTGGTCAGTTTGTTTCTGTCTTTCCATCTTTGTTCTTTTCGGTCGTTTTGCCGAAAGTGGTGTTGGTTATAAAGCACTTACCTAGACAATGCTTCCAATGGCCTCTGCCAAATAGTTTCATTCCTAATTTTTCAGTTTTCGTTGAATTTATGTCGTGGCCTTGAACTTTTCTATTCACTGTCGGTCGGTTTTTGAAAGTAACTCACCTAAACGTTTTTAAAAATCTTTTTAATAGGATTTACAATGAAATAATAGCTTACACAGTGTTCTTAATGATAGAATAGTCTACCTAAAAAAGGGTTAAAATATAAATAGGTTTTGAATGGTACAGAGCTTAGAATTATTAGTAAATTGCATGGTACAATTACATATACATCTTATCCTTAAGTCTTTGGTGAGAGTGTTCAGTTTTTGATGCATTATTAAATTTGAGACATGTGGATAGGTAAGAATTGAGTTTCATTATAAGGCATACATTTTAAGGCCCATGTTTAATTTTAGTGCTAGGGCCGATTTCGACACCCAGACAGCTCCAGGATATAGCAGCCCGCTTTTCAGATAATTTAAACTTTCTCATTAAACCCTGCACCACATTATGAAGCAGGGTTGGGTTTGAAGAAGCCTGAGAGGGTTACTTTCAGCCCTCTTTAGTTTTCTTGAACTAAAATGAATCTCAGCGAAAAATTTACTATAGCATTTTACCAACAATCTCCCGGCATCCATTCGGTACCTACGGAAGGTACCACAGATCATTCTTATGTCTCTATTCTGTACTTCTGCTAGATTTAGAGTCTCTTTCCACACTTAGACTTCCAAGGGGAGGATGTAGTTGAGAGCTCACTTCGCCCATGTAGAGTGATCTCAGCCACCTTTCTGTTCAGCTTGTTTCTTAACGCTTGCCACCCAGATGTGTCTCCAATTCAGGAATGTATTTATGCATACTGAACGATTGTAATTATATTAAACTTATTCCAAAAAAAACCAACAACAACAACAAACAATCGGTTGGAATTTTCTAGGACATTATTATTTCCAATTATTGCAGCAAAGCAAAAAAAAAAACCTCACCCCTCTACTTGTGTAATGTGTGCTGCATTCTAATGAGAACAAATATATAAATATCTAGCTTTGTGGTGTTTCCGGAGTGTCCGGAGTGCAGAATACAGGAAGTAACTTTTAAGTTCCCCTTTCAGATCTTGTGATCTATAGGGCAGATGATGTAAAGGTCATCTGTTTCTGTGGCCTACGATTTGCGAGGGTGTCATGTGGCCAGCACAACGACCTACTTTCTTTACTTTTCCCAAAAAATGTCAGGTACCAATTATAGCTTTGTGGACTCAGAGGGCCCAAAGATCCCGAAATTTGAAATCTCAGTCATCAACAGGATTTGAACCCCGGACAGTTTGGAAGCCAAGCGCTTTACCGCTCAGCCACCGTGCCTCCGGAAGTATATATAAGCTGTGTATTTTTTATTTTCTACATTTTTGTGTGTTTATTCCTTTCAATCTATTTCTATTCGCTTCCTCATTTGTGCAAACTAATTTTTACAAAGCTTTTATCAAGTCTGTCTGTCTGGTCAAAAGTTTGTACACGTTATTTCTCCGACACACAGTCTTGGATCAAGACTTTTCATGATTTTTGTTTTCCTTTGTCAACATTATTCTCTCAATGAAGTGTCCTGGTTTAGTTTAAAATCTCTACGTCTAGTCCTCTTTTCATTTTCCCAAATTTGTCGTCAGGTTTCCTGATATCGCCCTCACATTTCTCAATATTTTGTTCTCACTGTTCTTCTTGTTTCTCTCACTGTATTATATTGCTGAGAAACATGGCTGGAATGTTCACCTATCTGAAGCATCAAAATATATCTCCACAAGTAGAAAACAAAGTAACTTTCAAAAATCGCATCTGTAAAGCGAGACATAACAATGTTCCAAAACTTTCTGTCATATTTATCTAGATATAGAGGACTTAAGCGACTGAAAGACGCGCTGTCTTGAAAGACTGAGACTCGGGGCAGCATTATTGAACGTCCTACGTATTTCTTTGTGGTCGACTTTAATTAACAGTAGTAAACAGTGCTGTCATCTGGTTAATGCAGTTATCACCCACAGTGATCTCCCCCTGTCTCCAGGGCCCTATAGCTGCCCTCTCTCTCTCTCTCTCTCTCTCTGCCTCTCTCTCTCTCTCTGTTAGTCGGCATCAGTTTTGTTCTCTCACCAACATTTGTATTCACCAGAAGTCACTTTCTTATATTTATTTGATATTTATTTCCAATGGATTCACTCGTGTATTTAATCGATTGCTAATAGATCTATGTCAATTAAACCTAACTTCTGTACACAATTGGATTGGTGGCTGTAACGTGAGGATGATAAAATACTTGTGATTGTGACACCAAGTTTAGAGACATCCAATCATTGACATTAGTGTGCTTTAAATGTTGTAGGCACATTTCTCACAGGCTTTTCATTCCATAGCAGTGTTACAGTACTTGCAACACCGCTAGGAAGTACTTGTGGAATGTACTAGAAGTCTATTTCCAGGCTCTCAATCCAATGAGCTTGTTTGTATTTGGTGAACAGAAACACTTCTGACTTCTTTGAAAATACTTTCACATCACGACAATGGAAAAGTACAACATCAATAACAACATAATCAAAGTTATCCAGAACCTCTACAAGGATGCCACCAGTGCAGTGTACTTCAACAATAATATTGGGGACTGGTTCAAAACCACAGTTGGAGTAAGACAAGGCTGCCTACTTTCACCAACACTCTTCAATATCTTCCTTGAAAGAATAATAGAAGATGCTCTCGAGGGCTATGAAGGTACTGTTAGCATTAGAGGAAGAAAAATTACTAACTTGCGCTTCGCAGATGACATTGATAGCCTAGCAGGGACAGAAGAGGAACTATCTGACCTGGTGATGCGCATTGACAAGACTTCCGCAGCATATGCCATGCAAATAAATGCCGAAAAAAAAATTATGACCAATAGCCAACAGGGCTTTAAAAGAGGCATCAGTATTAGAGGTGAAAAGCTGACTAGTGTTAACAGCTTCAAATACCTTGGAGCTATTGTCTCAGATGAGGGAACGAAACCCGAACTATTGGCCCGAATAGCACAGTCCACAGCAGCCCTTTCAAAACTTAAAATAATATGGAAAGACAAGGGCTTAGCTCTCGGTACCAAAATCAGACTGATGCACTCACTGGTCATGGCCAAATTTTTATATGCTTGCGAGTCTTGGACGCTGACTGCAGAGCTAGAGAGGAGGATTCTAGCAATGGAATTGAAATGCTACAGAAGGATTCTAGATATCACATTTAAAGACCGCATCACAAACCAAGACATTAGAGACAGGGTTACTGCAGCGATCGGACCCCATGATGACCTGCTAACTATTGTAAAAAAACGCAAGCTTAAAATCTATGGCCAAAGTTTGGCTTCGAATTGTACAACATTTACAGGCTTTGCTTTGAATTGTACAACATAATCAGGCTTTTTCTTTGAATTGTACAACATTTACAGGCTTTTTCTTTTAATTGTACAACATTTACAGGCTTTGCTTTGAATTGTACAACATTTACAGGCTTTGCTTTGAATTGTACAACATTTACAGGCTTTGCTTTGAATTGTACAACATTTACAGGCTTTGCTTTGAATTGTACAACATTTACAGGCTTTGCTTTGAATTGTACAACATTAGCAGGCTTTGCTTTGAATTGTACAACATTTACAGGCTTTGCTTTGAATTGTACAACATTTACAGGCTTTGCTTTGAATTGTACAACATTTACAGGCTTTTTCTTTGAATTGTACAACATTTACAGGCTTTGCTTTGAATTGTACAACATTTACAGGCTTTGCTTTGAATTGTACAACATTTACAGGCTTTGCTTTGAATTGTACAACATTTACAGGCTTTGCTTTGAATTGTACAACATTTACAGGCTTTTTCTTTGAATTGTACAACATTTACAGGCTTTGCTTTGAATTGTACAACATTTACAGGCTTTGCTTTGAATTGTACAACATTTACAGGCTTTGCTTTGAATTGTACAACATTATTATTACAACATTGTTCAATATAGAATATTTGAAAGCGTAAACTGTTATACTAGACGACCAATATTTGAAAGTCCGAATTACTAAATAATCAAATAGAAAAGGAAACAAAATTGTAGCGTGGCATGGGAGCCGTTTAAGAGAGAAAAAAAATAAATACAAAAAAAAAAAAAAAAATACGCTGGTAGTTGGGGGAAAAAAAAGGGGGGGGGGTAAATAAAATAGAAAAAAAGCAAAGGACATGAAGTGCCGGTATCGATTCTGTCAACAAAAAAAATGGCATCGATCCTGTCAGCAATAAATAGCATGGTTCTCCCCGTTCTATTGTCAGCGAGAACAATTCGGAGATGGGAAATCAAGACTGCTATTAAAAGTTGGCCGATCGAAGATGTTACCAGCGCGAGACCCATCGGAGACACAGAAGAGCTACAGCGGAGACACACAGGACAAAGATGTGTCCCCATAAAAAAAAAGCATTCCCCAGAAAGAGATCTATTTGAATCAAAATGTATTTATTGGGTAAAATATGTCGCTTGAGGGGACAGAAGTGATTCCACGAGGGTGACAGCGAGATAGGTTTGGACACACACACACCACAAAGTGATGGATTAAATATATAAAATTTCGTTTTAACTAGATGATAAAATGTTTACAATTAATCATTAAACAAGAAAAATACAAAAACAAAAATACATTAAAAAAACAAAAAGATTATATTAATTGTAGGCCTAAATATATCAATTAGTTTAGACCAGTCCTGTAATTAAATTTGTAAATGATCTAGACTAACAATGATAAATCTGTGTGGTTAGAAATAATTTTACCAATTATTTTTGTTTAGAGCAATTTTATGCTTTTAGCTTTCTCAAAAATGCCCTATGATCCAATCGCTTTCTCAATGCCCTATGATCCAATCATTTTCTCAATGCCCTAGGTTCCAATCACTTTCTCAATGCCCTATGATCCATTCACTTTCTCAATGCCCTATGATCCAATCACTTTCTCAATGCCCTATGATCCAATCACTTGTCTCAATGCCCTATGATCCATTCACTTTCTCAATGCCCTATGATCCATTCACTTTCTCAATGCCCTATGATCCAATCACTTTCTCAATGCCCTATGATCCAATCACTTGTCTCAATGCCCTATGATCCATTCACTTTCTCAATGCCCTATGATCCAATCACTTTATGATCCTATCACTTTCTCAATGCCCTATGATCTTATCACTTTATCAATGCCCTGATCCAATCACTTTCTCAATGCTCTACGATTCAATCACTTTCTCAATGCCCTATGATCCTATCACTTTCTCAATGCCCTGATCCAATCACTTTCTCAATACGCTATGATCCTATCACTTTCTCAATGCCCTAGGATCCATTCACTTTCTCAATGCCCTATGATCCAATCACATGTCTCAATGCCCTATGATCCATTCACTTTCTCAATGCCCTATGATCCAATCACTTGTATCAATGCCCTAGGATCCATCCACTTTCTCAATGCCCTATGATCCAATCACTTGTATCAATGCCCTAGGATCCATTCACTTTCTCAATGCCCTATGATCCAATCACTTGTCTCAATGCCCTATGATCCAATCACTTGTCTCAATGCCCTATGATCCATTCACTTTCTCAATGCCCTATGATCCAATCACTTGTCTCAATGCCCTATGATCCATTCACTTTCTCAATGCCCTATGATCCAATCACTTTCTCAATGCCCTATGATCCAATCACTTGTCTCAATGCCCTATGATCCATTCACTTTCTCAATGCCCTATGATCCAATCACTTTCTCAATGCCCTATGATCCAATCACTTGTCTCAATGCCCTATGATCCAATCACATTCTCAATGCCCTATGATCCATTCATTTTCTCAATGCCCTATGATCCAATCACTTTCTCAATGCCATATGATCCATTCACTTTCTCAATGCCCTATGATCCAATCACTTTTTCAATGTTGGGAATGGAAAGGGGGAAGTGAATGTTACCGTGATCGCATGTTAAATGCAGTAAAAGAAAAGTTGTAAGACTTGAAATCGAACTCGAGGATTCAAGCCTCCTCAACGGGACTTATTCAGCTTATACCACAAGTATACACATTCTTTCCCTTGTTCGATACCAAACAAAAAAATTAATTACCAATAGTTAATTAACTAATTGTTGTTTATATATAACATACAATTAGAACTCATTCGGTGAATTCTTTTCAGTAAAAATGTTTTTTCCTTGTCAACTCACACGGAACAAATGTTTAAGCTTGAAGTGAAATGAAACAAAATAATAAATGAGAAATAAGTTTATTTAATGAGTTCGTTGATTGAGAATGAATGATGTATTAAAGAAGTATTCAAACCAATATTTAAATGATGCACATTATCCAAGAGGGTTGTTATTGACATAATAATTGGAAAAGTAACTAAATCAAGTTTCAGTTTCACCTGTTCAGAAGCTGCTTCATATGATGTTGTTATGACCCAATCTGGACCAGTGATAAGTATAATGGCACTCTCAGTTGTGTAATTTATACGATTCGCAACATAGTGTCATATATTGTCACATATTGACACATACTGTCAAGTACTGCCACTATCATGTATTGTCACATACTGTCACATACTGTCAAGTACAGTCACTATCACGTACTGTCACATACTGTCAAGTACAGTCACTATCACATATTGACACATACTGTCACATACTGTCAAGTACAGTCACTATCACATATTGACACATACTGTCACATACTGTCAAGTACAGTCACTATCACATATTGACACATACTGTCACATACTGTCAAGTACAGTCACTATCACGTATTGTCACATATTGACACATACTGTCAAGTACTGCCACTATCATGTATTGTCACATACTGTCACATACTGTCAAGTACAGTCACTATCACGTATTGCCACGTACTGCCACATACTGTCAAGTACAGTCACTATCACGTATTGTCACATATTGACACATACTGTCAAGTACTGCCACTATCACGTATTGTCACATACTGTCACATACTGTCAAGTACTGCCACTATCACATATTGTCACATACTGCCACATACTGTCAAGTACAGTCACTATCACGTATTGCCACGTACTGCCACATACTGTCAAGTACAGTCACTATCACGTATTGTCACGTACTGCCACATACTGTCAAGTACAGTCACTATCACGTATTGCCACGTACTGCCACATACTGTCAAGTACAGTCACTATCACGTATTGTTACATACTGCCACATACTGTCAAAGACAGTCACTATCACGTATTGTCACATACTGCCACATACTGTCAAGTACAGTCACTATCACGTATTGCCACATACTGACACATACTGTCAAGTACAGTCACTATCACGTATTCTCACATACTGTCACATACTGTCAAGTACAGTCACTATCACGTATTGTCACATATTGACACATACTGTCAAGTACTGCCACTATCACGTATTGTCACATACTGACACATACTGTCAAGTACAGTCACTATTACGTATTGTCACATATTGACACATACTGTCAAGTACTGCCACTATCACGTATTGTCACATACTGACACATACTGTCAAGTACAGTCACTATCACGTATTGTCACATACTGCCACATACTGTCAAGTACAGTCACTATCACGTATTGCCACGTACTGCCACATACTGTCAAGTACTGCCACTATCACGTATTGTCACATACTGCCACATACTGTCAAGTACTGCCACTATCACGTATTGCCACGTACTGCCACATACTGTCAAGTATTGCCACTATCACGTATTGTCACATACTGCCACATACTGTCAAATACAGTCACTATCACGTATTGTCACATATTGACACATACTGTCAAGTACTGCCACTATCACGTATTGTCATGCAAGAAATGTAACTACAAAAAGATAACATCTGGCATGTTTACAAAGAGCTAAACAAAACAACAGTTAAGAATGAATGAACACAGAAGACACTGATACAAATTTGATGCATTAAAAGTCAGTGTCTGTGTTTCCTTCTGTCTTCTCCTTAGACTTTCTATAGTTAGCTCAGTCTGCGGATGTAACTTACAGACTTTCTATAGTTAGCTCAGTCTGCGGATGTAACTTACAGACTTTCTATAGTTAGCTCAGTCTGCGGATGTAACTTACAGACTTTCTATAGTTAGCTCAGTCTGCGGATGTAACTTACAGAATTTCTATTACACTCGATCGATTTCTTTTGATTTGTTGTTTATTTGTATTTATTTAGCTTCTATTATAAAATTGATTTAGAAATCAATGCATGATTGAAATCTTTGATGAAACTTGATTTGAATGATGTATACAAGGTTGAGATCTACCAACTGAGTCAATGAGTCCCGGTCTGATCATCAATAGGAAGTTCTAACCCGCTATCGGGATCTTTAGGGCGCCTTTAGGTACCATTTGAAAGTGTCGTGCTGAGTTGTGCATCGCACTTGGAACCCTATGGCCAGCAAAAGGAAACCAGAACTCCCTTTCACCGACCTGAATGAAGGTGTACACCTCGTATACACCATTCTAACTGGCGGGGGTTTAGACTCGGGGACAAACTCGTGTTTAATTTGACGTTCACTTCCAGCGACTCGGACACTCCGAACTCGCGGACTAGAGACGCGGCCGGAGGACGCGTAATCCGGGCCACACGCCATATTCCTTTAATCTACCTGGCTGACCATGCATGGTGCGCCATTTATGCAACAGCCCCTTGAGGGACGGCGACTGGACATTGACTCTGGGTACCTGACATAAGTTGAGGAAAAGTATAAAAAGTAAAGGCGGTTGGTCACTGTGCTGGCCACATGGCACCCTCGTTTACCATTGGCCAAAGAAACAGATGACCTTTTCATTATTTGCCCCACATGGACCGTAAGATCTGAAAGAGGGGAGTTACTATCCCGCTACGACTAGTGCAATGCTTTCTGGTAACAACCGCCACGACAACAAGTTCATTAGTTCTAACTCTTTCTCCTCCTAGACACGACGTGTTTGTGATTATATCATTTGTATTACACAGTCTGGTGGTTATTAAACTTCAATAACTTTTTGTTTGTTATTACAAAATTTTATATTTCTTTATTGAATTATATGACTTTGCATGCTCTTTTTAAACAACACAAAATTTGATAAATACGAAAATCACTTTGATGGGGGTCATATCAACGTTGGCATCGTCAATTAGGAGAGAAAGAGTTAAATTAAAATTACCATAAAGTTAACTTTATAACTTCCCCTTATTTAAGATATAAGATAATAAAAAGTGTAGAACATGCTGTGAAGAAAGTGATAAAAGATGTTAAGAATGGTTTTCATTGTTACTTCCCTTTGTTTTAATGTGTTTTTTTATACACATCTTTAGTTTGTTATCTAAACGAAGCTGTAATTAAAGCCAGGTTAAATACACAAAGAGTTGTAACAAAAGAATCGTTACGTACTCCTTGCTACCCCCTCCCCCTCTCTGAGCTGTGGCATGCTTCAAACTTTAAGAAAAAATTAAATTAGTTTTTTTAAAACATTGAGTGAGACTCGTTTCAATTTTCACTTTACTCTTGGGCTTTAGAAAGAAAGGAAAAGGGGAAGGGGGACGCAAGGAGAAGTAAGTGGCCAGATTTTTCTGTGTCTGACGTCCAAATGAGAAGAAGAGAAGAAGAAAATACTCGAGGCAACTTGACAAGGGGAGCCAATTTGTACGCTGGATCGCTTTGATGTGCCAGCTTTTGTTGGTGTCCTGTCTCGGATCTATATTTCAAACTTGATAGCTAGAGGGGTAGACATTTTGAATGCGCGGTGCCAAGTGAAATGTGGATTTTTTTTCTATCGAATTCTTTCATTTTCTCTGGGAAAAAAAAAAAAGGATTTGTCGTCTTCGCTGGGTGTCGGGAGTCGGAACTGTTGTCAGAGAATGGTTCCTTGACTTTAAGTCAGCGAGAATATTGTCTTATGAAAATTTTGTCCGCCTCCATGTCATGTTGACCATAGTAGACGGGACGAGAGGGTGTTTGATGACTTTGTGGCGTTGACGAGGAGTGTCTTAGCTCTGATCATAAAAAAAGGGATGTGGGGGAGCAAGAGAGGTGTCTTGTGTTATCACGGAGACAAACTAGGTTTGGGCTGCGTGGTCATTCATAACTTAGTATTTTTTGTTTAGTGGTGGAGCTAATTAGCTTTAACAAACTTGACCAGTTGACCACAAGAAGGGGATGAGGGAACCAATGCTATGCAAACAACACTATTGGAAGAGACGCAGGGACTAAGACACACTGTTTGCCTTGTTTAGGGAGAAGGGCGTTGAAGGGCGCTTGGAGCCCTCAGAAATAAAAACAGAGAATTATACATAGACACAACTGTATCTAGACAATATAGACAGACTCGTGTTTGTTCGGTCTGACTTTGAATTACTTAGTCTTACAACAGAATGAAACCAGCACACTTTTAGACTTGACTCTATTTTTAAATGAATTGAAAGGGGAGAGAATAAAAAAGTGTCATCGCCGTGCAAAATGTCAAAGAATTCTTCTACTTATTTAAATTTAATATTTTTTTGTAAGAAATATTTGTAGAAATTGATACCAATTTTAAAAAGTAAAACAACAATTTATTTGCTTTTTTATTCTTCAGAAAACCATACACAGTCTCATAATATACAATATAAAAACGAACTTTACTGCAGTTATACATTTTTGTTCTTCATCAATATAAAAACTACTTCATTCCCACCGCATACATGCACATCAGACTGTATATATATTTATAAATTTGTGTGGAACAGTATTTTTTCTGCATCTTCCGTACTATAAAATTCCACGCATATACTTTTTGGGGCCGAAAATTTTAGTATCTCTTGTCAGTGGCGTAGCTAAGGTGGGGTGGGGGAGGGGGGAGAATTTGAAATACCCCCGGGCTCCCAGTTGAGAGGGGCCCCCTAATGACTGTCTTTTACATTATAAGTTAAATATCACTCAAAATGCAAGGGCCCCCAAAGAGGTCAAGCCCTCGGGCCCCCAAACAATGGAAAATTCCAAGCTACGCCCCTGCATCTTGCTCCCTCCCCTCCAACAGCAAAAAGTCTTAACTACAATTTGGGACAATTCTTCAGCTCTACAACTGCATGTGTAGGAAAAGATCTGGCTAATATCTTAGCCCTCACACCAAACACACGCGTTGAGACATTGAGTGGTTTTGTAAAGGTGTCGAGTTGTTTTTATTCCGAATTGTGTTGTTTTGTTTTGTCTGGCTTTGTTTAAAGTAGTCTCAAATGATGACGTTACACACTTTTGTATTGTCATGAGAAACATACTGGAAGAAATACAATTAAAGAAAATTAATGACCAATGGTGATTTGGAAACTGTAAAATTTTTAGTTGTCCCACATACATGGTAAGTATTGACAGGTTAAATGTATTCTATTTCTATTTGTTTCATCGACTCCCTCCCATGGAAAAACTAAAGATAGATGATATGTATGATGCTATTGGTGGACAAAGACCTAGAGTGGATCTCCATGTGCAATACAAGAAATGACACTGGCAACCGATAGAGAAACTTACATGTGTGTATAAATCTATCCTTAGAACTTCTTCCTAGATTCCTTGCTTCCGGTGTCATATTCCAACTGGAAGGGCTACAACTCGACAGGAGCCATCTCAGCAGTTGCTGCCCTTGCCTCGCCATCGCCTGATCCTTTTCTGGAGCTTTAAAATAGATAATCTATGATGGCGCTGATCTGCTTCCTGTTCCACGGCTTATCTGAACGCAACAAATTTTTTTTTTTTAATTCCAGATATTTTTAAAATATTATTTTCATAGATAATTTTAATGGTTACATTTTTTTTTCAGTTGTATTTATGTCGAGTTGTGGATGTGCACACACTTCCACTATCTGTTTCATTTTATAATGTACTTGGTGTTTCGTTCTAATTTTAAAATATTCTATAACATGACATACAATCTAACTTTCGAGAAGTGATTTTTTTTTAAAGATATATTTCTGCAATTTTTCTTTTTAAAATTAATTTATGAATCAGTCATTAATAATACTCCATACTTTAGTCTATAAATTCATAAGACCTATATATCTATCAATTTCATCTCTCTCTCTCCTTATGTTTCTCTCTTCTTCTCTTGTTATCCCTCTCTCTTTCACTATTTTTTCTTCCTCTCTTGTTCACTCTCTCTCTCTCTCTCTCTCTCAATAACTCGTTGCCCTAACCTCTCTCTTTCTCCCTATTTTACTCTCTTTTCTAAATGATTATGTTTCTTTTTCTAATATCTTCTTACTACCTCTCTCTCTAATTACACCACCCTCTCTCTTTCTCTCTCTCTCTCTCTCTCTCTCTCTCTTTCGCTTTCCATATCCCTCTCCTTTCCCTCTCTCCTAACCTTTGTCTCAAACTGTCCATCTCTCTTGTTACCTCCTGTATTCCTTTGTAGATTTATTTTAGTCTGTGTGTGTGTGTGTCTTTGATATTTTTTCTTTCTGCACTTTCTCCTTCGTTCGTATTAATTCTTTCCTTCATTCTCGCTATCACTTCATCTACTTTACAATTGTGTAGTCATTCCGACGTTCTGTCCTGGATTAACCTTTCCAAAGTCAGGATGTCTACACAAGATCTAGGTGGTCAGTTTTATGACATGCCTCCCCCCCCCCTTTCAGGTGGCACATCACTTGACCAACTGTGTCATAGGTCGTTGGACGGGAAAAAAAAAAAGGGGGGGGGAAATCTTCTATCATCAAGTTACTTAACTCTGTCAGTACTCACGAGCATATGTTCCAAACTTTTAGTCATTCCTTTAGTCATCTGGTTTAAGTCATCTAGCTAAAGTCATCTGGCTTAAGTCATCTTCAAAAAAGACAGATTTACCCAAATATGAACACGAACTGTACAAGCGAACAAGATACAAACCGACAAACAAGAGAAGAGCAGAACAACTGGCTATCTTCTGGTGTTCACTTTCTTAAGGAAGTCAAAGTGTCAACACAACAGATAATATGATGACACAGACACCCCAGTACATAGTTCAAGGATATACCCCCACCCCCCGCCCACTTCTACAACCCATGCGATAACCCCCCTCCTCCTCTTGTTCACTCCGCAATACAGATTGTAAAAAAAAACTCTTTTAATCTCACCCCCCTCAATTCTCACCCCCCCCCCCAGATCTCACATACTTAGTAGTCCAGTTAATGCCCCGACTATATCCAATTCACTAATTAACACAGAAGTGAATTCTGAGGACCTCGCTGAAGTATTGAGCGATACAGGTCTTAAGTGTAACACAACATCACGCTCAAGTATGTGCGTGCGTGCGTGAGTGTGTGTGTGTGTGTGTGTGTGCGAGAGAGTGAGTGAGCAGTGATCAGCCAGCAAATTGCTCGCCTATTAACTTCTAATAACTTCCTGTCTTGAAGAGCTAAGCATGTTGACACTAGAGCTGTGCAGTTCTCCCCCTTTACCCTCTAAATAGATGTTCTTATCCTTATATTAAAACATATCGTGGATTATCATAACCTTACATAATAGACTTGCATCCACTTAGGCCAGCTCTCTCTCTCTCTCTTTCACACAGACACACACACACAGACAAGTGGGGATCATACCATTACGCCTTTAGCTTACTCCCTCGAGTGCTCTCTCGATAAAATCTAGGAGCCGAATTATCCTAATGTTAGGCTTATCTGTACACTTAGTATAGAGGCAGTGGCGGAGACACAATGGGGGACAGTCACGCCACTTTTCCTTCTTTTAATATATCATCCCCCCTTCCCCCAGTGTTTGAATGGAGCTGACAATGCACTACGTTAATTAAAAGAACATATTTCGGATATTCGTATTGTGTGTGTGTGTGTGTCTCTATTTCAAACCTAAATGACCACAAATAATGGAATGCTATAGAGTTGTCATGGTGATGGCAAGTTTTGAAAACCTTTCCAAGGGAGAGACAATCTATATTTCATTCTTGAGAGGACAATCTATTCCTTGTCTATTAATAGCAATAAAAATAACTTCATTGAGATTAATCTATTCTATTGTGCACTCAGTTTGATCAGTAGAAAATGTATTAGTTCTATGGACGGCTGTCAAACGTTGTCTAATCTACTACGTACAATAGTGTAGTCTTTCTCTGCATGAAGTGAGTCTTTTTGTTCTCTCACAGTAGTCTATGTACACAAAGTTGATCAATTTGTCCTGTCAGGTCTGAAGGACATCATCTCTCCCACTTCCCGTTCTCACTCAGATCAAGCTAAAACTTTGCACAATAATTCATTGCTCATAGCATCACACGAATCGATGGAAAAATTGACTAATTAATTTATCAATCAGTTGTAGTTTTCGAAATATTAGCGAGATATGCCCTGTGTAGAGAATTAAATGGTTAGAATTGAAACATAGCTAGGGTAGAGTAAAATAATTACAGATCACTTTACTTGATATCTAAGATTTTAAAATTATGTTCCTGTAAGAGATTATATCAAATATGTGTGTATATTAATCAATTATTTAAAAAAAAACAACTTTTGTATAGGATATTTGCCTACATCACTAGTTTAAACAATGATTCACTTCGAGTTTGAGAGCCTTTATCATATGAGAACACCAGTAAGTGTATTTAAAGGAAGAAAAAACTTAAAGAATTACAGCTCTTAGTAATCTCCCTTAACTCTTTATAATATTGTTTTTTTTAGAAAGATTACAGTAACTGGCTCTGTCTGACGGGTACAAATATTACACACGTCATTTCTCCTGCTTCGTATTCTCAGATCACGATGACATTTTGCACAATAATTCATTGACCCAAAACATGAATCAATCGTAAAATTGACCAATTATTTTATCTATTACTCTTTATTAACTAATTTTGTTCTTATAAAAAAAAAGAGGTCATATGCCTTGCGAAAAGAAAAGGATAGCTAAGATTAGAGGAGATAAGCCTTGTGTACAGAATGAGATGATAAGAATTTAAGGATACCAAGAGGTAAATAAAAAAAACAATGATAGTGTGATGATGTATGTTGATGTAAAGATTAGAATCAAACGAAAAGTTTGTATTGGATTTGTCATTGTATAAATCATCATTTTCACAAAGGATTTCCTTATAATTGTGATGCATTGCATTACTTAAATCAAGTACTTATATTCATATACCTGCACACTCATATTATATCCATTTATCAATACTATAAAGTAGAAAGTAAGGCGTTTGTATATATGGGCCAATACTATTATATTAATCTTAAAAAAAGTTGGAATAAATATTCCTAGGGTACTAACTGGAACCGTTACGTACGTATAGTATCTCTAAGATAAAATTAAGACCCTCAAAAAAAATGTTGCCTAACTCTATGAAAGTATTACTATTTCATGGATCTAGGCCATGTTTACAGAGACAATATCGAAAGGATCTAGATCTAGATCTAATTTTAAGAACTACACTTCGCACAGTCATGTTTTTACTTTGACACATGAAAATATTGTATATAGTCTACTGATTTCATTATTTAATAAAATTAACCTTCAAATTTGTGTTTCAAAAGCATTTTTACATAAATTCGTTTCTTATATCTGCGAATTTAGACGTCCTGACGTACCTTATAATCTCTTTCAATTAACAAATCGGGTAAACCCGTTTTAATTGAACTTTATATCCCATTCATATCGCGCTACTTTCATTTTAACTGCTTATGTTATCTATACTCGCTTTTAACAAATCGGGTGAATCCGTTTCCATAGTATTTTATATTTGAAATGAATGTAAACCCATTTTCGCAAAACTTGAAAGGATCATTAGCTAAGTTTGTCATAGATCTAAATCCAATCCACTAGATTAGTAATACACAAACTAAGGCCCGCAGGCCGAGGGTAATGTCCGCCTAGTACCCATATATATATCTAAATATATAAGAAAAACATAATAAAGTAATATGAGAAACTTATACTAAACGTAATCGTATCGGTGAAGTCAAGACTTTAAATTTGAAAAGATCTAGACTAGCTATAATACATCTAATTATACTTATTAAAAAGTAAAAGTAAACAAACGTTTTGTAGTTGTCTCCCTTAACTAATATAAGCTTTGTTTTTTAAAGAATTTATTATTGTTTGCCTGTTTTATATTTTCCTTGTTTCTGTTTCAAGTGAAAGACTTCTTTTCATGAACGGCAATGTGGTCCTTCAGAGGATAATGACTATGTATTCCTGGGCATTGCAATCTATTCTTTCAGACCAGCATCTACTCGATTTTTTTGACGATTGTCTATTCTGTCTAAAGAAAAGTATCAAAGCTCTTTTGACAAGAGCCTACAGTTGCAGGATTGGAACTCTTCCCTCCACTAGGAGGCCGATGTTGCTGTCAACTCCAAAGTCCGCTTTGTTTACCGCGAGGTGATGGACGTGCGAGCTCTTCTCTTCTGCCGGTGTTTGCTTTGTCATGTCATGTCACTGACAGCATGCTCATTGTTCGCTAATGGCTGCCCGGCACAATGCGACGGTAGACAGGTAACAATAGCAAAATGGGCGGGGCTAGTGGGAGTGGTTAAACAATGAACATTTTCTTCTCTTGTTTATCTGGGTTTTTTTTCTTTACTTGGAATAAAAACAAAAACCTGTCCTGCAATAATTGTTTAGATAAAAATTAATAAAAATACGTCACAGTTCTTTAAAAATGAACAAATGAACAAATGAAAGCAGTTTAGAATAAATCCACTAATGGAAAGAAGTTTGAGTCTGAGAACACAAGTGAACTATGAGCTCATGTAAAACATGTCAAAACGATTCTATAGAGTTTTAACAAAAAAAAGCACAACAAAAAATTGAATTCAGTTTATTTCTATTCCAGACAATATACTTCTAAAGGAACATTTTTCTCTCGATATGCTGTTTGATGTACATGTATACTTAGGATTTGGACGTTTGATGTACATGTATACTTAAGATTTGGACGTTTGATGTACATGTATACTTAAGATTTGGACGTTTGATTTACATGTATACTTAAGATTTGGACGTTTGATGTACATGTATACTTAAGATTTGGGCGTTTGATGTACATGTATACTTAAGATTTGGACGTTTGATGTACATGTATACTTAAGATTTGGACGTTTGATGTACATGTATACTTAAGATTTGGACGTTTGATGTACATGTATACTTACGATTTGGACGTTTGATGTACATGTATAATTAAGATTTGGACGTTTGATGTACATGTATACTTAAGATTTGGACGT
This sequence comes from Biomphalaria glabrata, assembly GCF_947242115.1. NCBI lineage: Eukaryota > Metazoa > Mollusca > Gastropoda > Planorbidae > Biomphalaria > Biomphalaria glabrata. The sequence continues at coordinate 20,443,722 of NC_074720.1, forward strand.
TTGATGTACATATATACTTAAGATTTGGACGTTTGATGTACATGTATAATTAAGATTTGGGCGTTTGATGTACATATATACTTAAGATTTGGACGTTTGATGTACATGTATAATTAAGATTTGGGCGTTTGATGTACATATATACTTAAGATTTGGACGTTTGATGTACATGTATACTTAAGATTTGGACGTTTGATGTACATGTATACTTAAGATTTGGACGTTTGATGTACATGTATACTTAAGATTTGGACGTTTGATGTACATGTATACTTAAGATTTGGACGTTTGATGTACATATATACTTAAGATTTGGACGTTTGATGTACATGTATAATTAAGATTTGGGCGTTTGATGTACATATATACTTAAGATTTGGACGTTTGATGTACATGTATAATTAAGATTTGGGCGTTTGATGTACATATATACTTAAGATTTGGACGTTTGATGTACATGTATACTTAAGATTTGGACGTTTGATGTACATGTATACTTAAGATTTGGACGTTTGATGTACATGTATAATTAAGATTTGGACGTTTGATGTACATATATACTTTAGATTTGGACATTCTGTTGTGTATGTCTACTTAAGATTCAAAAGCTGACGTCATTATGTCAATACAAAGAAAATGACGTCACCAAACAATGACGTAACAGCAGAAAATGAAAACCAGTCAGAATGACAAAATTAAATCTCTAATGGACAGTCTGTACGTTAGAAGTGAAGTTTAGTGAAGTATGTATTCAAGTTATTTACTGTCTCTCCTTGAGCAATGCTTGACATAGCACTAACAAACTAACTGAAGCAAATAGAAGGACTGGAACAATTACATTACGATTGGAGGAACATATAATTAATCCGACAGTTGCATAAAGCTATGTGACATATCCATGTAGTGTATCCAGTTTGGGTTCCAGTTTTAGAGTGGCACATATCCATGTAACGTATGATGTTTTAGTTACAGTTACAGACATAAACATGTAATGTATTTAGGTCAAGTTACTGTTACTGACATATCCATGTAATGTATTCAGTTTAAGTTACTGTTACTGACATATCCATGTAATGTAATCAGTTTAAGTTACTGTTACTGACATATCCATGTAATGTATTCAGTTTAAGCTACTGTTACTGACATAGCCTTGTAATGTATTCAGTTTAAGTTACTGACATAGCCATGTAATGTATTCAGTTTAAGTTACAGACATATCCATGTAATGTATTCAGTTTAAGTTACTGACATAGCCATGTAATGTATTCAGTTTAAGTTACTGACATAGCCATGTAATGTATCATGTCGAAGTTTGAGAGAGGTATCGTTAAAACAATGGCTCACTGATAACCGGTGTGCGTGTGTGTGCGGGTGGGTCTGAAGGGCGCACAGAGGTAAATAGAATCTGATTAAAGCCCAAATCAAATAAAGTTCGATGAAAAGAGGCATGAGGAGGAGATGGGCACAAAGGGGCAATGTAAACACGACAAGACATTCAAGTACACTCCCCGACTAATTTGGGGCCTCTTCACGCACGTGCTGACATTGGGGAGGGGGGCGGGAAAAGGGTGGGGAATGAAGCCACGGGCTGAGAGCAGAACAATGCCAGGTTTTTACAAGCCAGTTGTATGGAAAGGAAGAAAGAAAGAAAAAGAAAGACAGAAACAGAAAGGAAAGAAAATGACCCGCTGGGATTCTGAAAAGATGAAAACAAGATGAGAAGGAGGAGTGGCTTATGCACAGACTAAAGGTGAGGGGCGTCATGGGGCACCGCTCTCCCTACTGATGCCGACCATGTAACTAGTACATAAGATGTGACCCTTGGGTAGGACATCTCAGTGACTATCATAACTTCTTTAAGTGACTATCATAACTTTTTTAAGTGACTATCATAACTTTTTTAAGTGACTGTCATAACTTCTTCAAGTGACTGTCATAACTTCTTTAATTGAGTCCCTGGTACTAAAGAGAATCTTTCATCTCAGATTTTCGGTTCAAATCAAACTACTACTACACACACATTCAAGAACAAGACTTTGTCCTCGAGTTTGTTTAGATTTACAACTCTTATTTTCAAAATGTTACTTTTCACCATTTCTGGTCGTTCCACTAATAAACATTTAGTCCTCCTTGTCTTATCGATGCACACATAGCGGCGGGACATGGACAATCGAATCTATTGGCTTTCCGTTTGATCGGCTTAAATCACCATATAGTAAATATCTTTTAGTTTATTGTCCAAACACTCAAACTGTATTTTTTTTACTTTTAATCCGAACACTGGTTCCAATAAGCGAAACTATTTGTACAAGGATTTATTTAAGCACTTATTGGACTTGAAAATATCCTTTTTTTTAAAAAAACAAAAGAAGAACAAGTCTGGAACTCAGATATTAAGGGGAATAACTCTAGCGATGAAGTCAAACGCATCGGTGGTTGGAAATCTTAGAAATAGACAATCAAACAATAAATATCAATCATTAAGAATGAAATCAATTTCATTATCTTTTTTTTTTCGTAAATAATGCATTGAGTCGAAAAGAAATCGCAAAATCAGAACATGTCAATGTCTTGGCATGACATTTGACATGCCATAATTGACAGCAATCAAACACTGGCAGTGACATGACCGACAAAAACAATGTAAAAGGGGGGTAGGTGGGGTGGAAAGGGAATTACGATTCCGCACTTGTGTGTGTGTGTGTGTGTGTGTGTGTGTGAAAGAGAATGCAATGACCTCGGAAAAGCAACTGCCCCGTCAAGCCGGGGTCACGTGCAGTGAGCCAGTTATCGACCTTCTTCCAGCAGACATGCCGTGTTGCTCACACGTCTGTAGCGGTTCACAGCTTTCTCTCAGCAAGTGGGCTGCTATGCACGTACTTCTGGTTGGGGGGGGGGGGGCCTGGAAGAACGAGAGAAGAACAAAAAAACAAAGGGCGGGGGGGGGGCGTGGACGATGTTCGATAGCTCCTGGATCTGACCACATGTGGTGATTATTTCTATGGCCACTTGTAGGATTAGCCCCATTGTCCGAGATACTAGTGAGTTTCATTGATTTCTCGTCATTGTAGAGTCAGAAAAGAAGAAATGAAAATACAAGTGTTTAATACAATCCCCTTCTCCAATTGACGAAAAGACAAGTGTTTAATACAATCCCCTTCTTCAATTGACGAAAAGACAAGTGTTTAATACAATCCCCTTCTTCAATTGACGAAAAGACAAGTGTTTAATACAATCTCCTTCCCCCAGTGACGAAAAGACAAGTGTTTAATACAATCCCCTTCCCCCACTGACGAAAAGACCAGTGTTTAATACAATCCCATTCCCCCAGTGACGAAAAGACCAGTGTTTAATACAATCCCCTTCCCCCACTGACGAAAAGACAAGTGTTTAATACAATCCCCTTCCCCCACTGACGAAAAGACAAGTGTTTAATACAATCCCCTTCCCCCACTGACGAAAAGACAAGTGTTTAATACAATCCCCTTCTTCAATTGACGAAAAGACATGTGTTTAATACAATCCCCTCCCCCCACTGACGAAAAGACATTTGCTTAATACAATCCCCTTCCCCCACAGACGAAAAGACAAGTGTTTAATACAATCCCCTTCCCCCACTGACGAAAAGACATGTGTTTAATACAATCCCCTTGCCCCAGTGACGAAAAGACAAGTGTTTAATACAATCCCCTCCCCCCACTGACGAAAAGAAAAGTGTTTAATACAATCCCCTTCTTCAATTGACGAAAAGACATGTGTTTAATACAATCCCCTTGCCCCACTGACGAAAAGAAAAGTGTTTAATACAATCCCCTCCCCCCCTCCAGTGACGAAAAGACATGTGTTTAATACAATGCCCTTCCCCCAGTGACGAAAAGACCAGTGTTTAACACAATCCCCTTGCCCCAGTGACGAAAAGACAAGTGTTTAATACAATCCCCTCCCCCCCAGTGACGAAAAGACATGTGTTTAATACAATCCCCTTCCCCCAGTGACGAAAAGACTAGTGTTTAATACAACCTTCAATCACTCTAACCCAGGAGCCATCAATAGAAGAACTAGTACCTGGAAGATTACGTTTCCAAAACATAAAATCCTTGAAGACAATACGCGCCCATGATCCACAGTTACATCAGGTCTGGACGAAACGGCTCCTCTCCAGTAAGACTAAAACATAGAAATGTAAAAACTTCATGATTTCACTTTCAGTCAGTGTGTTAGTAAGTCATGTGTCGTCATCGAGAAGTGCAGGGGGGGGGAGCTCTCAATGCATCAAGCTTTTGTCGTTATGATGTGTGTATTTGTGTCTATATAGTTATTGCTATAGTAGTGCCTAGTGATACTGAGCTGGACAATCTCCATCTGTTTGGACCTCTACAACTATCTTATCTTAATCCCCTTCCCCAAGTGACAAAAGGACCAATGTTTATGACAATCCCCAGCCTCTAACTGACGAAAGGACAAGTATTTCTTATCATTACCTTTAGGGGGGGGGGAAATCCGTCACATTGCTGGCCTCGTGGCCTTGTGGTTTATTTTATCATCTACAAAAATTGCATAGTGTAAGGGTGTGCATTATAAAATTGTATATTGTAAGACTGTATATTGTAAAATTGTATATTGTAAAATTGTATATTGTAAAGCTGCATATTGTAAAATTGTATATTGTAAAATTGTATATTGTAAAATTGTATATTGTAAAATTGTATATCCATATCCAATGGAGAACTTCTTGTTTATTGTCTTGCTCTTGATCTATTTCTTCGCAGTGCATTGTTACGTTACAAACAGCTCAATGGAACGAATGGTCTCCCTCTCTTCCCTGCCCAGTCACATGACTTTGGCTGACCGACTTATCGTCTGATGCCTTCTCGCGACCCACTTTGCGCCCGATGCTCTGAAACCCATCTTCATACTCAGATGGCAAATTAAAAGTGCATAATTCAATCAATAAGGAGTTAACTTGGCTGTCACGATAGCAGTACGCTGTCAGGTCTTAGCATCAGCATAGGCCAAAAAAAAAAAGACATGATCGGCGTCCATTTCTAAAGTGGACCTAGGTCAATGGTGTGTCCATATCGTTTAAAGTCTATTCAATTGACTTGAACGTATCTTTAAACAGTCAATCAAAGATGATTGAATGTAAATCAAATAAGTCCTGAGTTTCCATCTTCTGCGATAGTTTGTTTCCCCCGGAAAAAAAACACTCCGAGGGAGAAAAAATGTTTTATCCTAAATACTCTCGACAGCTTGAAAGTGCGTTTTTCACAAAAGTCATAGGTCACCAACAGGAGGAGGAGGAGGATAGAGAGGGCACCTGAAAGTGAGGGGCGAGATTAAGATAGATGAAATAAGCTTATATACAATCATTCAAAATTGTGTGGCCACGCCCCTCATCCCCCCCCCATCTCACGGCATCGTGGGCCGAAACGTTTTGACGTGATGGTTGAATACAACTTAAGGGAGATAATCCAAGCAATTTGCTGCACTGTCCTGGCGCCCCCATCCCACAAGCTTCCTCCCCCCCCCCCCCACACACACTGTAAAGTAAGCTGCATGAAGAGCGCTCTTCACCATTGGGACATGAGGAGTGAAGGTTTTTTTTAACTTCCACCCCCCCCCCCCTTTTCCGTTTCTCAAGTTTTTCTCCTTCAATATAACGTGTAACACTGCATGAAACCAGAAGTAAATAAGTAACAAGTTGAAGATAACTGACCAGCTGGAGGTAAATAACCAGGTGTATATAACTGACTAGCAGAAGATGACTGACCAGCAGTAGATAACTGACCAGCTGTATGAAACTTGTGATTAACAAAATAGATCGAATGTGTTATTAATTCCTTTCAACTGGTCAAATTTTACTGTATTTCTTTGCAATTCCTGCCAAGCACAACAGGATATATTACAAAATGTAGTGTCCATTTTTAAACCGAAGGAAAGCAATGTTGCGGACAAAAGGAAGGTTGACGATGACCGGGATGCCATACTATTGAGTCGAGGGTGAACGTCGGGGGATGCGCTTCCTCTTTGTCCGGTAGACCTGAGAATGGTAACAGCCTGAATTACAATTTATAGCTTTTATATAGTGCTACTTTCATGCTTATAGCATGCTCAGAGCGCTTTGGTCCAATCTCATTTTCAATCTCAATTGCGCCACCACACTCCAATTATATCTTCTTTTGTATGCGTATAATGACCTTTTCTATGTGATGTAATTTATGCTTTTTATTAAAGTGTAAACAGTTGATTTCATTGGGGAAATTCTGGTTATCTCCCCTGTCCTCTCTCTTTCGTTACATGCGCTTGGTTTATACTTAAACACTTCCATGGGTCTGACACTATTGGTTCTTGTCACTCTCTAATCCCAACCTCCCGTCATCTTACTCTGTCTCTTGTCCACCAGATCAGTTTGTCAGTGAGTCTCTCTTCTAGTCATCGCAAACTCTTTCTTCTTCCTTTCACTTCTCTTCTATCACTTTCTAAACCTTACACATCTTCTCTAAACCTCACTTACTCATTCACTCACTTACTCACTCACTCACTCACACACACATTCTCATTTTCTCTGTCTGTCACTCTGTCTGCGCTCACAAAATGTTGAACCTATTTTATCAACGCTTATGTTTTCTGCCATCTATCAAACTCTGTGCAAGTTTTTTTTTCTTATGTTTTGTTTTTTGTTTATTTTTTTTCCTTCTGAAACTTTTTAAGAAACAACACTGAACTCTTTTGTTCTGTTGCTATGGCAACAGCATTTGAGGGTGGAACCGGTGCCTCTGTGAGTGATTGTGTGTGTGTGTGTGTCTGGGCTTTTGATTTGTGAGTGTGAGGACGGGGGTGGGGTGGTGCTTGGGTAGTCAAATAGGACAGTCCGACCATCGGGAAAAAATGGTGTGTGTGTGTGTGTTTCTCTTGTGGGGTGGGGGTCGAAAATGCCAGGAACCGACTAACAGAATTCTCTTGCGCGAGTCTCACCCACCACGCACACATAATCTGAAAAAAAAAAAAAAAAAAAGACAGGAAATGAACCCTCGTCATAAAGACATGCGCTGACAGCCAGGACCAAGTTAAGTGACACTGCTTCCATTCCTCCCCCGTCTAAAAACATCTTTCCAATACGGAGACAAAACAGAACAAAAAAAAAAAGATTTAAAAAACAAAAAAAAGACAACGACTAACAAATCTAGTTTTAGATACTTTGTAACATTTGAAGGCATATATAAAAAAAAGTGTGTGACGGTGAAACGCATCAAGTTTCCAAAAGTTTCGTACAGTGAATACTTAACGCCTGACTTCCTTCAACTCACCCCACTTCCCCATCCCGGGTACTGTTTCATTTGATTGTGTCCCGTGGCGTAAATTAAAATTTAATGTCGGGGTAACAAGACGTCACGGGGCGGGAGGGATGCGGGAGGAGGGAGCCAAAAGTGAGTAGTCAAAATGTGAGAGCGGTGCTCAAACTCGTTACCAGCCTCTCCTTCCCCTTATTCATTTTTACTACTCAATTCATTTTTTTTGGCGGGGGGGGGGGGGGGTTGGTCTGTTGTTAGAAGGGGGGCTGCGAGGGCTAGAAAAACCTTTTCCTGAATTCCTCGACTTAAAGCGTTTAATCTGCGAGCTCTTCTTTTCTTGACTGCCTCTCACACACACACACACACACACACACACACACACTGGGAAAATGTAACATTTGAGTGTGTGTGTGTGTGTGGATGTGTGGGTGTGCGTTTTGTAATGGAGAGAGCAGAGGGAGTGTATGTAAGAGAGAGAGAGAGAGAGAGGGAGATAAGGAGACAGAAAGATAGAGAGAGGGAAAATTTTTAAAGTGTTTGATACAGAGAAAGAGAATCGGAATAAGAAGGATGAGTGAGTGAGTGAGTGAGTGAGTGAGTGAGTGAGTGATCAAGAACAGTCAGTCTGTGTATTAGTCAGTAAGTGATTCTGATAGAGCACTATTAAACAGAACATACAAAATAGAATGTAAAACAAAAGTTATGAGAGACATTGAGAGAGTTGGAACAACAGAAATAGAGAAACACAAAACAGGAGAAAAAAAAAGAATCATAGATATACAAGGAGAATATAAGAGAGACAAGGAGAAAAAGGCAGGCAAGAGAAACTTAGTCCTAAAGAGACATACCCTGAGCAATACAGAGCCAAGAAACAAGCAATGAAAGGTGGAGGTTCGAAACTTACTGTATCGCTACTGGTCAGTCATTTCAAAAGTATTTTGTCGTCTGCAATCCAAGGGCTTTAAACAAAAAAAACAAACTTCTGGCAAAAATCTATCAATGTTACAATCGTGGGGGTGGGGGGGGGGTGGGTGTGAAATCAGTTTAAATTGAGTGTGTGTGGGGGGGGGGGTCACAAAAGAAGACAAATGTATGGTGGCTATTTATAGTGATTTATATCTGCTTGACTGGAAGAGGTGGGAACTGAATGTCGAGTGCTTACAGGGGGTACCCGCTGATGTGGCAGAGCCAAGAGTTGTTCCAGGGCGCTGATGTGATTCGGACAGGATCGCGCCGTCTTCTAAGAGCTGGTTACTGATGGGCTGTCCTCAAACATCATTCAGTGTAAGAAGAATTATGTCCCCTCTACACTCACACAATCTAGAGAATTTGTAGCTGGAGAGAGGAGGGAGGCAGATCGACAGACAATCAAATAGAACATTGTGAAAGTCAGATAGAAGAGATTCTTAAGCGTGACACGGAAAGAAAGAGAGAGAGAGAGAGACAGAAAGAGACAAATAGAGGGAAAGAGAGGGAATTTGATAGAGAGAAAGAGAGAGAGCTAGATAGAGAGGGGGAAATTGATAGAGAGTAATCTACCAAAGCTCCTCATTAGTCCCATTCCCCTTCTAGTCTCCCCCCCCCCCCACCCACCCACCCACTCCTCATTCCGATGGTCACACGGGCAGAGAGACCACAGAGCCTTCAGGGTTTTGTTGATATTAATAGCTTTTTAAAAGACATTCATGGTCTCTTCTTGCTCAACTCGTGCGTGTAGGTACGGCCTGATGCATCGCATTTTTAGTGCTGTCTCCAGCATTAGTGACATGTCACGTGACTCTAATGTACAAGTACCACCTCTTACGTCACATTGACTGGTCAAATAGCAAAGTAAAGAAAGAGAATGGGGCCAGAAGTTAATGAAGAAATGGCGCGGACTTTAAAAACAAACATTAATGCTGCCTCCACGAGCTCAAAACCATTTGGTCACAGAGAAACAGAGGCGGCTCAAAGAAGTGGGTTATTGGCCAAATGTCGCTCATCGCTATGATTGCCTAAATTGTTTCAATAAAAAGTATTATCATTTTTACTATTGATCGATTGTAGAATTCCCATCTGTATCCGCTTTGTTGTTTCAATGGTCTCTTTCATTTCACTCATTCACTCATCTTGTTTGTGTTGAGTAGTGTAAGACCTTAACGCCTACAGAGATACTCCACCATGTTCTGGTATCTTTGCCCCATACCCGAAAGATACTAGATGTCATCAATGTGTACAGTGATGACTCTACGAGAGACAAAACGACTTAATGCTATGGTGCGATAGTTAGCTTCCCCGTTGCAACCGAAAGCGACGAATTGGTAGGCCCTTGCACAGGCGGAAGCAACTATGCTGGAGAAATGGACGGAATCAGAAACGCTTTAGAAGACAGAGCAGCGCATTGAGGAAGGAACAGAGGCGTCGTTCAATGTATGTGATCCTCTTTTCAGACTCAATGACCTGTCTTAAGGCTCTCTAGAACTCAGAGACGTGGCCTACCTCACTGGAAAAAGCAATGGCGTGTTAGTAGCGCCTAGAAAGAAAATATAAGATACGTATGGTGATGCAATGATATCCATCTCATTGTGGAATCAAATGAAACGAGTAACACTGACAGTTTGGCCAAGCTAGGAACGCTTTTAGACCCACCAGAGGAGCCGCAAACATACGAGAGAGCAAAATCAAGGATTTGTGAATCCAAGTGGTACGAGCGCTGAGCGCTGGACGGGAAGTCTGGAAGGTTCTCAAACGTCCAAACAAGAAGGACCGATGGTGGCAGCTAGACAAAATGGATCAGGCAATTTCGGCACGTTTTCGTACGGGACACTGTCCGATAGGAGCCTGCTTCGCTGAAATCCGAGAGAACCACGATCCCAGATGTGGACACTGTCACATGGAAGACGAGACACATCCTCAACGACTGCACTTTCGAGGATACGGCCACCCTTGAAACCTATAGAATTGGTGCATGTGGGGTTTTGCAATGTACGAACGATGGCAGAATATAGAGTGGGAGAGGTAAGATTAGAGAAGAGGGAGCATAATTAAGTGATGTACGAACGCTGGCAAACCCTACTGAACACCTGATGTATGATTTTTAAATGAGCCTTACGTAAACCTGCTCAATTAATATGAGAATCTTATTAAATAAAAATCTTAAAAGTCGATCACACTAATCAGGACACCAATGTTTTCATATACTACGCATGTTATGTCCACTTGTTGAGAATCCTGTTCACGCTGTGGCACTGGCGGATCCAGGACTTTGGAGTGGGGGGGGCGATTTTTTTCCAAACCCTAACCCTAACGCCCAGTTAACCCTAACCCTATGCATAAACGTGCGTACAGCATATATATATATATATATATATATATATATATATATATATATATATATATATATATATATATATATATATATATATATATATATATTCGATATATGAGAATAAAATAAGACTGTTTCTCAATCTTCGGCGAAAAAAAACAGTCTTTCTCTTGCAAGCTTGGGGGTCTGGGAGAGCGCTGTAAGCTTTTTCAGTGGGGTTCGGGGCGAAGCCCCGACGCCCAAAAGCGTTTTCTTGCATTTTTCTCTGCAGAAACGCATTCTTCTGACATCTACAGCTCATTATTTACCAGTGAGATTCGGGGCGAAGCCCCGACGCCAAAAGCGTTTTCTTGCATTTCTCACTGCAGAAACGCATTCTCCTGACATCTACAGCTCATTATTTACCAGTGGGATTCGGGGTGAAGCCCCGACGCCAAAAGCGTTTTCTTGCTTTTTTCACGGCTGAAACGCATTCTTCTGACATCTACAGCTCATTATTTATTAGTGGTGTTCGGGGCGAAGCCCCAACTCCCAAAAGCGTTTTCTTGCATTTTTCTCTGCAGAAACGCATTCTTCTGACATCTAACAGCTCATTATTTACCAGTGAGATTCGGGGCGAAGCCCCGACGCCAAAAGCGCTTTCTTGCATTTTTCACGGCTGAAACGCATTCTCCTGACATCAATAGCTCATTATTTACCAGTGGGATTCGGGGCGAAGCCCCGACGCCAAAAGCGTTTTCTTGCTTTTTTCACGGCTGAAACGCATTCTTCTGACATCTACAGCTCATTATTTATTAGTGGGGTTCGGGGCGAAGCCTCGACGCCGAAAGCATTTTCTTGCATTTTTTTACGGCTGAAACGCATTCTTCTGACATCTACAGCTCATTATTTATTAGTGCGACTTCAAAAGTGTTTTGTTGCATCCTTCACGACAGAAACGCATTCTCCTGACATCTACAGCTTATTATTCATCAGTGAGGTTCGGGGCGAAGCCTCGACGCTAAAAGCGTTTTTTTGGCATTCTTCACTGCAGTAACGCATTCTCCTGACCTACAGCTCATTATTCATTCCATTATAAAGGACCTTTTGAATAATGAGAAAAATATTCTAATATGAATTTATAGTCCCTTAACACATTGCAAATAAAACCGATTTGTTCTTTGAAAAGATTAGATACCCCACATACTTAGATTAAGGTTTTGAGGATCGCCGCCGAAAAAAAAAAATTCGATTAATAATATTCAATTAAATTCTAGCATAAATTGTGAGTTATAGTCCTAAATTTATTTAACTAGAAAAATATGAGATAGAGTAAAGGTTGGAAAAAGTCGACTAGGAAAAGATTATCTGGCTTTTGAACTCATCTCAACCGTGACTGTTATATTGAAAAATTTCGTTTGAAAAAGTCTTTCTTAAAATAGTTATGATAAATTCATGTCAAATTACACAAACTCTGTCTGGAAAGGGGAAGGGCGGTAAAATGAAAACGATTAATTCTCGCTCCTTTTTATAATTTCTGCTATTGATTGCATTTTGCATTAAAGAATAGGGGTTGGGCGACTAGATATAAGAATTTACTTTATAGCATATATAAATTATATTAGTTACAGATTATTTAAATTTTGTAATTTCTTACTATAATACAAAAAGAAAAAGTATTGATTTGTTTGATGGGGGGAAGGGAATTGCATGTATCGCATTTCCACCTGTTTATATAATATAGATATTTGACTAATTTTGTTCACATACTATGATTTCTCCATAAAAGTAGGACCGCCCCCCCCACTCAAAGGGTTTAGATGGGAAGGGCAGTGGAGGTATTCACTCTTCCCCTTCCAATCGGCCAACAGGTGAACGAAATTATATAAAGACCGATTAAAATACCAATAACAAGTTTTAATCATATAGATCATTGTCCTTTCAAATCTTCTCTTTCTGTAGTATCATTGTCCTCTCAAATCTTCTCTTTCTCTAGTATCATTGTCCTTTTAAATCTTCTCTTCCTCTAGTATCATTGTCCTTTCAAATCTTCTCTTTCTCTAGTATCATTGTCCTTTCAAATCCTCTCTTTCTCTAGTATCATTGTCCTTTCAAATCTTCTCTTTCTCTAGTATCATTGTCCTTTCAAATCTTCTCTTTCTCTAGTATCATTGTCCTTTCAAATCCTCTCTTTCTCTAGTATCATTGTCCTTTCAAATCTTCTCTTTCTCTAGTATAATTGTCCTTTCAAATCCTCTCTTTCTCTAGTATCATTGTCCTCTCAAATCTTCTCTTTCTCTAGTATCGTTGTCCTTTCAAATCCTCTCTTTCTCTAGTATCATTGTCCTTTCAAATCTTCTCTTTCTGTAGTATCATTGTCCTTTCAAATCTTCTCTTTTTGTAGTATCATTGTCATTTCTAATCTTCTCTTTCTCTAGTATCATTGTCCTTTCAAATCTTCTCTTTCTCTAGTATCATTGTCCTTTCAAATCTTCTCTTTCTCTAGTATCATTGTCCTCTCAAATCTTCTCTTTCTCTAGTATCATTGTCCTCTCAAATCCTCTCTTTCTCTTGTATCATTGTCCTCTCAAATCTTCTCTTTCTCTCGTATCATTGTCCTTTCAAATTTTCTCTTTCTCTAGTATCATTGTCCTCTCAAATCTTCTCTTTCTCTAGTATCATTGTCCTCTCAAATATTCTCTTTCTCTAGTATCATTGTCCTTTCAAATCTTCTCTTTCTCTAGTATCATTGTCCTCTTAAATACTCTCTTTCTCTAGTATCATTGTCCTTTCAATTCTTCTCTTTCTCTAGTATCATTGTCCTCTCAAATCTTCTCTTTCTCTAGTATCATTGTCCTCTCAAATCTTCTCTTTCTCTAGTATCATTGTCCTTTCAAATCCTCTCTTTCTGTAGTATCATTGTCCTTTCAAATCTTCTCTTTCTCTAGTATCATTGTCCTTTCAAATCTTCTCTTCCTTTAGTATCATTGTCCTTTCAAATCTTCTCTTTCTCTAGTATCATTGTCCTTTCAAATCCTCTCTTTCTCTAGTATCATTGTCCTTTCAAATCTTCTCTTTCTCTAGTATCATTGTCCTTTCAAATCTTCTCTTTCTCTAGTATCATTGTCCTTTCAAATCCTCTCTTTCTCTAGTATATTGTCCTTTCAAATATTCTCTTTCTCTAGTATCTTTGTCCTTTCAAATCCTCTCTTTCTCTAGTATCATTGTCCTTTCAAATCTTCTCTTTCTCTAGTATCATTGTCCTTTCAAATCTTCTCTTTCTCTAGTTTTATTGTCCTTTCAAATCTTCTCTTTCTCTAGTATCATTGTCCTTTCAAATATTCTCTTTCTCTAGTATCATTGTCCTTTCAAATCTTCTCTTTCTCTAGTATCATTGTCCTTTCAAATCTTCTCTTTCTCTAGTATCATTGTCCTTTCAAATCTTCTCTTTCTCTAGTATCATTGTCATTTCAAATCTTCTCTTTCTCTAGTATCATTGTCCTTTCAAATCCTCTCTTTCTCAAGTATCATTGTCCTTTCAAATCTTCTCTTTCTCTAGTATAATTGTCCTTTCAAATCCTCTCTTTCTCTAGTATCATTGTCCTTTCAAATCTTCTCTTTCTCTAGTATCATTGTCCTTTCAAATCCTCTCTTTCTCTAGTATCATTGTCCTTTCAAATCCTCTCTTTCTCTAGTATCATTGTCCTTTCAAATCTTCTCTTTCTCTAGTATAATTGTCCTTTCAAATCCTCTCTTTCTCTAGTATCATTGTCCTTTCAAATCTTCTCTTTCTCTAGTATCATTGTCCTTTCAAATCCTCTCTTTCTCTAGTATCATTGTCTTTTCAAATCTTCTCTTTCTGTAGTATCATTGTCCTTTCAAATCTTCTCTTTCTGTAGTATCATTGTCCTTTCTAATCTTCTCTTTCTCTAGTATCACTGTCCTCTCAAATCTTCACTTTCTCTAGTATCATTGTCCTCTCAAATCTTCTCTTTCTCTAGTATCATTGTCCTCTCAAATCCTCTCTTTCTCTAGTATCATTGTCCTCTCAAATCATCTCTTTCTCTCGTATCATTGTCCTTTCAAATCTTCTCTTTCTCTAGTATCATTGTCCTCTCAAATCTTCTCTTTCTCTAGTATCATTGTCCTCTCAAATCTTCTCTTTCTCTAGTATCATTGTCCTTTCAAATCTTCTCTTTCTCTAGTATCATTGTCCTCTCAAATACTCTCTTTCTCTAGTATCATTGTCCTTTCAATTCTTCTCTTTCTCTAGTATCATTGTCCTCTCAAATCTTCTCTTTCTCTAGTATCATTGTCCTCTCAAATCTTCTCTTTCTCTAGTATCATTGTCCTTTCAAATCCTCTCTTTCTGTAGTATCATTGTCCTTTCAACTCTTCTCTTTCTCTAGTATCATTGTCCTTTCAAATCTTCTCTTCCTCTAGTATCATTGTCCTTTCAAATCTTCTCTTTCTCTAGTATCATTGTCCTTTCAAATCTTCTCTTTCTCTAGTATCATTGTCCTCTCAAATCTTCTCTTTCTCTAGTATCATTGTCCTTTCAAATCTTCTCTTTCTCTAGTATCATTGTCCTTTCAAATCCTCTCTTTCTCTAGTATCATTGTCCTTTCAAATCTTCTCTTTCTCTAGTATCTTTGTCCTTTCAAATCCTCTCTTTCTCTAGTATCATTGTCCTTTCAAATCTTCTCTTTCTCTAGTATCATTGTCCTTTCAAATCTTCTCTTTCTCTAGTTTTATTGTCCTTTCAAATCTTCTCTTTCTCTAGTATCATTGTCCTTTCAAATCTTCTCTTTCTCTAGTATCATTGTCCTTTCAAATCTTCTCTTTCTCTAGTATCATTGTCCTTTCAAATCTTCTCTTTCTCTAGTATCATTGTCCTTTCAAATCTTCTCTTTCTGTAGTATCATTGTCCTCTCAAATCTTCTCTTTCTCTAGTATCATTGTCCTCTCAAATCCTCTCTTTCTCTTGTATCATTGTCCTCTCAAATCTTCTCTTTCTCTCGTATCATTGTCCTTTCAAATTTTCTCTTTCTCTAGTATCATTGTCCTCTCAAATCTTCTCTTTCTCTAGTATCATTGTCCTCTCAAATATTCTCTTTCTCTAGTATCATTGTCCTTTCAAATCTTCTCTTTCTCTAGTATCATTGTCCTCTCAAATACTCTCTTTCTCTAGTATCATTGTCCTTTCAATTCTTCTCTTTCTCTAGTATCATTGTCCTCTCAAATCTTCTCTTTCTCTAGTATCATTGTCCTCTCAAATCTTCTCTTTCTCTAGTATCATTGTCCTTTCAAATCCTCTCTTTCTGTAGTATCATTGTCCTTTCAAATCTTCTCTTTCTCTTGTATCACTGTCCTCTCAAATCTTCACTTTCTCTAGTATCATTGTCCTCTCAAATCTTCTCTTTCTCTAGTATCATTGTCCTCTCAAATCCTCTCTTTCTCTAGTATCATTGTCCTCTCAAATCATCTCTTTCTCTCGTATCATTGTCCTTTCAAATCTTCTCTTTCTCTAGTATCATTGTCCTCTCAAATCTTCTCTTTCTCTAGTATCATTGTCCTCTCAAATCTTCTCTTTCTCTAGTATCATTGTCCTTTCAAATCTTCTCTTTCTCTAGTATCATTGTCCTCTCAAATACTCTCTTTCTCTAGTATCATTGTCCTTTCAATTCTTCTCTTTCTCTAGTATCATTGTCCTCTCAAATCTTCTCTTTCTCTAGTATCATTGTCCTCTCAAATCTTCTCTTTCTCTAGTATCATTGTCCTTTCAAATCCTCTCTTTCTGTAGTATCATTGTCCTTTCAAATCTTCTCTTTCTCTAGTATCATTGTCCTTTCAAATCTTCTCTTCCTCTAGTATCATTGTCCTTTCAAATCTTCTCTTTCTCTAGTATCATTGTCCTTTCAAATCTTCTCTTTCTCTAGTATCATTGTCCTCTCAAATCTTCTCTTTCTCTAGTATCATTGTCCTTTCAAATCTTCTCTTTCTCTAGTATCATTGTCCTTTCAAATCTTCTCTTTCTCTAGTATCATTGTCCTTTCAAATCTTCTCTTTCTCTAGTATCTTTGTCCTTTCAAATCCTCTCTTTCTCTAGTATCATTGTCCTTTCAAATCTTCTCTTTCTCTAGTATCATTGTCCTTTCAAATCTTCTCTTTCTCTAGTTTTATTGTCCTTTCAAATCTTCTCTTTCTCTAGTATCATTGTCCTTTCAAATCTTCTCTTTCTCTAGTATCATTGTCCTTTCAAATCTTCTCTTTCTCTAGTATCATTGTCCTTTCAAATCTTCTCTTTCTCTAGTATCATTGTCCTTTCAAATCTTCTCTTTCTGTAGTATCATTGTCCTCTCAAATCTTCTCTTTCTCTAGTATCATTGTCCTCTCAAATCCTCTCTTTCTCTTGTATCATTGTCCTCTCAAATCTTCTCTTTCTCTCGTATCATTGTCCTTTCAAATTTTCTCTTTCTCTAGTATCATTGTCCTCTCAAATCTTCTCTTTCTCTAGTATCATTGTCCTCTCAAATATTCTCTTTCTCTAGTATCATTGTCCTTTCAAATCTTCTCTTTCTCTAGTATCATTGTCCTCTCAAATACTCTCTTTCTCTAGTATCATTGTCCTTTCAATTCTTCTCTTTCTCTAGTATCATTGTCCTCTCAAATCTTCTCTTTCTCTAGTATCATTGTCCTCTCAAATCTTCTCTTTCTCTAGTATCATTGTCCTTTCAAATCCTCTCTTTCTGTAGTATCATTGTCCTTTCAAATCTTCTCTTTCTCTAGTATCATTGTCCTTTCAAATCTTCTCTTCCTCTAGTATCATTGTCCTTTTAAATCTTCTCTTTCTCTAGTATCATTGTCCTTTCAAATCTTCTCTTTCTCTAGTATCATTGTCCTCTCAAATCTTCTCTTTCTCTAGTATCATTGTCCTTTCAAATCTTCTCTTTCTCTAGTATCATTGTCCTTTCAAATCCTCTCTTTCTCTAGTATCATTGTCCTTTCAAATCTTCTCTTTCTCTAGTATCTTTGTCCTTTCAAATCCTCTCTTTCTCTAGTATCATTGTCCTTCCAAATCTTCTCTTTCTCTAGTATCATTGTCCTTTCAAATCTTCTCTTTCTCTAGTTTTATTGTCCTTTCAAATCTTCTCTTTCTCTAGTATCATTGTCCTTTCAAATCTTCTCTTTCTCTAGTATCATTGTCCTTTCAAATCTTCTCTTTCTCTAGTATCATTGTCCTTTCAAATCTTCTCTTTCTCTAGTATCATTGTCCTCTCAAATCTTCTCTTTCTGTAGTATCATTGTCCTCTCAAATCTTCTCTTTCTCTTGTATCATTGTCCTCTCAAATCTTCTCTTTCTCTCGTATCATTGTCCTTTCAAATTTTCTCTTTCTCTAGTATCATTGTCCTCTCAAATCTTCTCTTTCTCTAGTATCATTGTCCTCTCAAATATTCTCTTTCTCTAGTATCATTGTCCTTTCAAATATTCTCTTTCTCTAGTATCATTGTCCTTTCAAATCTTCTCTTTCTCTAGTATCATTGTCCTCTCAAATACTCTCTTTCTCTAGTATCATTGTCCTTTCAATTCTTCTCTTTCTCTAGTATCATTGTCCTCTCAAATCTTCTCTTTCTCTAGTATCATTGTCCTCTCAAATCTTCTCTTTCTCTAGTATCATTGTCCTTTCAAATCCTCTCTTTCTGTAGTATCATTGTCCTTTCAAATCTTCTCTTTCTCTAGTATCATTGTCCTTTCAAATCTTCTCTTCCTTTAGTATCATTGTCCTTTCAAATCTTCTCTTTCTCTAGTATCATTGTCCTTTCAAATCCTCTCTTTCTCTAGTATCATTGTCCTTTCAAATCTTCTCTTTCTCAAGTATCATTGTCCTTTCAAATCCTCTCTTTCTCTAGTATATTGTCCTTTCAAATATTCTCTTTCTCTAGTATCTTTGTCCTTTCAAATCCTCTCTTTCTCTAGTATCATTGTCCTTTCAAATCTTCTCTTTCTCTAGTATCATTGTCCTTTCAAATCTTCTCTTTCTCTAGTTTTATTGTCCTTTCAAATCTTCTCTTTCTCTAGTATCATTGTCCTTTTAAATATTCTCTTTCTCTAGTATCATTGTCCTTTCAAATCTTCTCTTTCTCTAGTATCATTGTCCTTTCAAATCTTCTCTTTAACTAGTATCATTGTCCTTTCAAATCTTCTCTTTCTCTAGTATCATTGTCATTTCAAATCTTCTCTTTCTCTAGTATCATTGTCCTTTCAAATCCTCTCTTTCTCTAGTATCATTGTCCTTTCAAATCTTCTCTTTCTCTAGTATAATTTTCTTCTTTCAAATCCTCTCTTTCTCTAGTATCATTGTTCTTTCAAATCTTCTCTTTCTCTAGTATCATTGTCCTTTCAAATCCTCTCTTTCTCTAGTATCATTGTCCTTTCAAATCCTCTCTTTCTCTAGTATAATTGTCCTTTCAAATCTTCTCTTTCTCTAGTATAATTGTCCTTTCAAATCCTCTCTTTCTCTAGTATCATTGTCCTTTCAAATCTTCTCTTTCTCTAGTATCATTGTCCTTTCAAATCCTCTTTTTCTCTAGTATCATTGTCTTTTCAAATCTTCTCTTTCTGTAGTATCATTGTCCTTTCAAATCTTCTCTTTCTGTAGTATCATTGTCCTTTCTAATCTTCTCTTTCTCTAGTATCACTGTCCTCTCAAATCTTCACTTTCTCTAGTATCATTGTCCTCTCAAATCTTCTCTTTCTCTAGTATCATTGTTCTCTCAAATCCTCTCTTTCTCTAGTATCATTGTCCTCTCAAATCTTCTCTTTCTCTCGTATCATTGTCCTTTCAAATCTTCTCTTTCTCTAGTATCATTGTCCTCTCAAATCTTCTCTTTCTCTAGTATCATTGTCCTCTCAAATCTTCTCTTTTTCTAGTATCATTGTCCTTTCAAATCTTCTCTTTCTCTAGTATCATTGTCCTCTCAAATCCTCTCTTTCTCTAGTATCATTGTCCTTTCAATTCTTCTCTTTCTCTAGTATCATTGTCCTCTCAAATCTTCTCTTTCTCTAGTATCATTGTCCTTTCAAATCTTCTCTTTCTCTAGTATCATTGTCCTTTCAAATCCTCTCTTTCTGTAGTATCATTGTCCTTTCAAATCTTCTCTTTCTCTAGTATCATTGTCCTTTCAAATCTTCTCTTCCTCTAGTATCATTGTCCTTTCAAATCTTCTCTTTCTCTAGTATCATTGTCCTTTCAAATAATCTCTTTCTCTAGTATCATTGTCCTTTCAAATCTTCTCTTTCTCTAGTATCTTTGTCCTTTCAAATCCTCTCTTTCTCTAGTATCATTGTCCTTTCAAATCTTCTCTTTCTCTAGTATCATTGTCCTTTCAAATCCTCTCTTTCTCTAGTATCATTGTCCTCTCAAATCTCCTCTTTCTTTAGTATCATTGTCCTTTCAAATCTTCTCTTTCTGTAGTATCATTGTCCTCTCAAATCTTCTCTTTCTCTAGTATCATTGTCCTTTTAAATCTTCTCTTCCTCTAGTATCATTGTCCTCTCAAATCATCTCTTTCTCTAGTATCATTGTCCTCTCAAATCTTCTCTTCCTCTAGTATCATTGTCCTTTCAAATCTTCTCTTTCTCTAGTATCATTGTCCTTTCAAATCCTCTCTTTCTCTAGTATCATTGTCCTTTCAAATCTTCTCTTTCTCTAGTATCATTGTCCTTTCAAATCTTCTCTTTCTCTAGTATCATTGTCCTTTCAAATCTTCTCTTTCTCTAGTATCATTGTCCTTTCAAATCTTCTCTTTCTCTAGTATCATTGTCCTTTCCAATCTTCTCTTTCTCTAGTATCATTGTCCTTTCAAATCTTCTCTTTCTTTAGTATCATTGTCCTTTCAAATCTTCTCTTTCTCTAGTATCATTGTCCTTTCAAATCCTCTCTTTCTCTAGTATCATTGTCCTTTCAAATCTTCTCTTTCTCTAGTATAATTGTCCTTTCAAATCCTCTCTTTCTCTAGTATCATTGTCCTTTCAAATCTTCTCTTTCTGTAGTATCATTGTCCTTTCAAATCTTCTCTTTCTGTAGTATCATTGTCATTTCTAATCTTCTCTTTCTCTAGTATCATTGTCCTTTCAAATCTTCTCTTTCTCTAGTATCATTGTCCTTTCAAATCCTCTCTTTCTCTAGTATATTGTCCTTTCAAATATTCTCTTTCTCTAGTATCTTTGTCCTTTCAAATCCTCTCTTTCTCTAGTATCATTGTCCTTTCAAATCTTCTCTTTCTCTAGTATCATTGTCCTTTCAAATCTTCTCTTTCTCTAGTTTTATTGTCCTTTCAAATATTCTCTTTCTCTAGTATCATTGTCCTTTCAAATCTTCTCTTTCTCTAGTATCATTGTCCTTTCAAATCTTCTCTTTCTCTAGTATCATTGTCCTTTCAAATCTTCTCTTTCTCTAGTATCATTGTCATTTCAAATCTTCTCTTTCTCTAGTATCATTGTCCTTTCAAATCCTCTCTTTCTCTAGTATCATTGTACTTTCAAATCTTCTCTTTCTCTAGTATAATTGTCCTTTCAAATCCTCTCTTTCTCTAGTATCATTGTCCTTTCAAATCTTCTTTTTCTCTAGTATCATTGTCCTTTCAAATCCTCTCTTTCTCTAGTATCATTGTCCTTTCAAATCTTCTCTTTCTCTAGTATCATTGTCCTTTCAAATCCTCTTTTTCTCTAGTATCATTGTCTTTTCAAATCTTCTCTTTCTGTAGTATCATTGTCCTTTCAAATCTTCTCTTTCTGTAGTATCATTGTCCTCTCAAATCTTCTCTTTCTCAAGTATCATTGTCCTTTTAAATCTTCTCTTCCTCTAGTATCATTGTCCTCTCAAATCATCTCTTTCTCTAGTATCATTGTCCTCTCAAATCTTCTCTTCCTCTAGTATCATTGTCCTTTCAAATCTTCTCTTTCTCTAGTATCATTGTCCTTTCAAATCCTCTCTTTCTCTAGTATCATTGTCCTTTCAAATCTTCTCTTTCTCTAGTATCATTGTCCTTTCAAATCTTATCTTTCTCTAGTATCATTGTCCTTTCAAATCTTCTCTTTTTCTAGTATCATTGTCCTTTCAAATTATCTCTTTCCGTAGTATAATTGTCCTTTCAAATCTTCTCTTTCTCTAGTATCATTGTCCTTTCAAATCTTCTCTTTCTCTAGTATCATTGTCCTTTCAAATCTTCTCTATCTCTAGTATCATTGTCCTTTCAAATCTTCTCTTTCTCTCGTATCATTGTCCTTTCAAATTTTCTCTTTCTCTAGTATCATTGTCCTCTCAAATCTTCTCTTTCTCTAGTATCATTGTCCTTTCAATTCTTCTCTTTCTCTAGTATCATTGTCCTCTCAAATCTTCTCTTTCTCTAGTATCATTGTCCTCTCAAAGCTTCTCTTTCTCTAGTATCATTGTCCTTTCAATTCTTCTCTTTCTCTAGTATCATTGTCCTCTCAAATCTTCTCTTTCTCTAGTATCATTGTCCTCTCAAAGCTTCTCTTTCTCTAGTATCATTGTCCTTTCAAATCCTCTCTTTCTGTAGTATCATTGTCCTTTCAAATCTTCTCTTTCTCTAGTATCATTGTCCTTTCAAATCTTCTCTTCCTTTAGTATCATTGTCCTTTCAAATCTTCTCTTTCTCTAGTATCATTGTCCTTTCAAATCCTCTCTTTCTCTAGTATCATTGTCCTTTCAAATCTTCTCTTTCTCTAGTATCATTGTCCTTTCAAATCTTCTCTTTCTCTAGTATCATTGTCCTTTCAAATCCTCTCTTTCTCTAGTATATTGTCCTTTCAAATATTCTCTTTCTCTAGTATCTTTGTCCTTTCAAATCCTCTCTTTCTCTAGTATCATTGTCCTTTCAAATCTTCTCTTTCTCTAGTATCATTGTCCTTTCAAATCTTCTCTTTCTCTAGTTTTATTGTCCTTTCAAATATTCTCTTTCTCTAGTATCATTGTCCTTTCAAATCTTCTCTTTCTCTAGTATCATTGTCCTTTCAAATCTTCTCTTTCTCTAGTATCATTGTCCTTTCAAATCTTCTCTTTCTCTAGTATCATTGTCATTTCAAATCTTCTCTTTCTCTAGTATCATTGTCCTTTCAAATCCTCTCTTTCTCTAGTATCATTGTCCTTTCAAATCTTCTCTTTCTCTAGTATAATTGTCCTTTCAAATCCTCTCTTTCTCTAGTATCATTGTCCTTTCAAATCTTCTCTTTCTCTAGTATCATTGTCCTTTCAAATCCTCTCTTTCTCTAGTATCATTGTCCTTTCAAATCTTCTCTTTCTCTAGTATCATTGTCCTTTCAAATCCTCTTTTTCTCTAGTATCATTGTCTTTTCAAATCTTCTCTTTCTGTAGTATCATTGTCCTTTCAAATCTTCTCTTTCTGTAGTATCATTGTCCTTTCTAATCTTCTCTTTCTCTAGTATCACTGTCCTCTCAAATCTTCACTTTCTCTAGTATCATTGTCCTCTCAAATCTTCTCTTTCTCTAGTATCATTGTTCTCTCAAATCCTCTCTTTCTCTAGTATCATTGTCCTCTCAAATCTTCTCTTTCTCTCGTATCATTGTCCTTTCAAATCTTCTCTTTCTCTAGTATCATTGTCCTCTCAAATCTTCTCTTTCTCTAGTATCATTGTCCTCTCAAATCTTCTCTTTTTCTAGTATCATTGTCCTTTCAAATCTTCTCTTTCTCTAGTATCATTGTCCTCTCAAATCCTCTCTTTCTCTAGTATCATTGTCCTTTCAATTCTTCTCTTTCTCTAGTATCATTGTCTTCTCAAATCTTCTCTTTCTCTAGTATCATTGTCCTTTCAAATCTTCTCTTTCTCTAGTATCATTGTCCTTTCAAATCCTCTCTTTCTGTAGTATCATTGTCCTTTCAAATCTTCTCTTTCTCTAGTATCATTGTCCTTTCAAATCTTCTCTTCCTCTAGTATCATTGTCCTTTCAAATCTTCTCTTTCTCTAGTATCATTGTCCTTTCAAATCTTCTCTTTCTCTAGTATCATTGTCCTTTCAAATCTTCTCTTTCTCTAGTATCATTGTCCTTTCAAATCTTCTCTTTCTCTAGTATCATTGTCCTTTGAAATCCTCTCTTTCTCTAGTATCATTGTCCTTTCAAATCTTCTCTTTCTCTAGTATTTTGTCTTTTCAAATCCTCTCTTTCTCTAGTATCATTGTCCTTTCAAATCTTCTCTTTCTCTAGTATCATTGTCCTTTCAAATCATCTCTTTCTCTAGTATCATTGTCCTCTCAAATCTCCTCTTTCTTTAGTATCATTGTCCTTTCAAATCTTCTCTTTCTGTAGTTTCATTGTCCTCTCAAATCTTCTCTTTCTCTAGTATCATTGTCCTTTCAAATCTTCTCTTCCTCTAGTATCATTGTCCTCTCAAATCTTCTCTTCCTCTAGTATCATTGTCCTTTCAAATCTTCTCTTTCTCTAGTATCATTGTCCTTTCAAATCTTATCTTTCTCTAGTATCATTGTCTTTTCAAATCTTCTCTTTCTCTAGTATCATTGTCCTCTCAAATCCTCTCTTTCTCTAGTATCATTGTCCTTTCAATTCTTTTCTTTCTCTAGTATCCCTGTCCTCTCAAATCTTATCTTTCTCTAGTATCATTGTCCTTTCAAATCTTCTCTTTCTCTAGTTTTATTGTCCTTTAAAATCTTCTCTTTCTCTAGGATCATTGTCCTTTCAAATCTTCTCTTTCTCTAGTATCATTGTCCTTTCAAATCTTATCTTTCTCTAGTATCATTGTCCTTTCAAATCTTCTCTTTTTCTAGTATCATTGTCCTTTCAAATTATCTCTTTCCGTAGTATAATTGTCCTTTCAAATCTTCTCTTTCTCTAGTATCATTGTCCTTTCAAATCTTCTCTTTCTCTAGTATCATTGTCCTTTCAAATCTTCTCTTTCTCTAGTATCATTGTCCTTTCAAATCCTCTCTTTCTCTAGTATCATTGTCCTTTCAAATCTTCTCTTTCTCTAGTATCATTGTCCTTTCAAATCTTCTCTTTCTCTAGTATCATTGTCCTTTCAAATCTTCTCTTTGTCTAGTATTATTGTCCTTTCAAATCTTCTCTTTCTCTAGTATCATTGTCCTTTCAAATCTTTTCTTTCGCTAGTATCATTGTCGTTTCAAATCTTCTCTTTCTCTAGTATCATTGTCCTTTCAAATCCTCTCTTTCTCTAGTATCATTGTCCTTTCAAATCTTCTCTTTCTCTAGTATAATTGTCCTTTCAAATCCTCTCTTTCTCTAGTATCATTGTCCTTTCAAATCTTCTCTTTCTCTAGTATCATTGTCGTTTCAAATCCTCTCTTTCTCTAGTATCATTGTCCTTTCAAATCTTCTCTTTCTCTAGTATCATTGTCCTCTCAAATCTTCTCTTTCTCTAGTATCATTGTCCTCTCAAATCCTCTCTTTCTCTTGTATCATTGTCCTCTCAAATCTTCTCTTTCTCTCGTATCATTGTCCTTTCAAATTTTCTCTTTCTCTAGTATCATTGTCCTCTCAAATCTTCTCTTTCTCTAGTATCATTGTCCTTTCATTTCTTCTCTTTCTCTAGTATCATTGTCCTCTCAAATCTTCTCTTTCTCTAGTATCATTGTCCTCTCAAAGCTTCTCTTTCTCTAGTATCATTGTCCTTTCAATTCTTCTCTTTCTCTAGTATCATTGTCCTCTCAAATCTTCTCTTTCTCTAGTATCATTGTCCTCTCAAAGCTTCTCTTTCTCTAGTATCATTGTCCTTTCAAATCCTCTCTTTCTGTAGTATCATTGTCCTTTCAAATCTTCTCTTTCTCTAGTATCATTGTCCTTTCAAATCTTCTCTTCCTTTAGTATCATTGTCCTTTCAAATCTTCTCTTTCTCTAGTATCATTGTCCTTTCAAATCCTCTCTTTCTCTAGTATCATTGTCCTTTCAAATCTTCTCTTTCTCTAGTAGCATTGTCCTTTCAAATCTTCTCTTTCTCTAGTATCATTGTCCTTTCAAATCCTCTCTTTCTCTAGTATATTGTCCTTTCAAATATTCTCTTTCTCTAGTATCTTTGTCCTTTCAAATCCTCTCTTTCTCTAGTATCATTGTCCTTTCAAATCTTCTCTTTCTCTAGTATCATTGTCCTTTCAAATCTTCTCTTTCTCTAGTTTTATTGTCCTTTCAAATATTCTCTTTCTCTAGTATCATTGTCCTTTCAAATCTTCTCTTTCTCTAGTATCATTGTCCTTTCAAATCTTCTCTTTCTCTAGTATCATTGTCCTTTCAAATCTTCTCTTTCTCTAGTATCATTGTCATTTCAAATCTTCTCTTTCTCTAGTATCATTGTCCTTTCAAATCCTCTCTTTCTCTAGTATCATTGTCCTTTCAAATCTTCTCTTTCTCTAGTATAATTGTCCTTTCAAATCCTCTCTTTCTCTAGTATCATTGTCCTTTCAAATCTTCTCTTTCTCTAGTATCATTGTCCTTTCAAATCCTCTCTTTCTCTAGTATCATTGTCCTTTCAAATCTTCTCTTTCTCTAGTATCATTGTCCTTTCAAATCCTCTTTTTCTCTAGTATCATTGTCTTTTCAAATCTTCTCTTTCTGTAGTATCATTGTCCTTTCAAATCTTCTCTTTCTGTAGTATCATTGTCCTCTCAAATCTTCTCTTTCTCTAGTATCATTGTCCTTTTAAATCTTCTCTTCCTCTAGTATCATTGTCCTCTCAAATCATCTCTTTCTCTAGTATCATTGTCCTCTCAAATCTTCTCTTCCTCTAGTATCATTGTCCTTTCAAATCTTCTCTTTCTCTAGTATCATTGTCCTTTCAAATCCTCTCTTTCTCTAGTATCATTGTCCTTTCAAATCTTCTCTTTCTCTAGTATCATTGTCCTTTCAAATCTTATCTTTCTCTAGTATCATTGTCCTTTCAAATCTTCTCTTTTTCTAGTATCATTGTCCTTTCAAATTATCTCTTTCCGTAGTATAATTGTCCTTTCAAATCTTCTCTTTCTCTAGTATCATTGTCCTTTCAAATCTTCTCTTTCTCTAGTATCATTGTCCTTTCAAATCTTCTCTTTCTCTAGTATCATTGTCCTTTCAAATCTTCTCTTTCTCTCGTATCATTGTCCTTTCAAATTTTCTCTTTCTCTAGTATCATTGTCCTCTCAAATCTTCTCTTTCTCTAGTATCATTGTCCTTTCAATTCTTCTCTTTCTCTAGTATCATTGTCCTCTCAAATCTTCTCTTTCTCTAGTATCATTGTCCTCTCAAAGCTTCTCTTTCTCTAGTATCATTGTCCTTTCAATTCTTCTCTTTCTCTAGTATCATTGTCCTCTCAAATCTTCTCTTTCTCTAGTATAATTGTCCTTTCAAATCCTCTCTTTCTCTAGTATCATTGTCCTTTCAAATCTTCTCTTTCTCTAGTATCATTGTCCTTTCAAATCCTCTCTTTCTCTAGTATCATTGTCCTTTCAAATCTTCTCTTTCTCTAGTATCATTGTCCTTTCAAATCCTCTTTTTCTCTAGTATCATTGTCTTTTCAAATCTTCTCTTTCTTTAGTATCATTGTCCTTTCAAATCTTCTCTTTCTGTAGTATCATTGTCCTTTCTAATCTTCTCTTTCTCTAGTATCACTGTCCTCTCAAATCTTCACTTTCTCTAGTATCATTGTCCTCTCAAATCTTCTCTTTCTCTAGTATCATTGTTCTCTCAAATCCTCTCTTTCTCTAGTATCATTGTCCTCTCAAATCTTCTCTTTCTCTCGTATCATTGTCCTTTCAAATCTTCTCTTTCTCTAGTATCATTGTCCTCTCAAATCTTCTCTTTCTCTAGTATCTTTGTCCTCTCAAATCTTCTCTTTTTCTAGTATCATTGTCCTTTCAAATCTTCTCTTTCTCTAGTATCATTGTCCTCTCAAATCCTCTCTTTCTCTAGTATCATTGTCCTTTCAATTCTTCTCTTTCTCTAGTATCATTGTCCTCTCAAATCTTCTCTTTCTCTAGTATCATTGTCCTTTCAAATCTTCTCTTTCTCTAGTATCATTGTCCTTTCAAATCCTCTCTTTCTGTAGTATCATTGTCCTTTCAAATCTTCTCTTTCTCTAGTATCATTGTCCTTTCAAATCTTCTCTTCCTCTAGTATCATTGTCCTTTCAAATCTTCTCTTTCTCTAGTATCATTGTCCTTTCAAATCTTCTCTTTCTCTAGTATCATTGTCCTTTCAAATCTTCTCTTTCTCTAGTATCATTGTCCTTTCAAATCTTCTCTTTCTCTAGTATCATTGTCCTTTGAAATCCTCTCTTTCTCTAGTATCATTGTCCTTTCAAATCTTCTCTTTCTCTAGTATTTTGTCCTTTCAAATCCTCTCTTTCTCTAGTATCATTGTCCTTTCAAATCTTCTCTTTCTCTAGTATCATTGTCCTTTCAAATCCTCTCTTTCTCTAGTATCATTGTCCTCTCAAATCTCCTCTTTCTTTAGTATCATTGTCCTTTCAAATCTTCTCTTTCTGTAGTATCATTGTCCTCTCAAATCTTCTCTTTCTCTAGTATCATTGTCCTTTCAAATCTTCTCTTCCTCTAGTATCATTGTCCTCTCAAATCATCTCTTTCTCTAGTATCATTGTCCTCTCAAATCTTCTCTTCCTCTAGTATCATTGTCCTTTCAAATCTTCTCTTTCTCTAGTATCATTGTCCTTTCAAATCTTATCTTTCTCTAGTATCATTGTCTTTTCAAATCTTCTCTTTCTCTAGTATCATTGTCCTCTCAAATCCTCTCTTTCTCTAGTATCATTGTCCTTTCAATTCTTTTCTTTCTCTAGTATCATTGTCCTCTCAAATCTTATCTTTCTCTAGTATCATTGTCCTTTCAAATCTTCTCTTTCTCTAGTTTTATTGTCCTTTAAAATCTTCTCTTTCTCTAGGATCATTGTCCTTTCAAATCTTCTCTTTCTCTAGTATCATTGTCCTTTCAAATCTTATCTTTCTCTAGTATCATTGTCCTTTCAAATCTTCTCTTTTTCTAGTATCATTGTCCTTTCAAATTATCTCTTTCCGTAGTATAATTGTCCTTTCAAATCTTCTCTTTCTCTAGTATCATTGTCCTTTCAAATCTTCTCTTTCTCTAGTATCATTGTCCTTTCAAATCTTCTCTTTCTCTAGTATCATTGTCCTTTCAAATCCTCTCTTTCTCTAGTATCATTGTCCTTTCAAATCTTCTCTTTCTCTAGTATCATTGTCCTTTCAAATCTTCTCTTTCTCTAGTATCATTGTCCTTTCAAATCTTCTCTTTGTCTAGTATTATTGTCCTTTCAAATCTTCTCTTTCTCTAGTATCATTGTCCTTTCAAATCTTTTCTTTCGCTAGTATCATTGTCGTTTCAAATCTTCTCTTTCTCTAGTATCATTGTCCTTTCAAATCCTCTCTTTCTCTAGTATCATTGTCCTTTCAAATCTTCTCTTTCTCTAGTATAATTGTCCTTTCAAATCCTCTCTTTCTCTAGTATCATTGTCCTTTCAAATCTTCTCTTTCTCTAGTATCATTGTCGTTTCAAATCTTCTCTTTCTCTAGTATCATTGTCCTTTCAAATCTTCTCTTTCTCTAGTATCATTGTCCTTTCAAATCTTTTCTTTCTCTAGTATCATTGTCCTTTCAAATCTTCTCTTTTTCTAGTATCATTGTCCTTTCAAATCTTCTCTTTCTCTAGTATCATTGTCCTTTCAAATCTTCTATTTCTCTAGTATCATTGTCCTTTCATTTTTTTCTCCTTTTGTCAATTTGTTTCTTTGTTTCCTTTTTCTTCGAATATTTTTTCACTTTTTCTTTTTGTTGTTTACACCGTCAAAACATAATTTTATTTTATGTGGCATTGTCTTTTCTCCTTCTCTTTCTCTCTCTCTCTCTTTCTTCCCTGTGATGTCTAATGTCTGTGACTTTCTGTCCATCTAATTGTCAGTTTCACCTTGTTTTTTTTTTCCTCAAAACTTTTTTTTAATCTTTACACGTGACAACATTTGTTATTGTAAATCTTTGTATCTCTTCCATCGGGTTAGAATAATTGTGTTTCTTTTTAATAGATTCTCTTTTCTCCCTGGCGATTCCTGCCACCCCCTTCCCATCTCTCTCTCTCTCTCTCTCCCTCTCTCTTTCTATCATTCTCTCATTCTCTTTCTCTTTTTTTTTAGATTTCTCTTTATTCTTTTTTCCCCAGACTTTATTATGTTATTGTTGATGTTTTTCTCTTTTTCTTTTATATCAGTTGTTATTCTCTTCCATTCTACACCTCTCTCTCTCTCTCTCTCTCTCTCTCTCTCAAGCTGACAATAGCCACATCATAAAAGGGTCTTAAAGTATAAATTTCAATCCACATAACGGCCAAGAAAACGAAAAAAAAAAAAAATCTCTAAGAAAAGAAAAGAAAAAAAAGTCGTCTCGTGGAGAAATCAACCCATCATCCTTAATAAATCAAAATCAGCCGAGAAAATTCGTCAGCGATAACGAATAAAAAATGTGAACTGAAGAAAAATGGCGCATAAAATGCAACAGTTCAGAGCACCCGTGAGCTAAGAGCAAACAGGAGTTAAGATTATTGATTTTTTTCCCGCGCTTCTAATAAATGTCCCCCTTTTTTTTCCCCTCCTCCTACTCTCGTACTCCCCTCGTCTTGAGAAGTCTTCCGTCGGCTGGAAGGGGGGGGTAAGCTGGTGGGGGTCCAGCGATTCAGGAGAGAGAAGTAATCCCTGCACCCCCAAGTGAATCAGCGTGGGAAGAAAGGGGAGTAATCGGGCCTGCATTGCTTTGGATTTTGGAACCCATTGTCTGAGGATATCGATGTGTGTCAGGCCGCTTGTCTTTTGTCTTG
Source organism: Biomphalaria glabrata (assembly GCF_947242115.1). Taxonomy (NCBI): domain Eukaryota; kingdom Metazoa; phylum Mollusca; class Gastropoda; family Planorbidae; genus Biomphalaria; species Biomphalaria glabrata. The sequence continues at coordinate 20,474,174 of NC_074720.1, forward strand.
GAACTCTGGGAAAAGTTTTTTTTTCTCTCTCTTTCACCACTTTCTTTCAGTTTTAACGTGAGCTGGACATCAATAACAAAAACATTACTTTTTGGGGAGTTGTGCTACTTTGACTTTTGCTTTGAGGTAGTTTCTAGTCTCTTTCTCTCTCCTCTCTCTCTCTCTGTCTCTCTGTCTCTATCCTACTAGTAGCTAACATTTAACATTTTGTTATGTGTTATCATGAATAGTTAGACTTGGACCAGGCTCCTCAAGAAAACACACTAACCACTGTGCCAGAGAGGTGCTTATGAAAATAGAAAGTATCATAGCTGTCAATTGTTAGTTTCAATCTTATACACAAACAATAAAGGGGACTAATTCAACTAATACCTCCACATCAGTCAAATACAATTTCTTTCCCTTGTTCGATACCAAACAAAAAAAAAAGGAATTACCAATAATTAATTAATTTTTTTTTATTGATTCTTGTTTATTGGTAATTTATTAATTTAGTTCAATATTGATTAAGGGAAAGAAATCTTATTGTATTGATTGATATTTAAAAAAAATAAATTTACAGTTTCTATCTTTGTAAAGACTTTGTTTTGATTCTTTAAAAGTATTTATTGACTTGTAATTACTTGTACATAGTCCCTGTCTTTTCAATGCACACATTGTGTTAGATATGTATTATTTAACTACACATAATTGAACAATAAATTCGATTAATCTTTGATGGAAAAAAAAACAATAAGCAAATTGTATAGTGTCCTTTAACCTGCTATATATATATATATATTTATATATATATATATACGATATAAACCGCTTTAAGGGAAGAGAACTTGCTGTATGAGAATAGAACTTGCTGTATGAGAATAGAACCTGCTGTATGAGAATAGAACCTGCTGTATGAGAATAGAACTTGCTGCATGAGAATAGAACTTGCTGTATGAGAATAGAACCTGCTGTATGAGAATAGAACTTGCTGTATGAGAATAGAACTTGCTGTATGAGAATAGAACTTGCTGTATGAGAATAGAGTCTAGTCACACACAAAAGTGTTTGATCCCACGCCCCATACAACCATGAACAACGTTCTACCAAAGACACTACTACGCTACAAATGTTTCGTATGCAAAACAAACTTCATGAGATTAAAGAAAGCTACGCCCATGATGAGAGTGTTTGTCCTTAATTTATGACTCCTCCCTCAGTTTATCCTTGCAAATCCTTATCCCAGTTTCACGCAACGTGGCCCTTCCATCGCCCAACCCCCCCCCCCCCACTACCGTTTCTTGTCTAATAACTTGCTTTTTATCTTAGGATGAGAGAGAGAGAGAGAGAGAGAGAGAGAGAGAGAGAGAGAGAATAATAAAAAGGAAGTTGACTTTAAACATTAATAGGATGATGGCAGAATATAGAGTGGGAGAGGTAAGATTAGAGAAAATGGAGCATAATAAAGTGATTGAGAGGTAAATAGGAATAGAGAGGTAGGTATATAGAGAGATAGAGGGAGAGAGAGGGATGTATATACATTGAGAGAGAGAGAAGCAAAAGAGAGCGAGAGAGCGAGAGGCTTTTATTTTTGGCTTAGCGAAGTATAAGTTATTTTTTTCTAACTTTCAATAAAACAAAAAGTAGGTAACTAACCCTAACCCAAATTAGAAGTTATATTTTCAAGAAGTTTGTCTCTAAATAACAAGTACATAACTTTTTTCATTTATAGCAGCTTAGAATAAATAAAACACATCTTTGAGAACCTGAAACACATCTTTGAGAACCTGAAACACATCTTTGAGAACCTGAAACACATCTTTGAGAACCTGAAACACATCTTTGAGAACCTGAAACACATCTTTGAGAACCTGAAACACATCATTGAGAACCTGAAACACATCTTTGAGAACCTGAAACACATCTTTGAGAACCTGAAACACATCTTTGAGATCACAGCACATATACAAATGCTTCTAAAATTTAAATCCAAGGTACACAGCTGCTATTTTCTTGACTATTCTTCGCTCCACTTCCTCTAGAGTACTAATTAGAGCTGACTTGATCATTTATTTACATGTTTATGGCCAAATCACAGACCCCATATATCCCATATAATCAGATCACAGACCTATATATATATATATATAGATTGTTATGTGCGTAACTCATTTTCTAGCTGGAAGGGAAGTCGCCACGAATCTAGAAAAATCGATCTTTTCTGTCTTAGAAAAGTAATGATATTTAGTTTTCAAATTTTAGATATAATGCAAAATCATTTTGCGATTTTAAATAGAATAGGCTATTAATCACAGATCTATATATACACTAAAATCTATGAAACAAAGTCATTTCCTGTTAGTCTCCATTGAGGTAATGTTTCAAAAATCCTCGATCGAAATAATTCACGTCTATTGATTTTAGTCATATTGTGTATATTGAAATAGATTGATGACCTAGATCTTTCTAGATTACGTATCTAAAAATTGCATAATAATAACAGTACTCTGGATTCGATGTTCCATCATTAGATCTATATCTAAACATTAAATTATATGTTACATAGGTTAGGGTTGTAAAAACAACTTTTCTTATCATGCTTTGATAAACAACGCCTTGTTTCAGCTTTTTTTTTTAAGTTTTTCACGAAAATTTTTGTATAGTGTTTGAGATTTCCATGTCCAGTCTAGATATAATATTTGTCTGTGGGCCAAAGTTATTAAAATAAAATAAAAAGTTCATAGACATATTCTTTAATAAATACATTGAAATACACTGACCAATTTATGAACAAGTTCATTGACGATTTACGGGCAGTAAAACTATAGGCCAGATCTTTATAGTAAAACTCTGAAATGTTTAAAATTGTCTCACAGTGACATAAAGTTTCTGTCTCACTGTGACATGAATTCTCTGTCTCACAGTGACATGGAGTCTCTGTCTCAGAGTGGCATGAAGTCTCTGTCTCACAGTGACATGAAGTCTCTGTCTCAGAGTGGCATGAAGTCACTGTCTCAGAGTGACATGAAGTCTATGTCTCAGAGTGGCATGAAGTCTCTGTCTCAGAGTGACATGAAGTCTCTGTCTCACAGTGGCATGAAGTCTCTGTCTCACAGTGACATGAAGTCTCTGTCTCACAGTGGCATGAAGTCTCTGTCTCAGAGTGACATGGAGTCTCTGTCTCACAGTGACATGAAGTCTCTGTCTCAGAGTGACATGAAGTCTCTGTCTCACAGTGGCATGAAGTCTCTGTCTCAGAGTGACATGGAGTCTCTGTCTCACAGTGACATGAAGTCTCTGTCTCAGAGTGACATGGAGTCTCTGTCTCACAGTGACATGAAGTCTCTGTCTCAGAGTGACATGAAATCTCTGTCTCACAGTGGCATGAAGTCTCTGTCTCAGAGTGACATGGAGTCTCTGTCTCACAGTGGCATGAAGTCTCTGTCTCACAGTGACATGAAGTCTCTGCCTCAGAGTGACATGAAGTCTCTGTCTCACAGTGGCATGAAGTCTCTGCCTCAGAGTGACATGAAGTCTCTGTCTCACAGTGACATGAAGTCTCTGTCTCAGAGTGACATGGAGTCTCTGTCTCACAGTGACATGAAGTCTCTGTCTCAGAGTGACATGAAATCTCTGTCTCACAGTGGCATGAAGTCTCTGTCTCAGAGTGACATGAAATCTCTGTCTCACAGTGGCATGAAGTCTCTGTCTCAGAGTGACATGGAGTCTCTGTCTCACAGTGGCATGAAGTCTCTGTCTCACAGTGACATGAAGTCTCTGTCTCACAGTGGCATGAAGTCTCTGTCTCAGAGTGACATGAAGTCTCTGTCTCAGAGTGGCATGAAGTCTCTGTCTCACAGTGGCATGAAGTCTCTGTCTCAGAGTGGCATGAAGTCTCTGTCTCAGAGTGGCATGAAGTCTCTGTCTCACAGTGGCATGAAGTCTCTGTCTCACAGTGACATGAAGTCTCTGTCTCAGAGTGGCATGAAGTCTCTGTCTCACAGTGGCATGAAGTCTCTGTCTCAGAGTGGCATGAAGTCTCTGTCTCACAGTGGCATGAAGTCTCTGTCTCACAGTGACATGAAGTCTCTGTCTCACAGTGGCATGAAGTCTCTGTCTCAGAGTGACATGGAGTCTCTGTCTCACAGTGACATGAAGTCTCTGTCTCAGAGTGACATGAAGTCTCTGTCTCACAGTGGCATGAAGTCTCTGTCTCAGAGTGACATGGAGTCTCTGTCTCACAGTGACATGAAGTCTCTGTCTCAGAGTGACATGGAGTCTCTGTCTCACAGTGACATGAAGTCTCTGTCTCAGAGTGACATGAAATCTCTGTCTCACAGTGGCATGAAGTCTCTGTCTCAGAGTGACATGGAGTCTCTGTCTCACAGTGGCATGAAGTCTCTGTCTCACAGTGACATGAAGTCTCTGTCTCACAGTGGCATGAAGTCTCTGTCTCAGAGTGACATGAAGTCTCTGTCTCAGAGTGGCATGAAGTCTCTGTCTCACAGTGGCATGAAGTCTCTGTCTCAGAGTGGCATGAAGTCTCTGTCTCAGAGTGGCATGAAGTCTCTGTCTCACAGTGGCATGAAGTCTCTGTCTCACAGTGGCATGAAGTCTCTGTCTCACAGTGACATGAAGTCTCTGTCTCAGAGTGGCATGAAGTCTCTGTCTCACAGTGGCATGAAGTCTCTGTCTCAGAGTGGCATGAAGTCTCTGTCTCACAGTGGCTTGAAGTCTCTGTCTCACAGAGGCATGAAGTCTCTGTCTCACAGTGGCATGAAGTCTCTGTCTCAGAGTGGCATGAAGTCTCTGTCTCACAGTGGCATGAAGTCTCTGTCTCAAAGTGGCATGAAGTCTCTGTCTCAGAGTGGCATGGAGTCTCTGTCTCACAGTGGCATGAAGTCTCTGTCTCTGAGTGGCATGAAATTTCGGTTTCAAAGTCTGCATTTATTCTTAGGTGCCAATGTCTAATGTTATCAACGCAAGGACATCGACTATATTAGGCCAACACGTTTTCTTAGAGGTTAAGAAAATACCCTCCATAGTCCTTCCCCTCACAAATAGTCTCCCTTCTCTTCCCTTTATTTATTTGCGTTCACAATTTCCTTATGGAATGAATGTTCCGCTGAGAGCTTGCGATAATTTATTTCTTTCAGATCATTTTGTTATCAACTTTTTTAAAGTGTCGTTTATTTTTTTTTCATAATTAAATTTTTCTTTCCACAAAGCTTCCAATAACTCATTCTTGTTTTCAGATCACTTAGCCAGGACATTATATTGTAAAGCAAAACAAAGAAAAAATACAAATAAACAACGGCTTTGGGACATTAGCATCTGAAATTGTACTGGTCATTTGTAAAGTTTTATTTTTTTTAATTAAAATCTGAACAGTGTAGATCATCTCTAGATCTCTAATCATATCGTATAACATCTTCGTGTACATGTATTTACAACGACTTCTAGATAGGCGACTTGGAAGAATATGCAAACGTGTTTAATTCTGTAAAACTAGCGACACTTGAAGTCCTTGAAAACAGACATGTCTAAGGCGTCAGGGACATCATTAAGATCGACAACTGCAACAGCAACAACAACAGAAGCAACATCAACAAAAACAACACCAGAAACAACATCAAAGATAACAGCAACAAGAACAACGACAACAGCAACACCAACGCCAACAGCAGCAGCAGCAACAAAAACAACTGCAATAACACCAGAAACAACCACATAATTGACAGCAGCAACAACAACAACAACATTGAAAACAGCAACAACAACAGAAACAAAAAAGCAGCAACTTTCTTAACAACACCACCATCAGCAACATAATAAAAAACAACATCAACAGAAACATAATCAACGACAACAGCAACAAAGCAACGAAAACAGCAACACCAACACCAACAGCAGCAGCAACAAGAACAGCAGCAGCAAGGACAACAGAAACAACATCAGCAACAACAGCAACAACAACAGCAACAACAACGACAACAGCATTAACAATAACGATAACAGCAACAACGACAACAGCAACAACGAAGTAAACAGCAATAACTATGATAACAACAACAGCAACAACGACCACAGCAACAAGAACAACAACAATAACAGAATCAACAACAACGACAACAGCAAAAACAACATTATTAGCAGCTACAACCAATTCAACAACAACAGTAACTACAGAACCAACAAGAGCAAGAACAACAACAAAAGCAGCAACAACAACAGCAGCAACTGCAACAACAACAGCAACAACAACAATAATAACAGCAAAAACTACAACGAAAATAACAACAGCAACAACAAAAGCAACAATAGCAGCAACAACCGCATCAACAACAACAACAAAATCAACATCAGCAGCAACAACCGCATCAACAACAACAACAAAATTAACATCAGCAGCAACATCAACATTAGCAACAATAATAATAACATCAAGAGCAACAGCAACAATAACAACAATAACAACAACAGCGACAACAACCGCAATAACAGCAAAAAGTACGATGAAAACAACAACAGCAACAGCAACAACAATAATATCAACAACAGCAATAACAGCAACAACAACAACAGCAACTACAACAGCAACAACAACAACAACACCAAAGTACAATGCAATAAAAACCAATTCCTACTTTATAATGGGATTGTATGGTATCGGATCGAATCGGATTGGATTTGATTGTATCGAAATGGATTAGATCAAATTAATTTCGCTGCCAGTTTCATGAATTTCCAGACTTCCAACTTTGACCAACAACATTTCCCTTTGCACCCATCCATGACGAGAGTGTAAGCAAATAGTAGGACTTGAAAAATGGCGAAACAAATAACTAGAAAATAGAAGGCTATCAGGCTAGACTAGAAATATAAGCCAAGCAAGACCTGGTGTAACTAAATAATGTAACGAAATAGCTCAGCACAACAATCTATGACGTCATTCTCAATGTAAATATTCCTTTTTTTTTGTTTCGTCCCATCAAGGAACGTTTTTAAAAATCTGTATTTTTCAATGTCTGACCTTTTTTTTCCCCCACTTCATTTTAATTTTTATTTTCCCCAAGTAAACTTCCATAACCTTCAATTTCTCTTCAACAAAACAGAAAGAAGAGAGAACGAAGAAGAAGAAAGTAAAAAAAATGTAGTCTTGGCAATGAAGAGAAAGTGAGGAGACAGAGAGAAAGTGAGGAGAGAGTGAGGAGACAGAAAAGTGTGCATGCAAATGTGGGGTATTACATCGCGGAAATCAATCTGCGACAGAGAGCCATTGGCTCATGGCGCTGGACAAAGCCGTGGAATCACAAGTGATGGCCAGGTTTTAAGGACAATGCTATCTAATTAACGTCCACGGGCTGAGGGAGGTGAGGGGGGGGGGGAGGTAAAGGCGCTCGTGATGTGTGTGTGTGTGTGTGTGTACGTGCGTGTTGTCCTCTAGTGCACGTCTCGTGTGAGTGTGGAGACCTTTGATGAGGGAAGTGGTTGCTGTGGTCACTTCTTGAACTAGGATTTATCCACAAAATTAGAGGACAAATTGCAAGTTCATTGTTTAATACATTATTTAGTCACGCATAAGGTTGCAGTAATTAAAAAAAAAAGGAACATTATCTCTTGACAAGCTTTTTACCTTCAGAACTTATACTGGACCATGTTTTATATGTGAACCACTCACTATGAAGGATGTTTGATCTGTGGCCAGCTCATAATAATAATAAACCAAATAAATATACTAATTACTAACTTCCATGATACTTATCTGTGGACAACTCATCTTGATGATACTTAATTAGGATAGCTCGTAGTGTATGATACTTAATTAGGATAGCTCGTAGTGTATGATACTTAATTAGGATAGCTCGTAGTGTATGATACTTAATTAGGATAGCTCGTAGTGTATGATACTTAATTAGGATAGCTCGTAGTGTATGATACTTATCTATAGACAACTCATTCTGTGGGCTACTTTATCCGCGAAAAGCCCATGCTGTGTGGATCTCAGAAGTTACAACTTAAAACAAGTTACAACTTCAAACAAGTTGCAAGTGATCCATCCCATGCTTCTCAATCAAACATTGTGACATTGAAAACAACAATCAAGAAACAATTCATCTCGGCCAGACGTGACAATAACCGCCCTCCTCCCCCCCCCTGTCACAACATGGTCCCATCTCAGGTCAGCCTCCAGGTTTTATCCGCAGCGCTGAAAGCAAACAGTGCAACAGAGGACAAGGGACGCAATCCATTCAATCTAAACCCGTTCACTTAACTCCAAAAACCCCAAAGAATCATGTCCATAGATTAAACCCGAGAAACAAAAATAGCACAACAACATCATCTATTTCAAAACAGAAGACCCATTTTCTTGATCAAACCACTCCCACCCCCCTCTTTTTATTTTGCTCCACGCATTTAAAACTAGACAAAAAATATGTCCAAACAGATGCATTGGAGGAAGATGTATGTCCATACGAGGCAGGTTTATTTCGTCATCTCAACAACGTAGTTTAAGTTTTTAAACGTATGAACTTCAAGTGAAAGGCGATGGAAATGGAAGGATTGTCTTTGAGAGAGGGGGAAGTTAGGAAGAAGTCGATGCCTAGAGGAACATACAGGACTAATGACCAGGCCTAGAGGAACATACAGGACTAATGACCAGGCCTAGTGGAACATACAGGACTAATTACGAGGCCTAGAGGAACATACACGACTAATGACGAGGCCTAGAGGAACATACAGGACTAATGACGAGGCCTATATGAACATACAGGACTAATGACGAGGCCTAGAGGAACATACAGGACTAATGACGAGGCCTAGATGAGCTTACGAGACAAGGAACGAGGCCTAGAGGCTCACAAGACAGGAGGTCTACTTTCTGGTCCACTATTTCTATGACATGAAATAATATAATTTGTATATTCCCTAAAGTCATCTTTAGTCGATGTAATAGTGGCCTATATATCTTAATTATATATTTAAATTTTTGATTTTCTTCATTTTATTTAGTAATAATTTAATTGTGCCGTATTTTTTTTTTTACATAAACCAAAACTTTTGTTGAAACAGATTTTACCGCAATGTGCGAATATTTTTCATAACGTCTGACAATGCAAGTGACTAGCTTCACCACCTCGTTTTGGAAGTAGGCCATGCATCAATCTGATTTATATGGATCAATTATGTATATTCTTTTTCTTAGTGCCATTGATCAATATAGAAATAATGTTTATAACAAAATTGCTGATACTTTATAAAGTGACTAGGTAAATATAATTTATTATGGAGAACACAAAACTAAGCGTTAGGGAGACAGTGTTCAAAAGAAACGGAATAATTTAAAAAAAAAACAAACTCTTAAGTGCCTGCGGAAACTTTGTTTTGTGAATTAATAACAAAAAAAATCTAGTTTTATTCAAGGTGCCCCCCCCCCTCTACCGTAACGCTTTAGCCAAATGTTAACCACAGGTTATGAAATGCGGACAACATGGCTGGCTCTCTGGTCGTGTAGTATGCACTAGATATTTTTCAGGTGATTTGTATGAGTTTTTCAGAAGATTTTAATAATTTCAGGAGATTTCGATGACTTTTTCGTATATTTTGCAATTTCTGAAGATTTCCAGGAAACCCTTGAATAAAAAGTGCGGGCCCACTGAGCCGCATCGGTAGCAGTGGCCTAAGGCCGGCCCCATTATAAAAGAAAGAGAGTATTTATAAATTAAATTATTAATTAATTTTCCTTCGTTAACAAAATATTTGGGGCCTACACAATGTAGTCAGTCCGGAGTTCATTACGAGAATACGAGCACACTAGAAGCGGACACATTGTAACCGCGACATGTTGACAACTGTAAGTTTTAAAGTATTGTTGGTAAAAATGCGAAAAAATGCCCAAGGGCTGTAGCCCCTTTGGCCCTCCTTTAAATTTGGCCCTGTGTGTGTGTGTCTTTGATGTGCGAATCCAGACATTAAAAACAAACACACAAACACACACATGCTTGATATTTTCACGATAAGCTAAACAATGTCAAGTATGCTAAATTAAATTTCAAAATTGACAACTAAATCAAAGTCATGAAGAGCTTAAAAAAATTGATTCTACAGTGCTGAAATGTGGATAAAATTTATCATGTAACTTTTTATCAATAGTGTTTATCAAATAACTTCCTTTATTTTGTACACTGGCCACATCTTGACGCTTTTATATACAAATTCTCGCCATGTATGAAAATCTCCACTAAACAAATATGGTCGTGATGTCTTAGCATAAAAAGCGCTGCTATCTATACAAACAATAGCGTGTTGGGCATGTTGCTGTAAGTACATGGAATCTTTGAGGATCATTTCTTAGTGCATTTAATTTTTTTGTGTCCCTCCCTTCATATAATTATTTGTATATTACAGAAACCCCTGGCCATGTGGGATGGACCTGACATGCACTCCAACAGCGCCTCATAGGACGCTGGTCAGCTGCGAGTGATCGGCCGTGGGGTTAGCACGGCACCTCGCGGTCATTATTTATTTTCCTCTCATGTCCACACACAAAAACAACAGGTTAGGATTGCGCAGTTAATCTGATCATATCCCACACGCAATCTCGAGCAAGAGGAAGACTCTAAGGCGAAAGCATTTTGGGGGCTGATGTGCCCCCATTCCACGTTTCCTGTTCCGGATGCTGTGTCATACACACTGTCACAAAAATATGCCCACATTAAGTGACCGATGTTAGCCATTGTAAATTCGCCATGTTGGCTATTAGATACTAGCTGAATTAACCATTGTATTCTAGATCAATTGGACTTTGTATACTTGCAAAATCGATCGCTATATATTAGCTAAGTGGGCCATGAACTTGTTTTTTTTTAGAGAGAGAGAGAGAGAGACAGAGAGAGGTTTGAGAGTCAGAGAGAAACAGACAGAGAGAGAGAGAGAAAGAGAGAGAGAGAGAGATCGAACAAGAGAAGAGAGAATTCAATCGACAAAGAAATAACAGATCGAAAGAAAGGAAAAGAGAATAAATGATAGACTATAAAAGAGGATGTATATTTCTATTCATGGGCGTAGCCAGGAAGGGGGTTGGGGTTCAACCCCCCCCCCGAAATGAAATCCCCCCGCCACACAGGGGGGGGGGGGGATCGGAATTAAGTGATTGATTTTTTCCTTTGATTTTGTTTATTTTAGGTGAGATTTTAATACTAAACCATCACTTGCCCGAGCACAGCCAATGGTTTTTGAGTTTAAAACCCCCTACCAGGGGGTTTTGAGTTTAAAACCCCTTATCTTGGAGTTTTGAGTTTAAAACCCCTTCCAGGGTTTTTGAGTTTAAAACCCGATACCAGGGGTTTTTGCAGTTAAATCCCCCTCTTCTATAAAACATGACAAAAAAAAATGAAAACGACAATCCCCAAATTCCAAGAGCACAGTTAAGGAAGATTTTGATTTTAAAACGCCCTCCAAAAATTACGATAAACCCCCTCTTCGATATGAAAAGGCAAATTACGCACTCAATCAAAATGTTATGAGCATAGCTAAATGGGTTTTGACTCAGTTTTGAGTTTAAACCCCCTTTCAGCTGGGTTAGAAGGTAAAAAATACCTCTTCAATATTAAAAAAAAATTTAAAAAAATTATACATTATTTATGAATGTAGTCAAAGGGGTTTTGAGTTTAAACTCCTCTCCAGCGGATTTTGAAGCTAAAAAATACATTTTCAATAAAAAAAAAAGCCAATTACACACTCTAAAATCTTTGAGCGTAGCCAAAGGGGTTTTGAGTTTAAACCCCCCGCCAGCGGGTTTGAAGCTAAAAAATACACCTTTATTTTTAAAAAAAAGCAAACTACGCACTCAAAATTCTATGAGCGTTCCCAAAAGGGGTTTTGAGTTTAAACCCCCTTCAGAGGGGTTTGATGCTAAAAAATACCTCTTCAATATAAAAAAAAAAGCAAATTACACACTAAAGTTATTTGAGCGTAGCCAATCCAATTTGGGGTTTTGAGTTTAAACCCCTCTCCAATAGATGGCTTTTTTTTTTAAAGTTTAAAACCCCTCCAGATGGTTTTGAGTTTAAAATCCAACTACAGAACGTTTTGAGTTGGAAAACCTCTATCTTCAATATTATTCTAAAGCAAACTACAGGGTTTTGAAGTTAAAAAAATACAATAACTCCAGAGATTTTTAGTTTAAAACCCCCAACAGATGATTTTGACGATAAAACATCTCTTTTCGATATAAAATCTAAAGCAAACTACAGTCACCTAATTCCAAGAGCGTATTCAAGTGAGGTTAGACATTATTTGTACTAGTGGCTGGGCTCCATTAATAAACTGCAGTGAATAGTCATCTGCCAAAATTGGAAAACACTAAATGTGGCTCAACAAAGATGGCTAAGACAGATTTTAGGAGTCAGTTATAGAGATCGGATCTAAATAAAGGACATCCTATGACGAACTTGGAGTCGACCCCTTGGTAAGATTGTGACAGAGCGTCGCATGAGGTTTGCGGGACATGTTCTCCAACAAAATGAATTACGCATAAGAAGAGTTGCGATGACATCCTAGTACAACTTGGCTCCACACATTCATGGAGGTCCTAAGAGCAGGTGGGAAGAGGCTTCAGACATTACCAGTGACAGATTTTTTTGGAGAAAGCTTGACGGCAAATGCGCCGAACGGCGCGGGAGGGTCTAAGTCAGTAAGAATAGCACATTAAGTTTTGCAATAAAACTTTCTAATAGCAGGAAAATGCACTGTAGATACCTTAGAATATGCATTTTGTTGGCTTTTAATACCAGAAATAGTGTTTCGCGGCGGGGCTTAGCCCCGCGCTGGGGGAGCTCCTAATGCTCCCCCATGCCCCTTGCTATCAATGGCTGAGAGTCAAAAAATGTTTCCACTAACTACAGGAAGAACCTATTCTAGGGCACAATAAACGTCTTCCGAAAGAATGAAAGGTCAGAATGTAATAAAGATTATGTACACACACACATACATACTGTTGTACTTAATAATAACAATACCATGTTACATTCAAAGCTTTATTTCACTGAATGACAAACAACTACACACATAGTAGAGTTCACAACACGGACTACGAAATACGGTCAGTACACAGGTTAACAAATGTAACAAACACTAAGGGGTGACAATCCAAATAAGCAAATTCACGACATTCACCCCACGTTTAAATTTTATACATATAACACAACATTAAGTAGTCAAAGCAAATACAATGATTAATAAAACATAAGCATCTAAACACATCTGCAATACTGGTTAATAGCAAACTGTTTATCAAACACATTAGTCTATTATACAGCAACTGTTTATCGAACACATCAGTCTGTTAAACCCTGTAGTTGGGTCTTGATTTTCGTTCTCTTAGGTTGTATCGGAGGTTTGGATCGGCAATATTGGTACAATCAGTATCAGTACTAACAACATTACTTGGTGACTCGATGGTAGGGGCTTCAACCGGGTCCACTTCCCCCGATAGGGGTGGTTTGGTTGTTCGGTTAACAGGAGGGTTCAGAGAAGAGTTCTCTGTGTTGCTTTCTGTTTCGCTTTGAAGTGAGGGTGTCGCATTCCTGGGGGAACCGTCTCTCAGCACAGGGGGTCTCACATTCTCTGTGAAACAGTCTTTTTCTTTGGGCGCCAACAATCTTAAAGAAACTGTTTCTTCTCGGCCCGTAGATGTTTTGATAAGAGCGTATTGAGGGTTGCTGTTCACCAGCTCTACCTCCTCTGTTAAAGGGTCATACTTAGAGGATCTATTATTTCTTTTTAACAACACGGGGCCAGGAGATGTTAACCACGTTGGTAGGGATGTTCCAGAAGTACTTCTGCGATAGTATCCAAAGAGTCTTTCATGTGGAGTTTTATTCGTCGCCGTACACAGAAGTGACCGAATTGAGTGCAACGCGTCTTGCAATATTAGTTCCCACTGAGACGTACTCAAGTCCTGGGAGTGTAAAGCTAAGGTTATAGCTTTCCAAAGGGTACTGTTCAGTTTCTCTATTTGACCATTTCCTCTAGGATTGTAAGCCGTGGTCCTGCTCGTAGCAACTCCTCTTTCGTTAAGGTACTTCTGTACTTCAGCAGACATAAAGGAAGTACCTCTGTCGGTATGGACATAGGAAGGTAGCCCGAATAAGGCGAACAACTCATTTAGGCATTTAATAACAGTAGCAGATGACATATCTGGGCATGCAAAGGCAAAAGGAAACCTAGAGAATTCGTCGATCATGGTAAGCAGATATTTATTGCGTGAGTTGGAAGGGAGAGGTCCCTTAAAGTCCATGCTTATTCTTTCGAATGGCTGAGTGGCTTTGATTAATTGTCCTATTGGCGGCCTGAAGAATCGAGGTTTAAGTTCAGCACATGACTGGCACTGGTCGATCACTGTTCTGACGTCATCGGTGGAAAAAGGTAGATTTTTTGATCTCAAAAATGTAGCATTCTTGTTACACCAGGGTGACACAAACTATTGTGGAGTAATTTTAGGTCGTTACGTGACATTGTGGATAAGTAGCGATTTCTGCTGAAAGTGTCAGCAGCAGTGTTCTGTGTACCTGGTCTGTAAACGACGTCATAGTGAAAGCAGGATAGCTCTAACCTCCACCTTTGGATCTTCTCATTCTTGATCTTGCCTTTATTTTGTCTACAATACATAAAGGACACGGATCGCTGGTCTGTGACAAGGGTAAAGGGTCTTCCAATAAGAAAGTGTTTCCACTTTCTCAAAGATTCTACTATTGCATACGCTTCTTTTTCCACTGATGAGTGCCTTCTTTCGCTTTGCGATAGTGTCCGGGAAAAGAAAGCCACAGGCCGGCCATCTTGATTAAGTGTAGCTGCTATAGCTATGTCAGACGCATCTGTCTCCACTGTTAGCGGGCGAGTGTAATCAATGGTGTACACGGCGGATTCCTCGAGCTCGTCCTTTAGGTTCTGGAATGCTTGTTTGACTTCCTCAGGGACAGGAAATCGTTTATTTCTAGCTAAGAGGCTGATTTTGTCTGAGAAGTTAGGAATCCATAGAGAATAATAAGCCAGCAGGCCCACTATTCGTTTCTGTTCTCGCAGGTTCGACGGAGCATTTAATTCCCGCAAGGCTGTGAATCTTTCAGGGTCAGGCTTGAGCTGACCTTTAGATATTTCGTATCCCAGCAGTCTGACGCTATGTGTTCCTATCTCACTTTTAGCTTCGTTGAAGGTAATGCCATACTTCTGAGCTACTTTGAAGAATCTCTGCAGGTTTCTATCATGAGATTCATTATCATGTCCACAGATGGTCACATTGTCCACATAAGCGAATGTATTTTCTAGTTGCTCATCTTCGATTATTTTATCTATGGTTCGCTGGAAACAAGCCACTCCATTTGTAACTCCAAATGGAATTCTTCGAAACTGGTAAAGTCTACCCCCAGCCTCGAAAGCTGTATATGGCCTTTCTTCTTCTTTAATCGGGATCTGATGATAAGCATTTTTGAGGTCCAGAGTGCTGAAGACAGAAAACTGTGATATCTTCTCAGCTAATTCATCCATTCTTGGCATGGGATAGGCGTCTAGCAGCGTAAATCTGTTGATCGTCTGGCTATAGTCAATAACCATACGTCTTTTGTGCCTCTCATTGGATGTTATTAGAACCTGTGCCCTCCAGGGGGACTTTAAGGGTTCTATTACTTCTTCTTTGAGTAGTCTCTGAATCTCAGCATTAATAAACTTAGAGTCCAGTAGTGAGTGTCTGCGTGACTTAGTTGCCACTGGGGTGCAGTTTGGAGATAAGTTACCAAAAAGACTAGGCGCCTCTACTTTGGCTGGTCTAAGGGTACTTACGCACAGAGGTGGTCTCTTCCCACTAACGGGAATCTGTAGATTCTCGTGTAGGCTTATGAAATCCAAACCTAGAATAACATCTGAACACAATCCATCTAAGAGTGACAGTTTAATATTTTCATATTTTTCATCAAATAAATTGTTGTACTTAATAATAACAATACCATGTTACATTCAAAGCTTTATTTCACTGAATGACAAACAACTACACACATAGTAGAGTTCACAACACGGACTACGAAATACGGTCAGTACACAGGTTAACAAATGTAACAAACACTAAGGGGTGACAATCCAAATAAGCAAATTCACGACACATACATATAAATATTTTTTTTCGCGGGGGGGGGGGGGGGGAAGGGGCTACGACTATGTCACTACTTTTACTTTGCTATTGATGATGAGTTGTGAAGACACATGTAAAAGGCCAAAGAGATTGTTTAAATAATAGTGAGAGAAGAAATGAATAAAAAGAAATGTATGCAGTGAGAGAAGAAATGAATAAAAAGAAATGTATGCAGTGAGAGAAGAAATGAATAAAAAGAAATGTATGCAGTGAGAGAAGAAATGAATAAAAAGAAATGTATGCAGTGAGAGAAGAAATGAATAAAAAGAAATGTATGCAGTGAGAGAAGAAATGAATAAAAAGAAATGTATGCAGTGAGAGAAGAAATGAATAAAAAGAAATGTATGCAGTGAGAGAAGAAATGAATAAAAAGAAATGTATGCAGTGAGAGAAGAAATGAATAAAAAGAAATGTATGCAGTGAGAGAAGAAATGAATAAAAAGAAATGTATGCAGTGAGAGAAGAAATGAATAAAAAGAAATGTATGCAGTGAGAGAAGAAATGAATAAAAAGAAATGTATGCAGTGAGAGAAGAAATGAATAAAAAGAAATGTATGCAGTGAGAGAAGAAATGAATAAAAAGAAATGTATGCAGTGAGAGAAGAAATGAATAAAAAGAAATGTATGCAGTGAGAGAAGAAATGAATAAAAAGAAATGTATGCAGTGAGAGAAGAAATGAATAAAAAGAAATGTATGCAGTGAGAGAAGAAATGAATAAAAAGAAATGTATGCAGTGAGAGAAGAAATGAATAAAAAGAAATGTATGCAGTGAGAGAAGAAATGAATAAAAAGAAATGTATGCAGTGAGAGAAGAAATGAATAAAAAGAAATGTATGCAGTGAGAGAAAAAAAAAAAAAAAAAAAGTAATGCTTCATTGAATCTTAACTCACCAACAATCAATCAAGAGTGAAGTGTATAAACTTTGCACGTTACAAGCGCGAGGTAAAAGGGAGACTACCAAACAAGGGGAGAAAGTACACAAGCCTCGAGGTTTCAACCAACATAAATACTGTGGAACAAATGCTCAAAGATATTCTAACAGATGTAATATAGTAGATGATGGATGGGTGGGCGTTTATATGGATTGATGGATGGATAGATAGATAGATAGATAGATAGATGTTACACGCTGATGATCAAAGTACAGATACAAAGGATTATTTGTGAGTGTGTGTGTGAAAATGAATGAAACAGTGTGGGGAGTGTGGGAATGACTCTACGCCTGCATATCACTGTGAGGTTACGCTCAGAGTATTAGAAAACAAAAAACGAGAATACGAAGAGGGAAGAGAGGTGAGAGGTCGTCAAAGAAAGCGGAGATATAGGAGTAGGAGGAGAGAGGACCTCTGTAAAAACAATCAAATTTCATGTTTTTTAAGCCGTAACACCAGCAAAGCAAATGTAATTTCTCGCGAGTTATTGTGTTCAGAGCTGTCCGTCGTATCATCGCAGATGGAGAAACAATCACAGAAGAGGGAGTGGGGAGGGGAAGATGAGGGTGGGGTGTGGCTCCGGGTTCACGGCGGACAGCAAGGTAAAATTTGCTAGTTTGTTCAGGAAGTTTTTTTCTTTTTCCAGAGCTCCCGGAAGTGTCTTGCCGAAGACCTCCGATTACACCTATTACCTTAAGAAAATAAAAGTCTGGAGCAAGCTGTCTCCTCATCTGTTGCATTGTCCCACTCGGACAAGTTCAACTTCCAAAAGAAATCAAAGGGCGTACAAATAGAGACATGAGGACATATGTAAAAAAAAATGTTAAGTGGTAATATATCAGGCCGTGGTTGGTTGGATTCCAAATCTATCATTATTGCTATGAATGCAGACATGTCTGGTCTTCTAACGTGTTTACAAAGAAATCCCACATCATCCGAAAATATATCGGTGGACACTGTCCAAGGGAGACTACAATGAATTTTGTTTCATTGTAAATCATCTCGCTCATGGCATTGCCAGACAAAGAATATTAGTTCACATTTTAAAGAGCTTTTATTAACGCACTCCGTCCGTCTGTCTGTCTGTCTGGTACAAATCTTTCTCCCGCTTCCCATTCTCGGATCAAGTTGAAATTTTGCACAATTATTTATAGCCGATGACAATACATGAATTATTCAAAATGTTAACCAATTAATTAGAGGTATTTCATTCATTATTTATATATAGAAAAAGGAAATTTAATCATGCAGCATTGAGTTAGATGGCTGATTTGGCTTAGTTCCCTTTCGACAAGGTTGTTTTTTTTTAACTTTTTTTAAAATAAATATTTTGCTTATACGATAATTATTATAATCCTGGAGAAACTTTGTTGTGCAGTAGTGCATTCTATGTCAGAAAGTATTGCAGCAATATAGAGGAAGTGTTGAGTCATACACTAGTCGCACATGAACATTATAAGTGCAATTGCTATTCATGTCAGGAGTACTAACTTATAGCCTACCAACGGGAACTCCTCTGTGAATAGACAACGGTAACTCCACCGTGGATAGACAACAGGAACTCCACTGTGAATAGACAACGGGAACTCCACTGTGAATAGACAACGGGAACTGCAATGTGGATAGACAACGGGAAATGCACTGTGAATAAACAACAGGAACTCCACTGTGAATAGACAACGGGAACTCCACTGTGGATAGACAACGTGAAATGGACTGTGGATAGTAACGGGAATTGCACTGTGAATAGACAACAGGAACTCCACTGTGGTTAGACAACGGGAAATGCACTGTAGATAGACAACAGGAACTCCAGTGTGGATAGACAACAGGAACTCCAGTGTGGATAGACAACAGGAACTCCACTGTAGATAGACAACAGGAACTCCAGTGTGGATAGACAACAGGAACTCCACTGTAGATAGACAACAGGAACTCCACTGTAGATAGACAACAGGAACTCCACTGTAGATAGACAACAGGAACTCCACTGTGGATGGACAACAGGAACTCCACTGTATCTTATCTTATCTTATATAATACAGACGTTACTTCAAAAAAGAAGATGATTACGTCCTACGCGTCATGCATTTAGTCATGCATATTAACCAATGACTTAAATTCTGCCAAGTCACTGGTTTTCCTGGCTAGCTCAGGCAACCCATTCCATGCTCTAATAGCACTAGGGAAGAAGGAGTATTTGTACAAATTTGTCCTAGCATATGGAACGAGGAATGTGCCTTTATCTTTGTGTCTTTCAGAGTATTTTATTAAATTTTGTTTTTGTATTTGAAGATTATGGTTCAGTGTTTTATGTAGGATTGCTACTTTACTTTTGAGCCTTCTGTCCTGAAGGCTTTCTAAATTTAGTGATTTTACTAAAGGTGTTACTCTAGTCAAATGTGAATATTCGTTTGTTATGAATCGCACTGCTCTATTTTGTGTCTGTTCTAGTTTCTTAATGTTTTCTTGAGTTGAGGGGTCCCAAACAGAGGATGCATATTCTATTATTGGCCTAACCAAGGTTAAATAACATTTTAGTTTTATGTTCTTATTTGATTTATAGAAATTTCTTTTAATAAATCATAATGCTTTGTTTGATTTTTTTGTAGTTTCATCAATATGTGGATTCCATAACAGTTTTTCATTTATTATAACACCTAGGTGTTTTGCGTTTTTAGTCTGTGTTACTGGTTTGCCATGAATAAGATATGTGGAATTAATTTGTTTTAGTTTTTTTGTTACTCTTAACAACTGACATTTTTCTGGGTGGAAAGACATGCTCCAATTTGATTCCCATTTCTGTAATTCCTCTAATTCTCTTTGTAAAATATCTGTGTCTTGTGTTGTTTTTATTGTTCTATATATTATGCAATCGTCTGCAAATAATCTGACTTTTGTTCCTGAAGTAATGCAATTTGGTAAATCATTTATGTAAATTAAAAATAGTAGTGGACCCAAGACTGTTCCTTGAGGTACACCTGAGTTTACTGTTATCGGTGTTGATTTAGAGCCATTTATTATTACAGTTTGTTCTCTCCCTATCAGAAAGTCTGTAATCCACTGATGCAGTGGACCATTAATGCCGAAATATTTTAATTTTTTAAGCAAACTATGGTGGTGAACTTTGTTAAAAGCCTTAGAAAAATGTAGTAAGATAGCATCTATTTGTTCACTATTATCTAAACCTTTTGAAAAATCATCAATTAGTCCTATTAGTTGTGTTTCACATGATCTATATTTCCTAAAGCCATGTTGGTATGGTGTGAGGACATTATGTTTGTCTAAGTGGTTTATGATGTTGCTACATATTATGTGTTCTAGGATTTTACATGTGATGCTGGTAAGTGATACTGGTCTGTAGTTTCCTGGGTCAGATTTTTCTCCTTTTTTAAATAGGGGGGTGACATTAGCTTCTTTCCAGTCCTTTGGTACTCTGCCCTGGTTAAGTGAAGCCTGAAAGAGTATTTTGAACACTGGGGCTAGCTCATTACTTAGTTCTTTGAGTAATCTAGCTGGAATACCATCAGGTCCAGAAGCTTTATTTGGTTTGGTATTGGCTAATAGTTTTTGAATTCCATTTTCTTGTACTACTATATCTTCTATGTTGTCTACTTGGTTCAAATTCAGTAATATGTCTTTGTCTCCTGGGGCTGAGAATGCTGATGCAAAGTATTTGTTTAGGATGTTTACTTTAGTTTCATTATCATTATGTATTATGTTATGTTCATCTTTTAATGGCGCTACGCCTGTTGTTTCCATTTTCTTAGACTTAATGTATGACCATAGATTTTTGTTGTTATCTTTAGATATTACATTGTTTATGTATTCACTCTGCAGCTGTCTGCTTACTTTTTGGGTTAAGTGTTTAATTTTTATATACTTTTTGTAAACTCTTTCTGCATTAGTTTCTTTAAATTTTCTATATAGGTTTTCCTTCTGTTTACAAAGCTTCTTTAGTTTATTATTAAACCAGCATTTATTTTTTTTGTTTGATGTGTATTTAGTTGGTATATGATTTTCTATAATGCTTTTAAGATGGTTTTTAATGAAATTCCAGAGGTCATCGACTGGTTGGTTAATGTCTTTTTCTAATAAGAATGTTTGTTGAAAGTTTAATGCAGCTTGCTGTAGTTGTGTTAGGTTACATTTATTCCAGAGTAAGATTTTTCTTTTGGGTTTTGTATTGGCTACTGCTTTTATCTGACTGTGTATTTTTATGATCTCATGGTCTGATAGACCATGGATAATATCATAATCAACTACTAATCCAGGTCTGTTGGTTAAGAAGAGATCTAATGTGTTGTTTAATCTAGTTGGCTTTTTAATGATTTGATCTAAACTTAGGTTGTGTAAAGTTTCTATGAAAAGCTCATTTATGTCCTTAAGGTTTTGGTGTTTATCTATGGTTAGTGTTTTCCAATTTATATCAGGTAGATTGAAATCACCCATAATCCAAAAAACTGCATTTTTATTTGTCTCTTTAAGTGTAGTAATCTGATTACATAGTTCCTGCATGTATTCTAAACTAGAATTTGGTGGTCTGTAAATGCTGCCTATTATTAGGGATGTTGAGGTGGTATTAATTTTACAAAATGTTGATTCTATATTTTTTGAGTTAGGTAAGGTAATTTCTTCTGCTATAAGAGTGTTTTTTATTGCTAAAAGAATTCCTCCATGATTATCAGCCCTATCTTTTCTAAAAATTTCATAATTACTATTGAAAATTTCTGCATTATAAATTTCAGGATGTAGCCAAGTTTCTGTGCCTGCAATTATGTCTGGTTTCTCACATTCTAATAAAATTTCTAAGTCTGCTGTTTTGTTCCTAATGCTTTGAAAATTTATTACTAAGGTTTTAAGGTATTTTGGTGTTACTTCTTTAGTAGGTTTGTTTAGTGAGGCTGTTGTATTAATTTTAGTAGATTTAGGTTTAACAGGAGTGGATCTGGCTAGTGGTTGGTGAGTTTGGTTTGGGATGGTGTTTAGGATGTTGTATGGGTTAGAAGTGTCTGCATCAAAGGAATCAAACAGTCCTGATGTAAACTGAGGTAACCCACACGGTACACAGTGCCATGATGCATCTTTGTTGCCTAAGGCATAATACACGGGTGTATTCATATGGAGACATGATGCATGTTACCATTCATCGCAGGTGTCACATTGAATGGCTTTCTGTTTCATGGTGCATACTTTTTTGCAGATGTTGCATCTATCTTTAGATCTAGGCCCTGGATTTGACTCTACATCTCCTGCCATTAATATTACAGTGATAGGTATTTATTTCTGCTGTGTCTGATTGAGAACTTCCATTTGTGATGGGTAATCTTCTTTAGTGTTATGGATGTGTATGTTAGGTTATTTTTTAAGTTGCTTTGATCTAAAGTGTGATGATTGATTATGACTGTTGTTTCCTTTTTAAGTTTAGTGTTGACTAAGGTAGATCTGGTTCTGTGTTCAGCTAGTGTGTATTTAGTAATTATTAGGATAAATAGCCAGAGCAATTTCATGATGACTGTTGTTGATTTTAGTTTTTAAAGGGGTCTAGTCTAAATCTAGTTTAAGGTTTACAATGCCTAATTTATGTCTAAATCTAAGTTGAAAGCTAATTTACAATGACAATTAAATCAAATGAAATGGTTTATTAAATTCAAAATATGGACCTAGACTAGATCTAGTTCTAGATCAATATATTTACGTGTATAATTAACTATATAGAATATTACTATTAGTTATTATTAGTAGTATTAGTAGATGATTGGTAGATCTAAAGCAGATCTAAAGCCTTAATTAGAGTCTAAGTCTAACACTAGACTGACTAGATCTAAAATAATAATTATAATAATAATAATAATAATAATAAATATAGACTAGATCTAGTCCTAAGCTAAGAGTTGTTAATTTGAATTAATTAGTGGAAAAAATGCTGAATTAAGTTAAATATATAATTTAAAGATATTAGTTTATTAGTTAAATAGCTTTTTTAATGAATTTGGTTTGATTTTAATACAACAAAACGAAAAATTTAACTCATCTCTTATAACAGTGAATAGGGAGATAGACAACAGGAACTCCACTGTGAATAGGCAACAGGAACTGCACTGTGGATAGACAACGGGATAAATAACGAATTAATGTAAAAATGCTTTTGAAACACAAATTTTTATTAAATGATGAAATCAATAAACTATATTTTGTATTTTCATGTGTCAAAAAAAAACAAACTATAAGTGCAAAGTTTAGTTAATAAAATTAGATCTAGATCTAAATCCTTTCGATCTTTTCTCATGTCAACATTGTAAACATTGCATAGATACATAAAATATTATAGCTGTAATAGAAGATGGTCTTTTTTTTTTTTTTTGAGGGTCTTAAGTTTGTTTTAGGGCCACAATACATACACTACGGTCTAAGTTAGTACCCAAGAAACATTTCTGCCAAGTTTTATCAAGATAGGTCAAACGGTTTTGATTTCTATACGGGGACATACATACATACGCCTCACATTCTACTTTATATATTAGATATCGTTTCTGTTTCAATAATCTCTGAGTTTTCTGTTCATCTTTTTTTTGTGTCGCTTGTTCTGTTCATTTTGAAATGTCTCTATGGTATGTAAGAAAGAGAACGAGAAAGAGAAAAAAGATAGACATAAAGAAAGATATAAATAGAGAGAGAAAGAATGAGAAAGAAAGAGAGATATATATATAGAGAAAGTAAGAGAGAGAGAGAGAGAGAATAAGAGAGAGATAGAGAGAGAGAAAGTAAGAGAGAGAGAGAATAAGAGAGAGATAGAGAGAGAGAAAGAAAGACAGAGAGAGAGAGAGAAAAAGAAAGATATATATATATAGAGAGAGTAAGAGATATATATATAGAGAGAGAGAAAGAGAGAGATATATAGAGATAAAAAAAGAGATAGAGAGAGAAAGAACGAGAGATATAGAGAAAGATATAGAGAGAAAGAAAGAGACACATAGAGAAAAAAATATAGAGAGACAGAAAGAAAGAGATATAGAGAGAGAAAGAAAGAGAGGGATATGTTGAGAGAAAGAAAGATATATATATAGAGAGAGAGAAAGAAAGAGATATATAGAGAGAAAGAAAGAGATATATAAAGAGAAAGAGAGAGAGAGATATAGAGAAAAAGAAAGAGAGAGATCTAGAGAGAAAGAAAGAGAGATATAGAGCAAGAAAGATATAGAAAGAAAGAAAGCAAGAGAGATATATAGAGAGAATGAAAGAGAGAGAGAAAGAAAGAGAGAGATAGAGAGAAAGAAAGAGAGATAAAAAAAGAGTGAGAGAAAGGTAGGATGTGAGAGAGGGTGTGGAGATGAAAGTAAAAAAAACACACACAAAAAAAGATTAAACTAAGAAATATGTGTGTATGTGTGCTAGTCCCGTGAGGATGACTCCTTGTAGAGATAAATACTCCTACAGTTACAGACAGGCTGTTGGACTGTCTCTCGCCGCCATTTCCAAAATGTTCTTTCCCACTTCCCAGAACCCCATTAGAAGAGATGCCAGCCAGCTGTAAGGGACGCAACTCTAAGAGAAAGTTGATAGTTGAACAAAAAAATGGTTACCGAAGGACAGACAAAAAAAAAAGACAACTATCAATTTAAGCTTGTAATTTAATCTTTTTTTTTATATACCTTGGGGGGGGGGGGTGAGGTTACTACGGGATGGGGAGTACACGTCATGTACAGAGCGAAGTAAAAAGATGAACGAGGACATGAAGAAAAGCAAATTAGAGTCGGGGGTGAATCCATGGTACCCAGCAGCGCCGCCTCTGAACGGAAGTTACGGCAAGTGTAATGATTTCACGACAGCGCCTAGAATGTCGAATCTACGAAGAGAAAATGATGAGGCACGCGTGTGTCCGCGACTTGAGATTGTTTGAGCAGGCACTGAGCTCTGAGATTGTTTGAGCAGGCACTGAGCTCTGAGATTGTTTGAGCAGGCACTGAGCTCTGAGATTGTTTGAGCAGGCACTGAGCTCTGAGATTGTTTGAGCAGGCACTGAGATCTGATATTGTTTGAGCAGGTACTGAGATCTGAGATTGTTTGAGCAGGCACTGAGCTCTGAGATTGTTTGAGCAGACACTGAGATCTGAGATTGTTTGAGCAGGCACTGAGATCTGAGATTGTTTGAGCAGGCACTGAGATCTGAGATTGTTTGAGCAGGCACTGAGATCTGAGATTGTTTGAGCAGGCACTAAGATCTGAGATTGTTTGAGCAGGCACTGAGATCTGAGATTGTTTGAACAGGCACTGAGATCTGAGATTGTTTGAGCAGGCACTGAGATCTGAGATTGTTTGAGCAGGCACTGAGATCTGAGATTGTTTGAGCAGGCACTGAGCTCTGAGATTGTTTGAGCAGGCACTGAGATCTGAGATTGTTTGAGCAGGCACTGAGCTCTGAGATTGTTTGAGCAGGCACTGAGCTCTGAGATTGCTTGAGCAGGCACTGAGATCTGAGATTGTTTGAGCAGGCACTGAGATCTGATATTGTTTGAGCAGGCACTGAGCTCTGAGATTGCTTGAGCAGGCACTGAGCTCTGAGATTGTTTGAGCAGGCACTGAGCTCTGAGATTGTTTGAGCAGGCACTGAGCTCTGAGATTGCTTGAGCAGGCACTGAGATCTGAGATTGTTTGAGCAGGCACTGAGATCTGATATTGTTTGAGCAGGCACTGAGCTCTGAGATTGCTTGAGCAGGCACTGAGCTCTGAGATTGTTTGAGAAGGCACTAAGATCTGTTGACATAACATCATTCAAATCTCAAGTCAAGTTTCAGCCTGTTCTAATGTCTGTTCAGTCGTATTAATTCAATGTTTAGTAAACTCAGACCTTTTTTTTTAATGTACTTCGGTACCAGCGTCTATCGAGATAAAAAAAAATCTGAATGATGTACCATTAGGATTCTGAGACTAATAATAAAACAATGTTTCTAAAATCAATGTCTCATTTTTTGAAGCTGATAGTGGTCTATATTTTCTCATTCTATTTATTTCTTGTAATGCTTTACTATTGCAAGAAGCCTTTCCACAATCAAACTCTTCTGTGAACAGTCCAGCCCAATGATTTCCCGCATAAGGCGATGCTCAAAATGTTTATTTATGTCTATTATATTGATGCAGCTCTTGACTGATTCCAATGAAACATTCAAGTCGAGTGCGGGAATTCCCGCTGAAGACGTTTTCAAAATCTAAAGACGTTAGCCAAATGTAATTTTATGAGGATTTTATTTTGAAACAAAAATAATGTTCAAACATTCGTTTTCATTGTTTTGGCAATTAGGTAGTTTTTTGTTGTTTTTTTAGTGGGTTTTTTTTTTCAAAGACATACAAAACCTGTCCAATTTATTAGAAACTTGTTAGACGAAGTCAACCCAGTCTCCAGACAGTTTCCAACTTTTGGATGGTAGAATCCACAAAGAGTTTGCAAGCTAATAGAAGGAAATGTAACTTTGACCAATAGCCTCGAAAAACCCGAATCATGCATTTGTAGGCAACACTAACATAAGTTTTTAATTTCTATAATCACTCATTACAGAGAGGAATGAAGAAAGACTGGCGACGAATCTTCCATGGTGCCCCAATGGCCCAACAGACTAAGGGATAGGTAAAGATAAAAGGTAAAAATCACTCAATACAAGATGAACTTCTGTGACATTTCAAACTGTGTCTTTGTCCCTTGTACTTTGTCTACAATAGGTTGAGCACCATGGGCGTAGCCAGGATTTTTTTTCGGGGGGGGGGGGGGTTTGGGGGGGGGGAGATTTTTTCTCCCCCCCCCCCCGCGACCCCCCCCCCCCCGCGCGAAATTATTTTTGTATATGTATTTATGTGTGTGTGTGTGTGTACATAATCTTTATTGCATTCTGACTCTTCATTCTTTCGGAAGACGTTTATTGTGCCCTAGAATAGGTTCTTCCATGAGTTAGTGGAAAAATTGTAGATTCCCCGCGAATACTAGCAAGGGGGTCTGGGGGAGCGCTAGGAGCTCCCCCAGCGCGGGGCGAAGCCCCGCCGCCAAGCACTATTTCTGATATTGAAAGCCAACAAAATGCATATTCTGAGGTATCTACAGTGCATTTTCCTGCTATTAAAAAGTTTTATTTCAAAAACCTAATGTGCTATTCTTACTGACTTTGACCCTCCCGCACCGTTTGGCGCATTTGCCGTCAAGCTGTTTCCATAAAATTGTAGATTCCCTGCCATTACTAGCAATGGGGTCTGGGGAGCGCTAGCGCGTTTGCCCCGCCGCCAAGCACTATTTCTGGTATTGAAAGCCAACAAAATGCATATTCTGAGGTATCTACAGTGCATTTCTCTGCTATTAAAAAGTTTTATTTCAAAAAGCTAATGTGCTATTCTTACTGACTTTGACCCTACCGCGACGTTCGGAGCATTTGACGTCAAGCTGTTTCCATAAAAATCTGTCACTGGTAATGTCTGAAGCCTCTTCCCACCTGCCATGAGGACCTCAATGAATGAGTGGCGTCAAGTTGTACTAGGATATCATTGCAACTCTCCTTATGCGTAATTCATTTTGTCGGAGAACATGTCCCGCAAAAACCTCATGCGTCGCTCTCTCACAATCTTACTAAATGGTCGACTCCCAGTTCGGCATAGGATTTCCTTGATTTAAACCCGATCTCTATAACGGACTTCAAAAATCTGTCTTAGCCATCTTTGTTAAGCCACTGTACATTTAGTATTATTCAATTTCGGCAGATGACTATTCACTGCAGTTTATTAAGGGAGCCCTGCCACTGGTAAAAATGTGTAACCACTCTTGAATACGCTCTTGGAATTAAGCGACTGTAGTTTGCTTTAGATTTTTTATCGAAAAGAGAAGTTTTATCGTCAAAATCATCTGTTGGGGGTTTTCCACCTCAAAATGCTCTGTAGGGGGATCTTAAACTCAAAACTATCTGGAGGGGTTTTAGACTTAAACAAACGCCATCTGTAGAAGAGGGGTTTAAACTCAAAACTCCCGATTGGATTGGCTACGCTCAAATAATTTTAGTGTGTAATTTGCTTTTTTTTATATTGAAGAGGTATTTTTAGCATTAAACCCCTCTGAATGGGGGTTTAAACTCAAAACCCCTTTTGGCAACGCTCATAGCATTTTGAGTGCGTAATTTGCTTTTTTTCTTACATTGAAGATGTATTTTTTAGCCTCAAACTCAAAAAACTCTAAACTTTAAACTCAAAACCCCTTTGGCTGCCTTCATAGATTTTAGTGTGAGTAAATTGCTTTTATTTACATTGAAGAGGTACTTTTTAGCTTCAAACTCCACTGGAGGGGAGTTTAATCTCAAAACCCCTTTGACTACATACAAAACATTTTGAGTGTATAATTTGCTTTGTTTTTATTATTATAGAGGTATTTTTTACCTTCAAACCCCGCTGAAGTGGTGTTTAAACTAAAAACTAAGTCAAAACCTATTTAGCTACTCTCATAACATTTTGAGTGCGTAATTAACTTTTTTTTATTGAAGAGGGGGTTTATCGTAAATTTTGGATGGGGTTTTAAAATCAAAATCTCCCTTAACTGTGCTCTTGGAATTAGGGGATTTTCGTTTGCATTTTTGTTTTGTATTGTTTTATAGAAGAGGGGGGGGGGTTAACTGCAAATCCCCAAGTAGGGGGTTTAAAACTCAAAAACCCTAGTAGGGGGTTTTAAACTCAAAACCCCTGGTAGGGGTTTTTAAACTCGAACCCCCCTGGTAGGGGGTTTTAAACTCAAAACCCCCTAGTAAGGGGTTTTAAACTCAAAACCCCATTGGTTGTGCTGGGGCAATTGATGGTTTAGTATTAAAATGTCACCTAAAATAAACAAAATCAAAGCAAAAAATCATTCACTAAATTCCGATCCCCCCCCCAAAGGGGGGGATTTCATTTCGGGGGGGGGTTTAAACCCCAAAACCCCCCCCCCCTGGCTACGCCCATGTAGAGCACACAGTCATACATTGTCGCATCTCGGGTCGCAGGTTCATGATTGGAAAACCTAAAGGTTGTAGTGACGTCCCTGCCTTGGTGCTCAAAGTGAGAGAAGTTATTTGAAGCAGACTGAAGAACTCACACCTGGATCCTGAGATCGCCATCTTGTAATCCTAGCTTAAGACTAACCTCAACTTTCATGACAACATCAAGAAAGTTCATCGGTCACTGCACCTTCGCCTGTCTCTTAGTCTGTTGGTCCCTTGGGGCACCACACACGATCTGTCAAGCGTCACTCTCCATTCCTTCCCTTTGGCCTTCACTAGAACCTCTTATTCTTTGATGTCTTCACATCGCTTTCTCTGTCAGCCTCTTCTTCTTTTTAAGGATGCTCTCCCTTGCTGAAAGCTTTTTAAGGAGTTCCAAGGACCTCAGTGAGATGGTCATAAGTTTTAGTTTACGTTGTTTGACAGTGGTCATCTTAGGGCCCTAGTGCCAATGTCATCCTAGAGCCCTATGGCCAGTCTGATCCTATTAGGTCAATATATTATTTAATGCTTCCTTGTTGTTGTTGTTTCATTTATCCTAGTTTGCACTATTCCTGCACAATAGAGCGCGCGCTAAATTCGGTCAAATATATGCATATCTATGTATAGTTGTCTGTGTGCTGTGTGAGTCTGTGCATATCTCTGTTTAGTCTCTACATACTGTAAACTGCAGGTTTCAAACAATGTTGATTTTGATTGATATACTTTTCTCTTTTAGTGTCGGTCACTTCTACAAAAGTGTTTGCACTTTAACAGATCCAAGCCCACCCACGCACACACATATGCGCACACACATACATGTTTTGGTCACTTTTCCCTATTCCCCCTTTCTTTCCACAACCCCCTTACGTTGTTCTCCCTCTCACACACACACACACTTTTCGGAATGTCTTTTGATGACATTTGTCATACGCTGAAAAGGAATTGAGACGTCACTCAGACACGGCTCGAGTCATGGATGCGACAATTGCCAGAAAGCCGCCACTAATCCTATGGAGGACTGTCGGTGGCGAGCGAGCACGAAGCCCTGAGTACACACGCCCCGTTATACTCTCCTCTCGTAGAAAGGCGCCCCTTCCGCCCCATTTCATGTTTTAGGTTACATTTCACATTAGCTCCTGCTGTGGACACTTTCTTTCAGTGAAGTGAATTAACGTTTGTGGACATAGTGGACATAGTGGACTAGGAAGCAGTGAAGACAGCAGGAGGTCTTGTTTCTCTGAGGCTCGAGCTGCTGCCGCTCATGTCGTTATGTGAAGCACTCTGATTGTGTTTGAGAACAAGAGGTGGCCGTCACTTAACGGAAGCAGAGGAGGGTTTAAGGGATATTGTCAATTGTAACACTGTAGAGGGGACAGAAAAAAAAAGATGGGGGCCTGGGGCTGGGGTTCAAAGTGTAAAGGTTTAAGGATGTGCTTCGTAAATGACTCTGAACTAGATTTAGAGGTACATTCACGCTACTCAAGTCAAAAATTCACTAACAAACAAATGACTACTATTAGCAGTGGCGGGAGGTGGAGCGGAGGGGGGGGGAGGGTGCGGGCCGTACCGGTCTACACCTGTCAAGTGGTGTTACCCGATTTAAAAAAAGCCGTCAACTTAAAAAAAAACAACAATGCAGGTAGATAGTACATGCTCTTTGATGGTCAAACGTAACATTCGGACAATAAAGGTGCAAAGGTGGAATGTCCTTAGTAAGGAAAAAAAAATGTATTTGAATTACAGTTGATCCATATTGGATATTTATTAAAGATGTTCAATACACATCGGAAAAAGCTATAAATAGCCAGCTATTTGGTGTCTCCGGTGTCCAGGAAGTGTGGATCGGAGAATTTGTGGTGGCACATTTTTAGAACTTCAAAATCAAATGTTCTAATCTCTTCAATTTGTAGCCCACACACATAGAGGTAGTAGTAGTTGACTATCATTCGATGACTTCCAAACCTAGTTCAAAACAAATGGGCAACTAACTAGCGGTAATAAAGGAGATTTGAAAACAAGATTAACTTCTAAGTATTGAGATAGTGAGAAAATTTGAGCTCAAATCTTTTTTTTTAGTTGGCTACAAGGACGTTTCAATTCGGGTCATTGACTTTGGTTAGTTAATCATGAAAATCTTCAATACAACAAAATTAACATTGCTAACAGTGTACAAGAAATTATAAAATTAAATGACAAAAACAAAACATTATTTTTTTAATGGGAAATGTCTAAGGAAAAGTTGAATTACGGCTACGGTGACACCCTGAACTAACCGCACCGGGTGACACCAACCCTAGTGACTCCATTGAGTCCACTAATCCAAAGAGTATAAAGTGAGTGACCACATTCAAACGAGTGTACAACGAAACGTACTGACCAATATGCTCAATCTAAGAGTGAACAAAGTGTAAAACATAAAACGGCATTAGTTGAATGAAATCAATGTAGTGAAGAAATCAATTCCTTCAAGAACGATAAGCACAAAATAATTGATAAGAATATATTACGAAACATGAAATAAAAAGAGGTCAGTATAAGAGACAAGGAGATATCGACTACTTACGCTGAGAAAAGTGTTTAGTGTTAGTGCATGGGGATAAAAAAAAAAAGACAAAACAACAGTCTAAAGAAAAGATGAGCTACAATCAATACACCCACGCCTATGATACAGACAAGGGGCGATGGAAACACAACAAGGCAGAAATACTGATTGTTCTTTAAAACATCGGTAGGTTTAGGAAACAAACAAACAAACAAACAAAACCAAACGCGTGATAGAAACAAACTTTTTTTTTCTTTTCCCATTTCCGGATAATCCGGTGAGTTCCAGAAAATATATCTATATGTTGAAAAAGACAAGGGATGAGGAAAGAGTCAGCTTTGGCGCCTAAAGAAATTAGTGGGTTTTTTTTAAACTAAGTGAGAGAGAGAGAGAGAGAGAGAGAGAGAAAGAAGTGTGTACCATTTCAAACAAAGAGTTATCTTTTGTGAAGATGTTTTCTTTTGAAACCAAAAAGTCTCTCTGACTAATTGACACTTCTACCTGAGCGCCGCCCCCTCTCCCAAAGGCACACCTTCCCTCCTCCTTTGTCCAGTCTTTTCTGAGAGAAAAAATATCGACGACTCCGCTTCTATCTCTCTCTCTCCATCTCTCTTTCCCTCTCACTCTCTCTCTTTCCATCTCTCTCTCTCTCTCTCTCTCACACACACACACACACACCGCATAACACAAACAAACACGCTAAACACAAACACCAGCCTCTCAACAAATTTATTACTTTATCTTGAATGTCAAAGTTCGCCAGTCACAAACCCCTTCCCCCCCCCCTCCCCGCACATGCTAAAAAAATAAAAAAATAAAAAGACTTTGTTTAAAAGTTGGTTTGAACAAAGTTAGTAACAACACTGCACGGCTCCCAGACTTTTTCTATTATGAAGCGGCCTCTCTCACTCCCTTAGGTTGAACACATTCCAAACTGTCATCCTTGAAGATTTGGTTACATCAGAGACTGTTTGAATATTTATTTCTTTTTATTTGAAATTCATATATCTCTTGTTTATACACTGTGAGGCAGGAAAGGGGGGGGAGGTACAAAACGTAAAAGGAGTAATGGAAAGAGAGAGAGAGAGAGAGAGAGAGAAAGAGAGAGAGAGAGAGAGATGGGATCGATGGTCAAAGAATGAAGATTATGAAGAATGGAAGAATTTAGAAAAATGTCCTCCTCCAGCATTCATTATGTTCTCTTTCTTTCTCCTTCACTGAAATCAATTTATATCATTGGAAAAGGACAAATCATGTTTCAAAGATACTTCAATCGATGTTTATTTAGGAGGTCAATTAGCGGAGGTCACCCAGTACTTTCTAAATATTAATATTGCTAATTGAAATGACCGAGGAAGTATGGTGAGCAGAAAGAGCGATGAATGAAGTGAGTTGTTGTTTTTTTTTAAACTCGCACCTGGGCTGGGGGGCTGGCTCAGTGCACGAGTCTGTATATAAGTATACACAAGTGACTGCAATCCTGTTTATAAATGTATAAACTATCTCTATCTGTAGGTGTAAGTACATTTCTGTGTGTTTAGTTGACGAGAAGAATCTTTTGAAAAAAAACATGAAGAAAATTTTTTTAGCTTTAGTTTCTATAAAATAACTTTTAAAAAAAGAGAATGAATTAGAATGGAAAAGAATGAACGAGAAAATGACAGATATAATAAGGCTTGTCTTCAAGTCCCAAGATTGGCTGTGACCTACATATTTTGCCACATCCAGAGCAAGCATAACCATTGTCCACAGAGAATCAAAGAGCATAAAAGGGAATAAACAAGAAAGAAACATAATGACCATTACTTATGAAAATAGAGAGTTTAATAGCTATCTATTTTTAGTTTCCAACTTTTAAGTAATAAAATAATAAAAGCGGACTAATTCAGCTTAAGCCGCCACATCAGTCAAGTGCAATTTCTTTCCCTTGTTCGATACAAAACAAAAATAATGAGTTACCAATAATTAATAAACCAATTCGTTATTTTTTTAAATTGCTTCAGGTACAAGAAAAAATTGTGCAACATTTCTACTTGAGTCGAAAATTGGGTGTGAGAAAAAAACGTGAACAAAAATTGTGACAGGCAGACAGACGGACAGACACAGAGTGAGTTGATATAAGCTTTCAAAAAACAACAAAAAAACAACAACAAAGAAACAATGAAAATAAAATAACAAGACAATGTTCCAGACAGATAACCTCACCAAGACACAAGGACAATGGCTAACAGGTTTGCAATCAACGGCAGCTAGTGTGTGTGTGTGTGAGGAGAAGGAGGAGGCCAAGTGTACTGAGGAAGGGAGGATCCGATGTAAATGAGTGGACATTACTTGCAATTAGAGACCAGTTGTCTGTAACTGGACAGCCTAAAGGAGGAGAAAAAAAAAAGATCATCTCTAGCCACAATGACCCCTATCTGACTACATGACGTTGTCTTGACGAGATGCCGGCACTTCTGTTTAATGCTGAAATGAAAGAGTTTTTTTGTTTTTTCTGACCCAATCCCCCCCCTCCCAGCCTCCCTTCTTCGCCTTCATTAGAGACACGGACGCCGACAAAGATAGCGCGAGACGTAAATTGCCATCCTGCGCAATTTGAGTTTTTATTTTTTCTTCTTCATCATCTTGTTCTCTAGTTTTTTTGTTGCTATTTGTGTGTGTGTGTGTTCCATCATTACAATGGGCAAGGGACGGGAAGGCAAATTGTAGAGTTGGACAAGGGGAGAGAAGTCTAGTTCATTAGACAAGTCAACGAGGTAACACTGTATTCAATCTAAGTAGAGTATCGATAATTTTCTGGGGGGGGGGGGGGGGGTATATTCATCTTTCAAGAAATATGGAACATTTAAAAAATGTATTTAGGTCTAGGTATTTGTATAAAATTGTATCTTTTGATGTAATTATGTTTCTCTAGAAGAATGTAAATTCTTTAAAAAAATGTTGGCATTTTGAAGCTTGTGTCGGAGTGTCAGACTCTTGAATATACTAACGGATAGTTGTAATAGACTAATTCATTTCTCTAATAGACTATGAGATTTATTATCAGAGACTTAGGAACAAACTAGGAAACTTGAGAACAAACTAAGAAACAGACCAAGAGACTTAGGAACTGACAGACTTCTGAACAGACTGACAGACTTATGGACAGACTGACAGAATTATGGACAGACTGACAGACTTATGGACAGACTTATGGACAGACTTGATTAAGAAGTAGTGCATCATTTTACCTGACAACGCAAATCTACTTGCGACCAAATTATTTTGCCCTGACCAAAGTAGACAAACCCTCTGTGTGCTGGTGGGCGATGTCTACGTCTATCTTCGACAGTCACTTTCTGAAAGGATTTGACTTCTAGAATCTACAGTTGGCTGACCGATAAAGCAGTAGTATCCCAGATTTGTGAAAAGAATCATTAACATTACTATATGAGCTTAGTGAATACATAAACTCAAAATCATGAATTGTGTCTTTCATCAAGTGTGACACAATGGACATTAGGCTGAAGTGACAACATGCAAAGGTTAAAAGGTTACAAGAGTGACCAAGAAGCATTCTAAACACACAGGGAGAAAAAAAGAAGTCGCATAACTAACTACTGACTGACATTGACTAACATCAATAATGATCTAAGAAAACAATTCCATCTTCAGTCAATACCATCTTCAGTCAATACCATCTTCAGTCAATACCATCTTCAGTCAATACCATCTTCAGTCAATACCATCCTTAGTCAATACCATCTTCAGTCAATACCATCTTCAGTCAATACCATCTTCAGTCAATGCTATCTTCAGTCAATACCATCTTTAGACAATGTCATCCTCATTTAATACCAGTTTCGGCAATACCATCCTCAGTCAATACCCACCTTCAGTCAATGCTATCTTCAGTTAATACCACCTTCATTCAATGCTATCTTCAGTTAATACCATCTTTAGTCAAAACCATTTTCAGACAATACCATTTTCAGTCAATGCCATCTTCAATCAATACCATCTTCAGGGAATACCCTCTTTACAGCATCTAAATTGTGAAAGTTTTCTGATATTTCAACCCAAAATATGTTTCAGTTTCAATCCAAATCGTTGCTTTGCCACTGAATCTAACCATCTTACCTCAGGCACAGTTCCCACGAACTTTGATGTTCCTTGGCTTATGTTCCTTGTTATAGTTACAACATATTTACATCATATTTACAAAGCATTAATAATTTACATCATATTTACAATGCATTAATATCAAAACCGTACAAAAATAACCACACACTCACACACGCACAGATGGATCGTAAAAGAAAATTTTAACCAGAAAAAAAAAAACATGGACAGATTTTAATTGCAGGAGTAAGCCCCCCTCCCCCCACTTGCCCTCTCAATCGGAGTCCAGGAGATTATCGTCTGTTAATGAGCTGTTGGTTGAGGGCAATTGTGTGTAGGTCCTGGACGATTAGTGTCTGTTGCCAAGTCGTCGATAAGTGGCAGGAAGATTGTATGTTGTGAAAGTGCAGCCTCGCGGGCCTGGTTGCACTTAATTGCTAGACTTGATGACTACCAGCTCGCACTGACCTTAATGAAAGCAGTACTTTTTAGTGAATGATTGTTTGGTGCGAAATCAAGGGGACTGCATTCCGGATGACCCTGAGATCACGGAGATGTACTCGTTTGCTTAAAAGGGAAGGGGGCGTAATTGGCTGAGTGTTAGAGCACTTGGGTGCTTAGCTGTCGATCGCCAATTCGAATCCTAATCGAGCTGAATGATAAAACTTTTTTTTTTTTTACCTTTTTAAATGGACGAAGTCCACTGAGCTTGTAGTGGGCGTGTGACTTCAGTGAGTTCAGACTTGAACTAATTGTCTACATAGTTCACCATCAACCATTGGCAGAACTAGTTGAACTATGACCAGTGGCACCCTATGAGAAGCAAATCTCCATGAAATGTACTTATGATTACCCTTGATGATATCATTCATCACCTTTACTTATGATTACCCTTGATGATATCATTCATCACCTTTACTTATGATTACCCTGGAAGGAACCCCAAAAATCTCTAGTCCTCCCACTAATTGACGAGCATTTCTGAACCAGGCTGTTGTCTAGGCGCTAGGTTGAAGGTTGTCACGAGACATCTCTGTTAGTGTTTGGGAACTTGGTGCTTTTGAAGTCATCCAGTCTTTTGAAATCCCTCATGAACTGTCTTCACTGCATCTCAGACAAGAGATCTGAGGGTCTAAATACATCGTATCTATTTCTGTAGCACAAGAATGTTATTGTTCTATTTACGCTTTAAAAAAAAACCCTAGCAAACAATAATTATTATCGGTACAAAAAGATCAAATGGAACCAAATTAGCAATTGAAATGAAATGTCTTAATGAGATCAAGAAATACAGACACCAAAATTTGTTTTTTTCTTCTTATCACAAAATTGGCCCTGATGGCTGCCTGGTCGGGTGGTATGCGCGCTAGACTGTCGTTCGAACTTCTCGATGGTCCCTGTTACCCTGCCCATCTTCCGTCGTCCTGCGGGAGGTTTGGACTAGGAAGTAAATTATCTTCAACTCTAAAGGAACATCCGAAACATGTCAAACATTTTACAAACATAAATAATGATGTCATCCAAGGTGGCTAAGGGTTTTGCACTGGGGCTTTGTGCTTCCTCGTGTGGCTGGTGAGACCTATGTAATCCCGCTATGTTCGGCTGCACACTAGGCAGGTTATTCCAGATAGAGCTAGTTTCATTGGTCTTGCTTTTCTTCTCTGGCGTTTTTCTTCTGCCAGCGCTGTTCTCTTTTCCTCAGCAACCTGTGCGCCAGTTTTCACAGCGCGACGTCATGATGCTCTGTCATGTGCTTCTGTCTCCCAGGTGGCTGGGTCTATGCTGAACGCCTTCAGAGAAGCTTTGAGGTTGTCCCTAAAGCGTTTTCTCTGACCACCTTGCGAGTGCTTTCCTTCCCTTAACTGGCCATACAAGAGTCGTTTTGGGATGCGGCGGTCTTCCATTCTGCAGACGTGTCCTGCCCATCGCAGCTGGGACTGCATCAGGATTGTGTGGATGCTTTGCAGACCCGCTCTTCGAAGGACCAGTATCTGGTATTTTTTCTTGCCATTTGACATTCAATATTTTTCTCAGACATGTCATGTTGAAGCGGTTCAGTTTCTTTGCATGTTTTCTGTACACTGTCCACGTTTCTGATGCATAGAGCAATGTAGGTAGGATGACAGCTCGGTAGATCCCAAGCTTTGTATTTGTGGTGATACCTCGTCTGTTCTAGACATTTTTAGACAGTCTGCCATAGGATGCACTGTCCTTGGCGATGCGCAGGTCGATTTCATTATCGATCTTTCCTTTTCTGGAGAGTGTGCTGCCAATATATGTGAATCTGTCCGCTGCGTTTATATCATGTCCATTTATCTTGATGCTTGGATCCGAGTAGGCTTTCCCTGGAGCGGGTAAATATAAGACTTCAGTCTTTTTTGTGTTAATGGTAAGGCCAAAGTTTGAGCATGCCCTTAAGAAGTCGTTGACGTTGCTGAGTTGCTCTGACGATACAAACATAAACAAGTCTGAGTTGAAGTCCGAGTTGAAGTCCGAGTTGAAGTCTGAGTTGAAGTCTGAGTTGAAGTCCGAGTTGAAGTCTGAGTTGAAGTCTGAGTTGAAGTCTGAGTTGAAGTCCGAGTTGAAGTTTGAGTTGAAGTCCGAGTTGAAGTCTGAGTTGAAGTCTGAGTTGAAGTCCGAGTTGAAGTCCGAGTTGAAGTCCGAGTTGAAGTCCCAGTTGAAGTCCGAGTTGAAGTCCCAGTTGAAGTCCGAGTTGAAGTCCGAGTTGAAGTCCGAGTTGAAGTCCGAGTTGATGTCTGAGTTGAAGTCCGAGTTGAAGTTTGAGTTGAAGTCCGAGTTGAAGTCCCAGTTGAAGTCCGAGTTGAAGTCCGAGTTGAAGTCCGAGTTGAAGTCCGAGTTGAAGTCCGAGTTCAGTTTCTATTCGAGATGTTCACGATCAACTCAACAATGTCAAGGACACTCAATTAAAGTTCAATATTGCCAAATATAAGTCAGGAACAGCATGCTGAAACTAATGATAATAATATGATAATAAGATAATGATGAAGAGAATGACCCTTAACAAAACGGAAAGATGCTTACATAAAAGTCTATTACAATTTAAAAGTCTATGTTTTACATTATAAACACCCATTACATATCGTTCCTTTCAAATGTCACATTCCGTACAGAGCGACACACATTGTTGTAGTTGTTATTGAATAATATCCATCCGTCACTAAACTTCAACCAATTGAAAGATTAAAGAGTTTTGATTTCAAAATGTTGGACTTACCGAAAAAAAAAAACCCCACTAAAGATGTTTGAAGTTGACTCATTAATAAACTGTTCGTTTTCAGGTCTTGTAGTTTGTTTTGCCAGTCAGTGAAATGACACAGCACAGAGTAGACGTTCACCTGTTCAGAATCAGTGATTCCCAAATTGAAATTGGTTTCATATACAATAATTACTACTGGTGATATCCTTAAAAAGACAAACTTCAAGAGCCATACATTTCCCTATCGGTATATAGAAGTATTTAACCCTTTGTACCTTGAACAATCCTAGAATTCAAGGACAGAATCTTCTGAAAGTTACAAATAAAACATACCAAATATCTTCTGAAAGTCACAAATATGGTTATACTATGTATGTCTCAAGTACTGTTCCTAGCACAACGTATGTTGTATAGCCAATATTTACATTTTCTTTTTTGATATTGTTGGCCACATTGTGTGGTTATACTTGCTTACATTCCTTTACAAGGTACTGTAATGGAACGACCTTCAAACAATATATATATATATATATATATATATATATATATATATATATATATATATATATATATAATCTAAAAATCTAAAAATTTAAAAATCTAATCTAAAAGGTACCATTTATCACTAGATTTTTCAATATTTTGTTTTGTTGCGTTATAAATTTGTGAATGTGTATCCTTTCATATTTTTAAATGTCTATAAATCATCTCTTTATTGCCACCCTCCTCCTTTCTTCTAAGATATCTAATTACTCCAGTGAAGAGTAGCTGTTCAGGCCTATTTGATGGAACCCCACTTCTGACACCATGACAAGTAAACTATAGAAACAACCTGAATGTTTAATTGAAATTAGTCTAGGACAAACAGAAATGTCGTTGTTCTAAATCCTCCGGCCATTCTTGATTCTTCAAATGTCCTCTGATCTAAGTGATAATAAATATTATCTCAGTTAACTCCATTTGTGTTCTGGCATCCCTTGCTCCTGCTAGGTCCCCTGTCCTCGTTCCCTTTCAGAGAAGCCAGATTTCCAGTGTTTTCCTCCTCCCTCGACGTAACCAAGCTACTTCACCTCCTCCCCTCCTCCCCCTACTAGTTGTTTTTTTCCCTCAACACCCCCCGCCCCCCCCCTTTCACACATGACAGTTAACGAACTTTGAGTTGCTCAACAGCCTCACTTATAACAAGAGTATTGCCAGAGGATAAAATGAAAAGAAGGGGGGAAAAATGGAAAGAAGAAAAAAAACAACTCCAAAAGAATCGAGCGCATTACAGTAAA
Source organism: Biomphalaria glabrata (assembly GCF_947242115.1). Taxonomy (NCBI): domain Eukaryota; kingdom Metazoa; phylum Mollusca; class Gastropoda; family Planorbidae; genus Biomphalaria; species Biomphalaria glabrata. Next base: position 20,514,388 of record NC_074720.1, read on the forward strand.
TTAACTTGATTACAGAATATAATCGGGTCATTAAGGTGTTCAAAGACAGTAATTAGGGTTGATCGGTAATTCCCTTTGTTGTCGTCAACTGGGATAATGGCCGAACGAAATTTTCTTTCGCTTTCTTTTTTTTTCTTTTCCGTTCATAATTTTATTTTCAGCCGAAGATCGAGAGTATTTGTGTAAACCTGCGAGGTGATTGGCTGTTAAGTTTGCACGCACGAGCGGTTTACTTTTCCTGTCAGCTGGGTCTGAGGCTAGAGCTGTATTGTCTACAATGTGAGGTTGTTGACTCGAGAGAGAGGAAAGGAAGAGGAGGCATAAGTGAGGGTATTTTGGGAGAGGAGATAAGACAAAAGGCCAGAGATGAATAGGAAGTCGACGTCGCTAATGGTAACCGAAGACTAGCACTAGCTACACGAAGTCAAATAAACAAGAGGGGCGATCGGCGCCCGAGCAAAGTGCGACGAATTAATTTTTTTTTTTAATTTGTTAGTATTGTTTGGCCAAGTAATTTCTACTTAAGTAAATTGACTTTAGTTTTGGGGCTTAGACTCTCGAGGACACAATACACTGTAAACAAATGGTTGGTTGCAGACACGCGTTTCTGAGAGTCCAAGACACTAATGGTGTCTTTGTGTCTTTGCGAGCTTCTAGTCTAATAGTGTGTCTGCGTGAAAAAGCTCTCTTTGTGTTTGTAAGGGTGTTTGTGAAAATGTTTGCGCGTGTGAGTGTGTGTGTCATGAAATGTAAGAATACAACTTACTTATTAAACAAACAATAACTGTTGCATGACTGCAAGTTCAAGTGAATACAAAATTTAAAACAAGGTTACAAAGACAGTTTGCGCTGAACACACAAACTCAAACTCGGCCCCGAAGTGGTCCAACCAGGCAGGTAAAAAGGCAGGTTTCAATATTTTATTTTCAAAAAGAATATCATAATGAAATTCTATCAAAGGCAAATAACAGAGAAGAATGGAGAAAGAAGATTGACAGATCTTGTGTGGTGCCCCAACGGTCCAGCAGACAAAGGGATAGGTGAAAGTGAATTTAGATGTGAACCTGGCCTAACAGATGTTTTATAATGATTATCTAATCGGTCTAATTGTTTTGTAAAGGGTCAATCTCTTATACAAAGTATCAAGAAAAAAAAACATTTCAGTAAAAAAAAATTCTTTTCGTTTCTGTCATCTCGTTAGCGGAGAATCTCCAAAATAATATAAAATAAAAAAAAACACTTATAAATTATTGTTTTGCATTATGTTCCACTTATATGCATACGAAATAGATTTTTTCTCTTTAAAAATAAAAGTAAACATTTTTTGTAAATGTTGTAGTTAGTATGACAGAACGTGCTTAATTTTTTTTTTTTTTTTTTTGACAAAAAATCTAAAACCGTTTGCATAAATGTTCTAAAAATATGGTAAATAGTAGTCTCCCTTACCAAATAGCCTCCAGTGTTTGTTACTATTAATAGTGAATAGTAGTAAAAATGGTGTATTTTTATGAAAAAAATGCTTGCATACTTGATTTTAAAAATTAGATTTTTCACTATAAGAATAGAAAAAAAAGTAGCCGTTACATCATAACTTTGACTGGTCTAAAATATTTGATTTCGGATTTTCCCTATCTTTTTTAGTTTACGAGATCTAATCGGGACGGACGGACGGACAGACAAACCATATAAAACTAATAACGTCTTTTCCACTTTCGGGGGCCGCTAAAAATTAAGAAAATATTATGAGCAGATAAAAGTAAAATAAATTCGATAACATGTTTGAGAGAGAGAGAGAGAGAGAGAGAGAGAGAGGGTGACAGACAGGTAGGTACGAAGGTAGATAGATAGACAGGGACATATAGATAGATAGACAGACATACGGATAGATAGATAGATAGATAGATAGATAGATAGATAGATAGATAGATAGATAGATAGATAGATAGATAGATAGATAGATAGATAGATAGATAGATAGATAGGTAAAAGGATTAGAAAAAATAAAAATAAAACGCAACCGAGCACGGAGAAAAAGAAAGAAAAAATTGAGCTAGAAAGAGAAAGCTCAACAACAGACTCTACAACAGACTCAACAACAGACTCAACAACAGACTCTACAACAGACTCAACGACTTAACAACAGACTTCACAACAGACTCAACAACAGACTCAACAACAGACTCAACAACAGACTCTACAACAGACTCAACAACAGACTCAACAACAGACTCAACAACAGACTCAACGACTCAACAACAGACTCTACAACAGACTCAACAACAGACTCAACAACAAACTCAACGACTCAACAACAGACTCTACAACAGACTCAACGACTCAACAACAGACTTCACAACAGACTCAACAACAGACTCAACAACAGACTCAACGACTCAACAACAGACTCAACAACAGACTCAACGAGTCAACAACAGACTCAACGACTCAACAACAGACTCAACAACAGACTCAACAACAGACTCAACAATCTTAAATCTTAAAGACCACATTTCAGAGGCCACATTGTCAACGTCTAAGGCTACAGAGAGGACAAGAGAAGCAACAAATAGGTCGACAATGAGGTCTTAGTGCCCACTAAGTCCTGGGCTAAAAGACTTATAATTAAAGAGCAATCATTCCAAAAATCTGTAGACAAACATGAAAGATGCGCTCAGGCATTTGCAGCAGTGCCTTTTCAGAAGAGGGGCGGATACCGCCACTGAGATAGGGAGGGCTGAGGTGTACAGGGGACACCTTTAACACTAATTGCCATGCTTTTCAAATATCAACAGCGTCCCCCCCCCCCCCCCCCAAAATAACATGTAGAGAAAAAAGAAAGATGGGGGGGGGGGAAGGAAAGCTGAGAAGAAAGAAAGTGAAGGGAGAGAAACAACAGCGAAGTGGACAGTCTTTGGACAAAGCAAAGGGACAAATAGCCAGGCTGATCCCCCTTTAAGACTGTCTCATTTGGACAATTTGAACAGGCTTGGCTTTAATGCTTTTTAATCGCACAAAGGAATTCAAGTCGTGGAGATGTCTCAACACTCCTGTTATGGAGCTCCCGAATTGTCCTTCTCTGCAATGTAAATATGCACGCGTTCCGTCAGATCTTCTTGTTAGCCCCGCTCCACGACCCACCCCCTTCCCCGGCACATTCATTTTCTCCTTCCTGGTGTCCGCGTGTCCTTCCTCGTGCAGGTCAAGGTCATTGTGCATGCTGTGCAAACACAGTAAGTGAGACACACACACACGTATCCATCTTTCAGCCCCTGTGTCCAAACTAATGTACACCTATTAGCTGGTGAACAGAGACCTAAAGCCAAGAAGACAAGATCTCTTTCAAAGTCTGTGTGTGAACTTTCGAGTGGTTTGAAATGCAGATACATTCTACTTTGTAATCTCAGATCGTAACATTGCACAACTAAATCAAACCATTGCAGACCCAAGTCGTAACACTGCACAACTAAATCAAACCATTGCAAACCATTGCAGACCCAAGTCGTAACACTGCACAACTAAATCAAACCATTGCAAGCATTGCAGACCCAAGTCGTAACACTGCACACCTAAATCAAACCATTGCAGACCCAAGTCGTAACACTGCACACCTAAATCATACCATTGAAGGCCCAAGTCGTAACATTTCAAACCTAAAACATACCATTGCAGGCCAAAGTCTTAACACTGCACAGCTAGATAGTAACTTTTCATAAGAAAATACCAAAGCGGTTTTAAATTCTAGTTCTGGTTAACTAGCAGTTCAAACAATAGAAGTGACCGCTAGGTGGCATGGGTGTACTCGTGTCATAGAAACTGTCCAAACCTGACAATTGAACATCCCCTACAGCATAGCCTGTTGTATAAAACTAAATTCAGAAGTGCTGGAACTGATACTGAAATGTGAGCTCGAAACTTTGTAAAGTACTTTATATATAAATGTTTATTTATTTACTAATTTATTTATATTAAAAATAAAAAAAAGTATCTATATACATTTTTGGAAGTTCTGATACTTATGATGAAGAGGCTAAAGAAACATTGTCTCTAAGTGTCATTCTAAAAAAAATAAAGCAAACGAAGGTTATTTCTCATTGGCAATATGTCAAAACATTCAGTCAAAGACACAAACTCAGGCCTGTATTTAGTCAAGGTTAAAGTGCTGGGTTGGCTTGGACCAACATGGCAAGTGAAACAACTGATTGAGCCCGTGCTTTGAATGAGAAAACTCTAGGTATGTTAATCAAATTAAAGAATAATATCTCAATCTTAAACTCTTACCTCTGCAAGGGGGAAGTCTGTGCAAAGCTCCATCAAATATCAGACGTGTTATTTACCCAATTATCTCACTGTTAAAGTTATCGGGGTCTTATCCACAGGCAGTTCCGAGAATCACTTGACGATTTGGAAACAAAACTTACCGATGTTCGGTATTATAGTATGCAAGGCCAATAACACAAGCTCCAGCTGGAATAACCTGCCCAATGTGCAGCCGAACATTTCGGTCTCACATAGGCCTCACCAGCCAAATGAGGAAGCACCGAACCCCAGTAGAAATGTACTCTCCTGGATTAATTGATTCATGTGTTCCATTTACTCTCCTGGATTAATTGTTTCATGTGTTCCATTTACTCTCCTGGATTAATTGTTTCATGTGTCCCATTTACTCTCCTGGATTAATTGTTTCATGTGTCCCATTTACTCTCCTGGATTAATTGATTCATGTGTTCCATTTACTCTCCTGGATTAATTGTTTCATGTGTTCCATTTACTCTCCTGGATTAATTGTTTCATGTCTTCCATTTACTCTCCTGGATTAATTGATTCATGTGTTCCATTTACTCTCCTGGATTAATTGTTTCATGTGTTCCATTTACTCTCCTGGATTAATTGTTTCATGTGTCCCATTTACTCTCCTGGATTAATTGTTTCATGTGTCCCATTTACTCTCCTGGATTGTTTCATGTGTCCCATTTACTCTCCTGGATTAATTGATTCATGTGTTCCATTTACTCTCCTGGATTAATTGTTTCATGTGTTCCATTTACTCTCCTGGATTAATTGTTTCATGTGTTCCATTTACTCTCCTGGATTAATTGTTTCATGTGTTCCATTTACTCTCCTGGATTAATTGTTTCATGTGTTCCATTTACTCTCCTGGATTAATTGTTTCATGTGTTCCATTTACTCTCCTGGATTAATTGTTTCATGTGTCCCATTTACTCTCCTGTATTAATTGTTTCATGTGTCCCATTTACTCTCCTGGATTAATTGATTCATGTGTTCCATTTACTCTCCTGGATTAATTGTTTCATGTGTTCCATTTACTCTCCTGGATTAATTGTTTCATGTGTTCCATTTACTCTCCTGGATTAATTGTTTCATGTGTTCCATTTACTCTCCTGGATTAATTGTTTCATGTGTTCCATTTACTCTCCTGGATTAATTGTTTCATGTGTTCCATTTACTCTCCTGGATTAATTGTTTCATGTGTCCCATTTACTCTCCTGGATTAATTGTTTCATGTGTTCCATTTACTCTCGTGGATTAATTGTTTCATGTGTTCCATTTACTCTCCTGGATTAATTGTTTCATGTGTTCCATTTACTCTCCTGGATTAATTGTTTTATGTGTTCCATTTACTCTCCTGGATTAATTGTTTCATGTGTTCCATTTACTCTCCTGGATTAATTGTTTCATGTGTTCCATTTACTCTCCTGGATTAATTGTTTCATGTGTCCCATTTACTCTCCTGGATTAATTGTTTCATGTGTTCCATTTACTCTCCTGGATTAATTGTTTCATGTGTCCCATTTACTCTCCTGGATTAATTGTTTCATGTGTCCCATTTACTCTCCTGGATTAATTGTTTCATGTGTCCCATTTACTCTCCTGGATTAATTGTTTCATGTGTCCCATTTACTCTCCTGGATTAATTGTTTCATGTGTTCCATTTACTCTCGTGGATTAATTGTTTCATGTGTTCCATTTACTCTCCTGGATTAATTGTTTCATGTGTTCCATTTACTCTCCTGGATTAATTGTTTTATGTGTTCCATTTACTCTCCTGGATTAATTGTTTCATGTGTTCCATTTACTCTCCTGGATTAATTGTTTCATGTGTTCCATTTACTCTCCTGGATTAATTGTTTCATGTGTCCCATTTACTCTCCTGGATTAATTGTTTCATGTGTTCCATTTACTCTCCTGGATTAATTGTTTCATGTGTCCCATTTACTCTCCTGGATTAATTGTTTCATGTGTCCCATTTACTCTCCTGGATTAATTGTTTCATGTGTCCCATTTACTCTCCTGGATTAATTGATTCATGTGTTCCATTTACTCTCCTGGATTAATTGTTTCATGTGTTCCATTTACTCTCCTGGATTAATTGTTTCATGTGTTCCATTTACTCTCCTGGATTAATTGATTCATGTGTTCCATTTACTCTCCCGGAGAGTGCAGGACGACTTATATGTCCACGTGGCTTTTTGTTGTGTTGAGAATGAAAGCAGAGTTATTGCCCATACTTTTAGACCGATGAGCTGATTGTTCAGATGAGAGGACACTCCATTTCTTCCACTATAACTATTAAAACGCTCCCCTTTCAGATCTTGTGATCTATAGGGCAGATGATGTTAAGATCATCTGTCTCTTTGGCTAACGGATAACGAGGGTTGTCATGTGGCCAGCACAACGACCAACCGCCTTCACTTTTCCCAAAGTCAGCTACCCATTAAAGTTGGTGGACTCAGGAGCACCCTGAAAATCCCGAAATTAAAAATCAAAGTCTTTACCAAGATTCAGGCCCAGGACCCCAGGTTCTGAATCCAATCGTTTAACTGCTCAGCCACAGCGCCTCCTATTATGCCTATAAGCCATATTTAAAAAAAAATATTTAGATATTTTACTTAAAGTATATTTGTTTTTCTTATGTACGCTCTCCCAATTGGGCATTCTTTGTGACGCCCTTGACATTTCATCCACTCTGATACCGCCGCTGTAACATCGTTCTTCCATTTCAGGTTAAAACTCTGGTTTCGGTGACGTCTGCTACTAACTAGCTTGGAGTCTGCATTCTTTAGTAGACAATAAAATAGCCTGAAAAAAAAAAAAGAATTCAAATCATATACACAGTACACACACACACACACACACACACACTCACTCACTCTCTCTCTCTCTCTCTCTCTCTCTCTCACACATACACACACACACATACACACGCACGCACACACATACATACACACACACACACACACACACAAAAGCCATAGAAAAATGAGAAATGTGTTTTATTTGCAGTTTCCATTCTTCCACTGCAACAAATCCACAGGGGCAATAAATCTTGATGTATGTCGAGATGGACTCTTTATGTTCTTTCTATAAGTTAATAACTCTGATCTACATTGTTCGAAGCTCGTAAATTACGAACTGTACGATCAGAGAACAAAATCCTAAGACTTTACAAACAGCAAAAAAAAAATATATATAATCCGGTCAGAAAGTTCTCGCTACAGGAGAGGGAGGACATATGTAATAAATCAATATGTGACGCAATATTAAGAGAGTAGCTTGAATACGTATTGTTACATATTACTGTAGTTCTCCTAACACTAGTCTTCATTCGTAACACTATTCGCATACTAGGGCGTAATAATATAACCTGTAGACAGTCGAACTAATATATTCCTAGACTACTTTATACAAATATAATCTCCATCTAGGCCATGACAATATAATCTCTACATAGATCAAAACACAAATCTACGGGTCTAAATGAGCTTTCAAAACAATGTTCAACTAATGAACACATAGATCTAGAGGGGGGAGGAGGAGGGGGAGAGTCCAACACATTCAATACATTAGTTCACGAACAACAGATAAATATTTTAAATATGGCCTTGATAATTTAACAAAATCATAAGAAAATAACCAACTAATAATTTGATGATCCAGTGGGCGAACCAGATGATTCAGTGGGCGAACAAGATGATTCAGTGGGCTAACTAGATGATCCAGTGGGCTAACTAGATGGATAGATATCATAGTAGACTAACCAGATGAAGCAGTGGGCTAACTAGATGACTAGATGACCTAGTGGACTAACTAGAATAGCTAGATGATCAGTAAATTTGGGAGCCAATTAAAAAGAAAGCTTCGCTTTACGTAAATTAAAGGAATGGAAAACTTGACCTAACCCAAACCTACAACCTAACCCAAAGCTACAACCTAGCCCAAAAGCTACATCCTAAGCCAAAGTTATACCTACGCCACAAGCTACCCTCCCCTAAAGCTACACCGTTCGCCAAATGTACATTCAAGCCATGACAAATCAGAACCTACGCCAATATAAACTACACCTTACGCCACGACAAGCTACACTCTACGCTACGACAATCTACACCCTAAGCCATAAAAGCTACACCCTACGCCACGACAGCTACACCATACGCTAGGAAAGCTACACTCTACGCTACGACCAACTACACCCTAGCAACGACAAACTACACCCTAGGCCATAAAAGCTACACCCTACGCCACGACAGCTACACCATACGCTAGGAAAGCTACACCCTACGCCACGACAGCTACACCATACGCTAGGAAAGCTAAACCCTACGCCCTACACCAAAGCTGCACTCTACACTACAACAAGCTAAACTTGCAGATTGTACTAATTGCATTGTAAGTAGAGCTCAGGTTGCATGTTGGATACTATGCAAGAGAAGCGGTGAGAGAAGTGTTGTAGGCCATTAAGTATTGGTATTTTACCTATTTTGTAGGCCATTAAGTATTGGTATTTTACCTATTTTGTAGGCCATTAAGTATTGGTATTTTACCTATTTTGTAGGCCATTAAGTATTGGTATTTTACCTATTTTGTAGGCCATTAAGTATTGGTATTTTACCTATTCTGTAGGTCATTAAGTATTGGTATTTTACCTATTCTGTAGGCCATTAAGTATTTGTATTTTACCTATTCTGTAGGCCATTAAGTATTGGTATTTTACCTATTCTGTAGGTCATTAAGTATTGGTATTTTACCTATTCTGTAGGCCATTATGTATTTGTATTTTACCTATTCTGTAGGCCATTATGTATTTGTATTTTACCTATTCTGTAGGCCATTAAGTATTGGTATTTTACCTATTTTGTGTTCCTTGAAGACTGTCTCTTTATCTGTCTGTCTAAACTGTTCAAGATCCCACTGAAAACAGAGGCCAAGCAACAGGGCCCGCAGTACTCCTCATTAAAAGTCCTGTTACCGTCATCAGTTATCTGAATAGTCCTAGATCTATCTGACGATATATCTATCGCTCACACTGTGGGGAGATAAGCTAAGATTTAAAAAGAAAAAGGGGTTTACATTATAACAGCGGTTCTCGTGAAAATTTCAAGATTCAAAGACCACTGAAAGAAACCTACATTTATCCTAATCTCAATCCAGCACAACTAATAGTAAGCCCCTGGCATAGAACCACTGAACAGGTGTTCAATAGGAGCAAACAGCTAAGAAAAGGATCAAGGTTCACAGGGGTAGCAGTGACAACAGAATGGGAAGCATTGCGTTGCAGTTAGGAAATATTTGCTACTCACGAATGGAGATGTCGGACAGGCTGAGAATGGGGTTGGAGAAGGTGTTTGCGATAACTTCACTAACAAGTAGCAGGTGGGTAATGGAGACTTGCTTGTTGGAGAATGGTACGAAGAGGAGGAGAGGGGCTTAAGGGGAGCAGCTACAATAGTTTGATAACTCTGTTGATCTATTTTACTAATGCACAAACTATGGCCAGCGTGCCTTATGGTGCTGTGCTATCCGGCCTTCTGCCAATCATGCATAGGTCTAATGAAACCGCAGAGGCTTGTGGTTGTTCTTTTTTCCTGGTGTCGCGGCATGTGACATATTTAGTCATTTTTATTACGTCACTTCCTGCTAAGTTTTTCACTAAACAAGGAACAATGAAGTAATACATAAGCATTTCACAATTAGGAAGTTCAATCAAATATTCTAATAATTTAGCGCTAGTAAATATCAATTTAGTACAAGTCTTTGCCCGAAACAAAATCAAACTTTTGCTCGAGTCAAATTGACAAGATTAACTCGTCTCACGATCCTTGAATTAAATGGCTTTCTGGTCGTGCGATATGCGCACTGACTATCTTCTCGATGGTTTCGGGTTTACACTCTACCCGTCGCCTATCTTTGCCGTCCTGCCTAGGATGTAATTGTCCTCCATGTGACATATTTAGTCATTTTTATTACGTCACTTCCTGCTAAGTTTTTCACTAAACAAGGAACAATGAAGTAATACATAAGCATTTCACAATTAGGAAGTTCAATCAAATATTCTAATAATTTAGCGCTAGTAAATATCAATTTAGTACAAGTCTTTGCCCGAAACAAAATCAAACTTTTGCTCGAGTCAAATTGACAAGATTAACTCGTCTCACGATCCTTGAATTAAATGGCTTTCTGGTCGTGCGATATGCGCACTGACTATCTTCTCGATGGTTTCGGGTTTACACTCTACCCGTCGCCTATCTTTGCCGTCCTGCCTAGGATGTAATTGTCCTCCATTGTGAAACATGTTGGTCTACAAAAAGGAAATACATACAAAAAAGAGAAACAATCAGATTCGAACTCCTGCCTTCTAACAAATCATTATTAATTTTAAACACGTCACTACAAGTTTTTTTTTTCTTTAGGTTTGAAACCTCGACATGCTATAATCATTCTTATATTTCGCTGCGCATAGATCTTCTTTTAGAGTAATCAGCTGTAGGGATAAAAACTTTACGAGGTAAGGGAAGTAACCAAAGAAATATTTAAGATTCTATTTTTCTTCTTAGACTGTCCTATAATAAATGTTATAACCAAATTATAACCATATAAATTCAAACTCAGAAGCAAGTCATTGACCAGTTATAGATCTTGTTATAAAAGAAACAGATAAGAATTTTTCTGAAAATTATTGACTAGACCATCTCAGATGAATATGACTATTTGAATACCCCTTTTCTTTTTGAGCCTTTGTTTCTATGCTGTAACGTGTGGCGATAGCTCCTCCATCATAATACAGGAAACATGTAACCAAATAGCCTGCATATAAAGTAACTTATATAATATAGGTACTGTACTACATTCTTACGGTACTATATAAAATGGCCTAGTTTCAATTCAAATAAGTATTGTGAACAAAAGAGTTGTTTTTTTCGTTTGTTTTTTAAATAGCGCAAATTTTGAAATGATTCCATTTTCAGTCTCTCCAACACCAGGACATTCATCTTGTGACAATTTTATTTTTTATTCTGTATAAACAAAATGTCAGAAACTCAAAATGTTGAATTAAAGCTTACTACAACATGAACACAAAGTAGAACACTAGACACATACCTAGAGACCACACTTAGGCATCAAGCCTAGGAACAACAGCCAGGCACCACACTTAAGTACCTGACCTGGACACCACACTTAGACATCACACCAAGACACCACGCACAAACACAACATTTATAGATAACACCAAGGCATGACATCTAGACACCACATCTAGAAACCACAACTGGACACAACATTAAGACTTCACACCAAGACACCACACCTGGAAACCGCATTTACTTATCCAACTATGACACCACACTTAGACACCACTCTTAGACAACACACTTAGACATCACACTTAGACACCACACATAGAAACCACACTTAGACACCACACTTAGACACCACACTCAGACATCACACTTGGGCGCCATACCAAGACACCACATCTAGACACCAGACCTGAGCGTCACACTTAGACATCACTTTTAGACACCACACTTAGACACCACATTTATGCACCATACAAAGAAGACCACATGAAGACACCACACCAGGACACAGGGATCACAACTAAGCCGAATCACACTTTACACTTTCAATAAACAAGAGCGGGAAAATAAGACAGTAGTAAAATATAACTTCATTCTAAGTCTTTAAAAAAAATTGATATCTTATCACATCCTCGTCCAGATGTTTGTTCCCTACCCCCCCTCTCTCTCTCTCTGTTTCCCACACATCCATGCACATCCACTGTATGGCACATTCACACACATAGTTCTACATTATTTCACATAGAGAGGAACATGTTGTATTTGTATTTCTACTTTCCAGTTTCCCCTGTCAATCACTTGCGGTACTGGCTCTCAAACGTATCTTTTTAGTTTCTTATGTGATCATTGTACAAGTCTCACAGCGGCTTTGTCTGCAACTTAAAGTTCTTGGCTTCATTGGGGAAGTAACGTATTTGTAATTAGAAAAATCACAAAGGTAAACTATTCCTATCTACATCTCACTGGAACCAATTCAGCAATTAAAAGTCTCTGGAGCGCATTACTTCCCTTTTCCATTTTCCAACTAACTGCCATGACAACCCGTCCAACCGACTATTCTCTCAGTGCTGTACTTACTGCAAATCTGTAGCAGGCAAAGGTGTAGGCGTAGGTAAGATTTCACGCGAGCTGATATAATTTTATTTAATTGGAACCAACTCTCTCTTCAATTAGTTTGAAAAAAAAAAAAAAAGATTTTTTTTGTTCTCGAGAGAACATTGAAGTTGGCAAGACACAACATCTGGCCTTTGTTGTCTTTCTTTTTAGAGAGTCTTCTCTCAACTTGTCTTTCACACGCACGTCATGAAGTTTGGAAAAGTAAAGAAAACAAAAAGCATGTGCACATTTGAAAAACTCTTAAAGAGGGCGCTACAATTACATAAGGCGATTATGATGCTCGCCTGCAAGATGTACATTTGGACCACCCTGGGCGTCCATTACGTGAAGGAAGTCGTTTCTTTTTTCTCAATTGTTTTTTTTTTTTTACTTTCTTAATTGTGTTTGTTGTGTTTGTAGTTTGTAGCTAGGTGTGAGGGCGTTAGCTGTCCATGTTTATTTTATTATTGTATCATTGAAGTTCTTCCGAGCAAAAAAATAGTCCTTTGGTTAAAAGTCTAAGTGAAGAGTGTACGTGAATCACATCTGCCTGATAGAATCACTGAGCCCTCATCTTTTGCCTTGAATTAATTAGCTCACTTGAATTACAGCTCACTTGAATTACTTTTCTATAAGACTTTGAGTCACCGAAGTTCTTAAGAACAAGTCATTGATAGGACAAGGACTTGAGTGAAACAAAAGATACAGATTAAAAAAAAAGAGAATTATTTTGCCATGTGTATTGACCTGCAAGCTTCACTTCCTAGTCCAAAACTTCTGCAGGATAACAGAGGATGGCGTCGAGCACGGAACGGACCCCGTATCACCATGACAAATTTTTCGAGTGCATACCACTGAACAACAGAGCCATCCTTTCTAAGTCAAGTAAACCGTAGCTCGAAGAATTGATGCAGAGCTAGTGTATGTGTATTCCAGTAAGCCATACCACAAAGTAGAATGTACAAAATATTTATATTTGAGTAAGTTTCCAAACTCAGATCAGATTGAGAACAGGAGAAAGTACAACTCAATGAATTCGTTCAAACAAAATGAATTTTTGTTTATGGACATGAATATATAATTTGTTAAGTCACAGAAAGGTATGACATCACAAATCACGTGGCCAGCGGACTAAAACACGCTAACCATTTTGAAACTGTTTTTGAAAACTGACGAACAGTGACACTTTTAGATAGCACGAGAACATAACAACACAAATCACATTATTTAAAAACTTTCTAAACTACATTCTAAAAGTATACAATCATTTTTAATCAAACTTCTTGTACGAGTATATTAGTCTTGGGTTTCATTGGGCAATAAAAAACAGTAACAAAGATTCGTTTTTCTTTCAATGCGTTTGACAAAAACAAGTTTGGACTGATAGCAAATGAATGTTCTGTTTAGGTGTATGGATGTATAGTGTCTCAATAAAGTTTGGACTGAAAGCAAGTGAATGTTCTGTCTAGGTGTATGGATGTATAGTGTCTCAATAAAGTTTGGACTGATAGCAAGTGAATGTTCTGTCTGGGTGTATGGTATCACGATGTGGTTAGACACTTATTTAGTATTATTTGTTTGTATAGAGACGCACCATAGTTGACATACTTTGAACGCGACATTTAGTGACGTCATGACTTAGTTGGGTTAGAGATTATATATGTAAATAAAGTCAATTGGTGTTAGGGCTTCATAGGGACAACGTGATATTATTGAAAGAGACTTGACTTTGGTCATTTCAGTGTTAAACGTCATCTGAGTTTGTATAAAGGTTTGGATTTAGTCACTTCTACTTGTTGCATGTGTAGGTCTTGTTACTTGTTGCATGTGTAGGTCTTATTACTTGTTGCATGTGTAGGTCTTGTTACTTGTTGCATGTGTAGGTCTTATTACTTGTTGCATGTGTAGGTCTTATTACTTGTTGCATGTGTAGGTCTTGTTACTTGTTGCATGTGTAGGTCTTGTTACTTGTTACATGTGTAGGTCTTGTTACTTGTTGCATGTGTAGGTCTTCTTACTTGTTACATGTGTAGGTCTTGTTACTTGTTACATGTGTAGTTCTTGTTACTTGTTGCATGTGTAGGTCTTGTTACTTGTTGCATGTGTAGGTCTTGTTACTTGTTGCATGTGTAGGTCTTGTTACTTGTTAGCTAAGTACATCGATTACACCCGTACAAGAAACCAAGACATCTCTAGAGAAGTCTGTCGAAGTCAGACAGCCATCAACAACTATGTGGATCATTCAATGCGTTAATCTAGTCCAGCATGTTAATAAGAGACTCAAACTCTGCCACGTCATTGGTTTTCCTGGTTGATTCAGGCAGCATATTCCATGCTTAAACAGCACCAGGGAAGAAGAAACTTGTCCTAACATATGAATAAGAAATTTGCTTTTTGAGTATTTTATAAGAAGAATAGACGCAGGTCGCCCACTTTTGAGACATACTGATGTTTGCAAACATGAAACTCTTTACAAAAGTAGGGTCCTTGATTTCAGATGGCGCATACACCAGAAGTAGAGAGAAGAAAGAAGGGTGAAAGTGCTACATCATCTGGTGATGACAGATGGCCAAGGGAAAAGGTCGTTTCTTGAAACTTACAATGTCACATTTGATTAGGTCTGCACCAGACGCTGAAAAATATACAAGTCGCCACTGTGTTTGTGTAGTCCTGTGAAACACTGTGTTTGTGTAGTCCTGTGAAACACTGTGTTTGTGTAGTCCTGTGAAACACTGTGTTTGTGTAGTCCTGTGAAACACTGTGTTTGTGTAGTCCTGTGAAACACTGTGTTTGTGTAGTCCTGTGAAACACTGTGTTTGTGTAGTCATGTGAAACACTGTGTTTGTGTAGTCATGTGAAACACTGTGTTTGTGTAGTCATGTGAAGCACTGAACTCATCCTTCATCTTCGGAATCGAAGACATTGCCCTAATTATTATGTTATTATCATTTCAATATTATTTAAGCATCATTCAAGTATCAATCCAGTTTCATTTACTATCATTCCAGTTTCAGTTTAGTATTATTTCTCAATATTTAAAGGTTTCTATTGAAACATAAATATGTAAACATTTTAATGATATCATTCAAGGTGTATCAGGTAGAATGAAAGAACCCTTGGCTTTTCGACACATCTGTTCGTCTAATACATTTTGAGAACCTTTTACTAGATTTTCTTTGGACTTGACCTTTTCGTTAACCCTTTTATCCCCAATGTTTAAAATGATAATTCTTATGGCAGTAGAACTGATTCCCATTCTTTCACCTCCCCTCTTGTTATCAGGCTGTAAAGAGTTAATATTATGAAGTTTAATATCCTCATTATCTACTTTACATTCATGGGGTCAGCTGTTACTCAGACAGATGGGGGCGGAGCTGACAGATGTAAACTTTCATTAACAAGACAACAAAGGCGTGGTGGGGGCGTGGTTGGGCCGTCAACTAGTTCCTCCCAGCTTTGATGTCTACTAATTACCCAGATCTTTTAATAACATTTTTTTTCGCTTTGTGTTATGTACACGTTGTGTTCAGTTTCTAGTTTGGCTTCAGACAAATGAAACAGAACAATAAAAGAAGTGAAGAATAAGTTTAACAGACTTAGGATATTGAAATAATTTTAGCCAAAGTGGGAGGGGGGCGGGAAACAACACCGATAACAGTAAACTCAGGTGTACCTCAAGGAACAGTCTTACTATTTTTAATTTACATAAATGATTTACCAAATTTGCATTACTTCAGGAACAAAAGTCAGATTATTTGTAGACGATTGCATAATATATAGAACAATAAAAACAACACAAGACACAGATATTTTACAAAGAGAATTAGATGAATTACAGAAACGGGAATCAAATTGGAGCATGTCTTTCCACCTAGAAAAATGTCAGTTATTAAGGGTAACAAAAAAACTAAAACAAATAAATTCCACTTATCTTATTCATGGTAAACCAGTAACACAGACTAAAAACGCAAAATACTTAGGTGTTATAATAAATGAAAAACTGTCATGGAATCCACATATTGATGAAGCTATCAAAAAATCAAACAAAGCATTAGGGTTTATTAAAAGAAATTTCTATAAATCAAATAAGAACATAAAACTAAAATGTTATTTAGCCTTGGTTAGGCCAATAATAGAATATGCATTCACTGTTTGGGACCCACCAACTCAAGAAAATATTAAGAAACTGGAACAGACATAAAATAAAGCAGTGAGATTCATAACAAACGATTATTCACATTTGACTAGAGTAACACCTTTAGCAAAATCATTAAATATAGAAAGCCTTAAGCAGAAAAGTTTTAAAAGTAAATTAACAATTATAGGCTACATAAAACACTGAACCATAATCTTCAAATACAAAAACAAAATCGAATAAAATACCAAGAAAGACACAAGATAAAGGCCTGTTCCTCGTCCCATATGCTAGGACAAATATGTACAAATACTCCTTCTTCCCTAGTGCTATTAGAGCATGGAATGGGTTGCCTGAGCTAGCCAGGAAAACCAGTGACTTGGCAGAATTTAAGTCATTGGTTAATATGCATGACTAAATGCATGACGCGTAGGACGTAATCATCTTCTTTTTTGAAGTAACGTCTGTATTATATAAGATAAGATAAACCAAGATAAGAAAACAGTTTTAAAGGAGAGTTAGTTTTGTCAAGCTCATCCATAATGATACTTCTGTCATCCAAGGAGGATGCTTGGTTGAACTTGGTTCTGAGGTACTGTGCCTCCTCGTGTGGCTGGTGAGGTCTGAGCCCAGAAATGTTCGGCCACATACTGGACATGATGCCCCTAAGCTGAAGCCTTTATGGATAGTTCGTTTTCTGCCATGGCTTTTAGGTGTTGGGGATTGACTTTCTCAGCGTGTCGGGGATTGACTTCCTCAGCGTGTTGGGGATTGACTTTCTCAGCGTGTCGGGGATTGACTTTCTCAGCGTGTCGGGGATTGACTTCCTCAGCGTGTCGGGGATTGACTTCCTCAGCGTGTTGGGGATTGACTTCCTCAGCGTGTCGGGAATTGACTTCCTCGCGTGTCGCGAGTTCGAATCTCGGTGAAATCTTGGACTTTGAACTTAAGGACGTCTTTAAGTCCATTCAACTCTAATGGACACCTGACATAGTCAGCGTGACATACTTGTAATGATGTCAGCTTAGAGTGCAATATTTTCTTGTTGGTTAGACGCCATCTGCATTACCGTATCAAGAGAAAGACCAATCAGCGTAAAGCTGGCAACCGTTTCTCTCCCTTCCTTTACATGAAGTTGATGGACAATCCCGTTTGGAAATCATTTTTAGACCATCTCTGGGTTTGCAGTTTAAAGTCCTCATGCACAGCAATCAAGACGTCTTGGGTCAAGTCTAAATGTATGTCTCCTGTGACAACTTACGTTCCGAGTAGCGTCTCAGGGACTCAATTGAAGAGGGACAAATATTTCTTTCCACAAAAAGAAAACAAATTTCAGTTTCGGTTGGAAGTCTGAATTTTGGTTTTCACTCTGTGTTCAAAGTCAACAAAATTATTTTATAAGCACTTTAAAATGTAGAAGACTCACCTCACACCAATTGCAGGAGGAACCCAAACTCTTCTTCTAGCTACTAAAATGACCTAACTCTTTTTCTCAGGCAAATAAAATGACCTAACTCTTTTTCTCAGGCAAATAAAATGACCTCTTTTTTTCAGGCAACTAAAATGACCTAACTCTTTTTTCACGCAAAACAAAAATGAACCAACTCTTTTTTCAAGCAAAGAAATTACCTTAATTTTTTCAGACAAATAAAATGACCTAACTTTTTTTTCTTTCAGGCAAATAAAATGACCTAACTCTTTTTTAGCTAATAAAATGACCTAACTCTTTTTCAGGCAACAAAAGTGACCTAACTGGCGTTCTTGAGAAAAAAGAGATGACAATATAAGCAACAAAACGTTATATAAAATGTTGTCCTGCTAGACGGGTGAGGTCCTCTTGTCCTAGTAGAGATACAATGGACAGA
Organism: Biomphalaria glabrata; assembly: GCF_947242115.1. Lineage (NCBI taxonomy): Eukaryota > Metazoa > Mollusca > Gastropoda > Planorbidae > Biomphalaria > Biomphalaria glabrata. Next base: position 20,532,858 of record NC_074720.1, read on the forward strand.
CTCAGCAGGGAGGATCAAGTATGTCATAGTGTGTGACCTGTCTCCAACTCCGCCCAGTCGGCTGTGTGAATGGGGGCGTGCTAACACCAGACATAGAGGGAATGGAAGCTTGGAACAGAAACATTCTTCTCATGGATTGTGCATTGGCTACACCTGACTGACTCCATTATCTGATTGTTTCAGAAACCTGTTCACGTTTTAGACAATGTGAGACTACAGGTTAGATGATGTACATACATTAACACGTGAGGCTGCAGACTTGATGATGTTGACACATTGATGTATGAGACTGTAGGTTTGCTCTCATAATACATTGAGGTATGAGGCTGTAAGTTTGCTCATGTAAATACATTAATGTGTGAGGCTGCGAACTTACTGATGTAAATAGATTGAGGCGTGAGGTTGCAAAATTGTTGAAGTAGATAAATTGATGTGTGAGGCTTATTGATGTAGATTCATTGAGGCTACAGGTTTGATAAATACATTGAGATGCGAGACTTAGAAATATAAAAAATCAATGAAAGGCATTTCTGAACATTGTACCCGCGCCCCAGTAGTGGCTACACTAAATCTGTTAAAGGTAGGCCTACAGAATTAAAAAAAAAAACACGCTTACTGTGAAGACAGCTTGATATAAAAATTATTTGCATAGGAACAATTTATATTTATATTTGAGAATTTTCTTTTTCAAGTTATTCACTTTCACAGATCCCACATTCTTTTTGATAACGTCTGTAAAAGTAAATCCGTTTCCAAATTACTTGACTTCAACGATATATATCAACTGTCAAATTTCAAGGAAAATATTTAAAGCCGTTTTCGAGACCCGAGTTCAAGTTTTTCTCTGAAGGTTCCACGAAGGTACGAGTTGAATAGAGGTATTGTAAAAGAAAAGTTGTTTTTTTTAAATCAATTCCTCCATTCTGAAGCTGATGGTATAAAACACTATCTCATTCTATTTATTACAAGACCTCTGTTCAGGTCGAACATTCGGAGTGGGCAAACGTGGACATGGTTGTCCAATGATTTTCTAGAAATTCGGCAGTCGATGTACATCGCTGAGAAACAAACTAATTCGTTGGCCAGACACTGGGGAAGTTATAGTTTGAACGTTACAAGTTTTCAAAGTATATACAAAAATAATTTTAAATTTGGTTAGAGGACTAGACACTCTTCTACGTCTTCTTGTATATCTGCATGTAGTCTCTTTTCATTAAAGAGCTTAAGAAATTAATGTTCAAAAACATTTTTCGTACTGCGTTCTAAGTTTTAATCATAAGTTCTTTCATTAGAATATTTTCAAATGTAGTTGATTTATACTACAGACATATGGTATTATATATATAGGTTTGTGATTTCTAAACATTCTATCTTATCTTATATAATACAGACGTTACTTCAAAAAAGAAGATGATTACGTCCTACGCGTCATGCATTTAGTCATGCATATTAACCAATGACTTAAATTCTGCCAAGTCACTGGTTTTCCTGGCTAGCTCAGGCAACCCATTCCATGCTCTAATAGCACTAGGAAAGAAGGAGTATTTGTACAAATTTGTCCTAGCATATGGGACGAGGAATGTGCCTTTATCTTTGTGTCTTTCAGAGTATTTTATTAAATTTTGTTTTTGTATTTGAAGATTATGGTTCAGTGTTTTATGTATGATTGCTACTTTACTTTTGAGCCTTCTGTCCTGAAGGCTTTCTAAATTTAGTGATTTTACTAAAGGTGTTACTCTAGTCAAATGTGAATATTCGTTTGTTATGAATCGCACTGCTCTATTTTGTGTCTGTTCTAGTTTCTTAATGTTTTCTTGAGTTGAGGGGTCCCAAACAGAGGATGCATATTCTATTATTGGCCTAACCAAGGTTAAATAACATTTTAGTTTTATGTTTTATGTTTTTTCTCTTTATTAGTATACTATTTTCTCCGAATTGGGGGGGGGGGGGAGATGTTCCTTTTTGTTAATTTAACATTCATTAAGTATTAAGAGCGAAATCGCTCTAAAAGTTGTGTAAAGAGGTATTGTCTTTTTCTTATAAAGTACTAGCCGGAGATTACTCGCGGCCTGCGGGTTTTAGTTTGGGTATTACTAATCTAGCAGATTGGATTTAGATCTATGTCAAGCTTAGCTAATGATCCTTTCAAGTTTATTTCTTTCGCCACAAAAACAAAAGTAGTTTTGCGAAAATGGGTTCACCCGTTAAGCCGATATATTCATATCCATAGACTTATATATTATATCTAGACTGGAAGTCGGAAACTAATTCTTAAGCATAATTGATCGATTTACAGACCTATATATATAGATTTTTATGTATGTAACTCTTTTTCAAGCTCTAATGGAAGTCGCCCCAATCAATCTTTTCTGTCTTGGAAAAGTTAAGATCTTTAGTTTTCAAAGTTAAGAAATAATGCAAAATCATTTTTCGGATTTTCTTTAGAATGGGCTATTAATCATAGAACTGTATATTCACGCTATATGAAACAAAGCCATTTCCTGTTAGTTTCCAATGAGATAATGTTTCAAAAATCCTAGATAATTCATGTTGATTTAAATAGATTGATTACCTAGATCTTTCTAGATTATGTATCTAAAAATTGCAAAATAATAATAATGAGACGAGAATACTCTTATTTTTGATGTTCAATTACTAGATCTAGATCTAAAAATAACGTTACATAGGTTAGGGCTGAAAAAAAAACTTTACTTCTCATAACTACTTTACAAAACAACTTTTTAAAAAATTTTCAAGACATTTTTTGTAGTGTTAAAAAATCTCTATGTCCAGTCTAGCTCTAGTCTACTGTATATATAAGTCTAGGGTCATATCTATTCAAAACGAAAGAAGCGCGAGATGAATGAAACATAAAGTGCAATTAAAACGGGTTTACCCGATTTGTTCAATAAATGGGATTATAAAGTACGTCACTTCTAACTACGTAGATATAAGGAACGAATTTATGTAAAAAATACTTTTGAAACACAGATTTGAAGGTTAATTTTATTAAATAATGAAATCAATAGACTAAAAAACTATCTATGTAATGTGTAGTTTTAAAAATTAGATCTAGATCTAGTCAGGTAAACATGGTAAACATGGCCTAGATCCATGAAATAGTAATACTTTTTGAGGGTCTTAAGTTTGGTTTAGGACTACTATACATACGTCACGGTTCCAGTTGGTACCCAAGGAACATTTATGCCTAGTTTCATCAAGATTGGTCAAACGGTTTTTATTTCTTTTCGGAACATCCATAAGTCTTACTTTCTACTTGATAGTCTAAGATTTCTTATAGTTGTCTTGTTTCTTGTCATAATTCACTATTGCAAGGAAACTTCCCAGTGAACTTTGCACAACCAAAGTCTTCTATTTACTGTCAAGTTGACACAAGACGGGCCGCAAATTGTTGATCTACGACTATTTATTTATTTCATTCTTTACGGAATAAAAGTCAAGGGCGGTCATTCTTATTGAACATACATATTGTACTTACGAAAGTAAGGAAAATTTAATTATCGGATGATAATATTTTGAAAAAAGATTTGGGTCAATACAGGGTCTTCACCGTGTGGCCAATTAGGTCGTTTTTTTTTTTTAAACAAAGATATACATAGTTTGTCCAATTTCTAGACAAATCTTTTTTCGAAATACCCGTCAAGTGTCTATCCATAACCCATGACAAGTTTGCAAGCTAATGTGAGACATTTTAATAGTGTACCATTAAAATCCAACTACATATTTCTCTCTTTCTAAATTTGTTTCTTGCTCTCTCTCTCTCTATCTGTCTCTCTCTCTCTCTCTCTCTCTTGTTTTTGTTTTCTCCCAGTGACAAATTTATATAAAAACACAATTGAGCTATAAAAAAAAAATTCATATTTTATTTCAATTTTTATTCCTATTTTATATACTTTTGCACTGAATTTCAGACTAACGCATTATTTTTTTTTTTTGACTAATTGTCAGCATGTGACCTTGGGGTGAAGGTAGTCTATCAACACTTATCAGAGCATTAGGATAGAGTTGTGACGTCTGCTGTCACGTGATACTCTCATTATCGCCGACGTCTTATGAAATTGGGCCGATAGATTTATTCCCATGTACATGTCTGATTGCACGCGCTCTTTATGTCCGCACACGTCATGTTTATCACGAGTTCACGAGGTCTTCTTTATAGAACACATCTGTAGGTCAGTGTTGTCAAGTCCATTACTTTCACTCATTCTCCTAGTTTATAAGAGATCTGCTTTTTGAAGAGACGAGCTAAGGGAAATAATCCGGTAAATTGGATAATATTGTTAAAAGACTAATATATATAATAATAAAAAAATATAATTAACATTTTCTAAAACACTATAATAACATTTTTAAAAACAGTAAATTGAATTTTTCTTTTAAATGAGTTTGTTTGAGAAACCATGACATACAAGGCATAGGGGGCTATAAACTGCATGGATCTAAAGGCCCTGAATTAGGGACCTAGACGCCATGGAGTGAACATAGAGGCCATGAACTATGGACCTAAAGACCATGAACTTGGGGCCAACAGTAAAGGAATTTAGGCAATTAGGGCTTTCTATGATGTAAGCCAGCCATCTTTCTCTCTTAGTAATCTGGTTACGTCCCTATCAAGGAAGTCAGCATCTCTCCACCATGGTGTTTCAACCTATTCATTCTTGCCATCTCGCCACCATGGTGTTTCAACCTATTCACTCTTGCCATCTCGCCACCATGGTGTTTCAACCTATTCATTCTTGCCATCTCGCCACCATGGTGTTTCAACCTATTCATTCTTGCCATCTCGCCACCATGTTGTTTAAACCTATCCATTCTAGCCATCTCGCCACCATGGTGTTTCAACCTATCCATTCTTGCCATCTCGCCACCATGTTGTTTCAACCTATCCATTCTTGCCATCTCGCCACAATGTTGTTTCAACCTATCCATTCTTGCCATCTCGCCACCATGGTGTTTCAACCTATCCATTCTTGCCATCTCGCCACCATGTTGTTTCAACCTATCCATTCTTGCCATCTCGCCACCATGTTGTTTAAACCTATCCATTCTTGCCATCTCGCTACCATGTTGTTTCAACCTATCCATTCTTGCCATCTCGCCACCATGGTGTTTCAACCTATCCATTCTTGCCATCTCGCCACCATGTTGTTTAAACCTATTCATTCTTGCCATCTCGCCACCATGGTGTTTCAACCTATCCATTCTTGCCATCTCGCCACCATGTTGTTTAAATCTATTCATTCTTGCCATCTCGCCACCATGGTGTTTCAAACTATCCATTCTTGCCATCTCGCCATTATGGTGTTTCAACCTATCCATTCTTGCCATCTCGCCACCATGTTGTTTAAACCTATTCATTCTTGCCATCTCGCCACCTTGTTGACTCAACCTATTCATTCTTGCCATCTCGCCACCATAGTGTTTCAACCTATTCACTCTTGCCATCTCGCCACCATGTTGTTTCAACCTATTCATTCTTGCCATCTCGCCACCATGGTGTTTAAACCTATTCATTCTTGCCATCTCGCCACCATGTTGTTTCAACCATCTCGCCACCATGTTGTTTCAACCATCTCGCCACCATGGTGTTTCAACCTATCCATTCTTGCCATCTCGCCACCATGTTGTTTCAACAACCTCGCCACCATGGTGTTTCAACCAATCCATTCTTGCCATCTCGCCACCATGGTGTTTCAACCTATTCATTCTTGCCATCTCGCCACCATGGTGTTTCAACCTATTCATTCTTGCCATCTCGCCACCATGGTGTTTCAACCTATCCATTCTTGCCATCTCGCCACAATGTTGTTTCAACCTATCCATTCTTGCCATCTCGCCACCATGGTGTTTCAACCTATCCATTCTTGCCATCTCGCTATTATGGTGTTTCAACCTATCCATTCTTGCCATCTCGCCACCATGGTGTTTCAACCTATTCATTCTTGCCATCTCGCCACCATGGTGTTTCAACCTATTCATTCTTGCCATCTCGCTACCATGGTGTTTGAACCTATTCATTCTTGCCATCTCGCCACTATGTTGTTTCAACCTATTCATTCTTGCCATCTCGCCACCATGTTGTTTCAACCTATTCATTCTTGCCATCTCGCCACCATGGTGTTTCAACCTATTCATTCTTGCCATCTCGCCAACTGTTGGCTAAAGGTTTGGGTAGAAACAATTGGCTAGTAGTGTTAATAACAAACAGAAAATACAAAATTTTAAGATTTTAAGATAGTTTTGAATTGTTTGTTTCAAACTTATTTTAAAGCTATAAAGGGGAGTGATTCAGCATATGCCACCATTCCGTCAAGTACTATTTCTTTCCCTAGTTCGAGATACCAAACAAAATAATTGAATAGTTAATTAACTAACTGGTTAATTTTTTTATATTGATTCTTGTGTTGTCATGTAAAAGTCTCTGGAGCGCATTACTTCCCTTTTCCATTTTCCAACTAACTGCCATGACAACCCGTCCAACCGACTATTCTCTCAGTGCTGTACTTACTGCAAATCTGTAGCAGGCAAAGGTGTAGGCGTAGGTATGGTTTATGCGAAATTTCAGCTTGGTGTGAGATTAGGTGTCGTTGAAATAACTTGTACAAACTTTTTACCGGACAGACAGACAGAAGGACAGATAGAGTGATTTGTTATAAGCTATGAAAAAATAACATAGACTCTATAGACTAGAGTATGAGTAGTTAGATACTTGTTGATTACATATATCCTTAGGCTTACTTAGATTTGATTGTTATTTTGACGGTAGATATGAATAAAAAACAGACAACAGGTTCTTGATAACCTGGGCTTACACCTGCACTATCGTATGCATGGGTAAACACAAAGACTTCTGGGACAATTCAGAAACTAGCGCGTTGTGTTTTAATCAGACTTTTGGTCATGTCCCCCCTCTCTCTACCCGCCCGTGTTGTTTACGCTCTGGTGACAATAGATTCAGATGTCTGAGGATTTGAACAATCAAAGATCAGTTCTTGGGTCCACGCCAGTCACCCCCAACCACCCCTCATCTCTTCATCCACTCTTTCAATCACCCCCCAGTCCCAGGGCAAAGTTATTTTAATATCCGCAAGTTGACAATAGATATTAAAAATATACTATTCCAAACATGACAATACCTGGCCATGGTCTACAGTTCAGGCGTAGCCTCGAAAACAAGAGGTGCAATTGTCTATCTCGGGGAAAAATCTAAAGAATGTCTTCCCCTTCGTATTGTTCCCATTGTCACCAGATAATTCTGACAATAGAACAGTCTAGAACTTCTGCGGGATCGCTCGAGACAGAAATGTTTACTCAGGCTGAAGTAACAGAGTTTGGGGAACAAGGTTAGTTTGTTCCCTTCACCCATTGTTCCCAGTTTCCAGACCCATTGTCCTATTATCCTGTCATATATTGTTTGAGATTTGTTCAGGCCTGGTTAAAAAAAAAATTCTTTTGTCTTTTTTTTTTTTTATTTCTACTCCGTCGCGACGCACCAGTGGTGCGATACAGTTAAACCAGGGCGAAAAGGGGGGGGGGTCATGGGTCTGGGGTTCAGCTTATAGAGACAATAAGTCAACATGGAGATTATTAGATCTTGCTACTAATGTTGTGAGAGGACACTTAGCGGTGGCTGGGAAATAGCCAATAAGCTTCGGTGCATGGAGGACAGAAGGCCAGAGTATTTGTTTACAAGTTGCTGTGTTCAAATATATTCTTTACTTCATTCATTCCCTTTTACCAGGTAGGTCTCACAAGATGATCTGTTGCAGGAGGTCAAGACTGGTGAATGAGTAATGGAGATGTATCTTGTGGCGACTGATTGTTTTATACAGTTATAACACAGCTTATGCCCGGAGTTAATGGTGTCCACTGTTCAAGACAGGACCGAGTTGATAGAGAGCAGCTTCCTTCCGCCCCAAGTGTCAAGAAGGAAACTACAGAGTCTGGTGTCCTGAAACAAGAGGAAAGAGACTTCAAATTTACAACCATATGAGCAAACACATAAACCACTCATTTATTATTTGTCAAAACATTGACTTGAATTTTACTTTCTATAAGACAGTTTCTCTAGAAACCTTTTAGCTATCACCGACAAGAAATGCATTTCCAATGAAGAACTGTCACGATGACCAAGAGTTTGGGAAAACCAGAAGCTCTCTACAGCGACCAAAATGGAGCTCTACCAAGCATGCATTCTAAGTACGCTACTGTACGGCAGCGAGTCGTGGACTACTTACGCAAAGCAACAGAAAAAATTCATTCCACTGCGCTGCCTTCGAATGATCTTGAAAATCACATGGCAAGAGAGAGTGTGCAATACTGAGATCCTTGCGCGAACGGGCCTTCTTTACAGTCCTCAGGCAACGCCGCCTGTGCTGGCTCGGACATGTTTCCCAAAATCATTCTCTACGAGCAACTTGCGTCTTGGTCAAGAAAAACTGGTCGCCCCCACCTCCGTTACGTGGATATAATAAAACGGGATTTAAAAACAGTGAACATTGATATTGACCATTGAGAAGACATAGCCCTAGACCGCACTAGTTGGAGAGATAGTGACCAAGAAAGCTATGGACAGTGAAAAAAACATGGGCCTAGGCTCTGGAAGAAAAGCGTGTCATACGGAAAATGGTCAGCTCCTCTACCACCAAAGCGAAAGCCACCTTGACCTGCAATATATTTGAACGGGAGTGTCTCTCCAAAATAAGGCTCCACAGTCAGATGAAAAAGTGTTCCAGGTGAACCTTAGTCGTTCTACGACTGAAGGAGGCCAATAAATCTATATCTTTGGAAAAAGAACTACCTGATTTGCCAAACTCTGGTTTGACCTTATAATTGGACTTTACAGTCACCTTCCAGTCCACAGGAAGGCTCATCTTCGACCACGAAGGAGGAGCAATATAACAAATTTAAATACATGACTGATCCAAACTCATTGATGCACAATAATATAAGCTTTTTAAAAAGTATTTTGTTGTATTTTGTTGTTTTTTGTTGGTATAGTGTTTAGGTATATTACATCACTTCTGCACTAACCACAATGAGCAAGTCAGAATTTAAGTATTCAGTAGAAACCTGCTACTCCAAACGACTTGATCCTAATCAGTTTATGCAAGCAAGTCGACTACCTTCCTCTCCCCCCCCCCTCACTTCCCTACCGAGTGCCCCACTTGTGTATTAACTCTACGAGGCTATCAAATTCACTTTGATTTCTTAGCTTGCGAAAATAAATAAAGTGAAGGAAAAAAATGAGGTTGTGAGGGGAACAATAGCCAAGGCGTGGGGGTGGGGGGAGAAGGGTGCGGGGCGACTGCAACTTTGAACAATAGCGGGAACCCTTTGGATATATTGCCGTCGGAACACAACAGCCAGTGAAATTTGAATGGCCGTATCGACGACTTGGAAGAAAGGAAAATTTTTGAATCAATCTGTGACACAGTTATTCCATTTTATCAAAACAGCACAATACAAAAATTGATCTCGGCCAGTTTTTTTTTTTATATTCTTATTACCAGCCAAGTCTAAACTGTTTTCAGTGAACAATAGCTATTTGGTCCATGCCCGCTTCTAGTTTTTCCCTCTTTTCCTTTGTTTGGTTCTTTTGATCGGCTTGAACAGCCTGTGTGGAGATATAAACTCGCTCTATTGTTGACCACGTATCGACGATACAGTATTTCTTACAATCTGAGGGTGGGCGGCGGAAAAAGAGGGGAGTGGGGGGAGGCAAGATACGAAGAAACATGGAAATTCCACTATGAGGGCGACCAAGTAGCAAGCGCCCAATCCCCTTTACTTAAGTGTTCAAAGGCGGCTTTCAAAATTGTCATGGTTTTAGTTTACTTGGAAATAACAAATTTAAATACATTACAAATAAAAACATTCATTACATTACGAACATGGGCCCACATTACAATATAAACAGGCGCTGTATTATAATACAAACAGGGGCCCCTAATATAATAAAAACAGGCGTGTCTGTTTTCAGTGTTTTTAGTGTGTTGTAACAAGTGTTGGCAAGAATAACCTTACTGTGAGATAGATGGAGATATTGTGTAAATTTAGTTTAAAAAGTAGGAGTTTTTTGTTTTTCAGAGAACAAACATCTAGTTCCTTCAATTTTCCTTCTCAAAGTATTTCAGTCGTAATGTATGTGTGTTGTTGCTTTTTCATTTTCAGCACCTTTTTATATTTTGCCATTAGGAATACAGAAATAGGTAGACGTGACATATGCTGACATTCGGGACAGACAGAAGACAATGAAATATTCTATAAAGACAAAGAGGAGCAGTTTGTCTAACTTACAGAGACCGGTGAAAGGAAAATAAATACACATACACACACATAACATGTTCTCCACAGGACAGTTTAAAAAAAAGTACAAATGAAATATAATCATTCCTTTTTACTAGAGAAATAAGAAAGTTATTACATCCTGGTAATGTGTAATATGCAGAAGTGCTCTAGTGTGTCGAATGTGTGATTCATGTCTCCACTCAGACCTTAGAACTGAAGAGTTGAACAGTATCTCCATATTGACCTTAGAACTGAAGGGCCCTTTCTAAGTCTCCGTACTGACCTCAGAACTGAAGGACTCCTCTAAGTCTCGGTATTGACCTCAGAACTTAAGTGACTGGTTCAAATAAGTTATCACATTGACCTCACAACTGGTGGGTTAAAATAAAGAATTCTCTATGGTGACCTCAGAACTTTAGTGCCTCATTCGAAGTAAGCCTTGACGTAGTGACGCAGGTGTAAATGGGTATGACTTATCAGCATCATCTTTTGAAAATTCGCGGTCTCTTATTGTACTGTCCAAGCTACACCATCGTTAAATCTGAGTTTCAAGACAAAACTATTCTCTCCTTTTTAATGCAGCACTTATCCTCCTGAAGAAGAGAATTTACACACACAAAATAAAACAAGGTTACAAAGACAGTTTGTGTGGAAACTCAAAATCGGCCCCGAAGTGGTCTACCTAGAGTCTTCACCAGGATTCGAACACGGGACTTCTGGTTCCAAGTTCTTTACCACTCACCCACAGCATCTCCATATATTCATTTAGCGTACACTTATATTTTTTACAAATAATAATTATTAACCTTATCCATACATTCAAAATTAATAACATGTTACATGTAATAAAGAGAACCTAAAAAAGATTTATTCTTCTTACAAAATTACATAAATTGGCAACACGAAAAAACAACAATTGTTGACCTATTTTAGTAAGGTTGTGAGCTAGTAGAATGACTTGAAAGACTTGAAGTAGGTCTACTTGAACCAGACATTCCCCTCGCAAAATAATAATTAATATCTCCATTGTCATTTGTCGTACAAACTAGACATAGATCTAGCTAGACCTAGACCTAGTTTTAGATCTAAATCTAGATTCAAGATCTAAGTCTAGGTCTAGAACTAGATATAAGTCTAGATCTAGAAATAGATCTAAGATCTAAGTCTAGTCTAGAATTAGATCGAAGTCTAGATCTAGATCTAAGTGTAGATCTAATTCTAGATCTAGATGTAGAACTAGTTATAGAATCTTGATATAGAATATACTACATCTAGACTAGAACTCGTATGAATTTACACGTTTTATCTTGAAATTACTAGACGTAAGCCAATTTTATGATTATAAAAAGTAAGCCTTTTGTTAACGGGTAATGCCATTACTAATGGTGTACTATGCTGTTCGTGTCCGATAAGCCTACTATTGTTTACATAACCCTAAATCTGCACCCCTAAGCTGTCAGAAAATATGTTATTGCCTTACTAATTAAAATTTTGTTCCAATTATTAATGCATTTATTGTAAATATATCTAGATCTGGGCTCTATTTAGTTTTATTTAGATTGTCAAGTGTAGGCCCCTATAATGAGCATATTGTTATGACTTTGCCATGCGCACCGCCATCCAAGATAGTGCAGAAAGAAGGTGCGCACTATCAGTGACCAGACAAGTCGGATGTTGACATAAGAGACTAACGATTTCCGCCCAAGGAGAGAGCCAATATGGAGATGCTGTACTCAAGGCAGATGCCCTTTGTGTTTGTCATGTCTCTCTGTAAATAAACGTCTATGTCCTCGTTGAGTTGCCTCCCTTAAGTTATTACAATTGGTGTCAGAAGTGGGATTATAGGCAACTCAACGAGAGGAGGTAGGATTTACAATGGCAGCTTTGAAACGATTAGACCAACTGTCAGTTAGAGAGCTTAGGAAGGAACTTCGTAACCGATATGAGATAATTGGTGGTACCAAGGAGGTGCTTACAGCTCGTCTCCGGCAAGCCTTGATAGATGAAGACGAAGATCCAGATACCTACTTATTTGAAATTGAACCGGAGATTTGTGAGCTTATTGGCAAGATAAATGAAGCAATGTGTGAACAAATTAACAGTATGGGGAACAAGGTAGATAAAATGGTGTCTCGAATGAAAGAAGGGGTAGACTCGTTGGTAAAGGAGCAGTTGCCTGTAGACTCGTTGGTCAAGAAGTTGCGTGGTCAAGACTGTGGTTGCACAAACAGTGGTGACGGAGACGCTGGGGATTTGAGCGCCGTCTGTGTCTGTGTTGTGGGCAAGTCTTGTGGTTGTGACTTTCAAGACGAGAAACGTGATGGCGATTGCTGTGATGATCTCAACGGGATGTACCGAGTCGAACGGAAGGAGACAAATGAAGTATTTGTTCCTGTTGTACCTGTTACCAGTACCTTAACTGAAGTCTGTTATGTGCCTGAAGCGTTTGTTCCTGTTGTACCTGTTACCAATACCTCAATGAGCCGGACAGATCAAGACAACGTTGGGTCTGCGTTCGAGCCTGTTGCTGTGGACTTTAAAGACCTCTGCCTATCTGCCGGTGCTCACGAGGGAAATTCGAGGCTTGACAACAGCATCCAGAAGTTTAGCATGAACTGTACGTGCGGCGCTTCACACATAGAATTTAGATGCCAAGAAAACCACCAACAGCGCATATGTACTTCTACCATCATCATCGACATTGGCATAGATGAATGTCAATCAAATCACTCTAAATCTGAGCTGTCAAGAGAAATACATTTTCCACTTGAACCTGAAGAGACCTATCTTCTGGACGTAAGACTGTTGTCTGAGGATGACTTCGGTGCATTGGACTTTGCTTGCAACGTGGCTGCAAGCGAACCTGAAGCTCCCTTGAGAGGCGTCTGTCGGGAAGGTCTGCTGAGACAGCGTGTCCGATCAACGGCTGTGCTGAAGAAAACAGTGCTCGACCCTATCTCTTTGTGTGGCAAACGGCCACGTCATTATCGCAACAACAGCCTGGTCAACTGGAGAAAGAGAAAGCGGCACTGGAGGAAAACAATGCGGATGGCCTCGTGGGGAACACGCTCCCTGCCGCCTGTGGCTCCCACTGATCGACCTCCACCTGAACTGTCAAACCTCAGCTGCAGTGTTTCTTTTCGGGACGAAAAGTGCTAAGACGGGGGCAATGTTATGACTTTGCCATGCGCACCGCCATCCAAGATAGTGCAGAAAGAAGGTGCGCACTATCAGTGACCAGACAAGTCGGATGTTGACATAAGAGACTAACGATTTCCGCCCAAGGAGAGAGCCAATATGGAGATGCTGTACTCAAGGCAGATGCCCTTTGTGTTTGTCATGTCTCTCTGTAAATAAACGTCTATGTCCTCGTTGAGTTGCCTCCCTTAAGTTATTACAATATGTTAACACTGCGCGCTATAAAAGTAGTTCTTTATTTTTTAAACTTATAACTAAATGAAGTTCGTATCATATTAAAAAAAACAACAACAACATTTGAATCATTTGAAACATTTCAATGAGTTAGTTAATAAATGGAAAATATATTTTATAATGAACCATTGACACTTTTACCATTGTGTCCTTAGATGCAGTTTTTGTACCAATGCGCGAATCTATGAATGAAGCTTGAGTTTTTAATGAAGAAGTCCATGAACTTTTTTTTTAAAGTTACCTCCCCTGAAATTTTTCACTAAAAAGCGGTGTAATTTTTTAAAAAATCTGCTTGCATATATAATTAAAAAATTAGATGGTTCACTTTCGGAAATGAAAAAAGTAGCCGTTGCATCAGAACTTTGAATGATCTAAAATATCAAGATGTCCGATTTTCATTTTCTCTTCTAGTTTCTGAGATATAAACGGGACGGACGGACAGACAGGCCACACAAAACTAATAGCGTCTTTTCCCCTTTCGGGAGCCGCTAAAAAAACACAAAATTAATTAATTTTGAGGTCGCTAAAAATGGCAATTTCTCTTTCAAAATTATTTAAAGGGGATACTACAGTAAAAGTTATTTCTCCTTAACGAATATATGTCAGTGCCAGAGAAAGATCAATCATTCTAACAATTATAAATATAGACTCCTCCTCCCTGCTCCCTATATTGTAATTGGACCTAACAATCAAAGTGAAACCATAGCAGATTTCGTAACAATTTATTTCAGGCATTGATACACTCGTGAATGGTCAAATCACAACGTATTGTTTCCAGGCATTGATACAACAAAAAAGTAGTCCCAGCACCCAGTTGAACATTTGTGTTTTAAGTGCTTCCCATCGTTCGGGGCACTCTGGAGAACAATGGACACTCCCGGGCCCACAAAGTGGTCGTGGCCAGATCAAGTCAATCAATGACCACTCACCACAGCATCACAGCAGCCAATTTGTTTGGTCTCCAGGGAACGTTTCACACCTTGTGAACAATGGACAGGTTATTGTGTCCTTCAGAAGTACACGTACACACAAGCAGAAGGCGATGTAAGGGCGTGTCCTCCAAAGTGTAAATACGACAATACAGAAAGTTAGGGAAAGAAAAAAACTAAAGACAGTGCAACTTTGGATTAGTTTTAATGTGTGACTGCAAAGTAAGAAATGGTAGAAAAGTAAGAAACAGTAGAAAAGTAAAAAACAGTAGAAAAGTAAAGAAATTATACTATAATTAGACATTTTAGCAAAGTAAGAAATGTTAATGTGTTGCTACATTATTAGAGAGCACATCAAGCAGAATCTTTGACAATCTTTTCAAAGTGAGATAGCATGAAAAAGAAACATCATCGGATAACAAAATGACAATAATTAGTTCCGAGCACGTCAAGACAGAGTAAATCAGTGCAACCGTTTATGGCGAAGAGTTTTCTTGAGTCAAATTAGAGAATTTTGTGCGATCAAGAAACACGAACATCTTGGAAGAATATGTCGAGAATCAATTTTAGATTCAGGTGTTTTCTAATACGTATTTTTATCTTCAGACTTTGTTTTAAAATCTATCTTTCTAATTTCTTTGTCAATTAGCTTGGCTCCTCTAGGGGAAAGATGGTTAATGCATAAACATCCACACAATTCCCGTCCCAACATCCACACAATTCCTGTCCCTATATCTACGTCCTTAACATCTTGATGTTGCAATGTTCACAAGGTCTACATGTGTTTTGATGTTTCTCTGCTTACACAAACTCCAAAGCAGTTTCCTTTTCAAATATTAGCCCAACATTAACTATGCGTTTCCATTTTATTCAATTAACCCAATAGATATTTTGCCAAAGTGATTAATAAAGGTTCAATCATCGCCCCCCTCCCACGGCCAGTGTTCCAAGTTTCGCCACCTGTGACCAACCCAGCTCTTGGCCAGCAGCAATATGACACCGCCTAGTGTGGCGGCCCTCTTTGGGCATACGGACACTCACACAAAACAACAATAATCTTCAGCCTGATTGAGTTCTTTTCTCTTCCATTGTTTCGATCTTCGCCTCCGCGGACAATAACGCCTATTGTTGATGGCGGCCCTCTCACGTTGGTCGGTATCGATTGTTGCTGATCAATTAACTCCAGATTAGTGAATTAGTTAAGAAAACCACCAGTTGCTCTTTGTAGCTGGTCATTAAGAGAGCCAGTGACGTCAAAGATTCGCCCCCAGTTACTTCAAGTGTTCAAGCGCTCCTGCCCCATGTAGCCCTTATGGTTTCACTTTTCAATCAAGTCATTGGTACATTCAATACAAACTACTCATTAGTGCACACATTTCTAATGTTTAAACATTTTCGAAGTGATAGATATTCAAATATTCAATTTAATTTTAGATTTTCATGGCGTTTGCAACTATTAATGGTTTCAAATAACAAGACATCAAGCCATTTGATAGGTATTAAATGTGGTCAGGGCCGAATTCGAGGCAGGTCAGGCGAAGCTACTGCCCTGAAGAGTCCACAAGAAAGAGGCTTCCACAAAAGGGATTTTAACAGTCTCAAAATATATTATGTAACTTTTAAGTTTTTTATCAAACATTTTTTTTTGCATTTTAATGACACAACTTTAAATGTTATGATTGACAAGAAGTGAGAAGAAGTGACAAGAACTGACCGCTGGTACCTTGCTCGTTATATAGAAATGCAGTTTGGCATGTACGTGGGTCGACCCAGGGCCTAACACTCCAGAAAATCAAAACTATAAGAAATGTTTTACTCTATGACTTCGTTCTGAAATATGACATGCTTTTAGATATTAGTTTCATTATTAATAAGTGGATTCTTATTAACGCTTTTGAAAAAGTGGAGGGCACTCCACAAATTTTCTGTCACAGGGCCTTCATTGCTCCATACTTACATCCGGCTCTGAATCTGGTAAACAAAGCATGATATAATATATACATCTTGATTGTGTTTTAGATTTAGCAATTCAAAAAAGTTTCCTTATGTTTATCAGCACAATTCAATAATTCGCTGATTAATGTTGGCTTTGTGGATTATTTTAAATGTGTCTCTAGATCTAGCTAATTTAAAGTCTGCCTTCTTGTATGTACCTGAGATGAACTACCATTGATGGCAAGGCTGGAAGGATCTCTTGTATGTACCAAAACATGTCAAGAAAACGTAATTGAAATTAGTCGAATTGTCAAACAAGATGGTGTTTCCTTATGTTTCTAAAACTTTGGGGTGACATCCTCGCAATGAGTCACATTTGAAGATTGTGATGTCAAACCATCTCAGTGGGTAGCTAGAGTGGGGGAAGGAGGGGGGAGAATTTGAAAATCCCCCCGGGCCCCCACTTGAGAGAGCCACCATATGAGTGGGTTTTTTTTTACTTTAAAAATTAAATGTTAAGCAAAATGCAGGGGCCTCCAAAAGGTCAAGCCCCCCGGGCCCCCAAACGATGGAAAATTCCTAGCTACGCCTCTGAACCATCTGTTAGGGAGTTTTAAGCTCAAAACTTTTTTTTAACTTAAAACTCCATTGCCTACGCTCATAGAATTTGGTTTAATATTGAAGAGGGGGACTTAACCTCAAAACTCGCTGGAGTGAGGTCTTAAAGTTAAAACCCTCTGGAGGAGGGATTGTAAACTCAGAACCCCCTTATCTACGCTCATAGAATTTTGAGGTTGTAGTTGGCTTTAGTTTTATATTGAACAAAGGGGTTTTAACCTCCAAACCCACTGGAGAGGGGTTTTAAAGGCAAAACCCTCTGGAGGAGTTTTAAACTTAAAACATTGGCTGCTCTGGGGAAAGTGATGGTTTCACATTAATATCTCCTTTATAATAAACAAAATTAAAGCGAAAAAAAAAGTCACAAAATTTCATTCTGGTGGGGGGGGGGGGGTCAAATTCCACAGCCTACGCCCATGTTTGTATGTGTGCATTTGTATGTGTGTGTGTAAGCAGAAACTGTGAGAAGTTGCTAGGCATTTATAAATTTTAATAAATTACTCCACTAGTATTAAAAAAAAATCAAAAATATTTTTAAAAACTTGTATTAGAGAAATAAAATTAGTTAACTACCTCTATTCATGTTTTGTTGATACAAGTTCTGTAAGAAGACAAAATAAAAAGGAGTTCAAATAAAAAGACATTTTGTTAGCAGATTTTCTTTAATTGTAACTAGTTCAAATTTGTTTTTCCCCGGGTCCTTTAGATGGAGAACAGTTGATGGTTAAGAGCACCAGGTCAGCCTCGTTTTGATGGTTCTGATGACATGCGCTGATCCCTTCCCAGAACTCAGTACAAATAGCCAGATCGAGGCTCACCGGGAAAAAAACAACAACAAAATTGCGAAGGGGAAAATTGTCCGGAGCAGAGAATTAAAAGCTTGCGTCACGACCAGTCCAATCTGCCATGTCATCACCCAACGAGCTTCTCTTGTCATCTGCAAGCCCACATGACATCATGACATCATGGCATCATCTCGTCTATCTTCCCGCTCACGGTTCATTAAGCCAGGAGAGAATGGCATGGTGAGCAACAATTGATGCTGACCCCCTCTGCCTCCTCTCGGAAATATCAAGATGGACATCTGTAGCCGTCTAGAAGAAAAGGGAGGAAAGACGGAGGCAAGGGAGGCTTTGTCGTTTATGGCCGTCAGATCAGATCTGATCGTCTGATGGTTAGTTTCTAGTTGGGGAGAAAAACATTCAGTAAATATGACCCTGAAGGTCAAATCTGATGTTTTGATTCGAAGTGGTAATATCAGGCTTGTTTACATTTAGATAACACTAGAATCTTTTTTGTTGCATTTTCTTTTCTTTAGTAGGGAACGAAATTGTGCATTTGATTTTTTTTTTAAATTAGGCACGGGGAGGAGAACATTAAGACTTATATTGAGGGAATGTTTTATGATAATTCACTTTTTAGACCTAGAGAGGGAAATGTTAAATTCATCAGTTTTTTTGCTACGTCTGCTTGTACGGACAGCAGGTTATTTCCTCTTATGAAGTCATGCTATTGTTGAGAGTTATGCAATGTCAGAAGATTCAGCGTCTGGATCATCATCAACATTGTAAGGGTGTTTAGAGTAAAGGTTTAAGAGGCTCTGACTTCCGCTTTTATTTCATATTTCTTTTTTATACGGCGTCTAGTTTTTCGAATCACATTAGGTCATCAATTAAAATTTTACAAATTTCGTTTTTTTCAACTGGGGCTTGAACAGCGACCCCGGAGGTGTTTGTGGTATATGAAATCGGATGCAAATTTATTGTGCACAAACTTCAATACAAAGCAATACATTTTAAGAAATACATTTTTTTACAAAGCTTATATCAACTCACTCTGTCTGGTAAAAAGTTTGTACACGTGATTTCTCAGACACCCAATCTCGGATCAAGATGAAATTTCGCAGTTATTCCTCTTACCTTACAACACAAAAATCAATTTAAAAAAAACAATTAGTTAATTAACGATTGGTAATTAATTATTTTGTTTGGTATCTCGAACAAGGGAAAGAAATTGTACTTGACTGAATTGGTGGTATAAACTGAATTAGTCCCCTTTATAGGTCGCCGCTCTAAATTGAAACAAACAATATATAATTATACAATCTTTTTTGGTTATTAGCACCTCTTTAGCAAAGTGGTTAGCACCTCGGCTCGAGGATGCGAGAGCCACAAGTTTAAATTCAATCCGTCCCCCTTTTTTTTAATGCTTCTAAAAACCAGTTAGGGTAAAATCCGCCCCAGATATTCCTTTCTTCTCCCCCCCCCCCCACCAACCATTTTCGCGACTGGATCATAGCGTATTGAGAAAGCTAAAAACATGAAATCGCGATCAACAAAACAATTGGTAAAAATATTATTGATCAAATGTAATTACATGACTGATCCAAACTGACTGATATATTTAGACTTCGTACAAGCTTTTTTTTGTTTTAAGTCTTGTACATGATTTTCTTGTTGTAAAACTCTAGTTTCTCCAATTATGAAGTCACTCAGGGCTTGCAAAGATTTTTCTGGTAGAAATTGCTATGGAAAACAAAAACATGTAAACAAAGGAATAAAGACAGGTAGCCAAAAGGAATCGAAAGTTAGAAAAGAACAGGTAGCCAAAAGGAATAGAAAGGTAGAAAAGAACAGGTAGCCAAAAGGAATCGAAAGTTAGAAAAGAACAGGTAGCCAAAAGGAATCGAAAAGTAGAAAAGAACAGGTAGCCAAAAGGAATCGAAAGGTAGAAAAGAACAAGTAGCAAAAAGGAATAGAAAGGTAGAAAAGAACATGTAGCCAAAAGGAACGAAAGGTAGAAAAGAACAGGTAGTCAAAAGAATCGAAAGGTAGAAAAGAACAGGTAGCCAAAAGGAATCGAAAGGTAGAAAAGAACAGGAAGCCAAAAGGAATAAAAAAGGTAGAAAAGAACATGTAGCCAAAAGGAACGAAAGGTAGAAAAGAACAGGTAGCCAAAAGGAATCGAAAGGTAGAAAAGAACAGGTAGCCAAAAGGAATCGAAAGGTAGAAAAGAACAGGTAGCCAAAAGGAATCGAAAGGTAGAAAAGGACAGGTAGCCAAAAGGAATCAAAAGGTAGAAAAAGACAGGTAGCCAAAAGGAATCAAAAGGTAGAAAAAGACAGGTAGCCAAAAAGAATCAAAAGGTAGAAAAAGACAGGTAGCCAAAAGGAATCAAAAGGGAGAAAAAGACAGGTAGCCAAAAGGAATCAAAAGGTAGAAAAAGACAGGTAGCCAAAGGAATTGATGGGAAGACAACATAAGAAAGAGAAAAGACTCTAGTCCAAGCAAAAGACAGACAGAAATTAAAAAAGACGGTTGACAGATCATGTGTGTCGCCCCAAGGAACAGATCAAGCACTCAGTGCCACTAAGTCTTTAAACGTCACTCCCCACTGCAACTCACTAATTATCGTTCACAGAGTCTCTAACGGTCATTCTATACTATCAAAACCAATCAAATATTTTTTTAAATATTAAAACATTGTCTTTGTCATGAAGGACTACTTTTTTGGTTGAATCTGTTTGGTCTTAACTAGTAAGTGCATTTAATGTTTCTAAGTCAAAGTTGCATCATTAAGATCATTAAGGATAAGGTCATTGAAATCTACTATTTCATATTCCGTATTTTTAAAAGTTTAAAATAGTGTTCACCTATTTTCCATGAAATTAATACATTTTTTAGAAAAATCAATTAAAATCGTTTACGCTAGTGCAACAACTCACATCTTAATTAAAATATTTTGCAATGACTGACCACTCTTCTACTAAATTTTGTTCCATAGATTTATGTTTTCCATTATAAGAATGACATATACTGTACAGATGCATATAAAAAATTAAGCAATTTATTTTAGTGTCCAATATTTGAATTTCTTATGCATACTAAAAACCCTTAATTATCAAAAGGAATGGGTAAAAATGTACTCATTCGTTTTAAACGCATGTTATAAAATATTTAAATTAAAATAAAATAAGAATAAACAAATTTTGGACCAAGAAAACTTTTCAAATACAAAAATAATAGCCTTAAGAATGTGTCGCGTCTATTATTTCCCATTAATTCATCCTTCAAAGGGCTGCACTTGATGGGGGAAATAACCGTAGAGAAGATGAAGAATTATCTCTCCATGTTGGGAGAGAGATTGAAGAGCAAAACAATCACCACACAGAACCTGATCCTGCCAAACCACTGACAGCATGTGCCACAAGGTTGACACCCGAGGTAGGACAATGGCTGACAGCAGGATACCTGTCAGAGCTAGCCAGCCATTCACAAAATGCACAGCAGAAGTGAACAAAAAAAGAAGTGGCGGGGGGGGGGGGAAGAGGAGGAGGTTGAGTCAAAACCAATCAATGTTTGACGGAGGTTATAACTTCAAGGTCATTCTAATGACTACTTTGTGACCTAAGCTTCTCAATTATTTTAACTTGTCTCTACTGTAGAGCTTTGATCTGTGTCTGAATGTTGTACATTATGAACTAGATCCACAGCATAACCAAGTTTTGAGCGAATAGTATTTAGTATAGTATTTAATAGTATTTAGTTTAACACCTTCATCCATCCCTTAGTCTGTTCAACTGTTGGGACATCACCCATGATCTGTTGACCTCCTCTCCTATCTGTCTTTTGCTTGGAATAGAATCCCATGCCCTTCAATTCTTACAAAGCTTATAACAACTCACTCTGTCTCCCACACCCTATCTTGGAGCAACTCACTCTGTCTCCCACACCCAATCTTGGAGCAACTCACTCTGTCTCCCACACCCAATCTTGGAGCAACTCACTCTGTCTCCCACACCCTATCTTGGAGCAACTCACTCTGTCTCCCACACCCTATCTTGGAGCAACTCACTCTGTCTCCCACACCCAACCTTGGAGCAACTCACTCTGTCTCCCACACCCAATCTTGGAGCGACTCACTCTGTCTCCCACACCTAATCTTGGAGCAACTCACTCTGTCTCCCACACCCAATCTTGGAGCAACTCACTCTGTCTCCCACACCCAATCTTGGAGCAACTCACTCTGTCTCCCACACCTAATCTTGGAGCAACTCACTCTGTCTCCCACACCCTATCTTGGAGCAATTCACTCTGTCTCCCACACCTAATCTTGGAGCAATTCACTCTGTCTCCCACACCCTATCTTGGAGCAACTCACTCTGTCTCCCACACCCTATCTTAGAGCGACTCACTCTGTCTCCCACACCCTATCTTGGAGCAATTCACTCTGTCTCCCACACCTAATCTTGGAGCAACTCACTCTGTCTCCCACACCCAACCTTGGAGCAACTCACTCTGTCTCCCACACCCTATCTTGGAGCAACTCACTCTGTCTCCCACACCCTATCTTGGAGCAATTCACTCTGTCTCCAACACCTAATCTTGGAGCAACTCACTCTGTCTCCCACATCCAATCTTGGAGCAACTCACTCTGTCTCCCACACCCTATCTTAGAGCGACTCACTCTGTCTCCCACACCCTATCTTGGAGCAACTCACTCTGTCTCTCACACCCAACCTTGGAGCAACTCACTCTGTCTCCCACACCCAATCTTGGAGCAATTCACTCTGTCTCCCACACCCAATCTTGGAGCAATTCACTCTGTCTCCCACACCCAATCTTGGAGCAATTCACTCTGTCTCCCACACCCCACCTTGGAGCAATTCACTCTGTCTCCCACACCCAATCTTGGAGCAATTCACTCTGTCTCCCACACCTAATCTTGGAGCTATTCACTGTCTCCCACACACAATCTTGGAGCAACTCACTCTGTCTCCCACACCTAATCTTTGAGCAACTCACTCTGTCTCCCACACACAATCTTGGAGCAATTCACTCTGTCTCCCACACACAATCTTGGAGCAATTCACTCTGTCTCCCACACACAATCTTGGAGCAATTCACTCTGTCTCCCACACCCAATCTTGGAGCAATTCACTCTGTCTCCCACACCCTATCTTGGAGCAACTCACTCTGTCTCCCACACCCAATCTTGGAGCAACTCACTCTGTCTCCCACACCTAATCTTGGAGCAATTCACTCTGTCTCCCACACCCAATCTTGGAGCAACTCACTCTGTCTCCCACACCCTATCTTGGAGCAATTCACTCTGTCTCCCACACCCTATCTTGGAGCAACTCACTCTGTCTCCCACACCCTATCTTGGAGCAATTCACTCTGTCTCCCACACCCTATCTTGGAGCAATTCATTCTGTCTCCCACACACAATCTTGGAGCAACTCACTCTGTCTCCCACACCTAATCTTTTAGCACCTAACTCTGTCTCCCACACCTAATCTTGGAGCAACTCACTCTGTCTCCCACACACAATCTTGGAGCAATTCACTCTGTCTCCCACACACAATCTTGGAGCAATTCACTCTGTCTCCCACACCCTATCTTGGAGCAATTCACTCTGTCTCCCACACCCTATCTTGGAGCAATTCACTCTGTCTCCCACACCCTATCTTGGAGCAATTCACTCTGTCTCCCACACACAATCTTGGAGCAACTTAAAATTGCTCATAATTATTTCATGTGCCTGACCTACACACACACACACACACAAAAAGAAACAATTCATAAAATAACTAATCGGTTTATAATAATTGGAAACTAATTATTATGTCTGATATCGAACTAAGGAAAGAAATTGTACTTGACAGATGTAGCGGTATATGTTGAATAAGTCCTCTTTTTACTTTGTGTAGAGAATTAGCTCGTCGGTTAAAAGTTAGTAACTAACAATAGAAAGCTATAAAACTTTCTATTTTCATAAGCCTCTCACTGGCACAGTGGTTAGTGTGTTGGATTGAGCCTTCGATTTTTAATTCAAATCGTTTAACTTAAAAAAAATAATTTTGTCTTCTCATCGGTTTCTCTGTCTGCCTCTTCTTCTTTTTCCTGGTACTAGGGAGGTCTTTGCGATCCCTGAGGACCTTGTGATACAGCCATAAGGTTTAATTTGCGTTTTTTTTTTTTTTTTTTTTGTTTTTGTTTTTTTACAGTAATCAACGGGTCATCGTGTTGCTAAATTCTAAAATGTTATACAGTGATATTAATTTATGTTAGCAATGATGGATAGTGTTAAGTTCGGTGTGCAAAGTGAATGTGGAATGATGTGAATGTGGAATGGTGTGAATGTGGAATGGTGTGAATGTTGAAAGAGGAATAGATCTAGTTGTTCCTCTTATTAGATAGCGTCTTTCTCTTTACTGGCAGTGATGATATAAACACAATTAGAGGTGCTGAAAATGAGGTTGTAGAGCCAGCATACCTGCCTCGTCATAGAACAGCAACACACTTGGTTCTAATGTGATGTACATAGTGCACAATATCTCGTATTGACTTCTGTGTTCATAATAGAAGTGTATATGTGTTACTTCAACACAGCACCTAGACTGTACTGTTTCTTACTCCTGGTTATCAGTGCTGAGTCATTTTTATGACTTTTTTTTTTCATTTGGTTTTCTCCCCTAACAAAGATGATGTGTAAACCTGCAAGGCCGGTGTCAAGCAGTTTCGTAACAGATCGTGTCAGTGACACACCCATTTATTTACAAACATTGGATACATACTGATGGGTCTCCGTTTAGATTCTCTCCCTTATTCAAAATGTCCTGTTATGTCTCCATCAATTCACAGTTACATTCTCTCACGCCCCAGTCTGTGTGGATATATTAGTTGGATTGAAACCCACTTTTGTTAGTTCTTCTCTGATTGTAAAAGAACCCTCCTCTAGACTCCCTTTCCCTGGTATTCTTTCATTCTCTCAAACAGAGTTGTCCCCCCCCCACACACACACACTTTTTCGTGTGTTGCCCTTTTGGGTCCGGTTTTGTCAAAGGCTTCCATTCTCTGAGCCTACGCTATGTGTGCCCCACCCTAAGGGTGACAATGGATTCCTTGGACTGTGTATTTGCCGTAGAGTGTGTGCAGAGAGGAGGCGGGGGCACATCTAATGGCCCATTGCTCTGTTAAATATTCATAAAGACAGGAGTCTTCAATTTATTTTTTTTAGTTCGTTATTGCTTTTGTGATAGAAAAATTTTTTTGGGAGGTACAAAAGAGGAGGAGGAATATCTGACATCAAAGTGTCGCCTTAAGTACTCTGTGTGGGTGTCTATGTGTGTGTGTACATGTGTGTGTGTGAAGGGAGGGGAGGTATTTGATGTTCTGCCAACATCTTGGGTTTAACAATAGACCCTGGATTAAGTTCGAATGCTATTGTATCAAAGTGACGCAGTTCAACTTGACTGACTGCTAGTCTTCTGGCAAGGTGAATGAAAAAATAGAGTAGGAACAGATTGGAGGCTGTGAAATTTAGATTTTCTATCTATCTATCTATCTATCTATCTATCTATCTATCTATCTATCTATCTATCTATCTATCTATCTATCTGTCTGTCTGTCTGTCTGCCCGTCCGTTCGTCCGTCCAAACATTTATCTTTTCATCTATCCATTAATCCGCTGTCTTGCTGTTTGTAATTCTGTCTCTTAGTATTTTCCTTTTGTTTGTGCATGTGTATATTTATCAACCCGTGTGTAAGGCATATTTGTTCACACTAGACACCTTTGTATTACAGTTGATCACTGTGAATAGACAGCATCATTGAAATATGTTACATAAAAATACATTGACTTAGTGTACACGCTGTTTCAACAAAACTCCGAGGACTTAGCTACAAATAACAATAGGGCGTAATGTTAAAATATTGTTATAACTCTGCTATGCGCACAGCTATTTAAGCTAGACGGTACGCACTGTGATAAACTAGACTGAGAAGGATGTCAACATTAGGAAGAGAAGAGAGAACGATTTCCGTTCAAGTTGAGAGCCGAGTGAAAAGACAGATTTTGTTTTGTGTACCTGTGATGTCGTGTAAATAAACATATATGTGCCTCGTTGAGTTGCCTCACTTAAGGTATAACAATTAAAAATTCCTATGACATAGACACTGCATCTCTACGCAATGGTTTTCTTAACATTGTTCTGTTTTCCATTTTTAGTTGTTTTTTTTTAAACATTGTGAGATACTGATTTTTTAAAAATGGAATATGAACTGTCACCATCGGGTGCTGTAAGAGGAAGACATGTATTATTTATTATCTTATAAGTTAGAGACGTAGCTTCAGAAGAGAAAATAATATGCGTCCATGTCTTAATCCAGCTATATTTGTTCATCAATGACTTAAAATATGCCAAGTCGCTGTTTATCCTGGCTGATTCAGGCAATCCATTTCATGCTCTTAAAGCCCTAGAGAAGAAGAAACACTTGTACATAGTTATCCTAGCATATGAAATAAGAAATGTATCTTTGTATCTTTCTGAGTATTTCCCTACGTCTTGCCTTTGTGTTTTTTCCATAGACTATATATATAGTCTATAAATTTTTTAGCGGCCCCCGAAAGGGGAAAAGACGATATTAGTTTTGTGTGGAATGTCTGTCCGTCCGTCCGTCCGTCCCGTTTAGATCTCGTAAACTAGAAAAGATAGTGAAAATCCGACATCATAATATTTTAGACCATTCAAAGTTCTGATGCAACGGCTACCTTTTTCTTTCCTAAAAGCGAAAAATCCAATTTTTTAAATAGTTTTTTCATAAAAATCCACCACTTTTACAACTATTCACTATTAATAGTAACAAACAAGGGAGGCTCTTCAGTAGTACAGATAGGTATTCACCATATTTTTAACACATTCATGCAAATGGTTTTAGATTTTTTGTAATTTTTTTTACTCTACAATCGTATTGACAAGTTAAATAAGTTCTGCGATACTAACTACTACATTTACAAAAAAAAAAAATGTTTACTTTTTTTTAAAGAGAAAAAATCTATTTAGTATGCATATAAGTTGGACATAATTTAAAAAAACAATTAATAAGTAGTTTTTCCTATTATAGTGTGAATTGCAGCGCCATATAGCACACTTATTGTAATTAATTTTTTATTTTTTTTTATTTTACGGAAATGTTTTTTTTTTTTTTTTGAGGATTTGAATAAGAGATTTACCCTTTACAAAACAACTAGATCAATTAGATATTCATTATAAGACATTAGTTAGGCCAGATTCACATTTAACTTCGAATTCACTTTCACCTATCCTTTGGTCTGCTGGACAGCTGTGGCACCATACAAGATCTGTCAATCTTCTTTCTCCATTATTTTCTGTCTTTGTCTTTGATAGAAATGTATTCTGATGTTCTTTCTGAAACTATTGAAACTCGCCTTTTTACCTGCCTGCGTGGACCACTTCGGGGTCGATTTTGAGTTTGTGTTTCCACACAAACTGTCTTCGTAATCTTGTTCTAATAGTGTTTCTATAATCAAATGTAAATATTTGTTTGTAATAAATTGCACGGCTCTATTTTGCGTCTGTTTTAGTTTCTTGATGTTTTTAACACGCACAAATATGCAAATAGATAATAAAAAAAAACTTTGTAATCTCATAGTATAGTATCATTGTGTTACATTAGCTCATATCTTTGATTTACTGTTCAGTACTTGTCATTTGTATTGTACATACAGTCTCTACTACCACTCCACACATCTTGGTAGTATAGTACCAAATAACGCCTCACTTTCAAGGGAAGTTGATAACCGTCTGGCCAGGGCCAGTAGCGCTTTTGGACACCTTCAGGAGAGAGTTTAGCGGAACAAATCACTCCGCATGCCTACGGAGTCTACCAAGCGTGGTTCTCTCAACCCTTCTGTATGGCTCTGAGACATGGACACTATACAGGAAACATATAATACTTCTAGAGCGCTTCTACCAAAGATGCTTGCGCTCCATCATGGACATACGGTGGCAAGACCGCACTACAAACAGCGATGTCCTTGCGAACGCCGGTATGGACAGTATAGAGGGACTTCTTATGGTCCGGCAGTTTTGCTGAGCTAAAAGGTAGTCGAAGAAACAGAGGCGCCCAGGGAAACGCTTCAAAGACCAGCTTAGGCGTCAACTTTCCTTGGCTAACATAGAGGAGCGCGCCTGGCTGCATGCTGCCTCAAAACGAGACAGCTGGAGGTCACTCACGAAGACCGCGGGATACACATTTGAGACCAAAAGAAAATCCTCTGCCGAGGACAAACGCAGACGGCGAAAAGAAAATCTAAATCGACCACCTGCGGACAATGGTTATGCTTGCCCTGGATGTGGCAAAATATGTAGATCACAGCTGGGGCTGCGCAGCCACGGGAAATACTGCATTCCTCACTAATCATCGGACTCGAAGGCAAGCCTTATAGTCTCTACTATTCACAGCTGTACAGCTCATCTCTACAAACAATAGAAAGATGATCACAGACTTTAAATTTAGTTTTTAATCTCGTCCACGTTTGTTCAGTGGAACAACTGGAGATTAGGAAATGCAGTGAATATAATATATACCTGTTCTCACTGGCGGATCCAGAACTTTGGAGTGGGGGGGGGGGCGATTTTTTCCAAACCCTAACCCTAACGCCCAGTAAACCCTAACCCTATCCAGAAACGTGCGTAAAGCGTTTTCTTGCACCTTTCACGGCTAAAACGCATTCTCCTGACATCTACAGCTCAATACTTATTCGTGGGGTTCGGGGCGAAGCCTTGACGCTAAAACCGTTTTCTGGCATTCTTCACTGCAGTAACGCTTTCTCCTGACCTACAGCTCATTATTCATTCTATTATAAAGGACCTTTTGATTAATGTGGAAAAATATTCTAATATGAATTTATAGTCCCTTAAACATTGCAAATACAACCGATTTGTTCTTTGAAAAGATAAGATACCTAACACATATTTAGATTAAGGCTTTAGGATCGCTGCCGAAAAAAAAAATTCCATTAATAATATTCAATAAAATTCACGCATAAATTGTGAGTTATAGTCCTAAATTTATTTAAAGAAATATATGAGATAGAGTAAAGGTTGGAAAAAGTCGACTAGGAAAAGATCATCTGGCTTTTGAACTCATCTCAACCGTGACTGTTATATTGAAAAATTTCGTTTGAATTATAACTTTTCCAAAGCAAAGTCTTTCTTAAAATAGTTATGATAAATTCATGTGAAATTACATAAACTATGTCTGGAAAGGGGAAGGGCGGTAATATAATTTCTGCTAATGATTGCATTTTACATTAAAGAATAGGAGTTGGGCGACTCGATAAAAGAATTTACTGTATAGCATATATACATTATATTAGTGACAGATTTTTTAAATTTTGTAATTTCTTACTATAATACAAAAAGAAAAAGTATTGGTTTGTCCGATGACGGGAAGGTGCTTGCATGTATCGCACTTCCACCTGTTTATATTATATAGATATTCGACTCATTTTGTTCACATACTATGATTTCTCCATAAAGGCGGGACCGCGGTATTCGCTCCTCCCCTTCCAATCGGCCAACAGGTGAACGACATAATATAAAGACCGGTTAAAATACAAATAACAAGTTTTAATCATATAGATATTTAATTGATTTTGTTAGAAAGTTGTGATTTCTACAAATTAATAGGACCGCCCCCCCCCACTCGAAAGTTGATGCCATCGCCCCCACACGGCCCTACCAAATCGGCCAAAATACTAGAAGGGGGGGGGGGCGAAATAATCTAAAAATAGGTTGAAATATAAATAATTAGTATATATTATTAACATAAGTAATAAATTCGTATACAAATTATGTGAATTCTATACTAAAATTCGTCCGTCCCCTACCGCCCCCCCCTGGATCCGCCAGTGCCTGTTCTTTAAATTTCGCTTTCAAAGTTTCTGTTTGAATTCATAAGAAATATTTTTAAAATGCTGACAGTTAGAAAGTAATGAAAGAGTCATGTAAGAGTGGTGTAAGAGTGGTGTAAGAGATGAAGAGGTAATTATGATTGTACTGTGACGTAGCAAGAGAGATATGGACCAGGTTGGATTCAACAATTTGATGGTGCTCTTCTCCTGGTCGTGGTTGACTGCCTGGTCGTGTCGTATGCTTTCTGGGCAGTCGTTCGATGGTCATGATCCTCTCCCGTTGCTATTCCCGCCGTCCTGTGGGAGATTTGGGCTAGGGTGTCATTGATCTTCAACATCTGAAACATGGACAACTAACAATACAACAAGAACTTGAGAGATTTCATGTTATTTTTGGCTTAACACTATTTCTAATAGCGACAGTCTTGTTGCTTAGAATGTACGAGAAAAACTGTCCTTCTAAACATTTCTAACGTGTGAAAGCTAGAATGTTCAAAGTCAAACCAAACTTGTCTATGTTCTTCTTTATCTCCAACATCCGAACAAATCTTGAACGTCTGTTCCAGACTAGCTTACAGCTATAATATAGACCATGGGATACAACTCAGTTTTGTTTTTCACGCTTTAACTCCAACGCTGATTACTTCCCATTGATGGTCCCGTGAGACAGAATGTTGTCAATGTGACCATTGCCTTTACCCTGAAGCGTCTACTTTTGGTCTTCTAAAAGAGAACCTTCTCGTTAAAGCTATGTACGTCTTTACATTTTAACCATTCCTATAACAAGATGAAAAGACAATTTTGCAATAGTCTAAATTAGAAATTAATTTTTTGGCTCGTCTTCTTTCTTCTTCAAACTTCAGCTCGAGGTATACATGTAATCTAGGACAATCAAAAGAGTCCTAAATATATTGTTATGACTTTGCCATGCGCACCGCCATCCAAGATAGTGCAGAAAGAAGGTGCGCACTATCAAGGACCAAACAAGTCGGATGTTGACATAAGAGACTAACGATTTCCGCCCAAGTAGATAGCCAATATGGAGATGCTGTACCCAAGGCAGATGTCCTTTGTGTTTGTCATGTCTCTCTGTAAATAAACGTCAATGTCCTCGTTGAGTTGCCTCCCTTAAGTTATTACAATTGGTCTCAGAAGTGGGATTATAGGCAACTCAACGAGAGGAGGTAGGATTTACAATGGCAGCTTTGAAACGATTAGACCAACTCTCAGTTAGAGAGCTTAGGAAGGAACTTCGTAACCGATATGAGATAATTGGTGGTACCAAGGAGGTGCTTACAGCTCGTCTCCGGCAAGCCTTGATAGATGAAGACGAAGATCCAGATACCTACTTATTTGAAATTGAACCGGAGATTTATGAGCTTGTTGGCAAGATAAATGAAGCAATGTGTGAACAAATTAACAGTATGGGGAACAAGTTAGATAAAATGGTGTCTCAGCTGAAAGAAGGAGTAGACTCGTTGGTAAAGGAGCAGTTGCCTGTAGACTCGTTGGTCAAGAAGTTGCGTGGTCAAGACTGTGGTTGCACAAACAGTGGTGACGGAGACGCTGGGGATTGGAGCGCCGTCTGTGTCTGTGTTGTGGGCAAGTCTTGTGGTTGTGACTTTCAAGACGAGAAACGTGATGGCGATTGCTGTGATGATCTCAACGGGATGTACCGAGTCGAACGGAAGGAGACAAATGAAGTATTTGTTCCTGTTGTACCTGTTACCAGTACCTTAACTGAAGTCTGTTATGTGCCTGAAGCGTTTGTTCCTGTTGTACCTGTTACCAGTACCTCAATGAGCCGGACAGATCAAGACAACGTTGGGTCTGCTTTCAAGCCTGTTGCTATGGACCTTCAAGACCTCTGCCTATCTGTCGGTGCTCACGAGGGAAATTCGAAGCTTGACAACAGCATCCAGAAGTTTAGCATGAACTGTACGTGCGGCGCTTCACACATAGAATTTAGATGCCAAGAAAACTACCAACAGCGCATATGTACTTCTACCATCATCATCGACATTGGCATAGATGAATGTCAATCAAATCACTCTAAATCTGAGCTGTCAAGAGAAAGACATTTTCCACTTGAACCTGAAGAGACCTATCTTCTGGACGTAAGACTGTTGTCTGAGGATGACTTCGGTGCATTGGACTTTGCTTGCAACGTGGCTGCAAGCGAACCTGAAGCTCCCTTGAGAGGCGTCTGTCGGGAAGGTCTGCTGAGACAGCGTGTCCGATCAACGGCTGTGCTGAAGAAAACAGTGCTCGACCCTATCTCTTTGTGTGGCAAACGGCCACGTCATTATCGCAACAACAGCCTGGTCAACTGGAGAAAGAGAAAGCGGCACTGGAAGAAAACAATGCGGATGGCCTCGTGGGGAACACGCTCCCTGCCGCCTGTGGCTCCCACTGATCGACCTCCACCTGAACTGTCAAACCTTGGCTGCAGTGTTTCTTTTCGGGACGAAAAGTGCTAAGACGGGGGCAATGTTATGACTTTGCCATGCGCACCGCCATCCAAGATAGTGCTGAAAGAAGGTGCGCACTATCAAGGACCAAACAAGTCGGATGTTGACATAAGAGACTAACGATTTCCGCCCAAGTAGATAGCCAATATGGAGATGCTGTACTCAAGGCAGATGCCCTTTGTGTTTGTCATGTCTCCATGTAAATAAACGTCTATGTCCTCGTTGAGTTGCCTCACTTAAGTTATTACAATATTTTGTTTTACCAAATAAAGTTTTGATATTGAATACACATACCCACAAAGAAATTTCAAAACTAGTAATAAATAGTACAAGTTATAAAGTAATGCATCCATTCGCTTGTATACCAGAGTAATACTATATCGTCTGCAAAATCCTGATCCGTCAGTCGGTTTAGTTTACGCCATAGGATACCGAGTATAGTCTGATTTAAGTGTTTCTTTTAATGAAATCGTCGATGGCTGGCAGAATGGGAAATGGGTTCAAGATAAACCCTTCTCACACACCCGCCTCTGGATATTGATGTGCTCCCTCGATCTATCATCTGTTCTGACACAACACTTTGATTTGCTATAGAGATGTCGCAGAACCTGGACACATTTTTGGGTTCTCTTGCTATTTTCCAGAGTGATTCGTGATGGACGCTATTGAACGCTTTTATGAAATCAACAATGCTGATTATTCACCTTTGTTGGTATTCCAGGCTTTGTTCTATAAAGTTACGCTAAATAAAAAATCTGATCAGTGTATGAGCTGCCTTTTTGGAAGCAGCTGAGAAACACTAATATAATGTACAACCGTTTCCGTACGGGAGCTCTTCAATAACCACTAGTAAAGAAAACATGTTCTATTGAATTTCTAACTTCAATAATTTTACTAACTTTTGATAAAATGTCAGAGACAACGAAATATTCAAGAAGAATAGACGAACATTTTGTTCCAATAGCAATCAATCAATTAGCAACATGGTTCAACAAAAAGATGTGGCGGTAATGTAAGGCCAAGGACTCGCATATAAGAGTGTAGGGAGGATTACAGAACTGTAGCCTTTCAGTTGTGTAGATATGCTGAGTCTTCTCTGTTGACATTCTTAACTCTTTCTCTTCGCAATTATTTACCACATTCTGGTGGAATCAACGCTGGTATCGTCAGTTAGGAGAGAAAGAGTTAAACCTTGAAGTCTGCCAAAGCAACATTGAAGTCTACCTCGTCATCTAGGACATTCTAGGTTGGCAGTTGCTGATGTTACTTCCCAAACAGACACACTTTTTAGGGAGAGCTATGAATTTGTCTTAGGAAAACAACGCAACAGCTTCCAATGATTCGATGAAGAACTAGATCTAGGCCTAGATCTTTAAAGCTCTACTTAAATAATCATATCAATTAATGAATTATTATTTTTTTTTAGTAATTAAAATTTCATAGAGTAAGTCAATGTTTACATATAAACAAGAATGAAATAATTAAGGCCATGAATGTAGACAACACAATCACGTGACAGACAAGAAATATGGAACAACCCCAGAGCTCGTTTTCCTAGAGGTTCGAGCTAGACAATGGTAGATGTTGAACGCGCAGAACATGGTCACACGGTAGGGTAGAACAAAATCGTAGCTCGGCGGGTGGATAAAAAAAAAGATTTAAAAAAAAAGTTTTATTTTTAACATGGCCATTTTTGTGTCCATGAATCATTTCTAGTCACTATTTTGTCTGCTTTGTATGTGCGCAAGCCCTCTCCAGCTAACCCCACATCCATTAAGGATTTTGTATGTTTCTGTTTTGTTGACTGAAGTTTTTATGTTTGATTGAAACCCTTATTTGGCTCTTGTTAGTTAGCTGCTGGAACTTATATTTAGTTAGCATTTACCTTAACGTTGAATTCTTGTAGTATTTTCAGGATAGGATTTTAGATTAGGCCTTAATGTTGTATTTGAGGGACAGGGTGAGGTTTTACGCTATCTAGGTCAGAACGAAGCGGGAGTCAATAACGTCGCAGCTAGGGCTGCGTAGCCACGGAAGATACTGCGTTCCTCATTAATTTTAGAACAAACCTTTTCATTATTATGCTATCTAGATATATTTTCCCTATGAAAGTCCCTGGCGTAGATTGAATGCTCGCAAACTTTGAGAGAGGTTGAAACAGTGGAATATTTTCTTTCCAAATGAACTGTTGACTTTTTGGCTTCCCTTTCCCCCTCTCCCTTGAGAAACTATTCCACAGCATAGAGCACACACTATGTCTCTGTGTATGTGTGTGAGTGTGCTCTCTGTGTGAGCAACCTCTCTCCAGCTAACGTCCAAATAAGGGCATGTTTTGTTTTTGTTGTTTCATTTTTGTCTGTTTTGTTTTATAAGTTTGTTTTTGTCTTTTTTTTTGTCTTGTTTTTACGTCTGAAATCCTTTCTGGGTGGTTTTATTTTTTTTTTGTTAGCTGCTGGAACTTATATTTATTTGACATCAGCCTTCGATCAAAATTATTTTGTTTCAATATTTGGTGTCTTAGCAGGTTAAGAAGTAGTTTAGTTTGTTTTTTGGGTTCACAGTTGTGCTGTATGCCATCTAGATATATTTTCCTTATGAAAGTCACTGGCACGGTTTGAAACAAACTCGTAAACTTTGAGAGGATTTGACACTATAAAATATTTTCCTTCAAAATTCTTCCAACTCATTATTTAAACATTTTGGTTTCTTTTACTTCTTCTTCCCATTTTTTAAAAAAAACTATTGTATACATCAGAGCAGACAAGAGACTTCCTTTTTCTGTTTAAATGAAATCGTTTCAATTGTCTTCCTCAGTTCTCCCTACTTGTCAATGTGTATTGCTTGCTACACAGACCTACTGTTTGGTCTATACGAACATTTACACAAATCCGTATTTCCATGTATCTAGCTGGATGGTTGATGTTAAGTTCAAGATGAACGAAGACAAGACAAATAATTCAGATTGACACTCGGAACAACGTCTCAAAAGTCGAGAGTACAGATTCTCTTTTGATCACAAACTGCCAGCTTCCTTATGTCCATGTAGTGCGGAATCTTGGAGTTTTCTTCGACTCAACCCTATCTTTCGACCCACACATAAGTCAGCTCTGCAAGGGTCTTTATCTGCAGATGCGCAGATTAGGCCAGATCCGACCATATTTAACAACGGAGTCAACAAAAACGCTAGCTGTGGCATTCATACTCTCCCGCCTTGACTACTGCAACGCCGTGCTAGCAGGTATACCTGATGACAAAATAGACAAGCTTCAACGTATACAGAACAACGCCGCACGAATAGTCCTTAGAAAAACAAGACGAGATTCTGCTACTACGCTTATGCGCACGCTCCATTGGCTTCCCGTGAAAGCGAGAATCAGTTACGATGTGGCCAGTGTATATATAACAATGAGATGCCCTTGTACTTTAGCGAACTGATTACTTCATATGTCCCTCGGAGAGCCCTGCGCTCAATGGACTTAACGCTTCTAGTTATGCCACGTTTCTCCCTCAAAAGCTACTGTCCTCGGGCTTTTTCATTGCACGGCCCAAAGGTTTGGAACTCAATCCCCATTGATTTCAGACAACATATTGTAATAACATAAGTGAGGCAACTCAATGAGACACACATATGTTTATTTACACGACATAACAGGTACACAAAACAACATCTTTCTTAGGCACAGTCTTTTCACTTCGGCTCTCAACTTGGGCGGAAATCGTTCTCCTCTCTCTTCCTAATGTTGACATCCTTCTCAGTCTAGTTTATCACAGTGCGTACCGTCTAGCTTAGATAGCTGTGCGCATAGCAGAGTTATACCAATATACTACACTAATTTAAAGAAAAACATTGAGACCTTTCTGTTTAAACATTTTTTAGATTAGTTTGTCATTTCAGCTTTCGTGTTTGTTTTTGTTTTGTTATCACAGCGCCTTGAGGCTACATTTTGTTTGTTAACAGCGCTTTATAAATACAATTATTATTATTACTATCTAGCACCGTATCTGAAAACAGATGAGCAATAGAAGTTTCTGTAGTGGACACTTTTTGTTTATTTCTTATCAAGTCAGAATCTATATTTGGTTTTAAAAGTTTCGGACATGGTACATCTAAAAACTTCTACACTCTCTTTATGAAGTTTCTCTTACGATCTGATGTAGTCAACTACTACTACTCTATTTAAGTGTTGAACCAGTTCACAAGCTTGCAGATTTAGTTGAAGCTTTTTTTTTTTTTATAATTAGGTATATGCTTTAAAAAAATTAGTTGACATCAGTTGTAAAAGTTTTGTCCTAAGTCAAAATGTTAAACTGCTCCTCTCTTCTGGCACTTTGTAGTAATAGTAATAACTCAGTAGACAGGAATTAGATACAGATATAACGCAGGTCTTCCCCCCACGTTGGGCGCCACTTGTTACGACACAAGACTCTTCCAAATAATAAGACACTCTCAGGTTTTACTCTAGAAATACTTTAATATTATAACAAGCTACGTAAACATCAACATTTCATCTCTCTTCCTGTCAATCTCCTTCGGGTATCCTGTTTTTAACATCCCTTCCATTCAATACCCAAATTCCTTTTTTCCCATTCGCACCATGCTGCGCTACTACCGTAAGTAACATTCCTCTTTTTACTTTCCTCCTTTCTACAACTAGCTGATCTTTTCCTTTGTCCTCTCACACAAGAGAATCAAGAGAAGACAACTTTCTCTGCTGCCAACGTCTCTGACAATTGACTGTGAACACTTTTAAAGGAACATCTGGCAAAGCTAAAGGAACATCTGGCAAAGCTAAAGGAACATCTGGCAAAGCTAAAGGAAGTTTTTGGACGGAATAGAATTGCGCATTACATTAGAAATCTGAGTTACAACAGTATTTTTTGTTACATTATTTAGCTTTCTATTTATTGTTTTTATTATGAGGAACTTGTATGCTTCCAGCATGTTCTAGGTACTTCGGTTCAATCAAGTCTAAAGGTGACATCCAGTCTCCACGATGAAAGGCCGACATAGTTGCCACTGAGCTATCTAATACAAATATCTATATTGTTATAAGCCTACATTGCGCACTGTCATTGGGTGCGAGACTGTGCACCATGAGACACAGGACAGAGACACGAAAGCATAGAGGAAGTGGAAGACGGTCAAGAAGTGTTGTTCTTACTTAGTACCATATTCACTTCATGGGCGTAGCGGGGGGGGGGGGTTCAAACCCCTCCCCCCCCCCCGAAATGAAATCCGCCCCCCAAAAAGGGGGGGGGGGACATCGGAATTCAGTAATTGATTTTTTTGCTTTGATTTTGTTTATTTTGGGTGACATTTTAATACTAAACCATCACTTGCCCCAGCGCAGCCAAGGGGTTTTGAGTTTAAAACCCCCTACCAAGGGGGTTTGAGTTTAAAACCCTTATCAGGGGGTTTTAAGTTCTACCTGGGGGTTTTGAATTTAAAACCCCTATCAGGGTGTTTTGAGTTTAAAATATCCTACCAGGGGGGTTTGAGTTTAAAACCCCCTTCCAGAGTTTTTAGCAGTTAAAACCCTCTCTTCTAAAAACAAAACAAAACAAAAAAAAAGCAAACGACTATCCCCAAATTCCAAGAGCAGAGTTAAGGAAGATTTTGATTTTATAACCCCCTATTCAATATAAAAAAAAAGCAAATTACACACTCAAAATTCTATGAGCGTATCCTAAGGGTTTTGAGTTTAACCCCCTCCCCCTCTTCAGTAGGGTTTGAAGCTAAAAAATACCTCTTCGGTATTAAAAAAAAAGCAAATTACGCACTCAAAATGTTATGAGCGTAGGTAAATGGGTTTTAACTCAGTTTTGAGTTTAAAACCCCATTCAGCGGGGTTTGAAGCTAAAAATGCTTCTTCAATATGAAAATAAAAAGTAAATTATGCACTTAAAATGTTATGAGCGTTTAAACCCCTTTCAGCGGGGTTTGAAGATAAAAAATACCTCTTTTATATTAAAAACAAAGCAAATTATACACTCAAAATTCTGTGAGTGTAGTCAAAGGAAAAAAAAATCCCCCCCAAACCCCCCACCAAAAAAATCCTGGCTACGCCCATGATTCACTTATTGCATTACTGTTGTTCTATTATTAAATTAGTGTTTTATATTGTTATAACTCCGCCATGCGCACCCACATCTAATTTTAAGCTAGAAGGTGCGCACTGTGATAAACTAGACTGAAAAGGATGTCAACATTAGGAAGAGAAGAGAGAACGATTTCCGCCCAAGTAGAGAGCCACTATGGAGAGATTGTGCCTAAGATAGATGTTGTTTGTGTACCTGTGATGTCGTGTAAATAAAGATATATGTGCCTCGTTGAGTTGCCTCCCTTAAGTTATTACAATCTACGCCTTTCGTTGAGGTTTTTTGAGCTCACTGTAGACTAAGTTACAGTAATGTTTAAAAACACAAACCCGTAGGCCATAGAAACAGATGACCTTTACCCTATCTGCCCTATAAGCTACAAGGTCTGAAATGGGAACTTCTCTACTTATAAAAATAGATTTATAGTTAAAATTTTAGCAAAATACCTAATCCAGTAATTCTCTCACAAGGTGTATCTTCCTTTTGCTATTTATGCTGAATTATCTTAATTCATAGTACAGTAGATTGATACATAACCAAAGCTTTTTAAAAACCTTTCCATGTTAACTAAAAGATCAACACAGTTCAATGCGTCTATCCCGAGCCTAGATTCTACTCGATCTACCTTCTGGTGGTAGAACGGACACATTTCTCCCGACATACAATCGTACAACTGACGTCTGTTACGTGACTAGAACAGATCCGCCACACGCTGCTAAACACGAGCATGATTAAATGACGATCAAGCCCTTTACTGCAGCGTTTCTCAAACTGTGGGAGTTTCCATTAGGGCCTAGGGAATAATGTATGTTAAGAAAGAAGCCTTTGAAATTATTTTTCAAGAATAGTTGTATTCTCAAACAGTTCAACAGGGTTATGTTGACGACTTGTGTGTGACAAAAAAATCAAGAGATCTACAGCATGACTTCTTACTGAACATAAAGACGATCACACACCCACCACAGACGTAGGTGCGCTAAATGTATCTCGAATATCCTTCGCATAACAGTATTGACCCTTGCTGTCTCCTTCTTTCTGGACTTGTCTTGAGTTGCTACTTTTTTAAAAACAGGAATGAAAAAGAATTTATGAAGCTCAGAGTGCAGAAAAACGCCTGGCTAAGCTTACGACGTCCCCCCGGATCACTTTACTAAAAGAAAAAAAAAGGGGGGGGGGCTAATTTCTCTCTAATACTATTTCCTGTAAAAACATTCACATGTATACAAAGAACTTAAAAATTATTTACAAAAAGATATTGTTATGACTCTACATTACGCACTGTCATTTGGCGCGACATTGTGTACCAGAGGACACGATAGAGAACAGAGGAAGGAAGATGGCCGATGATTAGAGATGTAAACAAGAAGGCCTGAGATGTGATTCTAAGTTTGGCTCTAGATCCAGTTTATAATTGATTATTAAACGTTCTGTTTTATATCACTGTCGTTGAGGTTGATTGCTAAGTTATAGCAATATTTACGAAAAAAACAAACTAAACTAATATTAATGAACATTTAATATGATTATTTGAATTCTAAACATTTTGTTAAAACCCTGCTCCCGTGCCGACTCCAGCACACCGTTCAACATGAGGAATAGACGACATACTGATTCTAGAAGAAGGCATGTTGTAGATCCGGCTGAAGTGATCTGCAGGTTATGGGAGTCTGAACTGTCTGGGACTAAAAGCTGTCCTTCGTGCTACCAGTGAACTATATTGAGGACCTGGCGCGACACTGAGAAGTGTGTCGGTGGCCTGTACTAATGTTTAGGTAGAAAAGGACTCGAAGAACTTAAGACAAGACTACCTGTGACTTGACAGCTGAAGTCCATGTCTCACTGTGTATTGTAAAACTGTAAATAAATACATCCTATATCATGCTCCTTTCACTGAGTGCTTCACTAACATTGACTAAACTCTTGTAATAATCTAATGAAGACAACTCAACGCCAAGGGAGCAATGGCAAAACTCACAATTAATAATTATATTACTGAGCAAGGCGAATATCAACAACTGGTCGTGCGGTTTTGACGATGGACTGTCGTTCAGATTTATCGATGGTCGAGGGTTCAAACCCTACCCGCACCCCCGTCGTCCTGCAGGAGGTTTGGACTAGGAAGTAATTATCTTCAACTCTGAAGGAACATCCGAAACATGTCAAACATTTGACAAAATATTTGACAAAACATTTGACAAAACATTTGACAAAACATTTGACAAAACATTTGACAAAACATTTGACAAAACATTTGACAAAACATCCATCATAACACATTTCCGTCTTGTTTTACCATCCATTCATCTAGTGTTCTTTTGTAGTGCGTTGGTGCGCAATGATATACCCACTACAGGACAGGGAATGGAAATGTTTATGTGAGCTTGCGCTCCCAGAGCTATATTTTTATGTATTCTATTTTTTATAGGCTAGTGCCAAATTTATTATTTGTACTTCCGCTTTTTGTTTAGGTTAGGGTGGGGTGTATAAAAAGTGATGCACGCTGTTTTAAAACAGTTGAGTGGACAGTAGACCAGTGTACGGTCAGTACAGCATCTTTGTCTGTGTGACGAGAGGTCTTGGTGATCTTAAATGCTAGTAATTGTTTTCAATATTTTTATTTCTGTACCTGGGACGGCCTGCTATTATTACTGCTGCTATTGAGTATTGTTACTGCTGTTTTAACTGCTGATTATAACTGCTATTACTCTGCTGTAACCTCTTGCTGTAGATCTAGAATCTAGTGTTATTTTGTTTTTGTAGTGTAGCCTTAGTGGCTTAGTAAACTTAGTTATAAGTTATAGTCTGTTTCTGTTCTTAGGGAATGCTAATAGTAAGGTACTAAGACTAAGGTGATCTTGTTTTGGTTTTAGTTATGGGTTGGTTGTAGTCGTAGGATATTGTAGATCTAGACTAGTTTATTGTAGTGTGTTTGTGTAGATCTAGGTCTAGTGTGGTAGTTGTAGTTCTCTTTAGTTAGATAGTTGTTTTGATCAGTTTGTGTTAGAAAGTTGGTTTGGTTAGTTTGTTAGTGTAGATTTAGAGGGTTTTAGTTAGTTGCGGAGTTCAGTTGTAGTGTTTAGTGTATATATTATTTTATTATTGATCTATTTCTGTATATGTAAATAAAGTTTCATTTAGTTTATTTATCCTAAACTAAAGTTTCGTTATCTTGCTTTCCTTTAGTTTAGGTTAGTATAGTTAGTTGTCTGGTTACTTAGGCGACTCTAGCCCCTTGGTCGTAGACTGAGGTGTCACAGATTGAGCCCACCCAGTAGCGCTAACATCTTCCCACTGTTGGTAAATTTTAATGTTGAGCAGAGAATAGGTCTCCCACTCGCGCCTGCCTGACCTGCTCACATTTATGTACCAATAAAAGCGGAATATTGTGTCCTAATTGTATGTCTTTAAGTACCTTTTCTTTGTTTGACATTCTTAAAAGCATACCTAATCACATTATGGGAGTCTTCAGCACCTTCACCCACATAGACACTTTTAGGGGGCACGATTGGGGTTGGAATTATGTGACTGGGGTGTTTTGTGTTTAAAATTCCTTCTCGGGGGGTTTTAAGGTTTAAATACTCGTCTTCAATAAAACAAAAGTAAAGCAAACGCCAGTCACCAAATACCATGAGCGTAGCCAAAAGGGTGGGCTTGAGGTTTTTTTTTACATTAGCCCCCCCCCCCCACACACACACACTACAATATACAACTAAAACAAAAAACTCATAGAATTTGGTGAGTTGAGTTTAAAACCGCCCTTTAGAGAGTTTTGAGCTTACACCCCCCCCCTCCTTTTCCAGCGGGTTTTGTGGTTTAAAAAACCCCTCTTTAAAATAAAATTTATAAAAAAAAGATCCCCCAACCCCGATGCAGGCCCACATTCCGAGGTGTTCTACTCGACTAAAGGGTAGCAAACCTAGTATTTATTTTGGTCTAGGTTGTAGAGGTGGTAGTAAAAGTTTGAATAACGTTAGCGTAAGGTTCTATTATGTTTTTAAATATAGCATTCATGAGTTATGAATCATAATTATTAAAATAATCACTTTATAAGATGTATTAAGGTCTTTTTAAAAAGAGTGTTTGTAATGTTGTTCTCGTTCTACTATACCTCTATTCAGCTTGCACATTAATCGAAACTGGAACCTGGGTGGTCACGGTTTTCGAAAATGGTTGTAACTATTCCCTTAGAAGTTTAAAAGTTGATGTAGGCCTATATCTGAATAACCAGCTGTTTGGCCACACTGGGAAAACTCTAGTTTGACCGTTATAATTTTTTGAAAGTATAACAAAAATTAATTTAAATTTCGCTAGAGAACTAGAAAATATTTATCTTGAACAGACTTTAGTCTTCGGGTATTTCTGCATGTAGGCCTTATTCATTAAAGTTCTCGAATACATAATAATGAGTTTTACTTGATATTTTATGTAGGCTAGCGTTTTTATACCCGTTTTTGGGCCCCCCACCACCATTCTCTCCGGCATGGGAGCGGGTTCCCTGCAGCCCCATTTTCTCGGTACACATCTGACTATATAATCAAATATTGTCAACTCGATAGTCCCTTATTTGTGTCTTCCCTATAGAAAATGAACTGATCAAGAAAGACTACTCTTAAAACTTACACTATGCTGATTTTATTAAGTTGTGTCCCTTTCAATAGCTTTTGCCTTTCGCGGGGTTCGGTTGTCATGATAATAATTAGGGTCCTGAACGTGTGAAAGGGAGGATGGGAATGGGTTCCGGTCGAAAAGCCCATTTGAGCATATTAATATCTAAGGGAAAGAACCGTTAATTACTGCCATTTACTGCAAATTACAGGATTTAGCTCCCTTCTGCTATAAAAAAACAAAATTAACTTACTAAATGATTGGTTAATTTTTGGATTAATTTGCGATCTGGTCAAAAGCTTATTTGTTTCTAGTAGTTATATAATTATGTTTGAACTTCACATATGTTTCATAAATAAAGTATGCACACTTTTTACAAAAAAAAAACAGACTGACTTGATAAAAGCTTTGTAAAAAAGGTATCTGACGTTCCATGTGACCTCACTAGAAACGGTGCGATTACTTGTAAGTACACGAAAGTCACGTTTAAGAAAGTCGTGTTTATATTTTTATATTATTTCAGAGATTTTTATCTGGGGGATGAACTCTCCC
Organism: Biomphalaria glabrata; assembly: GCF_947242115.1. NCBI lineage: Eukaryota > Metazoa > Mollusca > Gastropoda > Planorbidae > Biomphalaria > Biomphalaria glabrata. The sequence goes on from NC_074720.1 coordinate 20,576,533, forward strand.
CCCCCCCCCCACAGCATTAATTCTTATATTGACTTTTCTTTTTTTCTTTCCATTTACTATTGTGTATAGGCCTAATAGGCCAATTGTTTGAAAATATTCTTGTTGTCGTGTACATTTTAATCATAAGTTCTTTAGGACCAAATTCCATTTGGCCATGTCTGAGGAAAGTCAACACAAAATAAAGTTGAGACAAACTGGCTCAATGAAGTGAGAACATGAAATCAGTGGTTTCAAGGAAAGACAGTAGTGTGTAGGTCTAGTGTGTAGGCCTTTTGACAGCTTTAAATGTGTTATTGTTAGACTAGGTTCAGTAGTGCCCAGACTATGTATGCATTCTGACCCCGGGCCCGTGTCAGCTATATATATATCTGCCAAAAATGGGCTCCCCGGTCACATGAAAACGTGTTTAAGATGAACCATAGTCGTTCTACGCCTGGACAACAACATGACCCCCGAACGAAAATGATTGGGGACCACTGAACTAGATCTATTATTATTTTTACTATTTTTAAACTATGGAGATTGCCGTGGAGACCTCTCTCAAGAAAAAAGATGTGTAAAGTTTGAGTAGAAATCACAACACACGGGAGTTTGGTTTACGTATGTGATTACTTGTTAGGCCAACATTGTTTATGAAATGTCCTTATATCTAAATCTAGATTGGTTCTAACATTTCCTCAAAAGTTTAAGAATGAAATACATCTAGACTAATAAGAATATTTTCAAATACTTTGAAGATCTAGACGTCATTGTGTGTTTAGTCATAAAAAAAATCTGGCAATCAAGAGTTTTGAATTGAATTGGATCTGACTAACTTACTTGGCAGTCGTATGGATCTCATGAACATTTGTTATAATGTTATGTGACATTATGTCAATTTTATTGCAAAGTTAATATTTCAAGAAGTCCACTTGGAGCTCTTAGATAAACCTAGCATCTAGGCCTACTATAATCCATCGCCGTAGATCAAGTCATAATCATTCATAAAAAATTTAAAGGTAAGCCCATTCTTTTTTTAAATTCTTTTTTACTCCTGATCAGTGGCGTCATTAGTGTTGGTGTCACCTGTTGCGGTTACCCCGCAACCCCCCCCCCTCCCAAAAATATTTCCCGTTGGTTTGTTCATTTGCTGTTGAGGCAACTATAAAATGATTGTCATTTTAATTTTAAAAATTCGTTTTTTCATGACAATTTATCAATAATTACAAGTATTAACATGTAAGATTAAATTTAAAAAGTTATATCATCATAGGCTGACTTTAAAAAGCTTCTATCGGAAACTGAAAAAGCTTCTATCGGAAACTGTTCCACATTTTACTGTCATATTTGTAACGATGAATGAAACAATTCAAACTTTCGTAAAATACATAAGGTGCAAAAACTAAAAGTTTATAAACTTACATTTTACATTGTACAAGAACTGATAAAAATGATCTTAAAATTGTTTCCTTGATTTTTCTTCCAATAGACGAGTTGCTAGATATAAAAGTCGTGTTTATCCCTTTGTCGATCTCAAATAGTTCTCAATTAAATTCAATTTTAGAAAGTATTTTTCACGTCACAGAAATCAATTTGGTAAGAAACAGTTCAAGGCTTAGTGAAAATATTTCTACAGATTCTTTAAAGTCCAAATGGCACATGAATTGTAAAAATTCAAGTAGTGCCAGTTTCCTCAAATTAACATATGCTGCCTGTAGGGGTCTTCTCAGTCTTGGTATTTCTATTCAAATTTTGAACTTTGGTACATTATCATAAACAAATTTTGAACTTTGGTACATTATCATAAACAAATTTTGAACTTTGGTACATTATCATAAACAAATTTTGAAATATCAACAAAACTTCATAGGTTGGTAAAATACTTTTTTTTTTGGTTGAACTGATTCAAATCTATCTGCTACTCTATCTTCTAGTCTAAGGTGAAGATCAACATTAAAACAACTCATTGACCTGTTTCTTTTTCTTGAATAGAGCCCTGCATCTTAAGATTGTTCTTTTGATATTTTCTTTTTTTTCTATTAAAATATGTTTTGAGAAGAATCTTGTCAATAACATTTTGCACTAAAGTTTAATATTTTGGTATAGAAAATGTTGAAAAGCCTCACTTTGTCAATAATTAACTCCTTAGTTTGAAGGTACTCTTAGTAACTCTTTTATCATATTTCCAGTACATCTACTCAAAAAAGTAAATCAAGATAGATAAAATCACACAACTGGCAATAACCAAGTGAAATGACATTAAGATAAAATGTAATTAAATGTACCCTTAAATGTACATGCCTTATATTGGCTAGTGCTGCCTTTTTTCTTTAGACCTGCACCAATTTTTAAAGGATTAATAGTGCTCTAATTGCAAGAAAACACTTCAATATTTTCTTGCCCATCGTTTACTTTTTTTTTTTTTACATGCACTCTTCTATGAAAAGAGGCATTGTTCACACCAGGAGAAATTATTTCTAAAGCTCAGAATTCAGGAAAACATTTGGCAACATCCTTCCCCTCCCAGACACTCTTACAGAACATGATCTTCAATATTAAGAACTTTCTCTATTAAATGTTTTTTTTTTCCTAAACCGGAAAGTGCTATAATATTTAACATCCTCCCTGACCATAAAATGGAGTCTACAGACTTCTGTCCTAGGCTTGCTAAGGGGGGGTGCAAACCAAATTGTCATCTGGAGGAGCCACTGGTAAAATTGAAACATTGCTTTAAATGGTGTATAACAAAACAAAACCAAAGTTACTAAACTTTTAACTTTTTTTCTTCTCAGGGAGTAGTGTTTGACTGTACCTTGAAACCATCATCTACATTGAATAAGTTTAAAGTTTGACTAAACTTTGTTTCGAATGCACCTGTGATGTTTTAAAAGGTTGGTTTTAATCTTCTAGTAAATTGCTATTCAGCATGGAATAATTAAAATGTTAGTGAAAAAGGTTACTATTAAGTTGTATATTTGGGAAATGGGTTGGCTGACTGGTAAAGTGGTTTCCTAAGCAGGGGATTTTCAGTCTGATTTTGTAGATTTTTTAATTTTGGGATTTTCAGTATGATACTTAAGGGTACTTGACATTAGTCAGTCGAAATAATGTTGGTCGTTTTGCTGGCCACATAATACCATCATTAATCATGGGCCAACCTTAACCAAATGACATCTCAAAAGATTTTCATAAGTTTCAAGACTTAACGACCTAACTTGTAATACATTTAGTACATGTTAAACATCTATTTTGTTATACATTTCAGATTTGTTTGTGTTACTGACTTCATCAAATGAAGATTCAGATCTGAAGGTCAATTGTTGGTGTCAAGGTTCAGGTACTTTGGATCAATGTTTGACAGAAAAGCCTGAAGGAGTCGTGTGTTTATCATCACTCCTTATGACTGAGGGCTTGAGAAGCTCAAATCTTTTTCAAAAAGCCATGAACCAACTTTTGCTGTTATGTGCAATGCACCTCACTATACAAGTCAAAAGCATGTATCTTTCCAGACATCCTGTTTTGTAAACAAGGCTCAAGCTATATTTAAATTTCAAGTTCTCAGTTATCAAAGGATCAATGCATCATTTGGAAGACAAATCACAAATTCAAGACACAAGCCATTTCAAGAGAAATTTAAACTTCCTAGTATTATCTTTTGTATTTAAAATGTACAAACATCAAATCTTTACTAGCACTATGAGTAATATTATTCTGATCAATGTTTATGTCAACTGTCACATTCTTAAATATAGACATACTTCTTATATAGCCACTTATCTATTAACATTATTTTAATTTTATTATGTCAACTTATTACACTATAAATTAGAATGTCTTGTGTACTTAATTTGTAGACTTCTTATTTCTAAACTGTTTACTTTTAAAATTAGTTTAGTCACATCAGAGTCTGAATTTCTTGTACACATTTAATGAATACACAGGATTTGTATAAAATATTGGGCCGTTTTAAACTTCTCTGTGCAATTCTCCATGTATGCATTTTTCTAGACATCCAATTGTTCTAATTGATGTCCCAATTTCTTTTAATCTCAACTTTGGTCATTATACAAATTATAGCATATAATTCTTTCTGCTTAATCTCTTGTGAAATCAGCCTCTACTTCCTTTGGCTGCATTGCTTATAAAATCATAGCCTTTATGCTTCCCGCTGCTGAATTGATTGGGAAATGAAATTTGATTTTGACACTAACTGGGCCAGGCAAATTGTACAGATTTTCTGAAGTTTGTCTGGTTAGTGCCTTAAATATATTAATATATAGTTGACTAAAAGTTCTTTTAAATTAAGCCTTGAATACTATATATTCAATCTTGAAATGGCACTCATTGCAGATTGATCATATTGTATTTAATTTTTCTAATGTCACATTCTATCAAGTGCACAGTTCCTTCTACACATTTTTCTACCTTAGCTACTAACATTGTCAGTATGCATGAATGTTACTTTCAAGTGCATTTTTCTTGACATCCAATAGTTCTTCTTTCCCATTTTTCTGGTTCATTTCTCTATTGAGTATTCTTCTGCAGAGTGGGGAATGTGCATTTTTTTGTTTTACAGTAATTGGATCATGACATCCTATTACAGAATTATTTCATAAATTTGTCTGTCTGGCTAATGGCCACCTTTTTTATATATTCTTTGCAAGTTAAGAAATTTCTTTCTTAATTACTCCTCTTTAAATTCCTGAATGCTACATTAATCTTGGCATGAATTCTCTACAAAACAGCTTGTGAAATGAAATAAATTCAATTTAAATATTGCATAGTGTCCTGAGTATGACGTTAAACTGCTCCTCTTTGTTCGTTACTTTTGGAGCTTAAAAGTTTCTCTTTTTCTTTCCTTTCACCAGTCTGTCTCATCTTCTCTAGTGTCTGCCTACTTAATCAACAATCTGTCTTCCTTTTCTTACAAATTCTAAACCTTTTCCATGTGGTCTGAAGAGATGTTTAGTCTCACATGGACAATGTACATAAGTGTATATAGTTAACATTTTTGTTCTTTTAAATCTTATACTTATTTTGTTAGTCTTTAAAAAACAAACGTGTACGTAACTAGGTCATAAGCTCAGTCAAATGTTCAAATGTGTTTTTAGCTCAGACTTAGCTATGTCTTTTAAACTTGTTATTGAACTAAATTGTTTATGCCTATAAAACATGCATTGAAGTACATTTGTACTGGTTGTGGTCTAGTTTCCCTATAAGGTTGTATTATTTAAGAAGAGTTAACTTGTATGGTGGATGGTAGTCTCCTGTTGATAAGTTTATATAAGTGGTGTGGCCGGCAACACTGCTTGTATAAATGAATCCTCAGGGACTTTACTCTCCCTGTACAGTTGATCATTCAAAGATAATACAGCACATTTGAGTGGAACTGACACATCTCTAGTTATTGTTAACACAAAATGTGCAGGCTAGAGACTTCATGTTTCAATATATGATCTAATGTAGAAGTTAACTAAATGTTCAAAGATTGTCAGTGACATTGTTGTGAATAATTTAATCAAAAGTTTTTTTCATTTTTGGAGATCTTTGTTCCAAGCGCTATTTTGTTTCCATTGTTCTTCTATAATAGTCAATAGTTTTATATTTCTACTTTGTATATACATTGTGTGCAATTTGTTTTCAATGAGCATACTTTTCACAAGTTGAAACAGATTTTCTTGTTTATTAATATATTATTTCACTGTATTTCAATGTCCCTATTTATGTTTTCAATGAGCATACTTTTCACAAGTTGAAACAGATTTTCTTGTTTATTAATATATTATTTCACTGTATTTCAATGTCCCTATTTATGTTTTCAATGAGCATACTTTTCACAAGTTGAAACAGATTTTCTTGTTTATTAATATATTATTTCACTGTATTTCAATGTCCCTATTTATGTTTTCAATGAGCATACTTTTCACAAGTTGAAACAGATTTTCTTGTTTATTAATATATTATTTCACTGTATTTCAATGTCCCTATTTATGTTTTCAATGAGCATACTTTTCACAAGTTGAAACAGATTTTCTTGTTTATTAATATATTATTTCACTGTATTTCAATGTCCCTATTTATGTTTTCAATGAGCATACTTTTCACAAGTTGAAACAGATTTTCTTGTTTATTAATATATTATTTCACTGTATTTCAATGTCCCTATTTATGTTTTCAATGAGCATACTTTTCACAAGTTGAAACAGATTTTCTTGTTTATTTGTAGATTATTTCATTTTACTATTGACTGTTAAGTCTTTGATATTTGATCCTATGTACTAGTAGCATTTTTTGCTTTTTGTTGACAAAGATGTGTATTAACACACTTGATTTCTTGCAAGCTGTACTTTGTATGTGTAGCTTTGACTTTTAACTGTTATTCAAACGGTGCTTAATAGTTGGGAGTTTCTGGCCTTTATACTACTTTGTTTTGACAGTGTGCCTTACATTCATTGGTCTACTTATAGACATACCATTTTCATGTTAACAAGATTTATGTACTATTTCTAAAATCTTTCAACATATGACACACATTAGACTCATTTTATATTGGCATCTCACTGAATTGATACAACACTGGTTAGAGTAATTAGGCTTTGAAGACAACACACACATACATTTACATAGAAGCTACTCCACAAAGTAAAAGGACTCTAACATATATATTAAGAGAGAACAGCACCACACACACACAAATACACATAACCACACACTGCATCTTTCTTTGCCACACTAAACACAAAAGACTAAGACCAGGTGATTACTTTGTCTACATGTAACATTTGACCAAGTGTTCATTGATCAGAAAATGTTTATATGCTTGCTTACTTTTACTTTTAATTGAAAGTTACGAGTCAATTATCTTTTGTCCATTTAGGAAGATTTTTTTTTTTCAAATTGTTCTCTTTTAGACATTTGTTCTCTATTCATTCTACTCCTAGTTAGTTTGCTCTTCTAAACATTTTTAGTTTGCTCCTAAACATTTTTAGTTTGCTCCTAAACATTTTTAGTTTGCTCTTCTGAACTTCATTTTGCATTCTATAAACAAATTTCAGTTCCCTACAAACTTCTTGTCTGACTTGTTTCATAAAAACTTTATTTCTTGACATTGTCTACTAGATCAGTTCAATCAATGTCTTAACATTTTTTTTTATAGTCAAAACTGTTTGGACTTTCTTGAATGCTTCATTGAAGAAAAAAAATCTTTTAGTTTTACCAGAATAGCATTGGTATTATTTTATGTTGCTTGCAGAATTTGAGAACTTTGTCCTGAGTCAAGACGTTAAAATGCTCCTCTTTTCTGGCACTTTTGGAGCTCAAAAGTTCCTCTTTTTACTTTCCTCCTTTCTACAACTAGTTGATCTTTTCCTTTGTCATCTCACCTTAACCAAGTTTCTCAAGTTTTCTTCAGTAATTTTTTTTTTCCGGTGTGTAGCAATTAAATAGCAGATTATTTATAGCATCTCATCCCATCTTTATAGCAAGTCTCTGTTACTAAAGTCAAGAAATCTTTCTTTTTTTTTTTTTTTCAGTCATCTTATTATTGTTGTAGGGTTAGAGATCCATCGTTAGCTGGCCGTAGCGATAGGGTTTCCTCCTAGCAATTTTTTTTCCATTGATATTTAAGGTTCTTTATAGGTTGTATTTAGTCTTTTAACTCTAGAAACCATTTCAAGTTTGCAAGCTTGTCTTCTGGTCTTCAACATTTAATATTATTTCAATCTACTCCAACAATCCAGCAGCTCTGCTTTGTGATCATGGAGCATTGAGACATGAAATAATTCAATATTCTTTAGTCAATTTGTCTAGGGAGGGTGGGGCTTGAGATTCAAGTGGTTGGTTGTAATTGCTAGATCTAATAAATCAATGAAAGTTGGCCAAGTTAACTTTTTTTACTGCTATAAAATTGCATTTTAGGTTTTTTAGCTGAATTAACTTTTACAAATTATTTTAACTTGTTTTTAACTTGATTAATTTTTAACATGGCCATTTTTGTTGCCATGAACAATATCTAGTCCACTATTTTGTCTGCTTTGTGTGTGCGCAAGCCCTCTCCAGCTAACCCCACATCCATTGAGGATTTTGTATACGTTTCTGTTTTGTTGGCTCATGTTTTTGTGTTTGATTAAAACCCTTATTTGGATTTTTTATTTTTTTTGTTAGCTGCTGGAACTTATATTTATTTAGCATTTACCTTAACTTGGAATTCTTTTACTTGTTTTTTTTTTTTGGTAGTATTTTCAGGATAGGATTTAGGATTAGGTTTTATGTTGCTAGTTTAGTGTTTGTGTGTTAGGGTGAGGTTTTATGCTATCTAGATATATTTTCCCTATGAAAGTCCCTGGCGTAGATTGAATGCTCGCAAACTTTGAGAGAGTTTGACACAGTGGAATATTTTCTTTCTAAATGAACTGTTGACTTTTGGTTTGCCTCTCCCCCTCTCCCTTGAGAAACTATTCTACAGCATAGAGCACACACTATGTCTTTGTGTATGTATGTGTGTGTGCTCTCTGTGTGAGCAACCTCTCTCCAGCTAACGTCCAAATAAGGGCATGTTTTGTTTTTGTTGTTTCATTTTTGTCTGTTTTGTTTTATAAGTTTGTTTTTGTCTTTTTTTTTGTCTTGTTTTTACGTCTGAAATCCTTTCTGGGTGGTTTTATTTTTTTTTTGTTAGCTGCTGGAACTTATATTTATTTGGCATCAGCCTTCGATCAAAATTATTTCGTTTCATTATTTGGTGTCTTAGCAGGTTAGGAAGTAGCTTAGTTTGTTTTTTGGGTTCACAGTTGTGCTGTATGCCATCTAGATATATTTTCCTTATGAAAGTCCCTGGCGCGGTTTGAATACTCGAAAACTTTGAGAGGGTTTGACACTGTAAAATATTTTCCTCCAAAACTCTTCCAACACGTTATTGACTCTATTTTTGGTTCCTTCTTACCCCACCTCCCCTTTGGAAAATATTTTATAAATCAGAGCAGACAAGATACTTCCATTTTTTGTTTTAAATTTTGTTTTGATTGATACATTTTTTTACTTTTCTCATTATCCTCTTTGTCCATTCTTCCTCATTTAAATGTCTACTAGATACTTGTAGATGTATTGCTTGGTATTTGGATGTACTGTTTGGTCTACACGAAAGTCTACACCAAGCAGTATTTCCATACATCTAGCAATGCATCTGTAAGTATCTAGCAGACAGTTTCATGGGGAAGAGTGGCCTAAAGCAAGATTATTGTGCGGATGAGCAATATGGGTTTTCATAGTAATAACTTTCATTTATTTCTTTAGATAACATTAAGTCAATATCTAAATTTTATTTTAAAAAATTAATTTAGGACATGGTACATCTAAAAACTTCTACACCCTTTATGAAGTTTCTCTTACAATCAGATGTAGTCAACTACTACTACTCTATTTAAGTGTTGAACCAGTTCACAAGCTTGCAGATTTAGTTGAAGCTTTAACTTTTTTTTTTTATTAAGTATATACTAAAAAGTGTTGGTGTTGACATTGTTAGTAAAAGACTTGTCCTGAGTCAAGACGCTAAACTGCTCCTCTTTTCTGGCACTTTTTGGAGCTCAAAAGTTCCTCTTTTTACTTTCTTCCTTTCTACTAGTTGATCTTTTCCTTTGTCACCTCACCTTGAACCACGTTAGTTTCTACATTTCTAAATCTGTTGTATTTGTAGGCATTTTTTTTTGTTTTAAAAAGTATTTCAAATAGCTTTCAATTAGCAGCAGATTATCATTGCATTCTATTTTCTTGATAAAAATTCTGTCACCATGTAGGTATATGGCTAAAATGATTTGTACATATTATTGGTGGAACTCCTTCCACATTTTTCTTTGTTGGTAGCTGACTAAATGGATTAATTTATTCAATTTTTGTTTTGTTTGGACACAGTCTTCCATTCTGTTTTCCCCTGACATGTGACATCCAGTCCAACAATTCATGGACATATTTTCTGTAAATGTTCTCTACTTCTGTGTGATTGCAATATTTGCCAGTTTCCATGGTGATTTTGTTCTATTAATTTTTCCCCTCAAAGCGTTCTTATGAAATAAGTTTTCTTCAATGTCTGTGGAGCAGGTAGAGCAGTATTCAGTGACTTACATTTTTAGAGTTGGAAGTCTCTCATTGTTTCCCCCTGACATAATGTGAGATCCAGTCCAACAATTCCTGGACACAAAAGTTCTGAACATTTTCTTACATTCTGTATTCCCCAGTTTTTTTTTTTTTAATTCCAATGGAGCAGATAGTTTTAGTCACTGGCTTTATTTACAATTCTTTTTCCTCAATCTACTTTATTCTATTCATTATTGGCTTGGATACATTCTCATTTTGTTTTTCCCTTACACACCTAGTTCAACAAATTCTAGACACTCTGTGTATTATGACTCTACTAAATTGTTGGATTGACTTGTTTGGACATTTTCTGATCATTTGGTATAGTGTGTATGAAAGCCACAAGTTTTAAAGAGCCTGGTCTTGTCTTTTTGTGTTCTTAGCTTAACATTACAAACCATTCAGTGTGTTCTTAGCTTGTATTAACATTACAAACCATTCAAACATTTAATTCCAATCAGCATTCAGAGAAATGAACATGTTAATTCGATCACATTAAAATCATTTCAGTGAATGTTCAACTTCTCAGTTCAAATGGGACTAAATTATACTTGTCTGAAAAATTGAACAATGTTTTTTTATATTAAAACTTGAACAACAAATATTTCAAAGTAGTGACTGTATACAAGTGACAATTTATTGTTCCAATGTTTGTGTAAATAAACCATTACTGGATCATAACTGTGTCCTTGTTGCTTGATTTCTTAGTCAAATTTTCATTTTTTTTCTTTTTTTTAAAGTGATTTAAAAGAAAAAATACATTGATAAGAATCTTAGACACGACAACATTAAAGCCCATAACTGAAGTAGACTATTTATCCATTAGTCTTGCTATGGAGGGATATCTCACAACAGCACTATTGTAATTGTAAGCTCCTTGTTTGTTAAAGGTGCTGAAAGTTTCCATACTAATTGCACTTCACAGAAATTCTTGGTAACTTTTCTTGTAAACTAATGCTTCACATTGGCGTTACTAGGGTCGATGTCTCACCCCCTTTCAATATTTTCCCAATAAAATTATCGTTAGTTGTTTTTTTTTTTAACAATAACAGTAAGGTTATTACCTGCATTACTGATTGTTTCACAATTGTAATTTGATTCAAGTCTATTGTAAAATTTCATAGGTTACGACTTAAAGTGACCATCCTTAATCTTTGGACTGGAAGGCAATGCTGTATATCAAAATCATTGAAATAAGAGACTGAACATCAAATCAAATTTTTCCACTAAGGTGTCGTTCCTCAGTGGGTTTCACTCCATGTGGACTGCATCCCCCACACTCCCTAGTGACGCCACTGATACTCATTATATTTATTATAGAACCCATTTGAAATTTAGAACATCTGTTCAGCTTACTAGTTTATTACAAAGCTTAAATGAAATCACTATCTGTATGTTTGGTAAAATGTGTGTACGTTATTTCTCCCACACTATTCTCGGATCAAGTTGAAACTTTGCACAATTAGTCATTGGCATAGAAAAAACATGAATCAATAAAAACAAGGTTACAAAGACAGTTTGTGTGGAAACACAAACTCAAAACTGGCCCCCGAAGTGGTCCACACCAAGCAGGTAAAAAGGCAGGTATCAATATTTTCAGAAAGAACATCAGAATTAAATTCAAAGAAAAATGACACAGAAGAATAGAGAAAGAAGGTTGAAAGATCTTGTGTGGCGCCCCAGCAGCCCAGCTAAGCAAAGGATAGGTGAAAGTGAATGAAGTTAACTCATTGACTGCTGTGTTTTGTTTTTTTTTAAAAATGCTACTTTTAAAAAAAAAAAAAAGAAAATGTTCCAAACATGGCTAAAACAAAAATGTATTGCTTAAGTACCAAAGATGCTATAATAGTATATTTGGTATCAAAGTAAAGGTAAATGAATGGAGAATGTGAAAATGTAAACATCTTTCTAGTTAAATACAAGATACAAATTATAATCTAAATAATGACACTCAGAAAAAAAAATGGATGCCAACTTTAGATTTTTTGAGACCTAAATTTAGATTTTGTTCTTTGTATTACTGTTGAAACAGCATATTTAGACTATTTACAGCATTTTCAAAAAGAAATGTGATAAAACAGTCAATAAAAGATGATGAATCATTGATTATATTATTATTTTTACCTGGTTTTTTTAGTCAGAAAAAAAGTTAAAATTATTGCACTTTACATAGAAAAAAAGTGAAAATTATTGCACTTTTCATTACTACCAATAACAATAGATACCAGTACTAAATCTATCAACCAAATGCACTCAAATAGGGGAAGGTAGGGTGAAATGTCACAAGGGTAAGTTGTCACAAACACTGTATCAGTACAATGTGATGCGCTATCAAAAATGTGAAACTACAGCTGAGATGTTTATGGAAACATTTACAAATAGTTATAAAATGAAGTCGATACCTTTTCGCATTTTAAAATTATCATGATTCATTGTTTTTGACTGTTCGGAAAGTGGAATTTTATTTTTGTGTAATTTTGTTGAAAAACACTTATTTTGAGATGATTGTCTAACATTACACTGTTTCATGTCTCTGTGTATTAGTTACACATTGAAATTAGTTTTTTTCTTAAAGCTTGACCCAATAAAATGTTATCTGAAAATTGTTGTGGGGCAAGTTGTTACACAGGTTGGGGTAATATGTCACAGTTGTGACAATTTGCCCCAATGAAGATTAAGCATTTTGAAAACAAATTTTAATATTAATATTTGTTTATTAATAATTATTTGTTTTATTGATTCCTTTTTATGGATGATACCTAAATAGATACTTAAATAGCATTAAGCGACTTTCTCTTTAAATAATGCTGTTTACAAAGGTTATGCCAGCATCAACATACAGAAAAGATGTCCTCCGAGAGCAACATTTATTTTAGGAAAGAAGTTACCTCGTCCTACTATTTAGATAGGTTGGAAGTAGGTGCATTGCTGAAAGAAATGAACAGATATTTTACAATTATTATATAGAAAAAAATAAACATTATTTTGAAGAAAAACCTACAGCTTTCCTTGTTAGGTCCAAAACATTTCAGAACCTCCACATATATATCATTCTTTCACGACAGCCAGTCAAGGAAACTACTACAAGAACAAAGTCTTGACTTAATATGCTATTTCTTTTAGACATAGCAAGATATGGTGATTTTTTAAATGTGTGACATTTTACCCCATGCCTGTGTCAACTTACCCCGGTGTGGGGCAAATTGTCACAACTTCAACCCAGCCACTTTTTTGTTGTATAACTTTGATAAATAAAGAGATAAAGTTTATTTCATTTACTCTAATTGTTGTCTGAATGTTTAAGTTACAGCATGTTAAGTTTGGTGAGAATCAAAGAATTCTAAATATGTTTAAAACATCAAAATCTGAAAAATGTGACAACTAGCCCCACCTTTCCCTATTATGTACATTTGAATCAATGGGATATAGATCTAGATTTGTCTTCTTTTTATTTGCCTAGAACATCTTTCATTCTAATACTAGACCAGTGCAAGACATAGGCTAGCGAGAGATCAAAGCCTAAATCTCTAACTAGATGAAGGACAATAAAAATCCTAATTCATTTTACCTAAGATTTAGACATCTAATAGATCATTATTACTGTTCCTTTGAGATAAATTATGGATTTAGAATAGTTTTATATTTTACTTTTATTTAGTGGTAAACCTTTTGGAGTGCAACTTGAACCAGTATAGTGATGGTGATGATTTTTACCAAAAAATGATTCTAAAAAAAAATGCTAGAAAATATACCAAGAAAAGGCCCAGCATGGTGGATGAATATTGGATTTAGATCTGCCATTTCTGTTGTTTTCATTTATCTTAGGCTTAGATCTATAGGAGTCTACAAAGGTGTAAAGATAAAAGCATAGATCTAGTCAACCTTGATCTACATTCAAGACCTAGCCCTAGTCTAAGGCTAAGGCCTAAGCATATAATAAGGCAATGCTAGATCTAAATGTAAATGCTAATAATGTCAAAGTCTGCTTCATCCTATGCTAAATCTTGATCAAGATCTTCATTATTACTATTATTATTCATAGAAGTATAAATAAAACAATAATAATAAAGCTTCTTCAGTAGTAAACATTGTGGGTGTGTCTTGGACAAGCATAGCCATGATGTTGTAGATTTTTACAGATAAACAATACTAAAAAAAAAAAAAGAAAATGGGGAAAACATGCCCACAGTGGATGATTATTTGATGTAGATCTACCATTTCCTTTCTTTTTATTTACCATAAGCTTAGATCTAGAGATATATCTAGATCTATATATTTATATAAGAGTCCAAGTCTAGAGATAAAAGCTTAGATCTAGTCAATCTCGATCTACAGTGACTACAGACTACACCTAGCCTACTGACAATAATAGATTTAGATCTAGATCTAGATCTAAATACTAATAATATAGATCTAGATGTAGATATAAATACGCTAAATTTAGACCTACCTGGATCTAAATTTAATCTATATTCTATATATTATATTATAATATATCTAGATCAAATTCTTCATTATTACTATTTATTTGTGATAAATTTTAGAATAATTATAAAGTTTCTTCAGTAGTCAGCATTGTGGGTGTGTCTTGGACTAGCGTAGTCATGGCGACGTTTTTTTTACATTGTAAAAAAAGTAATAAATAAATGTCTAAATAAAGCCAAAATCTTCTAATTTCTATGTAAACAAAGGATGAAGAACTCTTTTATAAAGTAAAAATAGTTCCACTGTTGTTAGTTAAAATTTTTAATTTAAAAATGCAACGAAACAAAGGTAGGGTAAGAACGTCTATCCCCGTTCCGTGCGTTTAGGGGCAGACAGACCGTCTATGGGATAGACGCTCCGCACTCATTGAGTTAAATGTGAACTTGGCCTAACTGATGCCTTATAATGAATATCTAATTAATCTAATTCCTAAAAAAAAAACACACACAAAATTTCGATGATATCAAAAAAAAAAAAAAAAAAAGAAAAATTCATTAAGTTATGTGTGCTATAGTCCATGTGTGGCTCTGCAGTTCACGTTATAATAGGAAAAACTACTTATTAATTGTTGTTTTAAATTATGTCCAACTTATATGCATACTAAATATATTTTTTCTCTTTAAATAAGTAAAAAAGATTTTTGTGTAAATGTAGTAGTTAGTATGACAGAACTTACTTAACTTAGCAAAACGATTGTAAAAAAAAATATATTTTTTGACAAAAAATCAAAAACCGTTTGCACAAATGTGTTAAAAATATAGCATATAGTTATCTTCCCTACTAAAGAGCCTCCAGTGTTTGATACTATTAATAGTGAATAGTTGTAAAAGATGAGTATTTTTATGAAAAAACTGCTTGCATAAGTGATCTAAAAAATTAGATTTTTCGCTTTTCGAAAAGAAAAAAGTAGCTGTTGCATCAGAACTTTGAATGGACTAAAATATTATGATGTCGGATTTTCACTCTTTTCTAGTTTACGAGATCTAAGCGGATGGACAGACATTTCACACAAAACTAATTGCGTCTTTTCCCCTTTCGGAGGCCACTAAAAAGTAACCAATGATACAATTAATTACTGGTATTTAATTATTGTGTTTGATACCAACAAGGGAAACTAATCCTTCAGTATCACAGATATGGTAAAATAAGTTGGGTTTTGTCCTCTTAAATAATTGTTAACGCAATTTATCCCTCTTGCATTCTCGGATCAAGTTGATACTTTAAACAATTATTTATTGTACCTAACAAAACATAAAACAATAGAAAAACAAGATTACAAAGACAGTTTGTGTGGAAACACAAACTCAAAATCGGCCCCCGAAGTGGTTCACCCAGGCAGGCTTCAATATTTTCAGAAAGAACATCCAAATGAAATTATATCAAAGACAAACGAGAGATAAGAATGGAGAAAGAAGGTTGACAGATCTTGTGTAGTGCCCCAACGGTACAGCAGATCAAAGGATAGGTGCAAGTGAATGCAAAGTTAGATGTGAACCTGGCCTAACTAGTTCCCCTTTCAGACCTTGTGGTCTATAGGGCAGATGATGTAAAGTTCATCTGTTTTTGTGGCCAACGGTTAACGAGGGTGTCATGTAGCCAGCACAACGACCAACCGCCTTTACTTTTCCCTAACTAATATCAGGTACCCATTGGAGCACTATTTCTGATATTGAAAGCCAACAAAATGCATATTCTGAGGTATCTACAGTGCATTTTCCTGCTATTAAAAAGTTTTATTTCAAAAACCTAATGTGCTATTCTTACTGACTAAGACCCTCCCGCGCCGTTTTGGCGCATTTGCCTTCAAGCTGTTTCCATAAAATTGTAGATTCCCTGCCATTACTAGCAATGGGGTCTGGGGAGCACTAGCGCGGGGCGAAGCCCCGACGCCAAGCACTATTTCTGGTATTGAAAGCCAACAAGCATTTTCCTGCTATTAAAAAGTTTTATTTCAAAAACCTAATGTGCTATTCTTACTGACTTAGACCCTCCCGCGCCGTTCGGAGCATTTGACGTCAAGCTGTTTCCATAAAAATCTGTCACTGGTAATGTCTGAAGCCTCTTCCCACCTGCCATGAGGACCCCAGTGAATGAGTGGCGTCAAATTGTACTAGGATATCATTGCAACTCTTCTTATGCGTAATTCATTTTGTCGGAGAACATGTCCCGCAAACGTCATGCGTCGCTCTCTCACAATCTTACTAAAGGGTCGACTCCCAGTTCGGCATAGGATTTCCTTGATTTAAACCCGATCTCTATAACTGACTACTAAAATCTGTCTTAGCCATCTTTGTTGAGCCACATTTAGTGTTTTGCAATTTCGGCAGATGACTATTCACTACAATTTATTAATGGAGCCCTGCCACTGGTAAAAATGTGTAACCACTCTTGAATATCCTCTTGGAATTAAGTGACTGTAGTTTTGCTTTAGATTTTATATCGAAAAGAGAAGTTTTATCGTCAAAATCATCTGTTGGGGGTTTTCCACCTCAAAATGCTCTGTAGGGGGATCTTAAACTCAAAACCATCTAGAGGGGTTTTAAACTTTAAACAAACGCCATCTGTAGAAGACCCCTTTTGGCAACGCTCTTAGCATTTTGAGTGCGTAATTTGCTTTTTTTCTTACACTGAAGATGTATTTTTTAGCCTCAAACCCCCATGGCGGGGGGTTTAAACTCAAAACCCCTTTGGCTGCGTTCATAGATTTTAGTGTAATTTGCTTTTATTTATATTGAAGAGGTACTTTTTAGCTTCAAACTCCACTGGAGGGGAGTTTAAACTCAAAACCCCTTTGATTACACTCAAAACATTTTGAGTGTATAATTTGCTTTGTTTTTATTATTAAAGAGGTATTTTTTACCTTCAAACCCCGCTGAAGTGGGGTTTAAACTAAAAACTAAGTCAAAACCCATTTAGCTACGCTCATAACATTTTGAGTGCGTAATTAACTTTTTTTTATATTGAAGAGGGGGTTTATCGTAAATTTTGGAGGGGGTTTTAAAATCAAAATCTCCCTTAACAGTGCTCTTGGAATTAGGGGATTTTCGTTTGCATTTTTGTTTTGTTTTGTTTTATAGAAGAGGGGGGGGGGTTAACTGCAAAAACCCCAAGTAGGGGGTTTAAAACTCAAAACCCCCTGGTAAGGGGTTTTAAACTCAAAACCCCATTGGTTGTGCTGGGGCAATTGATGGTTTAGTATTAAAATCTCAACTTAAATAAACAAAATCAAAGCAAAAAATCATTCACTAAATTCCGATCCCCCCCCCCCCCCGCAGAGAGGGGGATTTCATTTCGGGGGGGGGGGGGGTTGAACCGCACCCCCCCCTCCCTGGCTACTCCCATGCATACACACACAAAGGCTAAGATACTGACTGGATTGAAAAGAAACCATTTTCATTGTAGTCTCCCATTGTGGACATTCTGGTAATGTGGCTACCGATGACTTTTCAGCACTAAATGACAATAGTAAGAAAAGGTTTACACATTACACGGCCTAAAAAAAGACTTTAACCTCACTGACCTATGTGTTGTGGTGCTTATAAAACCACCCCTCTTTCCCCTTTTCTTTTTTTTTTTTCGTCGTTTTTTTTTTTTTTTTTTTTTTTTTTGCTTATATTTTTTTCCCTTTCAAAATGGTTTCGTCTCTTTAAAGAGCGATAGAAAAAAAAGTTTAATTACGACCTCGACAACGGCTCGTCGCGTGACGGGACTCATTAACCTCACGCCACCCGTTTTGTAGTTTTGCCCGCCAATTTCATTTTCGCGCCTTCCCCTCCCAATCTGCTAGCAGTATCCGCTCGCGTTCATTAAGCATGCGAGGCAATCACCAAAAGAAAGCAGAGCTGGAGTCCTTCCCTGAGCCGGTCTGGACATACAGGAAATTGAAATTTTTTACACTTCTCTCCTTCAGCACTAGTAGCGGGGGGGGGGGGGAGCAGCTAATAAGAAGATGGGATAGGAGAAGGCGTCGCCTGGCTCCATCGTCATTTTGGGTACTGCGCCCAGATGTGTAGAGCTTTGATTTGTGTATTTATAAAGATAGCACAAAGCTTGTTATAGCGAATGACTTTATGTTCAAACCTCAGTTGTCCTGTCCACGTCGCTTCGTTTGTCTTTGAGCCATTGTAATAGCTCAGATTTATTGATTGAATGGTATGGATCTTGGAATATGTATCAATTTCAGAAATAAGTTCTAATGATGTTTGCTCACGAGTCTCAGAGATCAATATTGATTAAACTAAGTACTCAATTCAAAGGCGACTGGGGAAAGAACTTCAACCATCGGGAGTGCTCAACAATTCTTTAAGAAAATAAGATTTAGAAACATCAAGGAGCGGAGAGAACTGTGGGGGATGTGGGGGTCTCGTGGGGGGGGGGTGTGTCTTAGAGCTACAGACGCAAATAATACATTTCAAGATACCAAAACAGTCTGCATGAAGCTGTAACAAATATCATGTCAAGTAACTAAAACTTATGAAGGATGGACAGTTTGTACTATGACATCAATGTACACATGGGCGTAGCCAGGGGAGGGGGGTTCTTGGGGTTCAACCCCCCACCCCGAAATGAAACCCCTCCCCCCCCCCTGCGAGGAGGGGGAGACGGACTTTGGTGACTGATTTTTTGCTTTGATTTTGTTTAATTTAGGTGAGATTTTAATATTAAACCATCACTTGCCCCAGCGCAGCCAAGGGGGTTTTGAGTTTAAAACCCCTACCAAGGGGTTTTGCAGTTAAATTCCCCTCTTCTTTAAAACAAAACAAACAAAAAATAATGCAAACGACAATCCCCTAATTCCAAGAACATAGCTATGGCAGATTTTGATTTTAAACCCCCCTCCGAAATTTACTATGAATTCCCCTCTTCAATATAAAAAAAAGCACACACAGAAAATGATATGAGCGTAGCCCAAGGGGTTTTGAGTTTAAACCCCCTTCAGCGGGGTTTAAAGCTAAAAATACCTCTTTAATATAAAAAAAAAGCAAATAACACACTCAAAATTCTATGAGTGTAGCCAAAGGGAGTTTTAAGTTTAACCCCCCCCCCCCTTTTTTTTTCAGTGGTGTTCGAAGCTAAAAAAAATATCTCTTCAATTAAAAAAAAAGCAAATTACACACTCAAAAATCTTTGAGACTAACCAAAGGGGTTTTAAGTTTAAACCCCCCTTCGCGGGGTTTGAATGGAAAAAGTACCTCTTATATAAAAAAAAAAGCAGATTACACACTCAAAATCCTATGAACGTAGCCAAAGAGGTTTTGAGTTGAAACCCCCCATCATCGGGGTTTGATGCTAAAAAAAATACCTCTTCAATATAAAAAAAAGTGTAAATTACACACTAAATTTCTTTGAGCTTAGCAAAGCCGAAGGGGAGTTTTGAGTTTAAACCCCCTCTTCCAGCTGACTTTTTTTAGTCTAAAACCACTCCAGATGTTTTTGAGTTTAAAATCCCCCTACAGAGAGTTTTGAGGTTGAAAACCCTCTTTTCAATATTATTCTAAAGCAAACTACACTCACCAAATTCTATGAGCCTAGCTCAATGAGGTTTTGAATTTGTTAAAAAAAAAAACTCCAGAGATTTTTTTAGTTTAAAACCCCACAACAGATGATTTTGCCGATAAAACTTCCCTTTTCGATATAAAATCTAAAGCAAGCTACTGTCACCTAATTCCAAGAGCGTAGCCAAGAGAGGTTACAAAATTTCTGCCAGTGGCTGGACTCCATTAATAAAGTGCAGTGGATAGTCATCTGCCGAAATTGAAAAAGACTAAATGTGGCTCAACAAAGATGGCTAAGACGGTCTTTAGGAGTCAGTTATAGGGATCGGGTCTCAATCAAGAAAATGCTTTGCCGAACTGGGAGTTGACCCCTTGGTAAGGTTGTGACAGAGCGTCACATGAGGTTTGCGGGACATGTATTCCGACAAAAAGAATTACGCATAATAAAAGTTGCTATGACATGGAGGCCATTACGAGGAAATCGCAAACAGGAACATCCTAGTACAACTTCACGCCACACTTTCATAGAGGTCCTCAGAGCAGGTGGGAAGAGGCTTCAGACATTGCCAGCGACAGATTTATGTGAAAACAGCTTGCCGCCCAATGAGCCGAACGGCGCGGGAGGATCTAAGTCACGCGGGCACGCTACTCTGCCTCATCGTTGCGCCCGTGTGGAAACGACCATTAGAGGAAGTGGTTAGGATAAATGGGTAGCAACACAGGACTCCCTTGGGGATGCCCACGGGTAGACGAGAGTCCACCCATTGCACGGGAGGGGTTGCAAAAGAGTCCCCACAAACCAGTCACACATTCATGCGCTGTTCCTCAAGGGACCGTTAAACAAAATGGCGAGTCCCCCACGGTTAGCTTGGTATAACGAAGGAAAATGGCGGAGGCTCCCGGTGTCCTCGGCCTTCGGCCATGTTCAGCCAAGCATGCGTCGGGGGCCAAAGGCATCGGAAATAGCAATGCTTTACATAGGCATTGACTCGGGTCTCTCTCAAACAGAACTGTGTTCACACAGGTTTTTTTTTTACTGTTTGTCGTCCAAACAGGTTTTTTTTTCAAACTTAGGGCTCGAAGAGCCTTCTGCTCAGCCCTTGGACATCAACAAGGATCTAAGTCAGTAAGACCCCTCAACTCAAGAAAACATTAAGAAACTGGAACAGACACAAAATAGAGCAGTGAGATTCATAACAAACGAATATTCACATTTGGCTAGAGTAACAATTTTAGTAAAATCACTAAATTTAGAAAGCCTTCAGGAAAGAAGTCTCAAAAGTAAAGTAGCAATTATACATAAAACACTGAACCATAATCTTCAAATACAAAAACAAAATTTTATAAAATACTTAGACAGACAAAAACATAGAGGCACATTCCTCGTCCCATATGCTTGGACAAATTTATACAAATGCTCCTTCTTCCCTAGTGCTATTAGAGCATGGAATGGGTTGCCTGAGCTAGCCAGGAAAACCAGTGACTTGGCAGAATTTAAGTCATTGGTTACTATGCATGACTGAAGGCATGACGCGTAGGACGTAATCATCTTCTTTTATTGAAGTAACCTCTGTATTATATAAGATAAGAATAGCACAGGTTTTGAAATTAAACTTTTAATAGCAGAATAATGCACTGTATATACCTCAGAATATGCATTTTTTAGGCTTTCAATGTCGAAAATAGTGCTTGGCGGCGGGGCTACGCCCCGCGCTGGGGGAGCGCTGTGAGCTGGTGTTGGCGGGGAGTCTACAAATTTTCCACTAACTCCAGGAAGAACTTATCCTAGGGTATAATAAACGTCTTTCGAAAGAATGAAGAGTCAGAATGTAATAAAGATTAATTATACAAACACACACACACACATACATATATATATGTATATGCATAATAATATATGTATATATATTTATTATATATATAGCGCCGGGGGGGGGGGGATCCCCCCACCCACCCCCACCCCCCGAAAAAAAATCCTGGCTACGCCCATGAATGTACATGCTTGGTTATAAAGACGACAACGAGGCGTGCGCCGCTGTTCACGTGACTCTGGAACTAACCCTTACCCTCCCAAACTTAAAATTGAGTTGAGATCCCTATTTGAGTCATTTCGAGTGTTTAGTTTTTTTGTGTTTTTTTTTACCACTCTGAATATTGATTTCAATGGCATACAATTGTTTAAGTAGCAGAATCTAAGGCTCGGGTGTTTTACTGTTGAATATATCCGGAAAATATTCCATAACATTTAAAAACTTCTTTCAGACTAAATATTGTCAGCTACTATTTTAAAATATTTTTTTTAGTCAATTTCATTTCAGGTCTTAATTTGTTCTGAACACGTGACCATTTTGTTTCATATGGAGATGTTCAAAATGCTCAAAATAAACTTAGTAGATGACTTCTATTCATTAAGTCTTTGAAAGGATTTAGTGCATTTAATTTTTTTATCACTGTTCAGAAGTTTGAAGTACACGCTAGAGACATCGTTTCATTCCCTTCATTTAAACTTCATTCAAACTTGCTTACTTACAGCCTGTCTCGCTTGGTCGCCAAGATCTCCATTGTCCCCAGGCCTGGTTTGCCAACAATAGGTCTCCATACAACTTCATAGTTCCATGTCCTGGACCACCAACAATTGGTCTCCATACAACTTCATAGTTCCATGTCCTGGACCACCAACAATAGGTCTCCATACAACTTCATAGTTCCATGTCCTGGACCACTAACAATAGGTCTCCATACAACTTCATAGTTCCATGTCCTGGACCACCAACAATTGGTCTCCATACAACTCCATAGTTCCATGTCCTGGACCACCAACAATAGGTCTCCATACAACTTCATAGTTCCATGTCCTGGACCACCAACAATTGGTCTCCATACAACTTCATAGTTCCATGTCCTGGACCACCAACAATAGGTCTCCATACAACTTCATAGTTTCATGTCCTGGACCACCAACAATAGGTCTCCATACAACTTCATAGTTCCATGTCCTGGACCACCAACAATTGGTCTCTATACAACTTCATAGTTCCATGTCCTGGACCACCAACAATTGGTCTCCATACAATTTCATAGTTCCATGTCTTGGACCACCAACAATTGGTCTCCATACAACTTCATAGTTCCATGTCTTGGACCACCAACAATAGGTCTCCATACAACTTCATAGTTCCATGTCTTGGACCACCAACTATAGCTCTACATACAACTTCATAGTTCCATGTCCTGGACCACCAACAATTGGTCTCCATACAACTTCATAGTTTCATGTCCTGGACCACCAACAATAGGTCTCCATACAACTTCATAGTTCCATGTCCTGTACCACCAACAATAGGTCTCCATACAACTTCATTGTTTCATGTCCTGGACCACCAACAATTGGTCTCCATACAACTTCATAGTTCCATGTCTTGGACCACCAACAATTGGTCTACATACAACTTCATAGTTCCATGTCTTGGACCACCAACTATAGGTCTCCATACAACTTCATAGTTCCATGTCCTGGACCACCAACAATTGGTCTCCATACAACTTCAAGTTCCATGTCCTGGACCACCAACAATTGGTATCCATACAACTTCATAGTTCCATGTCCTGGAGCACCAACAATTGGTCTCCATACAACTTCATAGTTCCATGTCCTGGAGCACCAACAATTGGTCTCCATACAACTTCATAGTTCCATGTCCTGGACCACCAACAATAGGTCGCCATACAACTTCATAGTTCCATGTCCTGGACCAACAACAATAGGTCTCCATACAACTTCATAGTTCCATGTCCTGGACCATCAACAATTGGTTTCTATACAAATTCATAGTTCCATGTCCTGGACCACCAACAATTGGTCTCCATACAATTTCATAGTTCCATGTCTTGGACCACCAACAATTGGTCTCCATACAACTTCATAGTTCCATGTCTTGGACCACCAACAATAGGTCTCCATACAACTTCATAGTTCCATGTCCTGGACCACCAACTATAGGTCTCCATACAACTTCATAGTTCCATGTCCTGGACCACCAACAATTGGTCTCCATACAACTTCATAGTTCCATGTCCTGTACCACCAACAATAGGTCTCCATACAACTTCATAGTTCCATGTCCTGGACCACCAACAATAGGTCTCCATACAACTTCATTGTTTCATGTCCTGGACCACCAACAATTGGTCTCCATACAACTTCATAGTTCCATGTCTTGGACCACCAACAATTGGTCTACATACAACTTCATAGTTCCATGTCT
Source organism: Biomphalaria glabrata (assembly GCF_947242115.1). Classification (NCBI taxonomy): domain Eukaryota; kingdom Metazoa; phylum Mollusca; class Gastropoda; family Planorbidae; genus Biomphalaria; species Biomphalaria glabrata. The sequence continues at coordinate 20,600,882 of NC_074720.1, forward strand.
TGGACCACCAACTATAGGTCTCCATACAACTTCATAGTTCCATGTCCTGGACCACCAACAATTGGTCTCCATACAACTTCAAGTTCCATGTCCTGGACCACCAACAATTGGTCTCCATACAACTTCATAGTTCCATGTCCTGGACCACCAACAATTGGTCTCCATACAACTTCATAGTTCCATGTCCTGGAGCACCAACAATTGGTCTCCATACAACTTCATAGTTTCAAGTCCTGGACCACCAACAATAGGTCGCCATACAACTTCATAGTTCCATGTCCTGGACCAACAACAATAGGTCTCCATACAACTTCATAGTTCCATGTCCTGGACCACCAACAATTGGTCTCTATACAACTTCATAGTTCCATGTCCTGGACCACCAACAATTGGTCTCCATACAATTTCATAGTTCCATGTCCTGGACCACCAACAATTGGTCTCCATACAACTTCAAGTTCCATGTCCTGGAGCACCAACAATTGGTCTCCATACAACTTCATAGTTCCATGTCCTGGACCACCAACAATTGGTCTCCATACAACTTCAAAGTTCCATGTCCTGGACCACCAACAATTGGTCTCCATACAACTTCATAGTTTCATGTCCTGGACCACCAACAATAGGTCGCCATACAACTTCATAGTTCCATGTCCTGGACCAACAACAATTGGTCTCCATACAACTTCAAGTTCCATGTCCTGGACCACCAACAATTGGTCTCCATACAACTTCATAGTTCCATGTCCTGGACCACCAACAATTGGTCTCCATACAACTTCATAGTTCCATGTCCTGGAGCACCAACAATTGGTCTCCATACAACTTCATAGTTTCAAGTCCTGGACCACCAACAATAGGTCGCCATACAACTTCATAGTTCCATGTCTTGGACCACCAACAATAGGTCTCCATACAACTTCATAGTTCCATGTCCTGGACCACCAACAATTGGTCTCTATACAACTTCATAGTTCCATGTCTTGGACCACCAACAATTGGTCTCCATACAATTTCATAGTTCTATGTCTTGGACCACCAACAATTGGTCTCCATACAACTTCATAGTTCCATGTCTTGGACCACCAACAATAGGTCTCCATACAACTTCATAGTTCCATGTCTTGGACCACCAACTATAGGTCTCCATACAACTTCATAGTTCCATGTCCTGGACCACCAACAATTGGTCTCCATACAACTTCATAGTTTCATGTCCTGGACCACCAACAATAGGTCTCCATACAACTTCATAGTTCCATGTCCTGGACCACCAACAATAGGTCTCCATACAACTTCATTGTTTCATGTCCTGGACCACCAACAATTGGTCTCCATACAACTTCATAGTTCCATGTCTTGGACCACCAACAATTGGTCTACATACAACTTCATAGTTCCATGTCTTGGACCACCAACTATAGGTCTCCATACAACTTCATAGTTCCATGTCCTGGACCACCAACAATTGGTCTCCATACAACTTCAAGTTCCATGTCCTGGACCACCAACAATTGGTCTCCATACAACTTCATAGTTCCATGTCCTGGACCACCAACAATTGGTCTCCATACAACTTCATAGTTCCATGTCCTGGAGCACCAACAATTGGTCTCCATACAACTTCATAGTTCCATGTCCTGGACCACCAACAATTGGTCTCCATACAACTTCAAAGTTGCATGTCCTGGACCACCAACAATTGGTCTCCATACAACTTCATAGTTTCATGTCCTGGACCACCAACAATAGGTCGCCATACAACTTCATAGTTCCATGTCCTGGACCAACAACAATAGGTCTCCATACAACTTCATTGTTTCATGTCTTGGACCTCCAACAATTGCTCTCCATACAACTTCATAGTTCCATGTCTTGGACCACCAACTATAGGTCTCCATACAACTTCATAGTTCCATGTCCTGGACCACCAACAATTGGTTTCCATACAATTTCATAGTTCCATGTCTTGGACCACCAACAATAGGTCTCCATACAACTTCATAGTTCCATGTTCTGGACCGCCAACAAAAATAGATCTCCAGAGACCCATAGCCATACTTTCCATCTTGTTGCAGAAGTGTACCAATCTTTAAGGTCTGCCTCTAGTTTGTGTTTCTTTTGCGCTCTTTCTTTTTCTTGTTTTTTGGGTTACACTTCAGTGCCTGCCTTATGATGCGATTTAAAGTCTTGTTAAAGCTTTACTGCAGTTTGGATGGTTCTTTGCAGGAGGTTGCTATTGCTGATGGTGTCTGGTCAGTGAATGTGAATGATATTACTTAGGCAGCCGTAAACAGTTATTACTTTCTAATGGTAGGTGTTCTTCAGGTCTCATCTCCATAAAGAATACGACCTTGACATTAGAGATAAAGAGACGAATCTTTGTCGCCATGGAAATCTTTCTTGCTGTCAAGATTTTCTTTAGTTGTATAAAGGCGGCTCCTTCTCTTGCAATCCTTTCTTTGACCTCAGCATCTGTTGCGTCTGTTCATCTTTGATACTACCCAGGTAGGTGAAGGACTCTACTTCGTCTAAGTGACAATCATCTAAAACTATTGACTCTGTATTGGCCGAACCAAATCCCCCAAGCTGTTTATACCACTCAGCCAGACAGTCGTTCTACTTGAAACACTGAAACTGTGTGCACACTTTTACAGCAAATATGTCGATAGGTTCATAATCTCCAAAGTCAATGTTCTGTATCACATAATTGTTTTTTAGCGGCCCCCGAAAGGGGAAAAGACGCTATTAGTTTTGTCAGAAATGGTTTTCCGTCTGTCCGTCTGTCCCGTTTAGATCTCGTAAACTTGAAAAGATATTGAAAATCCGACATCACAATATTTTAGACCATTCAAAGTTCAGATGCAACGGCTACATTTTTTTTTTTTTGAAAGCGAAAAATCTAATTTTTAAAATCAGTTATGCAAGCAGTTTTTTAAAGAGAAAAAGCTAATTAGTATGCATTATAAGTTAGACCTAATTTAAAACGAATAGTAATGTTGTAAAATTCAATTTCCTAAAATTTGTATATAGGTATATACGCACAATAGAGTCATTTCAAAACAATTAGATCAATTATAAGACATCAGTTAGGCCAGGGGAGGCACGGTGGCTGAGCGGTAAAGCGCTTGACTTCCGAACCGGGGATCCCGGGTTCGAATCCTGGTGAAGACTGGGATTTTCAACCTTGGAATCTTTGGGCGCCTCTAAGTCCACTCAGCTCTAATGGGTACCTGACATTAGTTCTGGAAAAGTAAAGACGGTTGGTCGTTGTGCTGGCTACATGACACCCTCGTTAACTGTAGGCCACAAAAACAGATGAACTTTACATCATCTGCCATATAGACCACAAGGTCTGAAAGGGAAACTAGTTAGGCCAGGTTCACATCTAACTTTACATTCACTTTCACCTATCCTTTGATCTGCGGGACCGTTGGAGCACTACACAAGATCTGTTAATCTTCTTTCTCCATTCTTATCTCTCATTTGTCTTTGATATAATTTCATTTGGATGTTCTTTCTGAAAATATTGAAGCCTGACTGGGTGGACCACTTAGGGGGCCGATTTTGAGTTTGTGTTTCCACACAAACTGTCTTTTGTAACCTTGTTGTTTTGTGTTCTTATAGTTTATTGCTTTTCAGGATGGAGCACATAGAGATAAACTTGTCAGCACATAGAGATAAACTTGTCAGCGCATAGAAATAATCTTGTCAGCACATAGAGATAATCTTGTCAGCACATAGAGATAATCATGTCAGCACATAGAGATAATCTTGTCAGCGCATAGAGATAATCTTGTCAGCACATAGTGATAATCTTGTCAGCACATAGAGATAATCTTGTCAGCACATAGAGATAATCTTGTCAGCACATAGTGATAAACTTGTCAGCACATAGAGATAAACTTGACAGCACATAGTGATAAACTTGTCAGCACATAGAGATAATGTTGTCAGCACATAGAGATAATCTTGTCAGCACATAGAGATAATCTTGTCAGCACATAGAGATAAACTTGTCAGCACATAGTGATAATCTTGTCACACATAGAGATAATCTTGTCAGCACATAGAGATAAACTTGTCAGCACATAGTGATAATCTTGTCACACATAGAGATAATCTTGTCAGCACATAGAGATAATCTTGTCAGCACATAGAGATAAACTTGTCAGCACATAGAGATAATCTTGTCAGCACATAGAGATAATCTTGTCAGCACATAGTGATAAACCTGTCAGCACATAGAGATAAAATTGTCAGCACATAGTGATAAACATGTCAGCACATAGAGATAATCTTGTCAGCACATAGAGATAATCTTGTCAGCACATAGAGATAAACTTCTCAGCACATAGAGATAGAGATAAACTTCTCAGCACATAGAGATAAACTTCTCAGCTCATAGAGATAGAGATAAACTTATCAATCAATAAAGATAAATTGTCAGCTCAGAGAGATAAACTTGTCAGCACATAGAGATAAACTTGTCAGCGCATAGAGATAATCTTGTCAGCACATAGAGATAATCATGTCAGCACATAGAGATAATCTTGTCAGCACATAGTGATAAACTTGTCAGCACATAGAGATAAACTTGTCAGCGCATAGAGATAATCTTGTCAGCACATAGAGATAATCTTGTCAGCACATAGAGATAATCATGTCAGCACATAGAGATAATCTTGTCAGCACATAGAGATAATCATGTCAGCACATAGAGATAATCTTGTCAGCTCATAGAGATAATCTTGTCAGCACATAGTGATAATCTTGTCAGCACATAGAGATAATCTTGTCAGCACATAGAGATAATCTTGTCAGCACATAGAGATAATCTTGTCAGCACATAGAGATAATCTTGTCAGCACATAGAGATAAACTTGTCAGCACATAGTGATAATCTTGTCACACATAGAGATAATCTTGTCAGCACATAGAGATAAACTTGTCAGCACATAGAGATAATCTTGTCAGCACATAGAGATAATCTTGTCAGCACATAGTGATAAATCTGTCAGCACATAGAGATAAAATTGTCAGCACATAGTGATAAACATAGAGATACACATAGAGATAATCTTGTCAGCACATAGAGATAAACTTGTCAGCACATAGAGATAATCTTGTCAGCACATAGAGATAATCTTGTCAGCACATAGTGATAAACCTGTCAGCACATAGAGATAAAATTGTCAGCACATAGTGATAAACATTTCAGCACATAGAGATAATCTTGTCAGCACATAGAGATAATATTGTCAGCACATAGAGATAAACTTCTCAGCACATAGAGATAGAGATAAACTTCTCAGCACATAGAGATAAACTTCTCAGCACATAGAGATAGAGATAAACTTATCAATCAATAAAGATAAATTGTCAGCTCAGAGAGATAAATTATCAGCACATAGAGATAAACTTGTCAGCACATAGAGATAGAGATAAACTTGTCAGTCAATAGAGATAAATTGTCAGCACACAGAGATAAATTCATTTCAATGTGTTTATATGTTTACAAAATTAGAATCTCTTGAGACTTTAACTAAGTAACTGTTAAATCATAAAACAGTAGGCTGAAAGTTGTTGTGTTTTTTTTTAAAAAAACAAGCACTAAAGGCTAAAGCGTAGAAATTAACAGGGTCGGGTTTACCACAACCACAAATTGTGATGTCGTACAGGGTTCCATTCTTAAAGAATGCATCTACGTCTAAGCAAAAATGTTTCATTTTTAGCACTCTATCCAACTACTTAATCAAAGGAAATAAGGGAAGTAAGTTTAAATGTACCAGAAATGGCATGTGCTTTTAGATGGGCATTTAGAGTGAATCTTCAAGAGGGGAGGGAACCTCCACAAAAAACTTGTCCAGGACCTCAACCTACTAAACTCCGGCACTGGAACAAATAATTTCTTGTGACTTTCAGTAAAACACTCGATCTAGTAAACTGTTTCCTCACTCTATAACAGACTCATTGTTTTGGTGCAAGAAAACGAAAGTGGCTCATGAATTGAGACACTAATCAGACAAACAATGAAGATCTTAAGAGAAACTTTGTTTGAACTATGAAGACGCTGCCATGAAAACACAGAACAATCATTCTCCCGGTGTGATTCCTCTGAAAGACAGACCTCCACCCCCGGGACGCCTTGCACAAACAAACCTTCACAAACAGACCCACAGGGGACGTGCTATTAACAAGGGGAGACTACCTGAAGGTTTATTTGTTTTCTATGTATTTGCCGTTTGCTGCATTGGATCAATACAAAAGAACATGGACAAAAAATGACGAGTGTTTGTTTATGATAGTTGTATGTGTGCATGTGCTCTCTGCGTCCTGTCGATGTTGGAGATTTTACAAAGCATCATTCATCTGCGTGAGTTTATCCAATGTAGACTCTAGACCTAAATCTTGATGAGTTTATCCAATGTAGAATCTAGACCTAAATCTTTGTGTTGACAAAAACCGGTTTGGTTTGGTCTTGAGGATATGCTGCAAATGTCGTTGAACCGTACCGTAGGATAGACCGCATCGTGATGGTCTTTTGTGTCGTAGTTACAGCAAAAGATTATATAGGTCGTGTGTGTCGTATTTATAGCTAAAGATTATAAAGATCTTGTGTGTCTTAGTTGATGCTAAAGATTTGATCTTGAATGGATTCAAATTGTCCAGCTTAAGGACTTCCTTGCCCACATTTTCCTCTCCATTCTCCCGTCCAGTGTTGCTTTGTACATCTCAAGAGACGATTCTCTTTGTAACTTCTCATAGGACAAAGTGGCAAACCCTTGACACAAATCTACGGTCCCAGGCTTAGCATTAGCCTGTAAATCACCAGCAATTGCAGAGCTTTTAGCTTCTTCCTAATTCTTCCTAACTCCTGCAATCCAGGAGCCCCCTATAAGCCTGCCCTCCTATTCGACCTATGCTCTACCTTGTTATACCAATACCACGTTAGACGTGGACGGCCATGTTTTCAATTTTCTATTAAATCTACTAGACTCTAACTGCTCTAACATAGATTTGTTACAGTTTAATATTGCTTAAACATTGTTTTTTTTTACTAATAGTAGTTTTATTCCATGATATTTCCAGTGTGTCAACCCTTTGGATGCTATTAGTTTCTTTAGTGACACATTGGAAGGAGAAAACATTTAGAAAGACTTGAAACGAACTGAACAGAGGGACCTAACATTCATTTTAAAATGATAGGCTACTTCCTTTTCAGTTTTCATTTGCCTTCTGCTCTGTTTGAAAACATATGGGAGACAAGCACATACGCTATGTTCTACATCAGAGATTGATTGACCTACATTAGAGATTCTGACTGCCTTTGTCATGTAATCTTGTCCCGTCTATAGGTAATTTTTTAAAAATCCATCAAGACAATTATATATTACAAATAGTTTATGTTAACTAATGTCAACCTATGACTGCATACAGTGGAAACTATACAATGGAAACTATACAATGGAATGAATGGATACTTAATGCGTGTGTCTTTTACTTACATTTCTCTCATCAAATTGTTTTTACATTTAGTGTCATCTCGCTGCAGTTCTAAGGTTATGCTAGAGGTGTCATCTCGCTGCAGTTCTAAGGTTATGCTAGAGGTGTCATCTCGCTGCAGTTCTAAGGTTATGCTAGAGGTGTCATCTCGCTGCAGTTCTAAGGTTATGCTAGAGGTGTCATCTCGCTGCAGTTCTAAGGTTATGCTAGAGGTGTCATCTCGCTGCAGTTCTAAGGTTATGCTAGAGGACAGACAACTGTGAATCTAAATGTCACGGTCCAGTGGACTGACCATTGCCGTGTAAAAGGAAGGCAGGGGGAAAGGGGGAGCTGTTGTTTATTTGAGTGGCTCCTCTATCCAAACATGTGTGTCCATTGTTATTTGAACCTGTCTGTCTCGTGGCATATCGCAGTGGTTTTGATCTCAGTCTTCAAACAAACTCCTGATTGTTTCTTGTAGCCTAGTAAATTAGAGAAGTAGTGAATAGAGAGATTAAAGAAATATGGAATAGATTATTAGAGAAATGGGAAATAGAGATTAGATAAGTAGTGAATAGAGAGATTAAAGAAATATGGAATAGATTATTAGATAAATGGGAAATAGAGATTAGATAAGTAGTGAATAGAGAGATTAGAGAAATAGGGAATAGAGCTTAGATAAGTAGTGAATAGAGAGATTAGAGAAATAGGGAATAGAGATTAGATAAGTAGTGAATAGAGAGATTAGAGAAATAGGGAATAGAGATTAGATAAGTAATGAATAGAGAGATTAGAGAAATAGGGAATAGAGATTAGATAAGTAGTGAATAGAGAGATTAGAGAAATAGGGAATAGAGATTAGATAAGTAGTGAATAGAGAGATTAGAGAAATAAGGAATAGAGATTAGATAAGTTGTGAATAGAGAGATTAGAGAAATAGGGAATAGAGATTAAATAAGTAGTGAATAGAGAGATTAGAAAAATAGGGAAAAGAGATTAGAAAAGTAGTGAATAGAGAGATTAGAGAAATAGGGAATAGAGATTAGATAAGTAGTGAATAGAGAGATTAGAGAAATAGGGAATAGAGATTAGATTAGTAGTGAATAGAGAGATTAGAAAAATAGGGAATAGAGATTAAATAAGTAGTGAATAGAGAGATTAGAGAAATAGGGAATAGAGATTAGATAAGTAGTGAATAGAGAGATTAGAGAAATAGGGAATAGAGATTAGATAAGTAGTGAATAGAGAGATTAGAGAAATAGGGAATAGAGAGTGAAGGGAAATAGTCACTACAGTGATTAGAGAAATGGTAGCTAGAGGCTAGAGAAGAAGTATCTAATGATTCTAAAGAGACCAAAAAGTTATGCAAGAAGAGTCAGAGAAAAGACAGCCGTGAATGCAGTGACCTAGCTGTCACGGTCCAGTGCACAGTCCAGTGGACAGACCATTGCCGTGTAAAAGGAAGAGCGGGAGGGGGAGCTGTTGTTTAGTTAAAGTGGACCCTCCATCCAAATATTTGTGTTGCTTGTTATTTGAACCTGTCTGTCTCGCCTACGTCATATCGCATTGGTTTGTATCTCAGTCTCAATGTTTAAAACAAACTACTGGCAGTTTTTGTGGCCTAGGGAATACAGAGATTAGATAAGTGAATAGAAAGATTAGTGAAGTAGTGAATAGAGAGACTAGATAAGTAGTGAATAGAGAGATTAGAGAAGTAGTGAATAGAGAGATTAGAGAAGTAGTGAATAGAGAGATTAGAGAAGTAGTGAATAGAGAGATTAGAGAAGCAGTGAATAGAGAGATTAGAGAAGAAAATGGAAAGAAGGGATGAGGATGAATGAGAAGAAAAAGAAGTCATTTTCCATATGGATAATGCAGATTTTATTATTAGGATGGCTGCCTGGCCGTGCGATTTGCGCGCTGGACTGTCGTTCAGATTTATCGATGGTCCCGGGTTCAAACCCTGCCCGCTCCCACCCCCCGTCGTCTTGCGTGAGGTTTGGACTATTAAGTAATTATCTTCAACTCTGAAGGAACATCCGAAACATTACAAACATTTTACAAACATTTTATAGTATTAATTTATCGCGAGAATCTCCTGTATATGTTTTCCTTACAAGAGCTTCGCGAAAAAGAATACAAGTAAGATCTGGTAAGATAATTAAGATCTCTGTAAGAGATGTGATAACAACATTGATGAGTGAATTCATCAGTGTTTTATCTATAAAGGCAACGGAGACAAACATCGGCATACATAAAAGTAATAAAGTACCCAGCAGGGGCGGACTGGCTATATTGGCAATCGGGCAAATGCCCGTTGGGCCGGTACCTAAATGGGCCCGTAGAACCACAGTAATTATCTTTTTTTTTTTTTTTAATCACGTCTGTTTTATAAGATAAGGGCAGCACGTATTAAATTGTGGAAGGTTTTCTAGTATTCTCTTACAAAAGAGGCCCTCTGAGTGACGTATTTATAGTCACTGTATGCATGTGTACAGCTATCGATACATTATCAAAGTTGACAGAATGATTTTGAGGACATTTTGACCTAGAATCGGATGTCCATCATATAATATACAATTTATGGGCCGGACGAAATAGAGATGCCGGGGCCGATTTAGACAGCCAGTCCGACCCTGGTACCCAGGATTAAATACGTAGAGACCATAGACTATATATATATATATGGCGTACAGATACCTGTATAAATATAAATACCTTTTTTAGGGGGGGGGGGGAGGCTTATGCCTTTTTATCGGCTTACGTCTCCACGGCAGAAGTCATTAGAGACTACCCAGACTACCCAGACATATAAGTGGACATATTCGTATTAGTGAAGGTGAATCCAGGTACCAATTTGACATAGACAGACACAGGAGCGTTCTTGATGCAGTTCTACTAAAACCTGAGCCTAGAATTTTCAACTAGCTCGTCCCACGATGTGCTGTGTGGTCTATTGTGTTGTGTGGTCTATTGTGTTGTTGGTCTATTGTGTTGTGTGGTCTATTGTGTTGTGTGGTCTATTGTGTTGACTTGTCTGCGAACTACTGTACATCTAGTTTTGTAACATTAAAACACTGACGTTTGATGTGTCCGACAAAATCAACGGACTGTGACCGTAATTTGGTTATTAGTGAGTTGTTTTCACCCACTGTCTCAGTTGGACTTAGGCCATAGTGTCAGTCGGACGAGTTTATCTTGTCTTAGATGGAAGAGGGGCAGGGAAGTAAAACTTCGCGATCTTCACCTAAATAATTGTGTTTATAGTTTAATAAATGAGGCATAACCCTAATGTATTCTGTGGGGCATAATCGATGTGTTCTGAAGACTGAAATTATGGGATAGCGGCACAAAGATATTGTCACATCACGTTAAGGCTTAAGGTCGTATATTTATTGTTTGTTTGTTTATGTTTTCAAATCAAATCTAGACCTTACACAGTGTGACCCAGATTATACGTAATTTCAAACACATTTTTGTTTATAACACCTGGTAGAGACAAAAAAAAGTAAATATATATTTGTTAATGATATTTTATTGTCCATATATAAATACACTATAGACACTGAATTATAATTTAACAATGAATACAAAAGTGAATTTCAAATAGCTGAAACATAAGATTAATTGTTTATTTACTTTCTAGATTGCGAAAAATGGGCAATCACTCAAGACGAAATATAAGCCTAATCTTAAAAACTACACAAGGTACCAGTGGCGTAGCTAGGGTGGAAGCAGGAGGAGGGAGAATTTTACCCCCCCCCCACCGGCAACCTCAATTTAAGGGGGCCCAAATGAGTGTTTGAAATTTGTTTCTTACATTAAATGTTAAGCAAAATGCAGGGGTCCCAAACGAGGTCAAGCCTCCCCGGGCCCCCTAATGATGGCAAATTCCTAGCTACGCCACTGCAATGCACTCCTGTCAGTAGCTATAACACTAACATAACTTGATATAGTAAATTTTATAACACATACTTTGACACACGCATGTTTCAGCCCTCTTTCTGTAACCAGGCAAATTACTGACGACATTGGTAGTAGAACGTTAATCTCTGAACCCCCAACGAGTCACTTTGACATTAGGTCTGACTGTTATGACGTAGCTGTACACTGAACAACTTCTGGACTGTCTCGTGTGTTTAGCAGGAGATCGCCTTCAGTCAGACAGTTGTTTAATGAAGTTACATGGTAGGAAAAACACGCACTCATGTTTAAAGAACAAGAAATTTCCTGTCACACTCAAACACAAACACACAATACAGACAGATCTATTTCTAATATTTTAACTTGTAGCGCTGACTTTTGAACTAAACTTTATTAAAATGATCTACTAATAGAACACAAACATTTAATTTCAAATATATAACTTAATTAGATAAAACTATTTTATTAAAAGTCAACATTCATGTGTCATGAGAAAGTTTCATGGGATCAATTTCTCACTAAGTCCCACTTCTCTATTTCCCTCCCTCAAGTTTTCTTTTTACAATAAGATCTTTACATAACAAGCGAATTAACTTCAGAAATATATTCGACCATCATCATCATCATCCCAGTGGCCCAAGCCTGCTGTAGCACATCTCTCCATTCTGATCTATCCTGTGGAGGGGCACAGGCCTGCTGTAGCACATCTCTCCATTCTGATCTATCCTGTGGAGGGCCCAGGCCTGCTGTAGCACATCTCTCCATTCTGATCTATCCTGGGCTTTACGTCTCCATGCCCGGACTTGTAGCTGTTGTAGATCTGTCTCTACATTAAGCCACCGTGCTCGTGGCCTGCCTTAGGACGCCTGCCTTTTGGTTTTTGACTGTCAACAATCTTTGCTCCTCTGTTCTCGGACATTCTTTCGAGGTGACCTGACCAACGTAATCTGTTCTTTTTTTCATTTTTGCCACTATGGAGCGGTATTCTTAAAGCTGGTATATTTCTTGGTTAGTGCGAATCCTCCATCTGGTTTCCTTATGCATGATACCATAAATTTGTCTGAGGATTAATATATTCGATCTTTAAACATTGAAGTCCATCTCTTTATATTGATGTAGATGTATGACTAGATGTATGACTAGATGTATGACTAGATGAATGACTAGATGAATGACTAGATGAATGATTAGATGCATGACTAGATGCATGACGCGTAGGACGTCTTCTTTTTTGGAAGTAGGCCTAATGTTGTATATTTTATTAGCAGTTTTACTAAAATAGATAAATACATAGAAATAGAATTTAAAAAAAAAACGGTTTGATATCAGATTTTTTTTTTACTGTTGTGCTCTTTTCTTTTCCATTTCTTTTGGTGAAAGAATTCAACCAGAGACTTGCTTTGATCTTCTTTGACTTCTTTATAGAATATTTCAGGTCTAGCAAATGTATCTCAATACAAAAACACACATAAGTTTCAGCCGTTAGCTCTAGGTCAATGATCTTAACAATTTTTCTAACATTTTTTTTTAACATTTGACAGAATATAGTAAGTATATCATCATTCATGAGACATCTTTTTTAGGATCATCCATTGTCATGTACCACTATCAAATTATTCATCAATCATCATACATTTCTTCAAAATGGATTTTTATATCAAATTCCTACATTTTGAATTAGGCTAATCATCCAAACTAGACTTTAAACATGTCATCATTCATCATACATCAATCCCAAACACATCGCATTCCAGATCTATATTTCAAATACATCATTGTATATTATCCATGTTTTCAAAACATCCCCAATCATAATACACAAGTAGCAAAGTTATCGTCATTCCTACCAGTGGCGCAGCAACCATGGTACTGGGGAGTTCGTACTGTGGGAGTTCCCACAGGGGCAACAAAACAGGTTATTTGTTACTTTAAAGAAGACATTAAGACGCATTCAAGATAAGGAGATTCATAGGTATAAGAAGTCGTTCAATGAATTAAGTTACTAATAGTTCTAAGAAGTCTTTATTTGAATAAAACGTAAAGAGACTATTACTTGTTAAAAAACAAAATCAAGCCATTCTAAAAGACTATCGTTAAGTGACTGCATAACTCGATTGGTTGTTGTTTTTTTTTGTCACATACAACTTTCTAGTTTCTATTTTTGTAAGTGGGGAGGGAGAAAACCATCACGTTTGTGTGGCCAGTTGCTACACCACTCTCTCTAATTCAAACCACAAACATAGCATTCTTCATAATGAAACTATTTTTAAGACATATAATTCAAAATACAACACCTTTCAAAAATATCATCATTCATCATACATGTTTCAAATATATCACCATTCATCATACATTTTTAAGCAAACATCATTCATTTTACATATTTCAAACATAACATCATTCATCATACATTTTAAGCAAACATCATTCATCATACATATTTCAAATATCACATCATTCATCATACATTAAATGTAAACATTTTATTCATCAATATTTTTTTTGAGCTTACCATCATTTATCATACATGTTTCAAAGTAAACACACCATCAATATTCTTATACTGGTTTCAAATATATTGTTGAACATATAAACATACATCTTTCAAAAATAACATCATTTATCATACATATTTCAAATTTCAATCACATCATCAATTTTATATTTGTTTTAAACATGTCATCAAACATATCATCATTCATCATACATTTTTATTCATCGCATATGTTTTCAAAGCATCAAAGTTCATTACACATCTGTTTCAAACATATCATCATTCATTGAACATATCATTCATTAAACATATCATCATATATCATACATAATCATACATGTTTAAAGCATATTATCTTGCAGCATACATGGTTAAAACATTTCACAATTCATGTTTCAAATATATCATGATTTATCATACGTTTTATCATTCATCATACATATTTCCATGTCTTTCATCTTCCATCAAACATGTTACTAAGCATCATCATTCATCTGTTTCAAACATATCATAAACATCATTATTCGTTATAAATATATCATAATCATCATCATTCATCTGTTTCAAATATATCATAATCATCATCATTCATCTGTTTCAAATATATCATAATCATCATCATTCATCTGTTTCAAACATATCATAAACATCATCATTCATTTGTTTCAAACATATCATAAACATCATCATTCATTTGTTTCAAACACAACATAAAAATCACCATTCATATGTTTCAAATATATCATAAACATCATCATTCATCTGTTTCAAATATATCATAAACAGCATCATTCATCTGTTTTAAACATATCATAAAAATCATCATTCATCTGTTTCAAATATATCATAAACATCATCATTCATCAGTTTCAAACACATCATAAACATCATCATTCATCTGTTTTAAACATATCATAAACATCATCATTCATCTGTTTCAAATATATCATAAACATCATCATTCATCTGTTTTAAAAATATCATAAACATCACCATTCATCTGTTTCAAATATATCATAAACATCATCATTCATCTGTTTCAAATATATCATAAACAGCATCATTCATCTGTTTTAAACATATCATAAAAATCATCATTCATCTGTTTCAAATATATCATAAACATCATCATTCATCTGTTTCAAATATATCATAAACATCATCATTCCTCTGTTTCAAATATATAATAAATATTATCATTCAACTGTTTCAAACATATATCATAAACATCATCATTCATCATAAATGTTTCAAACATGTCATAAACATCATCATTCATCTGTTTCAAACATATCATAAACATCATCATTCCTCTGTTTCAAATATATCATAAACATCATCATTCATCTGTTTCAAACACATCATAAACATCATCATTCATCTGTTTCAAACACATCATAAACATCATCATTCATCTGTTTTAAACATATCATAAACATCATCATTCATCTGTTTCAAATATATCATAAACATCATCATTCATCTGTTTTAAACATATCATAAACATCACCATTCATCTGTTTCAAATATATCATAAACATCATCATTCATCTGTTTTAAACATATCATAAACATCACCATTCATCTGTTTTAAACATATCATAAACATCATCATTCATCTGTTTCAAATATATAATAAATATTATCATTCAACTGTTTCAAACATATATCATAAACATCATCATTCATCATAAATGTTTCAAACATGTCATAAACATCATCATTCATCTGTTTCAAACATATCATAAACATCATCATTCATCTGTTTCAAACATATCATATCCTAAACATCATCATTCATCATAAATGTTTCAGACATATCATCCTTCATTATACACGTTAGTTTGGCCCAAGTGTGACTTTGTTTTCAATCAAGTTATGGCAATTATGTTTCGTTAGTCTGTTTTATTAAGCTTTCATGCATGAAATATGGAAAAGAAATGTTTAAGAAATTATGTCACCTGCTCAGATAGATTGTGATAATAAAAATGTAGATTATTGAAAATAAAAAGCTGACAAGAAATGAGACAAAAGGAGAATTATTTTACACATCAACCATTCGGACATTTCTAGTTCTATGTATAAACTAGTCAACTAAAGATCCTCTTCTACACGTCAAACACTTAGAAGTGACAGTCAACAAATTGTCTTGTCAGAGAACTTCACAGCAATCAACTTTTCTACGTCAGAAGCAAGACTCAACAGTCAACATAGACTAATTGTGAAGCAAGCACCAGTAGACTGCTAATAGTGCTGGTAGATTGCTTCAACTTAGTAGATCTACAGATGCATCTACTAACGACTTAACTGCACCTTCTGTTATGAGACATATCTTACAGATCGTCGTTTCAATAGACTATAAATCTTCTTATACCTTACAGGCACAACGTCATCTCTGGTATAACACTTTCAATGACAACGTCTTATTATTGTCATACGAAAGACTGAGTTTTGCTAGACCTGTACAGCCACAACTGAAGTATAATGGAAGCCATTACTCCAAACTACAACCAACATGTAATGGCATTTGAGACATTTAAGCTAACGGATAAACTGTCTCACTGGACATTCCGCTGTAGCGGCACCGAGAGTTGAATCACAACTGAAACTAGTCCACATCTGGACACAGTGGTTCACTCTTCACGATCAATCATTTAAACTTAGGAATATAGAAACTCTTTTTATTCGTTGATTAATAATTTATTCAAGTCAAAGCTACAGTTCCAAGTTTGTAATTTGCTTGTAAAATGTCTGTCAATATTGGACTCTACAGTAATCAACCCAAATACTTTGCATTAAATCAATGAAATAATATCATTTTATCTTTTCGTAATATTAGATATTCATTAAGGATCATTTCATCATTATATTCTTATACATGATTTCTTTATAATGAAATGCTGTTCTATCTAGAAGTAACTGTGATCAGATATTCACATTACATACAAATCATTCTTTAAGTATCATTCTAAATCATCTTTCATGCTAATTAAACTCATTTATATATAATTTCTCATTAGGAAATAATTCTCCAAGTCAGGCCAACAGAAAGTGATAGCATGTTGTACCAGTTTCAAACATTTCCAGTTTAATTTTTGGTACAAGATGTTTTTACTTTAGTTTGCCTCAACTTGTAGAATGATCATTTACTGAAATATATCAATCAACTTGTTTCACACATAATCATATTTAAAATATTCAAATTTTTATTGAAAGTTCTAGATTAAAAAAAAAAAAAGAGAGAACTTTAAAAAAGGGGGGGAAAAAGTGGAAAAAAAAAAAAAGAAATGAAAGAAAAAAAAAGAAAAAAAAAAAACAAGAAATGAAAGAAAAAAAAAAGGAAAAAAAAAAAAAAAGAATTAAAAAAAAAAACTAAAAAAAATAAAAAAAAATAAATAAAAGAAATGTATATGTAAACCATTAACCATCATTATGCTTATTCATCATTGGCCTCACCATCATTGATTTTATTATTGTACATCATATATTATGAAATTTTATTTTTAATGCGTATGGGACATATTATTCACTTACATATATATTCTTTTCTAAATATTCATAGACAATAATACAGGATAGCTCAAAAGGGAGATAACATTTTGTACTTTCTCTTAAAATTGACCTCAGAATGTTTTCTCTCATGTTTGACCCATCTTGTATCTTGTCTTGTAATAGCACCAGCAGCATTCATTCCATATCTTTTTGTCACCATGTTGTATCTATTTAGCATCATCTTATATTTCATTTACAGCTTTTTATAGTTCACTAACCTATTGTGTTATTCACGAAATATCTGCTATTAATAAATTAATTCATCATCATTAGAAATTATAAATGTATATAACATTTCATCATGATAGGATATCATTCATTATTTTAATATGTATATTCACGCTTTACCATACAGAAATTATTATATCATCTTTAATCTATCATAAGTTGTCAACATGTCTCAATTTTTTAATTTAAATTAAATTAAACTAAATTTAAATTATATATATATATATTTTCACAACTTTGTTTTAATGGTGAGTAATGAGTAACAAATATTGTAATATATATATATTACAATATTTATTACTCATTACTCACCATTAAAACAAAGTTGTGAAAATGTAGGCATTTACAAATAATCACTTGCATAAACAAAAATCTTCATTAAGTAATACCAATATTCATTGCAATCACATTAGTAATACAATACAGTTCTCCAAGTCAGTCCAACAGAAAGTGTGAACATGTTGTACCAGTTCTATACTTTACAATTTATTATTTGGTGCAAAATGTTCTTACTTTAGTTTGCCTCATCTTGAAGAATGTTCATTTATAGTATTTCATATTATTTTGTAGACATACATAATCTATCAGTTATAAATAAGTTATGCATATCATCATGTATTATTATTTAAGAAATAAATGCTTCATCATCAAACAGTATTTGTAAACATATCAAATTCTTCATCACATATTTAGTGTTAGTGTTTAGTGTTAGTGTTTAGTGTTAGTGTTTAGTGTTAGTGTTTAGTGTTAGTGGTTAGTGTTTAGTGTTTAGTGTTAGTGTTTAATGTTAGTGTTAAGTCATGAAAATAAAGAAGAGGAAAATATAAAAAAAAAAAAAGAAATTTAAAAGTGAAAAAAGTAGCCTAAATAAATATTATATTTAATTATTATGTTATGTATTCTGTATTATTAATTCATTATCATTCATCAATAATCTTATATCAGTAAAAAATCTCATTCTTCATTAGTTGTCTGATATATATATATATATATATATATATATATATATATATATATATCATTTGTTCATACATATTCACATTGTACTGTCATATTATCATTCATCAGAAAACAGTTGTAGGTCCCATCATTCATCCAAATTTACTTTTGTTATACCAGATATTATTTTCCCTCAGTAAGATTTATTTCATTCTTCATTTCATGTCAGAAAAAAATCATCATTTGTCTCACATCATTGACACA
The DNA here is from genome assembly GCF_947242115.1 of Biomphalaria glabrata. Lineage (NCBI taxonomy): Eukaryota > Metazoa > Mollusca > Gastropoda > Planorbidae > Biomphalaria > Biomphalaria glabrata. The sequence continues at coordinate 20,619,768 of NC_074720.1, forward strand.
TCCATTCATCTCACATCACATAGTTCTCCAAGTCAGGCCAACATTAAGTGATAGCATGTTGTACCAGTTCTAAACATTTCCAGTTTCATTATTTGGTGCAAGATGTTCTTACTTTAGTTTGCCTCAACTTGTAGAATAATTTCACATAAGACTTAATCAGCTAGATTCATCATTATTTATCATACATGTCATACATAGTTATATATTATTATTACAATTGGCCACATGTCTCTTTTATTCCTTCTTATATTTGTTATAATTTTTTCATAAATATTTATCTTTATTTACATGCAAATTTGTTTTGTTATCATCTGTCATACATAGTTATATATCATTATTCATCATTCAAAAGCTGTATACATTAACATTAATTTCACAGTCATATGTATGTTATCATTCATATTGATTTACCATGAATAATTTAAAACTCATTATATCTATCACATTTTTCATTTAAACCATTATTCTTTTAAGATCAATGAACAAATATTCAATTATCATTAGATAGATAATACTACAAGTCAGGCCAACAGAAAGTGATTATATGTCGTATTTTTTCTTTACATCTCCAGTTACAGTCTTGAATGCAAGATGTGTTTACTTAAATTTGCCTCAATTTGTAGGATTGTCATTTATAAGACTTTTTTTAGCATTACTCATATTTAAAGAATAAGTCTTTAAAAAATGTGAGTACAGAAAAACGAACACTTTAATCAACAAAAATTAAACAAAAAAAAAAAAAGGAGAAAAAAAAAAAGAAGAGACAAAAAAAAATAAAAATAAATGCTTATATTTTATAATGTTTTAATTTATATCTTATTATTCATTTTGGATCATTTCTAGATGTTTTTAATTAATTGCATACTAAATAATTTATTATTGTTGTTTATATAAATCATCATTGATTGTACATTATTATATTTAAACATTTACAATATATCATGTATGTATATCATTAATTATGATGTTTGTAATATCAATCATCAAGTACATATATCATAATCAAATATTCACAAGTTGCTTATCACTTCTCTCATTCTCAATTTGCATTGACTTAATATCATTCATGGCCACCAGTGTAACATCTCACCACTAGTGGAACATCTTGTCATTCATCTTCATCTATTATGAATCATTGAAACTGTTACAATCTATTCATTCTACATTAGAAGTTATTAAAATTATTTATCATTTAAAATCATTGACCTATTCTATCCATTCACCTCTCATCACATAATTCTCCAAGTCAGGCCAACAGAAAGTGATAGCATGTTGTACCAGTTCTAAACATTTCCAGATTATTTTTTTGGTACAAGATGTTCTTACTTTAGTTTGCCTCAACTTGTAGAATGATCAACTATAGAACATGTCATGTTTACTCACTTTCAAGTCATAACTCTTCATTCATTTTTCATTTATTTATAATATTACAATAATTATAGATGCTATATTTTTTCATTTATATATTAATCATACATATTTCTTCACATATATAATAATAATGTCAATGTCTTCAATTCCAAAGATTAATGATGAATGCAGTGTTTCACATTTTTCATATATAATTATTTTTATAACTCTGTATTATATATAGATATATATCATCATACATCATCTATCCATTGATAATTACACATAATTATTCACCTCATCATTATCCGCATTAAACAATGATTTACCATTAGTAATTGTACATCAGTTTCAAAGTTTAATACATTAAAGCTATTTGCCATCTCACACCATAGAGACATCTATTCATCTCTCATACCATTATTTAATTTTAACTCATTTAAATATACATCCTCATTGGTAAATAATTCTCCAAGTCAGGCCAACATTAAGTGATAAGATGTTGTACCAGTTCTAAACATTTCCAGTTTCATTATTTGGTGCAAGATGTTCTTACTTTAGTTTGCCTCAACTTGTAGAATGATCATTTACAAGATATTGCCTCATTTTTCATCACAGTTTAGTTAAACCTCTCACTGTTATTCATTATACATTAGTTATATATATCTTGTATATATATAACAGTTAAAATGTCATTATTCATTGAAATATATTAAATGTCATCATTGTGCTTGCATTCGTCATCCTCATTTATCATAAATTTATGTTTTCATTTTTCATACATAATTTATTTGTGCTCTGTATATAATATATGCAATTATTTATCATGATCTCTAAACATCAGCCATAGATCTATATGTCATCATTAATTAAACATAATTATTTATTTCATCACTCATCTGCATAAACAAGGCTGTACCATTACTAGTTGTAAATCAGTTAAAAGATAAGATTCTGTAATGCAAGTCATCAAATCTGTTAGTCTTTTGAAATCATTGATATGGATATAAATCTACAAGTCAGGCCAACAGAAAGTGAAACTTTTTGTATTATTTCTGGATATTTCCTGTTGAAATCTTTAATGCAAGATGTTTTTACTTTTGTTTGCCTCAACTTGTAAAAGAATTATTCCTGGGACAATGTTTCTTATTTCCTCCAAGAATAGAGTTCTAAAGATGTTTAAAATATATACGTGATATGCCTGCTTTAATTCATTCTTTTTTTCATTCTTCATGTATTGTTGTTTTAACAATATAAATGCCAAAAAAAAACCACAATGTTTTAAAAAATCTTTATGCCAAAGGAAAGGAAAAAAAACAAAGAAAAAAAGAAAAGAAAAAAAAAGAAAAAAAGAAATAAAAGAAGAAAAAAATGAAAGAAAGAAAAAGAAAAAAGAAAAAAAAAAGAAACAAAAAAAAAAGAGAAAAAAAAAGAGAAAATAAATGATATAAGTTTATAATTTTTTTTTGTCATCATCTATACTTCCATCATACCTAATGATTGCATCATTCTTCATAAACAATCTCCCTTTTCTTGGGATGTTTTAATAATACCATTAGGTATCTCTCAACATAGACACATCCACTCATCTCTCATTACACAATTCTCCAGCTCAGGCCATCATGAAATGATAACATGTTGTACCAATTCTCTTTTCAGTTACAATTTTTGGTACGAGATGTTCTTACTTTAGTTTTCCTTAACTTGTAGAATTATTATTGTTTTTTTTTATTAGATACTGTTTTATCATAGAGTAACTCTGCATATAAAGAAAAAAAAATTGAAAAAAAAAAGAGTAAAAAGAGTAAAAAAAAAAAGAGAAAAAAAACACACATTCTCCAGATATTCATACAGTGTTTTTACAATGGTGTTGAGAATAAATACTATGGTCTGTATCAAGTCAGCTTTGTACATTGATTCGATTTAAGTCTACAATCTTTCTTTTCATGATTAGATTTCTATAGTCAGAGTTTAATAACTATAGGCACATTCATTAGTTCAATGTCACAAAAAAAATGTACAAGTTGGGCCAACAAAAAGTTGTACATCATTGTTCATATAACACAATACATCATTTTTGATTTGCTTGTTACTTGTCATCCAAATGTCAATTTCTATTTATATCATTCATCATAGACTATCTACTCAGTACTTAATTATCATCATTTATGATACTGTAGTTTCATATTTATCTTACACTATTTACTGAAATAATCATTCATCACAGTTTAGTCACTCATATCATCATTCATCATATAATTGTTATTCATATCATCATTAATCATATAATCATACAGTAGTTATTCATCATATTCTATATACTGTTATTCATCATACATTTATTGCATCATCATTCATTCAACAGTATATTCTGAATTCATATTTAATCATAATTCAATTACATACACTAGTTAGTCACATCATCAATTGCCATGTAATAGCTAGTCACATCATCATACATCATACACTATTTAATCAAATCATCATTCAATTGCACTAGTTAATCACATCATCATTTATCATGCAATAGTTATTCATATCATCATACATCATAAAATAGTTAATCACATCAACATTCATCATGCAATAGTTATTCCCATCATCATTCATCAGGTAATAGTTAATGACATCATCCTACATCATGCAATATTATTTACATCATTATACATCATATACTAGTTAATCACATCATCATGCACTAGTCAATAACATCATCATTCATGCACTAGTTAATCACATCATCATTCATCATGCACTAGTTAATCACATCATCATTCATCATGCAATAGTTATTCACATTATCATTCATCATGTAATAGTTATTGACATCATCCTACATCATGCACTAGTTAATCACATCATCATTCATCAGGTAATAGTTATTGACATCATCCTACATCATGCAATATTATTTACATCATTATACACCATACACTAGTTAATCACATCATCATTCATCATGCACTAGTTAATCACATCATCATTCATCATGCAGTAGTTAATCACATCATATTTAATTATGCAATAGTTATTCATATACTACATCATACACTATTCAATCATATCATCATTCATAATGCAATATCAATCACATCATTATACATCGTACACTAGTTAATCACATCATCATTCATCATACAATAGTTAATCACATCATCATTCATTATTCACGAGTAAATCCCTTTATCATTCGTCATCAAATAGCTATTCACATGATCCTACATTATACATTATTTAAGCACATCATCATTCATCATGCAATAGTTATTCACATTATTATACATCATACACTAGTTACTCACATCATCATTCATCATGCAAAAGTTAATCACACCATCATTCATCATCACCATTGGTCTCCTTCAGTTCTAAAATCTCGAACACTTTTTCCTATGGCTGTAGAGCCCTAGTTTGGAGAGACACTCCCGTCCACATATATTGCATGTCAAGGTGGCTTTCGCTTTGGTGGTAGAGGAGCTGGCCATTTTCCGTGTGGCACGCTTTTCTTCAAGAATCGAGGCCCATGTTTTCTCGTTGTCTATAGCTTTCTTGGTCACCGTCTCTCTCCAACTAGTGCCGTCTAAGGCTATGTCTTCCCAATGGTCAGTATCAATGTTTACTGATTTAAAATCCCTTTTTATCACATCAACGTAACGGAGGTGGGGGCGACCAGTTTTTCTTGAGCAAGTTGTCCGTATAGAATGATTTTTGGGATGCGATTGTCCTCCATCCGGCGAACATGTCCGAGCCTTGCCTTGTAGACCTCCATTTTGGTCGCTGTGGTGAGAATCTGGTTTTCCCAAACTCTTGGTCGGAGTCTAGCGAAGGTTGATGCGGCCTTCCCTGTGCGTTTTTTTTAATCTCCTCTTCTAGTGATAGGTCATCTTGAATTGTAGATCCAAGGTAGCATAATTCGTTAACGGCATCTAGCTTGTTATCGTCAATGAGGATGGATGGTGATGCTGTCGCAGGTGGTCCCATAACATTAGTTTTCTTTGTGCTAATGGTTAGGCCATACTCTTTGCAAGCCTTAGAGAAGCAGGACATTAGTGACTGAAGCTCCTCGCCATACACTAGTTAGTAATGTCATCAATCATCGTGCAATAGTTACTCATCATTATTCATCATACAGAAGTAACTACTTTCTTATTCATCCAACAATATATATATTAATTAATCATTAATCATAATTTCATTATTGAATATCATCAATCATCATATGTAGTTCACATATCATGATTCATCATTCACTATGTAGTCATATCATCATTAATCATAACTATTTATATTATGCAATTGTTAAGTCACATCATCATCATACACTAGTTAGTCATATCATCATAATTCCTATACTATTTCGTCACATATTTACATCATACACGAGTTACTATCATCATTTATCATGCACTAGTTAGTCATATCATTTAACAAACTTAGTTACTTATACCATGATTCATTATACACAAAATACTCATAACATCATTAATAATACTTTAGTTAAACATATTCTCCTTTTTCATGCACTATTTATTCAATCATAACATCTTTCATAATACATTAGTTGTTCATATCATTCATAACTCACACGATACTCATATTATCATTCATAACACACAAGATACTCATATTATCATTCATAACACACAAGATACGCATAGTATCATTTATAACACACAAGATACTCATACTAAGGTGGCTATGGTCCTATCATTTTGGTGGGACGGTGTAACGGAGATGTCCAACGGAAAAGTTTCTTTAGAATACTAATGCAATGCTTTTTTTTTAGGAATAAATGCGCCATTTTACTTTGTTAATTGTTATGGTGCATGTTTTACCCTATAACCTAGATATTTCGCATCACATAATAAATATATTAATTGCATTTTTAAATGCCTGAACGTAACCATTTGAGAAGTTACTCTGCAAAGGCTTTCTTCATAGGCAATAATAGGCCAATAATTTTAATTAAATAATGCAATGTAGAACGCCACGACGTGAGCTTCGGTTTTTCTAGACTTTAGGGAGACTTCAGAGACTTCCTATTCTAATCGCCATGTATAATGTCATTTAGAACTAGAAGAACAAAAAAGTGGTACATTGTATTGGTAGTCCTTACCCTATTGCTCATTTTCGTACACAAAATGTTTCTAAGTTCGGATATATAATGTCTTTATTGAACCGAGCAAGGCTCAGTCACGTGATACTGTAATTAACCAAACTAAAATAAACTAAATACTTTTGACTGACTTTAGGGTCGGATATTAATATTTTAAAATATCATTTATTTGCAGTGTTTTCCGGATTTGCTGTTTCCACTTAATCACTTAAATGAAATTTTTTGTTTTAAACATTGTATTTTTTCTTTTGCAGTAGGACTAAAGACAAATGTCCCAGTGTTTTATGCTCTACAGGAAGATTATGAAATAGTGCCAAGTAATTCTTGTTATTCATTTCTTTATATTGATTTCATTACATGTAAAGATTTCATTTTAGATGAATTTAAATACTGCACATTTTAGCTTACCGATGATAATCTTTAATGTTCCTGGTGAGTATTCCTAGATTTGGTGGGCTCTATTATTCCACCATAAACATTAAATTACACTCAAACTAATCAAGATGTTATTTTATTATTCTAGACATAAAAAAAAATCTTATTTTTTTCTTTTATATTTATTATAAATCTTTTTTTTTTAATTCATTTGGTACGCCATTAAGGTACTAACATCTTGAGGCCTGGCAAATTTCTTTCACATTTTGATCAACTTTTATTTTCTTATTTGGTTAATTAATTATCTATGGAATTGAGAAGCCGAAGAAAAGTCAAATATTTTACAATGGACTCTAGAGCGTTTTGTTGTGGTCGGGAGAGTGGTGGAAGGGGGGAAAGAGTGAAAAAGTAAAAGTGAATTCACGAGCATGTGCGTGTGTGTGTGTGCGTGTGTGTGTGTGTGTGTGTCATGGGGGGGGGGAAGCCGTTCGTTCCAAATCAAGTCAAAAGTCTATGCCAGAGAACATCATGATGCGCAGGGGGAAATAACTAGAAAGGGGTCGAGAGAGAGTGAAAAGACAAGAGAAAGAAAGCGGGCCGATACACTAATTTATAGGTTAGGGGGGGCAGAATTTATTGCTTAAAAAAAAAGAAGGGGATGTATCGGCCATAATAAAGCATGGACAGTCTTTGATTCAATCAACTGGGGTATCCAGTGTGTACGAGTTTGTTATATACACATTTTGATCTACCACTATTTTCTTAATTATATACATTTTGATGTACCTATATTTTTTTAATTTATTATATACATCATGGGCGTAGCCAGGATTTTATTTCGGGGGCGGTTTGGGGGGGGAGCGAATTTTTTTTTATATGTATTTATGTGTGTGTGTGTGTTTACATAATCTTTATTGCATTCTGACCCTTCATTCTTTCGGAAGATGTTTATTGTGCCCTAGAATAGGTTCTTCCTGGAGTTAATAGAAAAATTGTAGATTCCCCGCCAATACTAGCAAGGGAGTCTGGGGGAGCGCTAGGAGCTCCCCCAGCGCGGGGCGAAGCCCCGCCACCAAGCACTATTTCTGATATTGAAAGCCAACTAAATGCATATTCTGAGGTATCTACAGTGCATTTTCCTGCTATTAAAAAGTTTTATTTCAAAAACCTAATGTGCTATTCTTACTGACATAGACCCTCCCGCGCCCTTTGGCGCATTTGACGTCAAGCTGTTTCCATAAAAATCTGTCACTGGTAATGTCTGAAGCCTCTTCCCACCTGCCATGAGGACCTCAATGAATGAGTGGCGTCAAGTTGTACTAGGATATCATTGCAACTCTTCTTATGCGTAATTCATTTTGTCGGAGAACATGACCAGCAAACCTCATGCATCGCTCTCTCACAATCTTACTAAAGGGTCGACTCCCAGTTCGGCATAGGATTTCCTTGATTTAAACCCGATCTCTATAACTGACTCCTAAAATCTGTCTTATCCATCTTTGTTGAGCCACATTTAGTGTTTTTCAATTTCGGCAGATGACTATTCACTGCAGTTTATTAAAGGAGCCCTGCCACTGGTAAAAATGTGTAACCACTCTCGAATACGCTCTTGGAATTAAGTGACTGTAGCTTGCTTTAGATTTTATATCGAAAAGAGAAGTTTTATCGTCAAAATCATCTGAATCATCTGTTGGGGGTTTTCTACCTCAAAATGCTCTGTAGGGGGATCTTAAACTCAAAACCATCTGAAGGAGTTTTAAACTTTAAACAAACGCCATCTGTAGAAGAGGGGTTTAAACTCAAAACCCCCGATTGGATTGGCTACGCTCAAATAATTTTAGTGTGTAATTTGCTTTTTTTTATATTGAAGAGGTATTTTTAGCATTAAACCCCTCTGAATGGGGGTTTAAACTCAAAACCCCTTTTGGCAAAGCTCATAGCATTTTGAGTGCGTAATTTGCTTTTTTCTTACACTGAAGATGTATTTTTTAGCCTCAAACCCCCCTGGCGGGGGGTTTAAACTCAAAACCCCTTTGGCTGCGTTCATAGATTTTAGTGTTAATAATTTGCTTTTATTTATAATGAAGATGTACTTTTTAGCTTCAAACTCATCTGGAGAGGAGTTTAAACTCAAAACCCCTTTGACTACACTCAAAACATTTTGAGTGTATAATTTGCTTTGTTTTTATTATTAAAGAGGTATTTTTTACCTTCAAACCCCGCTGAAGTGGGGTTTAAACTAAAAACTAAGTCAAAACCCATTTAGCTACGCTCATAACATTTTGAGTGCGTAATTAACTTTTTTTATATTGAAGAGTGGGTTTATCGTAAATTTTGGAGGGGGTTTTAAAATCAAAATCTCCCTTAACTGTGCTCTTGGAATTAGGGGATTTTCGTTTGCATTTTTGTTTTGTTTTGTTTTATAGACGAGGGGGGGGGGTAACTGCAAAAACCCAAAGTAGAGGGTTTAAAACTCAAAACCCCTAGTAGGGGGGTTTAAACTCAAAACCCCTAGTAGGGATGTTTAAACTCGAACCTCCCTGGTAGGGGGTTTTAAACTCAAAATCCCCTGGTAAGGGGTTTTAAACTCAAAACACCATTGGTTGTGCTGGGGCCATTGATGGTTTAGTATTAAAATCTCACCTAAAATAAACAAAATGAAAGCAAAAAATCATTCACTAAATTCTGATACCTCCCCCCCCCTTGGGGGGGGGATTTCATTTCGGGGGGGGGGGGTTGAACCCCAAACCCCCCCCCCCCCCGGCTACGCCCATGATATACATAATTTACATCTAAAATCAGAAATATTTTGTATATGAAAACTAGACAATTATTTTGAAGTTATTTCTTTTCCTGAAAACTCTATAAGCATTCAATACAATGACTGGATTTAACAGAAGCGTGGTCGAGAGGCCAAGTGCGCTTGAACTTGGCTTGGCTTGACTACCTAGAAGGGGGCTCGAGGTTCGACACCCGACTCGGGCAGAGTTGTGTTTACTGAGCGCCTAAAGGCAGCACGGAAAACCAACTCCTAGATACCCCCTCCCCCCCACCGGTCCACAAATGAGATTGGACCAAAAGCGCTCTGAGCATGCTATAAGCATGAAAGTGGCGCTATATAAAAGCTATAATAATAATTTTCCGATAACATATACATTAGAAATTTGTATCTTCATAGTTCAGTTTGGTTTTTGAATTTCAGTTCCATATTTTGTTCCTGTGCTTTAATGTGTTTTAAAATTTATATTTGAAAGTAGCTGTCGACAAATTGGTTTTTTTTTTACAGATACATTTTGGATGTCTACAGGCTGCAATTGGTCTTGATACATTTTGGATGTCTACAGGCTGCAATTGGTCTTGATACATTTTGGATGTCTACAGGCTGCAATTGGTCTTGATACATTTTGGATGTCTACAGGCTGCAATTGGTCTTGATACATTTTGGATGTCTACAGGCTGCAATTGGTCTTGATACATTTTGGATGTCTACAGGCTGCAATTGGTCTTGATACATTTTGGATGTCTACAGGCTGCAATTGGTCTTGATACATTTTGGATGTCTACAGGCTGCAATTGTTTTTGATACATTTTGGATGTCTACAGGCTGCAATTGGTCTTGATACATTTTGGATGTCTACAGGCTGCAATTGGTCTTGATACATTTTAACATGTTTTGTTTTTATATGACAAATTTCTTTTGTGAGAATAAAACTCATTTTGATTTTGTATTACATCAGCCCCATAGCTCGCAAGGTCTGAAAGGCTATTTACAAATTATTATTGAAGCTTAAATAACATGTAGATAAATTAAAGATGGAAAGTTTTATAAATTACTTTTGTGCATAAACTTTGCCAATATGGGATTTTAAATTAAAATACAAAGTGACCATTGTAAGTAGTCAGCACATAAACCAAGTGATTTTTTAAAAAATAATAGCTAGGTATTTACAATTTGCCAATGATATAAGAATTTGAAACCGTCTTACGTTACATTAAAACTCAAACTGATGGCATTTAGTCTTTAGAATACATTTTGTTACATAAGAGAGCCTTGTACCAGTATTTTGTCTAAAGTAAGATTCCAACTTGTAGCATTTAGTTCACTGGTGTCTAAAGTTAAAAGATGTTTGTATATAAATAATAATTGTATCCAAGTTTTTGTTCTTAAAATGAAATTTAAATGAAACTCATTAAAATGATTTATTTTTTTTGGTAACAAAATGTATACAAAAAAAGTCTCAAGAATATAATGTATTTTGTACTTGACAACATTTTTGTAATTAGCTTGCTTTGTCTCTTAGTGCATACATTTACATTTGTTAAATTGTGTATGTGTATATCTAGGTGGTTAATATAAAACTAAAAAGTTCAACTATGACACTGAAGCGGAACAAAAGATTGTCAAAACTTGTATTCATGTTTATAATAATTTAACTGGAGTAAATCTTTTTTCCTTAGAGTTAGGATTTGAATTTTAGTACTGACATATAGATTCCACATTAACATTTGTAAAGTTCAAGTTTATAGAGCGTTAAGTTTAAACAGGTCTTACCTAGACCTACATTGAAATTTTTGCTCATTCTCTGAAGACAGTTTAGCAACCAAGAGGAGAACATTTACTATGAAAACACAGTGGATCTCCCACATCCCTTTTCTGTTTCTCAATGTGACGTCATTCACGTCTGATCTAGGCATGTTTTTTTCGTTTCATTTTTTTTAGTTTCATTATTACTGGAAGTTTTCTTTTTCATATCACAATGTACTTTTTGAAAACATATTTTGTATTTAATGTTTGTTCTGTTAAATCTCTGTTTTACAGCTTTGTAAAGATGGACAGAGTCAACGTGAATAACTTGAGAACACTTCTTCTTATTTCACTAACTGAAGAGTTGACATTCTTAGAAGCAATGAACTTATTGATGATGAAACTTCAGAGGTTTTAAAAAGATTTAGAAGATTGACTTCGTCTGTCATAGTAACGAAATAATTCAACTATTGAATTTTTTAAAAAATCGAATTTGCAGTTCGAAAAACTAAATTGGATTAAATCACGTGGTCAGTAGACATTTCTTAATGAAATGATTTTTACTTTTTTTTTTGTAAATCTCTAAGTCAGTCCCCCCCCCCCAATTTAAGCTCCTGTGTATCCTGTCTAGTCCTGTGTTAGCTGTCATTGTATTTCACCTTCATTTAAAAATAGTTTTTACAAAGCTTTTATCAACTCACTCAGTCTGTTTGTCTGTCTGTTTGGTAAAAAAAAAGTATACACCCCATACCCAATCTCGGGTTAAGCTGAAATTTTGGACAATTATTCTTTTATCTGACAAGAAAAGAATAAATTTTTAAAAATAACCAATAAGTTAATTAACTATCGGTAATTAATTATTTTGTTTGGTATCTTGAACAAGGGAAAGAACCCACACTTGACATTTGTGGTATAAGTATTAGTCACCTTGACGACTCGAGCCCTGGGTGAAATTTTTTTTTGCAATTAAAAAAAACAACGACCATGTAAACATTCCCCAAGATACCCCCTTCGTCCCTTCACTTTCACAACTGGTCCAGACAAGTGATAGGATCATAGCGTATTGAGACAAGTGATAGGATCATAGCGCATTGAGACAAGTGATAGAATCATAGCGCATTGAGACAAGTGATAGGGTCATAGTGTATTGAGACAAGTGATAGGATCATAGCGTATTGAGACAAGTGATAGGATCATAGCGCATTGAGACAAGTGATAGGATCATAGTGTATTGAGACAAGTGATAGGGTCATAGTGTATTGAGACAAGTGATAGGGTCATAGCGTATTGAGACAAGTGATAGGGTCATAGCGTATTGAGACAAGTGATAGGATCATAGCGTATTGAGACAAGTGATAGGATCATAGCGCATTGAGACAAGTGATAGGGTCATAGTGTATTGAGACAAGTGATAGGATCATAGCGTATTGAGACAAGTGATAGGATCATAGCGTATTGAGACAAGTGATAGGATCATAGCGCATTGAGACAAGTGATAGGATCATAGTGTATTGAGACAAGTGATAGGGTCATAGTGTATTGAGACAAGTGATAGGGTCATAGCGTATTGAGACAAGTGATAGGGTCATAGCGTATTGAGACAAGTGATAGGATCATAGCGTATTGAGGCAAGTGATAGGATCATAGCGTATTGAGACAAGTGATAGGATCATAGCGTATTGAGACAAGTGATAGGGTCATAGCGTATTGAGACAAGTGATAGGGTCATAGCGTACTGAGACAAGTGATAGGATCATAGCGTATTGAGACAAGTGATAGGATCATAGCGTATTGAGACAAGTGATAGGGTCATAGCGTATTGAGACAAGTGATAGGATCATAGCGTATTGAGACAAGTGATAGGATCATAGCGTATTGAGACAAGTGATAGGATCATAGCGTATTGAGACAAGTGATAGGATCATAGCGTATTGAGACAAGTGATAGGATCATAGCGCAATGAGAAAGTGATAGGATCATAGCACAATGAGAAAGTGATAGGATCATAGCGCATTGAGAAAGCTAAAAGCTAAACAAAAATAATTGGTGAAAATATCTCACAATGAATTATTATGTCTGGGTCGATCATCAATACAGTGACATGAATGATCCGAACTAATTAATACAATTACATTTAATATAAGCCTTGTTATTGTATTTTTCATAGTATTTAAAAAAAATATTTTGCTTGTTAGTATTGAAATTCTTTTTATTTGATACAAGTATTTGTAAGGAACAGAAAAAAAAATGACAGCATATTTTTGTCAAAGGGAGATATTAATCAATCCTACCTGCGAAATAACCAACAATCCAATGTGCTTTCTATTTAGATCTAGAGTAGTCGCGAGTCAAGCCATCAAATTGTGCAAATTCTGATGTGAAACATTTCCTCGTCTGGAAAAAGTAAAGTTGGAGTAGTTGATGATGAGTGCAGTTTAAATGATGTCATGAAACTGACAGACAGTAGGCCTAGACTGACTCCAGAAGAACATTATCAAATAGTGTACACTACACTGACTACAGGTATAACTTGTAAAGTGTGATTGTACTTTTGGACAGAGTGATGCCTATAGAAATTATTTCCTTTTTATATGTATTCTGTCAGGCGACATTTAGACTTTGTATCTAGTATGAATTGTATCCACTGTGTAGAGACTGCTTTAGTCCTTATGTAGAACTTAAAAAACAAACCAGGGGCGGATTGGCCATTTAGGCTTCAGAACAAATGCCCGATAAGATGGTATCCAATTGGTCTTTGGGGCTACCGCCGCTTTGAATGACAGATTTTATAATAAAAGAAAAAAAAAAGTAAAGATCCCCTCCATAACGCTGCCTTTTTTAAAAAAGATCTTTTACAGACTTGACAGTGTAATACTAGATGAACAAATTGTCCGTTATAATGGAGTAGAGCCTATGATCGAATTCCTTTGACAAACTATTCCATTCACAAACTACCTAAACACATGTGGGCCGGGGGAACCGATGATGACACTCAATCCGACACGGCAACAAACTAGCGTTGGTTTATTGTTTGGCCTTCAAGTTTGATTACAAAACATTGTGTGGGGTCATCTTTGTACAGAGAGTTTGAGGAATGATTTGTTTCCTTTGAGTTGATGACTTGGTTAGAATGATGGCACCTTACAATGTACTCACTCAGGACTTCTTATTTCTTGAACAGAGAGGAAGTCTCTCAGGTCAGCAGTGCACCTCGGAAAGCAACTGAAACTTAGGTATGAGACACTTGTGAAGCCTTTTTGGTTTTCTTTGTCAGGGGAAGATAACAAAAGTGAGGTAAACATTTTTAAAGATATTTTTTTTTTTTGTTTTGTTTATTTTAATTTTTTATTGTTGATTTTCTAGATAGTAAAAATTAAAAAAAAAAACGTTCATTTGACAAATGTATTTTATATTTTAAACAGATCTTAGAGTGCATCACTTTATTGGACTTCATCTCTATGTTCATGTTAGACACAAGCCTAGTAGCCACTATACAGTAAACATAACCTTCATCTCTATGTTCATGTTAGACACAAGCCTAATAGGCACTATACAGTGAACCTAACCTTCATCTCTATGTTCATGTTAGACACAAGCCTAGTAGGCACTATACAGTGAACCTAACCTTCATCTCTATGTTCATGTTAGACACAAGCCTAGTAGGCACTATACAGTGAACCTAACCTTCATCTCTATGTTCATGTTAGACACAAGCCTAGTAGGCACTATACAGTGAACCTAACCTTCAACTCTGTTTCAAAAGAATAAAATAAAGCAATCAGAAGTCATTCACTACTCTATCTACAGACCTACGAGAAAAACTAACATTCATTACCTCACCCCGAGAGCCTATAAGCCTCGAGATAGACCCAGACTCTTGCAATAAGAAGACAAGGTCACATTGTCGAGGCTCCATTGATTCAGTCTATTCATTGAATGATCACAGCACTAGTCTAGTCTGACAGTTTGTTCAGCATAAGTCTTCAGAATCTTATCTTAAACAATTATTAAAACCAAGTTTTACCTGGAAAGCAAACTTTAAGACTTTCAGACAGACTTGTCAAGACAAAGTTATTTTAATTGATGAAGACATATTCACTGGCTGTAGAAATCAACTTTTACTGTCTACATTTGTTTGATACAATGTACTTTAAAATTAAATATTATATCAATAATACATGTCATGGCTAGAAAATGTGCATGTCACGGTTGTAAACTCTACATATCACGGCAAAAAAATGTGGATGGAAATAAATCAAGTCCTGCAATGCAGACAGTTCATCACTTTCTTCTGGATAACAAAATTGGAATAAATTCTCTGGTAAGTAGACATGCTCTTTTCAATTGTGTTCAAATTTACATTCTTTATCTTCTCAACCATCTCAGATCTCCTGGTTCCACGAATTCTTTAGTTGCACTTTAGTTCATACAGACAAATACTGACAACCCAGACTTTGGTTGGAATGGTACAGACCAGGTGTCCGTAGAAAAGTAGTCAAGTGATCTGATGGGGTGAGGGGGGATTATTGTAAGTCGTCTTTGCATGACGTGTGACTGGACTGTGGTTATGCTTGGTCAGTTTAAATGTCAATGCCAGGACTTGTATCCAGGAATTGTGTTTTTTTTTTCTTATTTCAACTCTTTCCAAATTTCGTCAATTTCGACTCTCTCTCTCTCTCTCTCTCATTGATCACAAATATTTGTTGCTTATTTTCAATGACCTATGAACCTGGAGGTCGTGACATAATTAGTTTTCTGGCTCATTAACTACACTTTCTATACGCTGCTGAAGACACACTTTTGTCTATTTGATCTCGTGATCCTAGTCGTTGAGTGACTTGTGTACTTCCTGATTGACTTCTATATCAGTAGTCGGATGTCTCTATCATTTGTTGGAATAGCTCCCGCCTTTCTCTCCCTTGCACATGTACAAACAAACACACAAACACACACACACAGAGGTAAACATTAGCAAGAAATAAAAAAAAAACAATGTCAATGGACTGCCGTCTACATCGGGCATCTCTAATAGACTTTCGTTGGGCCAACGGTGATTCTTCGTGTGAAATAATTCTGCTCACTTCAAAACTAATTTAATTTTGGGCCCATAATTATTCAAATTTTCATCACCTAATATTTAAAAGCAAAATGTTTAATGTGCTTCATTCGGAGAAAGTTTGCTAGAGCAAAAGCATCCATTACAGATCAAAACATAAATTGTTCATGTTTAACTTGAAACATAAGTACATCAACTTTAAAATTATCAACATGTCCGTACAAGCGACAGCTATTAGTAAACGCATTAAGAAACGAAGCTTCGATCTTACACGTCCTTTAGGGCCATCTAGATTTTCAGCAGCGCTGCTTAGGACCTTTTCAGGGCTACCTACAATTTCCTATGGGTCACCTAAGTCTTTCTAATGGTCACTTTGTCACTTAAGTCTAAGGGTCATCTAAAACTTTCTGTCGGTCACCTAAATCTTTTAGAGGTTGTCAGGGGCACCTACAATTTCCTGTGGGTCACCTAAGTCTGTATGAGGGTCAAAGGGTCACCTCATACTTTCTGTGGGTCAAATAAGTCTTTCTGAGGGTTACCTAAAACTTCCTGTGGGTCACCTAAGTCTTTATTAGGGATACAGGGTCACCTAAAACTTCCTGTGGCTCAACGTAGCCTATCTGAAGATCACCTAAAACTTCTTGATTGATAACTATAACTTTTTTTTTTGTATGTAAACAAAAAATATTTTAAAATGTCACTGGAATCTATGCAGTTGGGATAAACTGGCTCAAACAGAATCTGTATAGTTTTTTATCCGCCCTTGATTAGTTGGGTCAGTGAAATAGATTTGGGGATAATGCTACAAATATAAGGTTAGAGAGGTTGATTGATGACTTTCTGTTATCTCTCATTCATTTTTCGTTTTTTTTTGTTTTGCAAGCTTTTTTTCTACTTAAGAGTTTTCTGTCTTTAAATCTCTATTCTATATTCTATTTTTCTATCTCACTTTAAATCTCTATTCTATAGTCTATTTTTCTATCTCACTTTAAATCTCTATTCTATATTCTATTTTTCTATCTCACTTTAAATCTCTATTCTATAGTCTATTTTTCTATATCACTTTAAATCTCTATTCTATACTCTATTTTGCTATCTCACTTTAAATCTCTATTCTATAGTCTATTTTTCTATCTCACTTTAACTCTTTCAGTGCGAATTATTTTGATAGAAAAAAATGAAGCTTTTCGGGATTTATTTGCTGAGAGTAACGCCGCACTGTAAGAGTTAAATCTCTTTTCTATAGTCTATTTTTCTATCTCACTTTAAATCTCTTTTCTATAGTCCATTTTTCTATCTCACTTTAAATCTCTGTTCTATAGTCTATTTTTCTATCTCACTTTAAATCTCTATTATATAGTCTATTTTTTTAGCTCACTTTAAATCTCTATTCTATAGTCTATTTTTCTATCTCACTTTAAATCTCTTTTCCATAGTCCATTTTCTATATCACTACTAAATTGACTATAACGACCTGAAAAATCCTCAATTATGTGATTTCTCCAGCGAAACAGTCAGCCCCCCAGGATGTACGAATTGATCCCCGCCTCTGCTCAAGTCCAATCATTATTGGATGAAACTTTCCCGCTTTGCCTCCGTGTTCCGCGTTTTTTTTCTCTCGGTATAATCCATTTGCCGGGAGTAGACTGTTGGGGAAATGACTAAGTTCCATTTAGCATGCATGACCAGTAGTCTTAGTATTACTGTCTGTCCAATGATTTTCATTTAGTTTCTCCCCCCCCCCCGCAAACGCCATTCCCCCCACCCTCTCTCTCTCTCTCTTCTCTAGACACAAACGCTTACATATAAAGACACTTTACCGTACACAATAATCTCTCTCTCTTACTCTCTCTCGCCCTCTCAATTTCCCTCTCTCTTTCCCTCTCCCCCTCTCCCCCCTTCTCTCTCTCTCTCTCCCCATCTCTCTCCCCCTCTCTCTCTCCCTCCCCATCTCTCTCCCCCCTTTCTCTCTCCCCCCTTTCTCTCTCCCCCCTTTCTCTCTCCCCCCTTTCTCTCTCCCTCCCCCTCTCTCTCATCCTCTCTCCCCCCTTTCTCTCTCCCTCCTTTCTCTCTCCCCCCTTTCTCTCTCCCCCCTTTCTCTCTCTCTCCTCCTCTCTCCCCCCTTTCTCTCTCCCCCCTTTCTCTCTCCCCCCTTTCTCTCTCCCTCCCCCCTCTCTCTCCTCCTCTCTCCCCCCTTTCTCTCTCCCTCCCCCCTCTCTCTCCCCCTCTCTCTCCTCCTCTCTCCCCCCTTTCTCTCTCCCTCCTTTCTCTCTCCCCCCTTTCTCTCTCCCCCCTTTCTCTCTCCCTCCCCCTCTCTCTCCCTCTCTCCCCCCTTTCTCTCTCCCTCCCCCTCTCTCTCCCTCTCTCCCCCCTTTCTCTCTCCCTCCTTTCTCTCTCCCCCCTTTCTCTCTCCCCCCTTTCTCTCTCCCTCCCCCCTCTCTCTCCTCCTCTCTCCCCCCTTTCTCTCTCCCTCCCCCTCTCTCTCCCTCTCTCCCCCCTTTCTCTCTCCCTCTCTCTCTCACTTTCTCTCTCTCACTTTCTCCCTCGCCCTCTCTCACTCTCTCTCTCCCCCCTTTCTCTCTCCCTCTCTCTCTCACTTTCTCTCTCTCACTTTCTCCCTCGCCCTCTCTCACTCTCTCTCTCCCCCCTCTCTCTCCTCCTCTCTCCCCCCTTTCTCTCTCCCTCCCCCTCTCTCTCCTCCTCTCTCCCCCCTTTCTCTCTCCCTCCTTTCTCTCTCCCCCCTTTCTCTCTCCCCCTTTCTCTCTCCCCCCTTTCTCTCTCCCTCCCCCCTCTCTCTCCTCCTCTCTCCCCCCTTTCTCTCTTCCTCCCCCTCTCTCTCCCTCTCTCCCCCCTTTCTCTCTCCCTCTCTCTCTCACTTTCTCTCTCTCACTTTCTCCCTCGCCCTCTCTCACTCTCTCTCTCTCTCTCACACTTTCTCTCTCTCCCTCTCTCCCTCTCTCACTCTATCTCTCTCACTCTCTCTGTCTCCCCCACATCACACACTCCCTAAGTAGTGAACCATTACGTCTCTTGTTGATAGTAAACTATTTCCAGTGAACATTTCTTGTATAGAAATATAAGACCGCGAACAAATATTTTAGATCTGGATAGAACAGTTTCTATAGGTCATGTTTCACGAGAGTGTCTTATGACCAGAACAGTTTCTATAGGTCATGTTTCACGAGAGTGTCTTATGACCAGAACAGTTTCTATAGGTCATGTTTCACGAGAGTGTCTAATGACCAGAACAACAGCCCACTCTACCCTTATTTCCAATCACTTTAAAAGAACATCATCAATTACCGAGTAAAACATAATTGATTGCGAAAAAAGCATCACTGATTACCAAATAACACACTTTCTTACCAAGATTTGAACTCAGTACCTAGATTCTGTAGCCACGAGTTCCGATAAATAAAACGTCATTCCCCATGGTATAAATAATGAATTCTTGTCTACCCACCAAAGTTAAAGACAGTATCTTACTGTAACATTGAAATAGGCTGCAAAGCGGAATTCACGTGACTGCCCATCAATTTTAATCTCAGAGACAAACAATGTGACTTAACAAAACAAAAAAGTGAAATGAATTTTCTGAGTTAAAATAGATCTATGTAAAGCTAACTAAACAATTTCCAAGTAAGCAATTACTTAGAGGTAAGACAAATCTTTCTGCAACATTTGTAATTCAACATTTTACTTTGGTACACCATAGCGCAGCAATAGTTATTAACACAAAAATATAAGAATTATTTGCATTACATCTAAAAAAACAAATCCGTGCTGTGTTTTGAAGTCTAGTTTGAAAAAGGAAGCGGAAATGACGTAAGGCCTATTGAAAATAAGTAGAGCTAGAAAAAAAAAAAAAGAAAAATATTGCTGTAAAACAAAATGGAATTCGCGACATTTTAAAAATAAAATGCTTTATATGTAGACTGCGGCCTTTTTTGGAGAAATATCAAAAATAAAATACAAAGATTTGATAGATAGCTTGCTAGTTTTGTGTTCACGTATAGCAGTCCCAAGGCTACGATTCTATCAAAAAACCGTGATTAGTGAGCGTCTAGGAGGTAAAAGGAATCTTTGTAAAAAAATGTCCTATCGATCGGTACGACAGTGTAGAAATTTCGTGATTTCAGTGGTATTTTCGCTGACATATATTAGATTTGTAAAAACAATCAGGCTTTTGACTTTTATCTTTTTCTTCCTTTTCCTTCCCCCCTCTCTCTCTCTTTGCCTTTCTTCCTTTTTTTTTCTTGCCTTTTTGTTTCTCCCATTCCCGTTTATTTCTTCTTCTCTATATCATAAATCTTTCTCTCACCCTCTCTTTTTTTTATTTCTCTCTCTCCCCCCCCCCCCCTTCTCTCTCTCTCTCTCTACGTCTCTCCACTGTACATAGATCACAAAGTATAAATGTCATATGTCACCGCGGAACTATTTGTTGATGCGCTTACTGCATGGTGCAAGAGAGTCCACAAAAAGTCCCTCACTTCCTGTTCCTAGTTGAACCTAATTGTATGTAGTCAAATCTCCGGGCCAAACTAACGGCTATAAAAGAGGGGACTCGGAGATGACAATAATTAATTAGTTTTGCTTGGCTGGGCTGACCAGACGAGGGAGAAAGATATTAGCAGTGACCTGATGTAGCCATTAGCCCCGGAGGTAAGAGAAATTAATTACACGAGAGCACTCCCTCCTTTTTTTTCTCTCTTCTCTCCCTCAACTAGATTGCATTCCCTTGTTTGGTTATAATTATGTATAGCCGTGATGTGGTCTGCTCTAGCACCGGATGAGCACTGACCTGTTTGCTCTTGTCTCAGCAGCAGATGTCCTTTCCGGTGACATCACGGTTGAGGTGGGGGCGGGGTAAAGTAATGGGGTAGTTAGCACCAGGTGGACAATCCTAGGAGTGTAGCCTTCAAATTGTGTAAATATATCAGGATAATTGACGTGTTCATTTTTTGTAACTTTTCTCAGTCAGTTGATAGATGGTAATCGAATCTAGCATTCTATGGTAATCGAATCTAGCATTATATGGTAATCGAACATTTGCATTTGATGTGAGGCTGATTTTCACCAAACCGATCCCTCCCAGTGTGTGCGTGTTTGTGAGAGAGAGTGTATATGTTTGAGGATCCATTTCACTATTTCGAATTACACTATTGAACGTATCACATTTTAAATTGTTGAACTAAGAGATAGCAAGAAGGAGGGGGGGGCGCTACTTTTTTATTTGAGAGACTGGGAGGAAGGAGGACAATAAAATGTTTAGAGGGTGGATCTGATTGAGGTCCTGTTCCATACTCGTCAATTTGAAACTATATGTTTTATTTTTTAACTATTCCCGAGGGCCAACTACCTAAAACCTCTTGATTATTACCTAAAAATCCCGAGGACAAAATTATATTTTTTTAAGGATTTCTTATGTATGTAAAAAAAAATGTAGGCAGAGAATGTCGCTGCAAGCCATGAAATCAGTTGTATAAATCAGTTGCATAAATCAGTTGCATAAATCAGTTGTATAAATCAGTTGCATAAATCAGTTGTATAAATCAGTTGCATAAATCAGTTGTATAAATCAGTTGTATAAATCAGTTGTATAAATCAGTTGCATAAATCAGTTGTATAAATCAGTTGCATAAATCAGTTGTATAAATCAGTTGCATAAATCAGTTGCATAAATCAGTTGTATAAATCAGTTGCATAAATCAGTTGTATAAATCAGTTGCATAAATCAGTTGCATAAATCAGTTGCATAAATCAGTTGTATAAATACTGTATTGTGTTCAACTGGATCGAACAGATCTATGTAGCTCATTAATTAGTTTAGACACTTGACACGCCATAAACTGAATCTGGTTTGAAACTTCGTTCTTCTAGTGAATGTAACTAGTCCATGGAGGCAATGATTGAATTGACCGAATAAATCAAAGTATGACTTACTTGACTTAAGCCTTTGAATCTCAGTTGAGCATAGGGCCGCAACAGATTTTGACCAACGGACAATCCCCCTTAGCTGGGTCTATGTTCATCCTACCATCCTGTTTATTGTTTTGGTCTACCGATGTTCTACCTATCTATTTTGGTCTATATTGAATGGATACTATTGTGGATTATAGTCTACAAATATTAAATCAGATGGATTGGTTTCAATGTATGGCTGGTTTGTCTCAACTTTTCGTTTAGTTGTGGGTTGTTGTTGTTTTAACATGAATCTTATTTACAAAGAAAATCATAATCTACTAAAGTTTGCAACATTTTTAAAATATGAAGTCTCCAAGTAGACCTACTTTCATTTGAGTAACTCAAGTAGTTAAAACTTACAAGTTAGCTATCTCATTATCTCCTCCTGTAAAGTTACGATATTTTTGTCTCCCTTTAAGAAGTCATTATTAATACTCGTGCTCTAAAATTAATTTTTCTTTCTTTAGGGTATTGACTATAATCGAATATATTTTCAATGATTCACAACTCCTGCTGTGGAGGGGTCGCTCCTGTTGTAGAGGGGTCGCTCGCCACTTAACACCAACCGTCAGTTCAATCCGAGATCCAGCTTTAGTACTTAAAGAACAGACTCAGAGCCCGGATTAAAAATGAAAAAAAAATAGAATCGTTTTTTTTTTAATACATTTTTTTTTTCATTTTGTGCTTGAGAGAGTGCTGTGTCGAAGTTTGCGTTAGATGACTTTATCGTTAAGATTATTGCACTTGGATCCTGCGTTAGATGACTTTATCGTTAAGATTATTGTAGGCCTACTTGGATCCTGCGTTAGATGACTTTATCGTTAAGATTATTGTAGGCCTACTTGGATCCTGCGTTAGATGACTTTATCGTTAAGATTATTGTACTTGGATCCTGCGTTAGATGACTTTATCGTTAAGATTATTGTACTTGGATCCTGCGTTAGATGACTTTATCGTTAAGATTATTGTACTTGGATCCTGCGTTAGATGACTTTATCGTTAAGATTATTGTACTTGGATCCTGCGTTAGATGACTTTATCGTTAAGATTATTGTACTTGGATCCTGCGTTAGATGACTTTAACGTTAAGATTATTGTACTTGGATCCTGCGTTAGATGACTTTATCGTTAAGATTATTGTACTTGGATCCTGCGTTAGATGACTTTATCGTTAAGATTATTGTACTTGGATCCTGCATTAGATGACTTTATCGTTAAGATTATTGTACTTGGATCCTGCGTTAGATGACTTTATCGTTAAGATTATTGTACTTGGATCCTGCGTTAGATGACTTTATCGTTAAGATTATTGTACTTGGATCCTGCGTTAGATGACTTTATCGTTAAGATTATTGTACTTGGATCCTGCGTTAGATGACTTTATCGTTAAGATTATTGTACTTGGATCCTGCGTTAGATGACTTTATCGTTAAGATTATTGTACTTGGATCCATCATTAAGTTTTTGTTAAATGGCCTTATTATTAACACTATCAAAGTATCTTCAGGTCTTAAAGTTTATAAAAATCAATGTTCTACTTTAAGCAAAATGTTACTTTCAAGATAAATTACGTATAGATCTAACAAATGAAACAAGAGCTGCACATACATTGAGGACATTTACATTGTGTCTGACATTGAATGTCATTAGTTTCTGACATATAACTGTTAATTTATGTTTGGCTTGGCATTCGCATTGGCGATGTTTTTCATGCCTTTTATAACACACACACACTCAAGCAGGCCCACACATTAAGACATAGGCACACATAAACACAAACTTGGCTGTGTAGACCTGACCACATGTTATCCCCCAACACACACTTTCCCATAATCCCCAAAATGTCACCCAACATCCGGTGTCTATCTTCTGCTCAAATATTGTCTCGCCGCGGCCGTGGAGATCTGCTGAGAAGAGCCGCACATGTCGTTTGGCGTGTACGTGACGTCAAGGAACATTCAGGGGAGCCAATCAGTAGTTAATTTACACAATTCCCCAAATCTGTGGAGTTGTCTCTACAGTTGACAAAAACACTTACTCCCCTCCCGAATGAAGAGTTCTCCCCACCCATCTGACATAAATTCCGTACAATATACATTCTTTTTTTTTTTTACCTTATTAGACATACAGGCAGGGGCAGACTGGCCATATGGGCATTCGTTTAAATGCCAGGTGGGCGGTACCCAAATTGGCCGGTAGGGTACCTAAAGGGCCTCATGAATGTCATTATGAAACGTATTTAATTAAAGTTTCATATTTCCGTATGAAAGTGACTTTTTCGTGTTCAAGCATGGTTGCAGTGTAAAACTAATTTAATGGAACACATTTCCTCCAAACAATGTAATAGCCTAACATCCGTAGACAAGAGGTACGGTGGCTGAATGCTTAAGTTCTTGACTTCCGAATACTGGTGAAGACTGGTTATACATTTTGGGATCCAACTAGCTCTAACGGGTACCGGACATTGGTTGGGAAAAAAAGTGAAAGCAATCGGTCGTTGCCACACCCCATGGATCGCAAGTTACTTACATACTTGAGAGCTTCATCCTTTAAAATCTTATCTTATCTTATATCATTATGAATTATGATATACAATTTTATGAGCCGGATAGTAAAGAAATGCCCAGGCCGATTTTGACAGCCAGTCCGCCCCTGCATACAGGTATATAGTTTGACCATCCCCCAATTTGTTAGTGCCATCTGGTCTCTGGCTAGGGAGAAAGACTTCACAGAGGATGACTTCTTTTAATTAGCGTCATTTCTGTCCATTGTGAAAATTGTGTAAATTGTGAAAAACACAATTGGTGCCCAATTTACGGCCTGCGGGCCCAATCCGCACCTGACTGTGCTTTATGGTCCCTCAATACTTTTGCTAACAGAAAACAAACCGCAGAGACTCGTTTCAAATGAACTTTTTTTTTCACTTATTAAGCACCATTACAAAGTAATTCGGTCAATAAATATATGGCAATTGCTCTTTCAGGCCTTGCTTCTATGGGCAACGATAAGTGAGGGTGTCGTGTGGCCAGCATAACCACAACTGACCTCTACTTTCCCAATGTGTGTAAAGTGCCCATTAGAGTTGGGGGAAATTTGGGAGTCTTAAAACGATGAAACTCACAGTCTCTGTTTTCACAAGGATTCAAACTCGTGACTTCTCGTTTCGGAAACTAAAGTGCACCTGGATAGAGGAGAGGGGGGATATGGTAGATTTAAAACGTTTTGATTTCTAATTATGTTTCGCAATTTTACCTGAAATATTGAGTACACGTGACTTGTATTCTGTAGTTGATTGGCTGTCTCTATTTTATAACAATCGGACTATAAGAAAAGAGATTAGGCGACATTTTGTTTTAGTAGGAGACGACATAGCAAAAAAAAAAAGAGGCTCTGAGCATTAATAATGTAATTAAAAGAAAATTGATGAGGAGGAAAGAAGACGCGGGGATAGAAAGTTGTCAATTTTGAGCAGGAAATTGGAAGAGTTTCATGTCGTCTGCCTGATCGTCTGATTCTAGTGACAGGCTTCTTCTCTCCCGTATCCCCCTCTATATCTAGAGTTTGTGTCTCGGGCCTGGTAAATAGAATTACTTGCTGGGGGACTGGCCCAATAACAATCAAAAGAAAAAGGTAATGGCGAGGAGGGGGGAGGAGAGGAAAGAAGAAAGAGAGAGATGGGGGGGGAAGGAGTTCTGTAGCAGTATTGTTTTTTTTTTGTTAAATGGACAGTTGATTGATTTCTGATGGTTTAAAATCATTTATAATTGCCACTAAATTGTTTTTCTATGCGACATTTTTTTTTTATCTCTTCTTTAACTATTTTTTTCGTTAGCAAGGCGACAATTGAATGACCCTGACGACATTGTTTTAAAGACTACCAGATAATGTGGTGTATTGGCCATGCTGCTGGTCAAGAGAATTGTCATTTCCTTCTTTAGTCAATAAGAAGTAATCAATTAATACTGATTGATCTTAGTTCACGTTCTTTATAAAAACATTGAGCTTATTTATTGAATGTATTACACAGTTACGTCTAAAATGTTTCAAAATTAACTGTTACAAAAATTATTATTAATATAATTTGGAAAATATAGCCTTAATATACCGCCATACACTCACCTACAGCGCCTAGATTGCATATATCCTTCGTCAAAGCATGCCACATTTGAAGTCTTATATCATTTAAAAGATTTAATGTTACATACATTATCTAATATCAATACCCTACACATATGATACATACATGTATCGTCTTCCTGTTATCTACAATATAAAATTCTTGGTCCTGACTACTCATTCCTTCATTCACTCAAAATAATCACTGACTCTCCCACTTGCCATGGACCACCTAGGACAACTAAGCCGTTTTCAAGATCGAAACCGCAGCTTCTAAATTTACCAAAAATGATTTTTTTTTAATTTGCAATTTCTACCAACTATGTACTTGAAAGCCGACCATTTTTATGTCTAAAGTACTAAACAATAATTCCTTCCGCTTAAGCACTTACAAAACTTCCAATATCTAATCTATTTCGTTCAATGTTTTTATTTATGTCGATTTCTTCACAGATCTACATCTTCAATGTTATTTTCGCATATGTGTCTATGTGTAGATAATTGTCAGAGTGAATGTGAGTGATAATCTTGAGTACAGTGTGATTATCAACTGTCTTTTTACATCTGTATGAAAGCGTGTGTGTACAAAAATTAATACAATTTGAAATTTAAAGACTTAAGTTAATGATAATTTCTAGAACAATTTTACAAGTGTCTTAAAAATTGTCACCGTGAATATAGGGCCTATTAAAAGTGTGTGTGTGTGTAAGTGGGGGGCATTATAGTGCAGGGCGATGGAAGGCGACAACTGATGGGCCTAAGAAGTTTTTGTGCATACTTTATAAAAGCGGGCTGCGGGCCCTTCGTTTGCAGACTGACAGAGACAAAAAATAAAAGGACCTAAACTTTGAGGGCTAGAAAATTTGAGTCTCTGAGTGGGGTAGCGTTGTAATGCGGGCCGTTTTATTGATGATTTAAAGAATGTTCCGGTCAAAATAAATGCATATACCACCTATGTTATGGAGTGTGTGTGTGTGTTTCTATGGTGTCGGTGGGAAGAGTTTAGCGATTGGTTGTGAAGGATGCAACTTTAGTGGCAGAGACGACTCCAGAACGTGGGACTGAAACAGGGGCGAACTGGGTGTCAAAATCGGCCTGGGCATTTCTATGCAATCCGGCCCCCAAATTACAAGAGCGGCATCGAATTATACATAATCTCAAAATCGTTTTGCTAAGTTTGATATTGTGACGAACAATGGGTTAACGTAACATGATGTATTTCTACTAGTAGGTAGACTGCATGGTTAGTGATAGGAACAATTTTCTTCATAATTTCTTAAACTATTTGGTTTTACTAAATGACACTTGAAATTGGATCTTTTACAACGTGAACAAAATCCTACTACCATCTAGGCCTAGGCCAATAGTAACATAACCATAGACTTGATAGTCACATACAAGGCTCGTTAAAATTCCCCATCTACAAACTCTTCGATGCCACATTGTTTATGACTGTGTCCAAGTGGATTACTCGTAGAACGTATTGATCAGCAGTCTTTACCTTGAAATGTTCTAAGTGCCTTGTGTCATGATGCTTATCAACCAATTCTTTAATATCTTTAATAGGCAGTGACCTCTTTCACAAGCTCCTTGATTACAAGACATCATAATTATAAGATACACAAGATAAAGTTGACATTTTCAAAATTCTGTATTTATAATAGCAACTATCGCATCATCAGCATGTTCTCCTCGAATTCGGTTTCACTCCTAGCCATGTTCTCGGCCATGTGGAATTAAATGTACATAACCAAATCTTCAACCGCAATTCTTTTGTTTTCTCACCTTACAAAGTCATCTGCTGCTATCTTAACAACTTCATCTCCAGGAATAAATGACGTGTTTTTTTTGCATGAGATCTAACAACGGTTGTTGAATATCTTGTGACTGCGGGGAGACAGATTTATAATTTTCTTAACTTTTGTTTCTGCTCGTCCTTTTTGCTTCTTATTCGATTCTGATGGAAATTGACTTTAAATCATTTTTGGTGACTTTGTTACACAGCTCAGAATAAAAATTGTGGAATTGTGAATATGACAAAATCTGACATCAAGTTCTGAAAATATCAAGACTTAGTCCACTAATTACAACTCAGTTCCATTATAATAGTAGGCCGCAAGTAGATTTACATTGTCAGATTTACATCTAAATAGTTTCAGTCAGATTTACATTGTCTGATTTACATCTAAATAGTTTCAGTCAGATTTACATTGTCAGATTTACATCTAAATAGTTTCAGTCAGATTTACATTGTCTGATTTACATCTAAATAGTTTCAATCATATTTGCATAGTCTGATTTACATCTAAATATCCCTCCCCCCAAAAAAAAAAAAATAATTGAGACTAGAGTGCTGCAAGTGACTTACATTGTCAAGAAAGCAGACGTGTGTAACAGTTCATGACAGATCTACGTCCCATTCACGTCAACATCGTCTGCCAGTCAAAATCAGCGGTTCTCAAACTCATAAACACGTTCTTCTAATCATGAATACAATGACATTTCATAATGGTATCTACAAACAACAAGACTTCGCCATTTGCACAACGGCAGCGCAGCGTTCATTGTCGATGTGTACAATGATTGAGTTCGTTAAGTTTCTAGAAACACTTTGTTATTCTGTCTGGAAGTTTGAAGTTTTAATATCTATGTGCGTGCCTAATTTTTAAAAATATATTTAACATATTTATTATGTTTTGAAATAGGTTTTAATTTTGTATTCTGAAAACAAAGCTTGTTTAAATCTAATTTAAATGTTGTTTTTTTTTGCTTTTCATAAGTTCCTCATGATAATCTGCTTTTTTTAAATGTACATTTTAATGTTCAGCTTACAGTCTGTATGTAGTAAAACTATAGGAGACTGGAAATGTAAGGACGCTATACTCGAGACTAAAGAACAAACAAAGAAACTGGCGAGAATGATTTGGAGAGAGTTGAATCAAATAGACCAGAAAAAACGATGTTAAGTACACCATCTGTTGCGACAGCGGATCCAGAACTTTGTAGTGGGGGGGGGTGATTTTTTTCCAAACCCAGACCCTAACGTCCAGTAAACCCTAACCCTATGTATAAATGCCTATATATATATATATATATATATATATATATATATATATATATATATATATATATATATATACATATATATATATATATATAATCCATAATGAGGCCTTTTTCTAGACAGCTAGGGGGTCTAGGGGAGCGCTGTAAGCTCCTTCAGTGTGGTTCGGGGCGAAGCCCAACGCCAAAAGCGTTTTCTTTCATTCTTTCTTTCATTCTTCACAGCAGTAACACATTCTCATGACATCTACAGCTCATTAGTCATCCTAGTAAACAAGGACCTTTTTGAATAATGTTTGACTTAAAAAAATATTCTAATATGAATTTACAGGCCCTCACTAAATTACAACCGATTTGCTCCTTTGAAAAGATACTATACACCACAAATTTAGATTAAGACTTTGAGGATCGCCGCCGACAAAAAAATACACTTTTTCAAAAGGCCTGTTTGTAACTTTGTTTTGTTACAGTAACTTTGTTTTGTTACAGTAACTTTGTTTTGTTACAGTAACTTTGTTTTGTTACAGTAACTTTGTTTGGTTACAGAACTAAGCTCTAAACAAAAAATGTCGGAAGTGGAAGGAGAAATGAAGTGGACCAATTAGATTCTACTCTAATTTTTTTTTTTTTTTGCATTGTTAGGATTCAAGTATATATTGTGAGTTATAGTCCCAAATTTATTTTTATACATTAGAAAAATATCAGTATGAGTAAAAGTTGGATAAGGGCGACTAGGAAAAGAATATTTGGGTTCAGAACTCATCTCAATTGTTACTCTTATACTGAAACATTTCTTATGAATTCTACATTTTCCATTGTCTGTCCTCTCGTGTGAGATATCTATTTGAGATATGTCTAATTTGTCTAATCGGGATGTCTGTCCGATACATATATCTGAGCACTCCAAAATGTATCTATGCGATATATTTAACTATTATGTAAGCGAGAAGTCATTCTTTCTCTCTGCATTCTGTCTGATCGCCCATTTGAGATATGTCTTTTTGCGATTTCTGTGAAGCTGTCTGTGAAACTTATCCAAGTGATATATTTAACACGTAACCAGCATTGTGACATCCGTTTTGAATTCTAGCATGCCAGAAATCTAGATTTTGTGTACAGTGGTTGCCTGGTCGTGTGATATGCGCTCTAGACTGTCGTTTCAATGGTCCCGAGTTCAAACCTGCCGGCCAGCATCTCCCCGCCGTCATGCATAAGGGAGATTTGGGCTAAGATGTAATAACCTTAACTCCTAACGGAACACCAAAAATATGTCAAACAAAAGTGAAGTAAAAAAAATCGAAAAGAGAACAGTTGGGGTGTAAAGTCTGTTTTTACAAAGCTTATATCAACTCACTCTGTCTGTCTGTCGGTCTATCTGGTAAAAAGTTTGAACATGTTTTTTTCTCCAATTTCTTATTCTCGGATCAAGTCAAAACTTAGCACAATTATTAATTGAACCTGACAAGACATGAATCAATAAAAAAAAACAATTAGTTAATTAATTATTGTAGTTTAAGTATTTTGTTTCATATCGAAGCAATGGGGATATATGCTACTTAATGAGAGATGTGGATGTATGTATGGATTTATTTCTTTATTACGCTTTGACACGTTTTTTTTTCCCACTTCCCATTCTCGGATCAAGTTGAAATTTTGAATAATTATTCATAATCGATTACAACACACGAATCAATCCAAAACTTAACCAATTAATTGATCAATTAATACCAATGAATTAATTTTGTTGTAAATAGAAAGGGAGCTAACTATTTTCAGATAAAAGGCAGTAACTAGCTGTTCTTTCCCTTAGATAAGCTCTGTTTTTGAAAAGTAATCTTTTTTTCTATTGCTTGTTAACCTATCTTTCTCAACTATTCAAAGAAAGTCCCTACAGTTTCAGATCGCCCCATTTACCATATTGTTGATTATACACATAAGTACTGTAGTCATAATATAAATATATGGTTACACATATTAACATATTTTCATCTTTCTCTCTCTTTCATGTCTTCCTTCTTTCGATTATTTGACCGCCTTTAACAAAAGTTACTTTGAGCATGCGCTGGACAGTAAGAGAGCATTCAAAATGTCTGGACCCATTTGGCTGTCAATACCAGACTGGTCAGTAATAGCAAGCTAAGCCCCTTTCTTGAAGTAATCCTTCCTCTCACTTCACACTTTCTCATATGCGCACTAGCCTCAGCTGATTTGACCATTAGGATTAAGTGTCGTTTGACCACCATTAGTAGCCATCAACTTCAAGGGGACAAAGTGGTGTGTTTTTCTCTATCAAACTTCTTTTCAAAGTTTTTCTTGCAACTAGCAACCCTTTTTTGTATAACATTAATTTGTCCAATCACTTGCCAATCTAGGCATGGTCATTTGAAGTTTATATATAAACTCTTGAATATTGTAGGCGCATACGCTGTTCACTGGCTTTTTTTAGTTGACCATAGAATATACCATAGCATTAGTTGTAGCTCTGGCGCAATACAGTCGTTCAGTGGACCTTAGAAGTATATAGAGGTAACCTGTACAACTGACTACCTCGTTGAACCGTTCGAACAACTGACCATATCGTTGACATGGCGACTTAAAAATATAGTAAAGAGTTTATGTCGAACTCCGAAACAAATCCATATTGGTTCATTTGGACTAAGCTGAATCCATCACTATCTATCTTCTATTGCTACACAATCTCAATAATTTAGCACTTATTCTTCCGTTGGTATACAATCAACAATCTTCAATCTCAACATCTTGGCACTTATCTATCTTTCCTTTGTACAAACCAAAATTTAAAAAAACTCTTGATAGAAAAAAAAATTAAGACTACGTCATAAAGAAAATGAAAAGTTATTTCCCTTTACACAGACATTTTCCTCTGCGACATTTTTGATCCCGAGAGTGTTTCTGTTCATGATGACGATTTCTAGCTTTTGATTTCTGGTCCTAATGACCTACCCATTGACCTACCCATTGACCTACCCATTAGGGATGATTAGGGAGTAGCCAAACACCGTTTTAGAAAAGGTTGCTATGGGTTGCTGTGTACAACATTTCAATGAGAAAAGCACGGGTGGTGCACAAAATAGGCCCTTGATAAAACTGTCAATGATTCTGATCTAGTGTAATTGACGCTCAACGAACACAGCGCATACAGAAAAGTAACTGAACACAATGTGCAGGATTTATAAAGCTTGGTCTTCGTCTAAGGAAAAATGCAGAATTTCTCTTGACTACGAAGAAGAGGAGACTGCCAAGCGTTTTGCTGCTTTCTCCCGGCGACGACTATTGCTCACAGTAAGAAGATCGCAAGTCCAATGAACTTCAGAAATGTGTCACCGGCCATTGTGTGAGAGCCTTTGGAGGCAGAAGAAATGTTAGTTGTAGGCTTGATCATCGTACGATCATTCTCGTGTTCGGCAAGATGTCTTCTAGTGGATCTGTTTGTGGTCACCTACTAGGTCACTGGCGAGACCGTTTCAATGTAAGAAAGACTAATAGACTCTAGAATCGCATTGAAGAACGTTGTGAATGAAACTTCTTGCGGACGCCTCTTGCGAAAATAGTTCGAGAAACGTTAGACTTCTCCTTTGTTGATGTCTAGTGTCATGGGACATAGTTTTTAGCTACTCCAGTTAGCCTCTAGATCTCGTCCTTGGACTTTTGGAGCTCAGTTAGCCTCTAGGTCTGCTCCTTGGACTTTTGGAGCTCAGTTAGCCTCTAGGTCTGGTCCTTGGACTTTTGGAGCTCAGTTAGCCTCTAGGTCTGGTCCTTCACTAATTTTACCTTGGCATTTTGGTGGTCAAGTTAAATTTAATCTGAACAAAGAGATGATCTGTTGGGGCAAGGCATATGTCTAATTGTTAGCCATGAGTTGTGGTTTACATGGAGATTTGTAGCCATGAGTTGTGGTTAACATGGAGATTTGTAGCCATGAGTTGTGGTTTACATGGAGATTTGTAGCCATGAGTTGGGGTTTACATGGAGATTTGTAGCCATGAGTTGTGGTTTACATGGAGATTTGTAGCCATGAGTTGTGGTTTACATGGAGATTTGTAGCCATGAGTTGTGGTTTACATGGAGATTTGTAGCCATGAGTTGTGGTTTACATGGAGATTTGTAGCCATGAGTTGGTGTTTACATGGAGATTTGTAGCCATGAGTTGTGGTTTACATGGAGATTTGTAGCCATGAGTTGTGGTTTACATGGAGATTTGTAGCCATGAGTTGTGGTTTACATGGAGATTTGTAGCCATGAGTTGTGGTTTACATGGAGATTTGTAGCCATGAGTTGGGGTTAACATGGAGATTTGTAGCCATGAGTTGTGGTTTACATGGAGATTTGTAGCCATGAGTTGGGGTTTACATGGAGATTTGTGGCCATGAGTTGTGGTTTACATGGAGATTTGTAGCCATGAGTTGGGTTTTACATGGAGATTTGTAGCCATGAGTTGTGGTTTACATGGAGATTTGTAGCCATGAGTTGTGGTTTACATGGAGATTTGTAGCCATGAGTTGTGGTTTACATGGAGATTTGTAGCCATGAGTTGTGGTTTACATGGAGATTTGTAGCCATGAGTTGTGGTTTACATGGAGATTTGTAGCCATGAGTTGGGGTTTACATGGAGATTTGTAGCCATGAGATGGGGTTTACATGGAGAT
The DNA here is from genome assembly GCF_947242115.1 of Biomphalaria glabrata. NCBI lineage: Eukaryota > Metazoa > Mollusca > Gastropoda > Planorbidae > Biomphalaria > Biomphalaria glabrata. Next base: position 20,654,000 of record NC_074720.1, read on the forward strand.
TTGTAGCCATGAGTTGGGGTTTACATGGGGATTTGTAGCCATGAGTTGTGGTTTACATGGAGATTTGTAGCCATGAGTTGTGGTTTACATGGAGATTTGTAGCCATGAGTTGTGGTTAACATGGAGATTTGTAGCCATGAGTTGTGGTTTACATGGAGATTTGTAGCCATGAGTTGTGGTTTACATGGAGATTTGTGGCCATGAGTTGTGGTTTACATGGAGATTTGTAGCCATGAGTTGGGTTTTACATGGAGATTTGTAGCCATGAGTTGTGGTTTACATGGAGATTTGTAGCCATGAGTTGTGGTTTACATGGAGATTTGTAGCCATGAGTTGTGGTTTACATGGAGATTTGTAGCCATGAGTTGTGGTTTACATGGAGATTTGTAGCCATGAGTTGTGGTTTACATGGAGATTTGTAGCCATGAGTTGGGGTTTACATGGGGATTTGTAGCCATGAGTTGTGGTTTACATGGAGATTTGTAGCCATGAGTTGTGGTTTACATGGAGATTTGTGGCCATGAGTTGTGGTTTACATGGAGATTTGTAGCCATGAGTTGGGTTTTACATGGAGATTTGTAGCCATGAGTTGTGGTTTACATGGAGATTTGTAGCCATGAGTTGTGGTTTACATGGAGATTTGTAGCCATGAGTTGTGGTTTACATGGAGATTTGTAGCCATGAGTTGTGGTTTACATGGAGATTTGTAGCCATGAGTTGTGGTTTACATGGAGATTTGTAGCCATGAGTTGTGGTTTACATGGAGATTTGTAGCCATGAGTTGTGGTTTACATGGAGATTTGTAGCCATAACATAAGTCAGATACACTTTAAAAAAACGGTTGACCCATTCCTCAGATCTATATCCCCTGTGAAATGCTGGTCGACTCTTAGATCCAGTCCCTAATTGAAACATTTCAAACTATAACTTCACACTGTAAGTCTTGACCATCTAACTCCTCATTGATGAACAAGCTTTTCATTGCTTTAATATGCGTACATGCGCATGTGAAATGTCGGGTAGTGGAAAATGAAAAAGACAAATATTCAGTATTAGATAGGTCTAGATTATTTTAATAAAATTTTTTTAGTTAAAAAAATAATTAGAAATAAAAATATCATTCAACTTTCAAAGTACACATCTGCTTGTTCAACTTCGAATAATTTTGGCGCCAAATGTCACCCGCTTGTTTGAAATTCGTCCAACATCTTCACTTCTGCAACGGTGTGAACAGATTCCGTGATGGTGATGTCCCCTGGCTCCCCCACCCACTCCTTTTCCCATCCGCCCTCCATACACGTCTGCCATGTGCGTGTTCTTTTCCCTTTCCCACTGTGCCATACTGATTCAGCCGGTGTGTAAGGCTCGTCAATAACTGTTATTAAACAATGAACGTACTATCCATATAGATATTAACTCTATTCATGTAGAGATCTGCTCGTAGTTGTGCTGACAGTGATCAATAGTGTTAATTATGATCTAGATCTACACTCTACAAGGATTTATTTCCTCATCTTTAAATCATTTAGAATCTAGAGCTAAATAATTTGATCTATTTCTAGATCTAGATCTAGATTCTAGATCTTGAGCTGCAATGACGACAATGTGATCTAGACTCTAATATTAATCTGAATCTAGATCTAGATAGCTGTGTGTTGGCTTTAGCTTCATACATAAAATAAAATAATTGCATCAAGAGTCTAGATGTACATCTAGAATTATACGTCGAGGTGTTTTCTGTTGATGTGTTAAGAAACAGTTATTCTGGAATCAAATTTCATTGGTGAGTAAATCTAATACTAGACATTTAGATTCTAGATCTAGACAGAGTTATCTAGTCTATATTTATTAGGATGGACATTCTAAAATCTAAACAGGTGGTAGATTTAGCCTAGATCTTGACTACCTATTCGCAATAATTCGGTTATTTTGTATGAAGTTGGAGTAATAGAAATCTTAGATCTAGATCTAGTCTCTACTAGAGTCAGACTCTAGTTACTATTTGAAATGTCCAATGCTATAAACTCTTTGGACATTATGTCTTCACTATGAGATAGTCATTGAGTGCCGTAAACGTTTCTTTATTGTAGACCTGGTTGTTCTAAGGGAAGTGGATGCTAAGCATGTTTATTGTGAAATGATTACAACTTGATCTAGATTTGTTGCAAATTCGCATACATTGTCCAAACCTTTCCCTAGCTCAGAGTACGAAACTAGATCTAGACTTTTGAAAATGTAACATTCTAGATCTACTTCCTAAAATCTCATTCGTATGACAAAGGTGAAGGTGAATGTTTCGATTTTGAATCCTGGCGGGAATTCAACTCAAACCTGTAGTCCTGCACTATACTCTTGAAATAGCTTTTCACTTGCTACTATCGCTACAAGTGTTTTTTTTTTTGTTTGATTGTATTCTTGGTCACTTGTACACTTGGTCACTTGTACACCTAGGACTCCTAATGTCTCGAAAGACAGTTTGTTTTCTTGGTCACTTGTACACATAGGACTCCTAATGTCTCGAAAGACAGTTTGTTTTCTGGGTCACTTGTACACCTAGGACTCCTAAAGTCTCGAAAGACAAGTTTGTTTTCTTGGTCACTTGTACACCTAGGACTCCTAATGTCTCGAAAGACAGTTTGTTTTCTTGGTCACTTGTACACATAGGACTCCTAATGTCTCGAAAGACAGTTTGTTTTCTTGGTCACTTGTACACCTAGGACTCCTACTGCCTCGAAAGACAATTTGTTTTCTGGGTCTGAATCCTAAACTAACGTCATCATAAGTCAGGAGCCTAACGGAAGTGAAGCTGTTGGCATTGCATTTGACAGGCATTAAATTATTAGCAGGAGTGCAAACAATTGCATATAATCCCATCGCTTAAAGAAATCTGCGCCTGACCCCCCCCCCCCAAATGTTTATCCCCCAATCACTGTACTGCAGAGGGGAAAGGGAATGGCGACACACTATCCTAGTAACCATTGGTTACAAAAACAACTAAAGCCAAATTCAATTAATTTTTTTTTATTTCTTTGGGTTTAGGCGAATATTTTGTCTAAAGCTGTGTTCCTTTATTAAGTTGTTAAGAAAATATTGCCTAGGTGTGACATTATTACCTTCATATCTTTGATTACCTTAACTATGTTTATGATTTGTAAATATCCTAAATTATAAATGTTTATGATCTGTAAATATCCTAAATTATAAATGTTTATGATTTGTAAATATCCTAAATTATAAATGACTGTAATTTGACTTTATTTTTGTTTTATACAAACCGTATTCGTGAAGAAATGTATCTCTAGAAGTCCTGTGCACAAATTAGTTCACTATTTATTTTTATTCTCTGATTCCAAAAGAAAACATTTCGATGTTCGAGATTCTTTTGCTAGTTTTATGTACACTTCTTTTATTGTTTTCAAAACGAGATCAGATCGTGCTTATAGATTGTTGGCGTTTATGTGATTATATAATATTTGTAGTTTGTTGGCTAATGAAGTTAATGTTCTAGTTCTGTGCTGTAATAATAAGAGGTTCTCGAGTCTACTGATCATCTGCTGTACTGGGATAGGCCTATTCTGACCGACAAAACGGTAGATTTCAATCGCCCGGATCTGCTGTTCATCGATAAAAAAGAAAAAACCGCTACCATTATCGATATCGCCGTACAACTGTCTCATAATTTAAGAAAAACTGAGATAGAAAAACAAAGAAAATATGGGAACCTAGGCTTGGAGATTAAGCGTCTATGGAAATTGTCCAAAATAACAATATACCCCATTGTTATATCAACCGAGGGGATAATAACAACTGACCTCACAGACACCTTCAAGGCCCTTAACATTCCTAGGAACATCTTCGTTGCCTGTCAGAGGGCGGTACTGCTGCAGACCTGCCACATCACCAGAAAATTCCTCAGTGGAAACTGTTAAAGGGACTACGATGAATTTTGTTTCTCTTTAGCGAAACTCGACCCTGGCAGCGCCAGAGAATGACTACTCGTTCATTTCTAACATAATAATAATAATAAAAACCGCTACCATTATCGACATCGCCGTACCACTGTCTCATAACTTAAGAAAAACTGAGATAGAAAAACAAAGAAAATATGGCAACCTAGGCTTGGGGATTAAGCGTATATGGAAATTGTCCAAAATAACAATATACCCCTTTGTTATATCAACCGAGGGGATAACAACTGACCTCACAGACACCTTCAAGACCCTTAACATTCCTAGGAACATCCTCGTTGCCTGTCAGAGGGCAGTACTGCTGCAGACCTGCCACATCACCAGAAAATTCCTCACTGGAAACTGTTAAAGGGACTACGATGAATTGTGTTTCTCTTTATCGAAACTCGACCCTGGCAGCGCCAGAAAATGAATACTCGTTTTTTTCTGACATAATAATAATAATAAAATAATAATCTTTAATATCCATGAGTAAATTTGTCTTACAAATGGTGCATTAAAATACATTATATATGGCTCCTTTTGTCTCGAAAGGCAATGGATGCGCCCAAGTGAGTCACTGGTTTTGGCTTAATCTTGAGACGGGGCAGAATCTGGTGTGGCTAATCAAGCCAATTCTAGAACGGCAGACTTTGCCACAATTCGTACATGTGTATGCCTCTGATTTAGGGCTAGCAGACAGGGCAGCTTTCTTTTTTTCCCTCTTGATTAAAGCCGCTTCAATTCTTTTGTTCTCAGCAAGGGTTGTCCCAGCACGCACAGTCTGTCTCCATGCACTCCGGTCTTTGGCTATGTTTTCCCACATACTTTCACTGATGCCTGAGGCTCTCATGTCTCGCTTGCAGACATCTCTATATGTTAGTCTGAGGCGGCCCTTGGGTCTGACTCCTTCCACAAGCTCAGCATATAAGATATCTTTCGGGATTCTACCATCTGGCATGCGGGTGACATGTCCGAGCCAGCGTAATCTTCTTTGTGTCAGGAGAGCATACATGCTGTTCATATTGGCCAATCTCAAAACTTCCTGATTGGAGACATGGTCCCTCCAAGAGATGCCCATTATGCGTCTCAGGCAGCGCAAGTGGAAACTATTCAATCTGTGCTCTTGGTACATGTATGTTGACCAGCTTTCACTGCCATAAAGGAGAGTGCTCACAACACAGGCGTTGTAGACTAGGATTTTGGCCGCTGTGGTCAATTTACCATTTTCCCAGACGCGCTTGGAGAGTTTTGCCAATGCTGTGGTAGCTTTTCCTATCCTTTTTGTCAGCTCGATGTCTAAGTCTAGTTTACTGACAATTGTTGAACCCAAGTAGGTAAATTCCTGCACCACTGAAAGGGTGTGGTTCCCAATTTGTATTATAGGTATTTCTGCGACGTCTTGTGCCAGGATTTCGGTCTTGGAGAGACTTATAGTAAGGCTAAACTCTTGACAAGCAGCTGCTAAGGCGTTCACTAGCTTCTGTAGACCTCCTTGTGAGAGAGATACGAGTGCCGCGTCATCGGCAAACAGCAGCTCCCTTATCAAGATACGACGCCTTTTCGTTTTGGCTTTAAGACATGCCAGGTTAAAGAGCCTTCCATCGGATCTGCTATGGATATACATTATAACTAGATACAAAATATACATTCACACTGAGGTCGACAATTGTAGTCAAACGGATTTTCCATTTGTTTGGACCAATAGAATTATCTTATTTTATTATTTTATCTTATCTTATCTTAGTTCCGTGTCGTGGTTTCATGTCGACGTATTCGTATATAATAGCCTAAATGTTAATAAATCAGGACAATTTATAATCAGGACAACTTATAACAACTGTGGCATTCTGTTAATTAAGGACATCTGGACATTTTTTCTTTCAATTCAGGACATTTTATATTAGGAGAGTATTCTTTACATGTAGAAAAACCTATTTTAGTAGTGCAATATTTAAGCAAGTTTATTTCCAGAACACTCTCTAAGTCACGGATACTTTTTAACAACTAGTACTAGTGGTGCTTGTGAAACTAAACATTTCTTGTTAAGCTGTACATAAGTCAAGTGACTGCTCTGCTAAGCCAAGATGGAGGCTATCCACATACACTAATCCTATTTCTTCATCCATCTCTCAACTTGGGCTCCTCCCTTGTAACTCCTGATTTGGTATTGAACGTCCAGCTGCTCATCTGCTTTATAAAACAACATAAGACAGTTTGAATGATGTCACTTAGGTCATCTCCAACTCTAGAGAGCTCTAGGGGATAATACAAGACACAGTCTTAGTTGGGATTAAAGTATTAGAATTCAATGTAGAGACTTATCAGGATCATTTCAAGAATCGTATTCAAACAAAGCTCCTCATAAAGTAATATTACCCAAGAGTCTTTCTTTAAAATTAAATCAGCTGTTGTTTAAAACATAATTAGATGATTAAGAAACATAGATACACACACACACACTTAGAAGTACGATATTTTCATTGTTGACATTTCGACGTTTAGATCATGTAAACATAGTAGGCCAGGAGTAGAATTACTTGCAGACATTTCGACAAAGCTTATAGTACATTGGGGGGTCCGGTGGCTGAGCGGTTAAGCGCTCGGCTTCTTAACCTGGTGTCCTGGGTTGGAATGTCGATGAAGGCTGAATTGAATTTCGGGAATTTCAGGGCGCCCCTGAGTCTACTCACCTCTATTGGGTATCTGACTTTAGTTGGGGAAAGTAAAGGCGGTTGGTCGTTGTGCTGGCCACATGACACCCTGCTCGTTAACCGTTGGCCAAAGAAACAGATGACCTTAACATCATCTGCCCTATAGATCGCAAAGTCTGAAAGGGGAATTAGAGTACACGGAAGTTAGTACCTTCGATTCTCAATAGTTCTTTCAACTTACTTATCTATACAACGACCACTTTAAGACCTCGCAGCCAACATTGAATCAAAATGTAGTGTATATGATGTCAAGCTGACCTGTCATTATAGACATCACATTTTCCAACCACCTTTACTTCCCCTGTTTGTATGTCAGCCATTACAGTTGGGTGCACTCACAAGACATCTCAATAAACCAAAGTTCACTACCATGCCTTAGTCATGAATTGAACTCCTAACCCTTCAGTCACCAAGTGTTGCACCACTCGGCCACAATTGCATTTATATATGAGATAAATCAATGTTTCCCTGTGTTCCACGAACCACTGGAATAATTAACTAGTAGGCCACTGCGTGAATTAATCTCTCTAAAAAAAATAAGCGAAATGTTCCGCTAAATACTCACATTGTACGAAGTGTTCCGTTTAGGAAAAATCTTGGGAAATACTGAGATGGAAGTACAAATACTTAGAAACACTGAGATAGAAGTACAAATACTTAGAAACACTGAGATAGAAGTACAAATACTTAGAAACACTGAGATAGAAGTACTAATACTTAGAAACACTGAGATAGAAGTACAAATACTTAGAAACACTGAGATAGAAGTACAAATACTTAGAAACACTGAGATGGAAGTACAAATACTTAGAAACATTTTACAAATAGATTCATCTTTTTCAACTTCTCCATTTCATTTTTTAATTTTGATTCTAGAGATGTCTTTTTTTTTTTGTACCTTTCAAAGTTGTACTTTGAATTCTAAATCTAGAAATAACTTTTTTCCTGTTTCCATAGATACTTTTAAACAGATTGACATATTAAATTAATTGAAATAGTTTAGGTGTATAGATGGCTTAGAACTGCCCCAGGTCATTCCATAGTATTAATTGGTAAAAATGATTTTTTTTTCGACAGCGCTAGGTTTCATTATGTTTCCCTTACGAAAAAAAAAAGAGAATCTTCTTTGGAAATTGAGATGAAATTTGATCAAATGAGACCATAAAAATACAAAAATATAATCTGAAAATTTCATTAACTGAATAAAACGAAACAAAAGAAAGCGGAGAATGAAAGAGAGAAAGACACAGCATCTAATAAATTAGCTTTTACAATTTTTATGACTAATATTGTTTTCCGGGCCTAGAAAAGAAAGGGAAGTAATTCAGGCAGCATTAGACAAAATTATATTTGAAAAGAGTTATTTAGTTTGGTGAATAAAAAGTGAGAACAAGCTATGCCAGGAATTAAAAGATGAGTTGAAACATGTCCAGATTTTCTCGATAATACACATCGACAAATATTCAATGAAATATATTTGGTCTTTTTACTAATAATGTATGCATACATGTCAGAATTTTTAACTCTTATTTTTGTTTTACGAATAATAGTTTTCGATTATTGTTGTACCCATGACGACATATTATATACTAAAGAAGACATTATACCTTCTCTTTGTACCACTATTCGAAGTTTCATTTCAAATCCATCCTTTATAAACCCAGCTCGAGATCCTAACTAATGAATTTCTAATCAATATTTCTCAATCTACACATGTAAATCAATATTACTGAATTAAAAACAAATGTCTCATAATGAAAAGTATTTGGAAATGGTCATCAACTAGATGCTCAATTTATCACATCCGTTTATTGTGAGGATCCCGCAACAAGGCCTGAAGTCGAGCCCCACAAGGGATTCCTCGTTATTCCTACACTGTACTGCCACTAGCCGCGGAAGGCCTCCAGAGCAGTGGAACAGCGTAGCAGATGGGGCAGGGTTAGTAAGCTTCCCAATTTTTACCCTCCACGCTAAATTACTGTTGAGGTCCACTGGAAATTGTGTTCCTCGTTCTCTGTTCCTCTAAATGTTTAATGGATGTCTCCACGAGGGAGCCGCCTGTGGCCGGGAAAAGATCTACACATTCCTATAGTGTTTTCCCGTCGTTTTTTTTACTCTTCTCCAGTCCCAACAATCCATCCCAGTGGCACTACAGCCTATGGAGGGTCTTGGCCTGCTCCAGCACATCCTTCCATTCTGATCTATCCATCCCAGTGGCACTACAGCCTATGGAGGGTCTTGGCCTGCTCCAGCACATCCTTCCATTCTGATCTATCCATCCCAGTGGCACTACAGCCTATGGAGGGTCTTGGCCTGCTCCAGCACATCCTTCCATTCTGATCTATCCATCCCAGTGGCACTACAGCCCATGGAGGGTCTTGGCCTGCTCCAGCACATCCTTCCATTCTGATCTATCCATCCCAGTGGCACTACAGCCCATGGAGAGTCTTGGCCTGCTCCAGCACATCCTTCCATTCTGATCTATCCATCCCAGTGGCACTACAGCCCATGGAGGGTCTTGGCCTGCTCCAGCACATCCTTCCATTCTGATCTATCCATCCCAGTGGCACTACAGCCCATGGAGGGTCTTGGCCTGCTCCAGCACATCCTTCCATTCTGATCTATCTTGGGCTTTACATACCCGGACTCTTAGCTTCTAAGTCATCAAGCCACCGTTCTGGTGGTCTGCCTTTGGGAACAATCTTTGTTCCTCTCTTCTCTGACATTCTTCCGAGATGACCTGCCCAACGTCATCTGTTCCATTTTATTTCCGTCACTATGGAGGGGTCTTCATAGAGCTGCTATATTTCTTGGTTGGGGCCTCATGTATGGCGCCATCCATTTTTCTGAGGATTTTCCTTTCCAGATTGTGTGATTCCATTTTTACTTGTACATGTTTGTTTGTCTTTCCTCTCATCTCTCGATGTCTTGTGTTTGGACATTATCTCCAGATTGACTCAGTGGACAAATTTAATTCTGTATCTGTGCTTACACATAAGTAAACTACACTTAGCAACAGACGTGACAGATTCATTTATTTTTAGTTTAAACAGTTTGTTCCTGACCACATAATTAGTATGCATGTGTGTGTGTGTGTCTTTGCCATGAGATACCTTATGCATGGCCAAAATGTTTAAATGAAACAATTGTTCAGTTCACTCTGTACACTTATTAATTTAAAAAAAGTCCAATTATTTCAGTGGTGTCCTCTCAGTTAAAAAGATTCATACGTGACTGTTTTTAATTGACCAATACAATACAATACATGGACATCAGGCTTGGAACACAATCACCTTACTCTCTGCCTATGTGTATGTGTGTATAAAATTAATAGAAATAGATTGACGTGAATCTAATAATATAAACATATTTTGATATATATATAAATAAATATAAAGTGATACACAAAAAGAAACTATATCTTATATCTATATGTCAAAATTATTTGCACTTGAGACCTATAATATATTACGTAAACAGTTTGAACTTTCAAAATGGTTGTCGACATTTTGTTCAATACATGATTTATGAAGGAATGGTAAAGCTGCCCATATCATCGTACCAGGTCAACTAATTCCCTGAACAGGCGAGAAGTCATGAATATGAGAATGGTGGTGGTCGAGGCGACAGATTGTTGTGTATGATTGACAGCAGAAACTAGCAAACTTAGTCTTTTAACCATCGGGAGATTCTTGTTTATTATGCCATCTGTAATGGGCTAGTACTAACCCATCACCATAGAGTAATGTTGATTTTGAGTGTTTGCGAATATAAAAGCTTTTTTCTATCAACTCACTCTGTCTGTCTGTCTGTCTGGTAAAATGTCTGAACATGTTTTTCTCTCACTTCCCTTTCTCGGATCAAGTTGAAACTTTGCATAATTAAGTGAACCTGACTATTACATGAATAAAAAGAATATTTCCATTTAGTTTATTAATTATTTGGTGATTAATTATTTAGTTTACTATTAAAATAAGGGGAATAAATGCAACGTAATGAGAGATGTTGAAGTATATATGGATTTAATTCCATTATTACGTTGTTGTATTTTTTCAAGTTTTTCTCCCACTTCCCATTCTCGGATTAAGTTGAAATTTCGCATAATTATTGAAAGTTGTAAACAATAAACGAATCAATAAAAAAAATCAACCAATTAATTAATCAGTTACTACTATGTAATTAAGGGAGCTAAACCCTGCCTTTTCAAATAAATAGCAGCAATTATCGGTTCTAATCTCTTAGAGAAGCTTTTTTTTTAAATTAATCTTTTTTCTTTTTCTTGTTTTGAATTATTAAAAGAAACTAAAATCGAGATGGAATACATTTACTATTTACTAACACAACTAGATCTCTGCAGCCCACTACAATTTCATAGAAATTAATGAATTAAAAACTTGACTTATTAATTAAACAGCGTTGTTTAACAAGAAAAAAACAGCACTGATAATAGTTTAAATTCTGTTGAAGATAATAAGACTCACAATTAAGAAACTTGAAAAAGATCGAGGTTTGTCTTCGAGTCTGAGGTTTGTCTTCGAGTCTGAGGTTTGTCTTGGAGTCTGAGGTTTAATTAGTAGTAGCAGTATTTAACGTAGCTACGCATTTCTAGCTGTGATATCCATGTTTATATAGATTTATTAAACTAGAACAATCAATCCTTACTTCAGTTTATGTACAATTAATATTGTAGACTAAATATTCATATTTTGTCATTGAAAAAAAAATACATTTAAATAATTGACCAATATGAAGAAGCTTTATTAGCACGACGCTCTAACCACTCAGCTATTCGGCCACATTACAAAAGATCAAACATAAATCAATATGAAATAATCGACTTTTTTGTTTTATTTTATCCACATATTTCAATTATTAATGAAGGATTTTTCCAACAGTTTATGTGCGAAATTTCTTCTTGATAAAATAATGAAAAGTTGTTAAATAATTCAAAATTTTATCTTTGACTTTTTTTTACTCTCACAAAACTTTAATCTAGTAATTGAAAAAAAAAAAGGGGGGGGGGCGGGAAAGGCTAACACTTATTTGAATATGAGATAGACTGGAGCCACTTATATCGCAGTAACGTCTGTAATAAAATGTAACCCAATTTGTAACACAATTTGATCTGTGAGAAAGAAGAGTAGAATCGCGTTGTCGGAGATATCTACGCCTTTGGCATGAAACGTAGAAAAATATGACCCAGGACATAATAGACCGATTTTACAAACTACAATCACACATGAAATAGGAGAACATAAAATGATTAACAGCAACTAAGAGATAAATACTACTGGAATAGTTTGTTCAGACCTAACACCATCACAGCTTTAAAAAATCTGAGAAGAAACAAACATGAATATATACTTCAGAATTGATATCTACAATGCTTAGATAGTAATGACCGAATAGTTTGATGTTATTCAATTGGGCTTCTCAAAATCTTTTCATAAAATACAATAGCTGACCTTTTTTAAAACTAAGAACTGTGGATCTAAATTGTTTTTACAAAGCTTATATCAACTGTGGATCCACTCTTCGTAATAAAAAGTTAGTACACTATTTCTACCACACCCAATCTCGAATCAAGATGAAATTTTACAAAATAATTTCTTTTACCTAACTAAGAATTAATTTAAGAAAATTTAGTAAATTAAATATTGGTAACTAAGGTTAGGGTTAGGGTTATTTTGTTAGGTATGTTTGTACTTGACTGATGTGGTGGTACCGGTATAAGTTGAATTAGTGCCTATTATATTTTGCAGAGAGAAGTAGGTTGCCGCTTTAAAGTTTGAAACTTGTATTTGATAACTATAAAACCTTCTATTTTCATAAGCACTTCGCTGGCACAGAGTGTGATGTGTCAAAGTTAGAATTAAGGTCGCTCAACCTTTTTTTTTAATAAATGCATTTACAAAGCAATCACGGTACCATTCACCCAGTGACCCAGATACCTCTTCTTTCTCCCCCACCCATCCGAACTGGAACAGACAAGTGAAAGAATTGAGCATGCTAAAATCATAAAATTGCTCTAAACAAAAACAATCGTTAAAAATATTTCGAATCTCACAGATGTATTATTGATAGTCTAAATCTATTACAAATTTCATTACATGATTGATTCAAACTAATTGATGCAACTATATATAATATAAAATTAGTTGTTGTTTTTTAAAGTATTCTTTCACATTTTTATTTGTATTCATCTCAAATTTGACATTGATCCTTATTATCTAACTAGCTGAAATGTCTTTGGTTGGTTCACTGGTTTTAATAGACATTTAGTTACTGTTACATTAATTCTGGATCAAAAGCCTTTTGTTACATGACTATATAGTACACTTTAATTAAAAATCTGTGTATAAATTGTGTAGTTTTCTCTAGAGCCCTGGAGTTTTCTTTTTTTCAACGGACCTACTTCAAAGATTTTCCATGTTTCTGCTTCCACTTTCGTTTTGTTTTTCTTTCTGTCTTCCGGCATCAAGTCGTTCACTTTTTTCTGAATCTCTTTATACTTTCTGTCTTCCGGCATCCAGTCGTTCACTTTCTTCTTAATCTCTATACTTTCTGTCTTCCGGCATCCAGTCGTTCACTTTCTTCTGAATCTCTATACTTTCTGTCTTCCGGCATCCAGATGTTCACTTTCTTCTTAATCTCTATACTTTCTGTCTTCCGGCATCCAGTCGTTCACTTTCTTCTGAATCTCTATACTTTCTGTCTTCCGGCATCCAGTCGTTCACTTTCTTCTGAATCTCTTTATACTTTCTGTCTTTTGGCATCCAGTCGTTCACTTTCTTCTGAATCTCTTTATACTTTCTGTCTTCCGGCATCCAGTCGTTCACTTTCTTCTGAATCTCTTTATACTTTCTGTCTTCCGGCATCCAGTCGTTCACTTTCTTCTGAATCTCTATACTTTCTGTCTTCCGGCATCCAGTCGTTCACTTTCTTCTGAATCTCTTTATACTTTCTGTCTTCCGGCATCCAGTCGTTCACTTTCTTCTGAATCTCTGTATACTTTCTGTCTTCCGGCATCCAGTCGTTCACTTTCTTCTGAATCTCTTTATACTTTCTGTCTTCCGGCATCCAGTCGTTCACTTTCTTCTGAATCTCTTTATACTTTCTGTCTTCCGGCATCCAGTCGTTCACTTTCTTCTGAATCTCTTTATACTTTCTGTCTTCCGGCATCCAGTCGTTCACTTTCTTCTGAATCTCTATACTTTCTGTCTTCCGGCATCCAGTCGTTCACTTTCTTCTGAATCTCTTTATACTTTCTGTCTTCCGGCATCCAGTCGTTCACTTTCTTCTGAATCTCTTTATACTTTCTGTCTTCCGGCATCCAGTCGTTCACTTTCTTCTGAATCTCTGTATACTTTCTGTCTTCCGGCATCCAGTCGTTCACTTTCTTCTGAATCTCTATACTTTCTGTCTTTTGGCATCCAGTCGTTCACTTTCTTCACTTTCTGCCTTCACATGTATCTCACAAGCACTGCTCGTCCCGAGACATGACGTTAAACTGCGCTCCTCTTTCCTTAGCACTTTTGGAGCTCAAAAGTGCCCTACTTCTTTTCTATCATTGTGTCTGCCTCCTCTTTTCCTAAGTCTGCCTTCATTTATCATCACACTGTCTCCTTAACTTTAAATTCTCACTACGTCCTAGACCAGTCCGTTTGCCGTGGACTGCGACGGGTAAGGGGGGATAAAGAGATCCTGGTGTTTGAGTGGTGGCTATCTGAGGATAAACCACAACAACACAATACTTTGGCTCCAAGTTCCCCTAGACCTGAGACCCAGATGGCCCGCTCTGGGTCAACCGGCTGGTCATGCCGAGCTACCAGCATAGGTCGTCGACCTATGCTGGAGGGCGGTGGCTGGAGGGTCAATCAGGGAGCTGCTGTATCGGACACATGTGGGATGTAGCAGCTGACTGAGTATAGCACCTGTGTAGCCCTGGCGGGCTCATTCTGGACATCCGAATGGCCCGTCCCCTTGTTGGACTCGATGGCGGGTGGGGAGCACAGGTGCCGAATTAACCAAAATATATATGGACAAAAAAACACACACAAAACTACTTGCCCCAGACCTATGTCTGGGCAAGAAACGTCGAATTGACGATAAAAAAGAGGAGGTCCCAAAAAGCTGTGCCACCTGGCCATCATTTCTGGTGGTTAGGTGCATAGAGGAGGGAAAAAGCCTGACAAAGTTGAGCCCATTTATTATCTATAAGGGACTCAAGTCAGTAGTGGGAGAGCCCAAGAGTGTGTCTAAGCTACACAAAACAATGGAACTCCTTGTAGAAGTAGACAGCAAGACACACTCTGATGGGCTTTTAAGATGCAGAAGACTCTGTGATCTCCAAGTGGAAGTCATGCCACACAAGAGTCTGAACACCAGCAGAGGTGTAATCAGCTCTAGGGACCTACTGGAATGTTCCGAGAAGGAAATAGTGGAGGGCATTGAAGGAGTCACCCATGCCCGGCGCATTACCAGGCGCAGGGAGGATGAGGAGGTCAAAACCGCCACTATTATCCTCACATTCGAAACTAGGACACCGCCAGAGTATGTGAAGGCAGGATACCTACGAGTTCCAGTGAGGCCCTACATACCTAACCCCATGAGGTGCTTCAAGTGCCAGGGTTATGGACACGGCGCGGCAGTCTGCAAGAGGAACACTGTGTGTGCCAGATGTGCTGGAGAGGGTCATAAGGACAAGGGCTGCACAGCCCAGTTCAAATGCCCAAACTGTCAAGCTGGCCACTCAGCCTACTCCAAGGACTGCCCTGTGTGGAAACAGGAGGTTGCCGTGCAGGAGTACAAGGCAAGAAACGGATGTACCTTTAGCCAGGCGAAATCGGCTGTACTGGCCCTACCCAAGGGCCAATTCGGCTTGACAAAGACCTACGCCCAGGCTGTTGCTAAGAAAGGAAGATCCATAGCCACACAGACGGACACATTGACCCCACCACCCCCTCCTCCTCCTCCAACTCAGAAGAAAACACCGCCAAAGAACACACCTCTGAAGAAACAAGAAAGCCCTGTTGTCATGCTAAAGAACAGGTTCTCTGCTCGCTGATGAGAGCATGGAGACTGAGCAGCATGTCAAAACCAATACTCCGGGAGAACCCGGAGACATCATGTCTGACACAGGTTCTCCTCAGAGAACCCAGCCAGACACCCCAACCTCTACCGAGTTAGAGGTTGACCAACTCCTAAGGGGAGAAATCAAAGCGGAGAGGATGCCCGAGGTGAGAGAGGAGGAAATAACCTCCGCTCTAACCAGAGGGATCTCCACTCTCCAGAGAGAAAGACTTCCCCCAAAAGGGGGTTGTCCTCCTCTCCATCCAAACCCAAGAATAAAAATACCAAGGTCACTGGAATAAAGGGAAACCCCTCCGGGGGCCTCCCAAGGCCAAATAGCTCCAAGTAGGTCATCTAGAATAAGCCATGGATTCCAGAATTGTACAGTGGAATTGTAGAGGCCTCAAGGCCAATTACGAGGAAATGCAGCTACTGATGGACTCTGAGACTCCTGTAGCTGTCTGCTTACAGGAAACATTTCTGAAAGATTGCATCAGCTTCCGAAGCTACCGTGCTTACACCAAGAATGTTGAGGATGCAGAGAGAGCATCAGGTGGAGTCTGTATCCTTGTGAAGGATAGCATCCCCCATGAGAGGGTAGAACTACAGACCACACTACAGGCCGTAGCAGCTAGGATAACCCTTCACAAGGTTATCACTTGCTGCAGCCTGTATCTACCACCAGGCGCTCCATTAAACCGAACAGACATGGAGGACCTATTGAAACAACTCCCCCGGCCCTATTTAATCCTTGGGGATTTCAATGCCCATAACACCATGTGGGGATCCAACAATACCGACACAAGAGGTCGTATGCTGGAGGATATCTTCCTCCAACATGATTTATGCATACTTAATGATGCATCACCGACCTACTTGCACCCAGGAACTGGATCATTCACATGCATTGACCTCATCGTATGTGTCCCCGGACTTCTGGACGATTTTAAATGGTCAGTTAGCAATGATCTACGGGGAAGTGATCACTTCCCAATCATCATTACTAACAATCTCCCTTCATTGGGACGACCTCAGCGGTGGAAACTGAATAAGGCCGATTGGGAACAATTCCAAAAAAGATGCTCCGAGGATATCACAGAAAATATCCTCCATGAACAGAACCCAGCTGATACCTTTGCTAGCAAGCTACTAAGTATAGCCAGGAAAGTTGTACCCCTAACCTCTGCAAATCCAAAACGGCCTAGCAAACCATGGTTTGATGCAGCTTGCAAAAGTGCTATTGGTGATAGGAAAAAACGACTGGCTGCATTTATAAAGAATCCTTCCCAGGAAAACCTAAAGCTATTCAGGATAGCTAGAGCAAAGGCTAGACAAACCATACGGTCAGCCAAAAGGAATTCCTGGAGAAGTTTTGTCGGCAGTCTGGGTGCCAAAACTTCTGCTAGAGCGGTTTGGAAGGCAGTAAGGCGAATCAAAGGGAAAGAATCAAATGCAATAGGGCATTTGAAAAACCAAGGACGAACTGTCACGTCCCCCAGAGAAATAGCTGACTGCCTTGCATCCTCAATAGCAGAAAAATCATCCACTGCACACTACACGCCAGAGTTCCAAAAAGTCAAAACCAGGGAGGAAAGACACCCCATTGATTTCAGGTCAGAGAACAATGAAGACTACAACAAACCGTTCTCGCTTGAGGAACTGAGGGAATCGCTGGAAAAGTCACATGACACAGCGCCTGGAGAAGACGAAATCCATTACCAGTTCCTCAAGCACCTTCCCGAACCCTCATTGGCAGTCCTGCTAGGGGTCTATAACTGTGTGTGGCAAACAGGCGCTTTCCCAAACAGCTGGAGGAAAGCCACAGTTATACCGATACCTAAACCGGGACGAGACGGCTCTGACCCAGCTAACTATCGACCAATAGCACTAACAAGCTGCATCTGCAAAACCATGGAAAGAATGATTAACAGTAGGCTGGTCTGGTACCTGGAAAGGAATAAAGTGATCTCAAACTACCAGTGCGGATTCCGGCAGGGGCGGACAACAACTGACCACCTGGTAAGGCTGGAAGCTTATATTAGAAATGCATTACTCAGAAGTGAACATCTAGTAGCTGTATTCTTCGATATAGAAAAGGCCTATGACACAACCTGGAAACATGGCATTCTACGTGACCTGGCGCTTATGGGGCTTAAGGGACACCTCCCCCGTTTTGTGGAGGAATTCCTGAAAGATCGAAAATTTCAGGTTCGAGTGGGCAACTCCGCTTCTGACACTCATGACCAGGAAATGGGTGTACCCCAGGGCAGCATTCTGTCAGTCACCCTGTTCAACATTAAAATAAATAGCATCATAAATGCGCTGCCCCCTGGCATAGAGTGCTCTTTGTATGTTGATGACTTTGTCATCCTCACTTATGGGAAAAACATGAACACCTTAGAAAGAAAATTACAGTTATGTTTAAACAAAATTCAGGGTTGGGCAAACTATAATGGTTTCAAATTCTCAGACTCCAAAACAGTTAGTATGCATTTTTGTAATTTAAGGGGACTACACCCAGACCCTGAACTATTTATACACAAAAAGAAGATCCCTGTCGTGAAAACTACAAAATTTTTAGGCCTCACCTTAGATTCCAAATTTAATTTTCTCCCCCACATTAAGGAACTTAAGAAGAAATGCCAAAAGTCATTAAACATACTAAGAGTACTCAGCCATACGGACTGGGGAGCTGACAGAGATACCTTGCTGCTGCTCTATCGGAGTCTAATTCGATCCAAGCTAGACTACGGATCCATAATATATGGAGCAGCAAGGAAGTCGTACCTAAAAATACTGGAACCAATACAAAATGCTGCCCTGCGTCTCTGTCTCGGCGCGTTTCGTACATCACCTATCCCAAGTCTCCATGTGGAGGCTGGAGAACTCCCCATGGATATAAGAATGAAAAAGCTTGCAATGCAGTATATAGTCAAGCTAAAATCCAACCCCACGAACCCTGCTTTTGACTCCATATTTAACCCCACAGAGGTAGAATTATACAATCGAAGGCCTAACGTCATACAGCCGTTGGGCCTTCGAATGAGAGAACCCATCCAAAATTTAACCCCACCCATTGACCAAATCTCTAAAATAGAAACCCCTCAGAACCCTCCCTGGCTAATGAATAAACCCAAATTAAATTTATCCCTCCTCAATTTCAAAAAAGAAAATACAGACCCAAGCATACTACAAGTCCACTTTAGGGAACTGCAGGAGAGCTACGGAGATTGTGGCACCATCTACACAGACGGATCCAAAATGGAGGGAAAGGTCGCGTGTGCCTGCTCCTTTCGGAACAAAACAATCTCCCGTAGACTCCCCGATGGCTGCTCCATCTTTACGGCCGAATTGCACGCAATATTGCTTGCACTTATGGCCGTAAAAGCATCAGAAAGGAGTAAATTTATAATCTGCTCCGACTCCAAATCTGCATTGCAAGCTTTGGGGCGGATGAAGACTGACATCCCATTGATACATAAGAGCCTGAAGCTGTTGGACCAAATAACAGCCGACCGTAGGGATGTCACCTTCATCTGGGTCCCCTCCCATGTTGGCATTGAGGGAAACGAAGCCGCAGACAGAGAAGCAAAGAGAGCCCTAAATCATGCGGTGTCAGGAACCCAAATTCCCTACTCGGACCTGAGACAAAGTATTGCCTCTGCCACCTATCGAGAGTGGCAGAACCGATGGGAGGCTGAGACTCACAGTAAACTCAGGCAGATTGTGGCGGATGGCAGGTGGCGGCCCACATCTAAGGATCTGACAAGGCGTGGTAGCACGACCATGTCCAGACTTAGGATTGGCCACACCTACATCACGCACTCTTTTGTACTGAAGAGAGAGGAGCCCCCACTTTGCGAGTACTGTGACTCTCGCCTCACCGTGGAACATATCCTCGTTGATTGCCCCAGATACCAGGATGTCAGGGCGAAATATTTTAGAGCCACTAATCTAAAAACACTATTTAATAATGTCGACCCTGGGAAGGTACTGGGCTTTATTCGGGAAATGGGGCTATCTACGAAGATCTGATTTCTGAATTTGTGAACATGCACTATTTACATTAGATTTTTACCAAATATTTAAATTTTTACTACCTTTACTATTTTAACTGTGAATAGACCTTGATTTTAATTATATGACTGTATAGAATCTGGCCCTTGTTGTTTAGAGAGATAGTCCTTAAGGAACTGCAGGCACGACATGGCCTAAATTGTGCCGATGTGCCTCAAATCAAAAATCAATCACTCACAAGCACTGCGATACTTCAATGTAGCTGTTTCCTTTTTTCACTGTCATCAGACAATGATCACACAAAGATTTATTTATCTATTTATATTTTTGATAAGCCGTCTATTTGGACGAAAACATTAGCAACTATCCAAGAACTTTTTAATAGTCTTGGTTAGGTGAGTGTGGGGGGGGGGGGGGGGTACTTTTGTTCTATAATGTGCTTTACATTTTGCTACCGAACAATAAACGGAATTAATATATTCTTTAACTCTGAGAACAATTTAGGCTTGCTGTATCGTCCACTGACCTACAGTATCTTTCACAGACCTACTGTATCTCCCACTGACGTACTGTATCTCCCACTGACGTACTGTATTTCACAATGGCCTACTTTATGTCACATTGGCCTAAAGTATCTAACACTGGAGATGAGATACAGTTTTTCACTTTTTTTCTTTTTTTTTCTCTCTCTTTTTTGTCACTTTCTTGTTTTTGTTTTTTTTTCTTTTCATTTCTTCAAACATTTTTCTTTCTTTATTTCTGTTGGCTTTTTGTTTTTCACTTTTTGTTTCTTTATACATTTTTTTAAATTAATAGCCACTTTTTTACATTTCTTTCTAACAATCTGTTTTGCAATGATCAGTTACCGTTACTGGCTCCTATAATACAAAGCTTTTATCAACTCACTTTGTCTGGTACAATTTTGGTACACTTTATTTCTCCCACATCCTTTCTTGGATCAAGTTGAAACTTTACACAATTGTATGTTGTACTTAACAAAATACGAATCAATTTAAAAAAAAAACAATTATTTAATTAACTATTGGTAATTAATTGTTTTGTTTTATATCACACAAGTGAAATAAATGTTGAGATGTGGCTGTAAATACGTTTACGTCAGGTACACGTTTCTCCTGACACTTCCTATTCAAGCTGAAATGTCGCATAATTATTCATAGTCTAGGACAATACGTGAATAAATCATAAACAATAATCAATTAGTTTATCAATTAGTGTTAATTAATTATAGTTGTTTTATAAAGAAAAAAGAGATTATTCATGCAGTATTGAGATACTTGTGGTTCTTCCCCTTAGGTACGCTTTGTTCTTGTTTTTGAAAGTATTTTTTTATATTTTGCTTCTTTAACACAATTGTATTGACAGATTTAGAAAGCTATTTTGAGAATTTAATTTGAAAAAAATCTCTCACGTTTTAATCAAAGTTTATAAATTATTTGAAAGTGTTTTCTGTTTGATTTTGTTTCACATCACTTTAATTTTTTTTTATTTATTGCGAGAGTCTTTTATTGTACCAACTTTGATTTGTATTTTTTTTTATAAATGTCATCCAACTTGATATTTCTTTTGGCACCGAAAAAAATAATTGGTTAAGTTTTTTTTAAAATAAATTTTGTTTCAGTTTTATGTTTAAATTAGATTTCACATTTTTTCCCCCCAGTTCAACTAGATAGTATTTAGATCAACTTACTTTCGTGTCTTTTCTGGTAATTACCAAAAGTTGTAGAGCTTTGGACGTTTGTTAATTCTGACATTTTCTGCCAAATTATATTTCTAGAATTTTATTTTACATTTTTTTAAAGAAATAAGAGGACACTACCGTCTTTTATTTAGATGGCATCAATCTTTACTATAGATTTTTTTTGGTAACTCTAGACTGGCCTTGATTGGTAGAGCTTATTTATAACAAAGATCCCCCAGAAAAGTTACACAATAAAAACAACACCATGGCTTTTCACAAACCATTTCACCACATCGTACAGTAAACTAAAGTACACTTTTCAATGTCCCAGTTTTTAATCGGGATTCGAACCCGAGATACTTTAAAACTTAGATCTTGACCACTCATCCACCGCAACATATAAAACTGTCATTTAATATGACGCCATGGTCCATACCTTTCTTTGTACATTGCTCCTCATTGTTCAAGTGTTCTTGTGTACCATTATGTCTTAGGTTTGAAAGTGTCCTTGTGTACCATTATATCTTATGTTTGAAAGTGTTCTTGTGTACCATTATGTCTTATGTTTGAAAGTGTCCTGGTGTACAATTATGTCTTATGTTTGAAAGTGTCCTGGTGTACAATTATATCTTATGTTTGAAAGTGTTCTTGTGTACCATTATGTCTTATGTTTGAAAGTGTCCTGGTGTACAATTATGTCTTATGTTTAAAAGTGTCCTGGTGTACAATTATGTCTTATGTTTCAAAGTGTCCTGGTGTACCATTATGTCTTATGTTTGAAAGTGTCCTGGTGTACAATTATGTCTTATGTTTGAAAGTGTCCTGGTGTACAATTATGTCTTATGTTTGAAAGTGTCCTGGTGTACCATTATGTCTTATGTTTGAAAGTGTTCTTGTGTACCATTATGTCTTATGTTTGAAAGTGTCCTGGTGTACCATTATGTCTTATGTTTGAAAGTGTCCTTGTGTACCATTATGTCTTATGTTTGAAAGTGTCCTGGTGTACAATTATGTCTTATTTTTGAAAGTGTTTGTGTGTACCATTATGTCTTATGTTTGAAAGTTTCCTGGTGTACCATTATGTCTTATGTTTGAAAGTGTCCTGGTGTACCATTATGTCTTATGTTTGAAAGTGTCCTGGTGTACCATTATGTCTTATGTTTGAAAATGTCCTGGTGTACCATTATGTCTTATGTTTGAAAGTGTCCTGGTGTACCATTATGTCTTAATTTTGAAAGACTAAGTCAGCCTGGGCGTGTAATGCTTCAAACCTTTCAAATTCAATAACATTTTAAAACGATTTTTAAAATTCAATTGCTGACCATACGTGTCATTGAAGACTCTCAACTTCACGCGGACAGTCACATGACCCGAGAAGACAGGCGGAAGTGTTACTTGCAGTTTTCACTTCCGGCTGAACTCCTGCATGAGTCGTCTGTTTCTCTTCTTGTGGATGACATGAAAGTGTCCTGACAGCACCTTGTTTTATGTATCCTCATAACTGTTCAACTATGTTGTTATCCCATACATCGTAAATTATGTGTTATCTTTGCTGGAGAGGTTCCTCATAAACTTATATTCAGAAAATGTTTTGACCCTTGGTTGATGCACATCTTATTAAAAAAAAACAGATAGAGTCTCTACAAGATCACAGATGTTTTGAATGTTACAATATTCTTCTTGCTTGTTACATTAAAAAAAAGTTACATACACAATATTCATTTGCTGTCTAATAATAGATTATCATTTTAATATAACGTGGCTTGAAAATAATTACAACTGATTAATCTTTTTATGTTTTGATATGTTCGATCTAATTGCCCTCTTACAATAAGTATGCTTTCGAAAATAAAAAGTTTGACTTACGCCTTCATCTTGCTAAAAGAAGAAATTCATTGCAGGTTTTCTTACAATTGTCTCTGTCAAACAAAACATTGACAGGATTGTTTGTAGTTTTATATGTCTAGGCATCCCATTTTTTAATATATATGGTTAAAGGTTGGAAATAAAAACAAATTAATATCAAATACTGAACTATTGAATTAGTGTTAAAGAAAAACAAATATATATAACTATTAAGATGTTTATATCTTATCTATCTATCTATCTATCTATCTATCTATCTATCTATCTATCTATCTATCTATCTATCTATCTATCTTTATATATATATATATATATATATATATATATATTTAACTATTAAGATGTTTATATCTTATCAATCTATCTATCTATCTATCTATATATATCTATATATATCTATATATATCTTTATATATATATATATATATATATATATATCTATATCTATATATATATATATATATATATATATATATATATATATATATATATATATATATATAACTATTAAGATGTTTATATCTTATATATATATATATAACTATTAAGATGTTTATCGCTTGCGATGGTCCTGAATTCAAGCCTTGATAGCCTTCATCATTTGCTGTCCATCAGTAGGTTTTGGCTAGAATGCACTAATCTTTAGTTCTGAAGGATCGCCCTTCTTCTTCTGTTTCGTCTTTTTCTGCGTCCTCATGATCAAGTTAGAAGTTTCGGACAGCCCCAAGAATTATCTCTGAGATGAACTGTTGTTCCAAATTAGGGAGCGTTCAAAAGATATAAAACAAACTCAGAACTTATTAGTATGACCATGACTTGGCAAGTTTAGAACTCTAGTATCATGACTTGGCAGGTTTAGAACTCTAGTATCATGACTTGGCAGGTTTAGAACTCTAGTATCATGACTTGGCAGGTTTAGAACTCTAGTATCATGACTTGGCAGGTTTAGAACTCTAGTATCATGACTTGGCAGGTTTAGAACTCTAGTATCATGACTTGGCAGGTTTAGGGCTCTAGTATCATGACTTGGCAGCCGTTTTGAGTGCAACACAGGTAGCCATCACGATGTAGCTTAAGCATAATACATTTTCTTAACACTTATGTGGATTCAATTGTATAATAATATAAAATTCTTAACTTTGAAGGAATCACAATCTTCTTACAAATTGAGCTTACCTCATTTAGCTCTCTCAGCTCTAGTTCATCCAATCTGTTGCTGCGGCTGCTCCTCATTCAACTAGATCTACTCATCATGAATTTGCATGACCTTTAAGTTGGAAGAGAGACGTCATTGCATCGCGATGGCTCCCATCCAGTAATGACACAAAACCTTGAACTTGATGAATTATTGGAAGGATGGTTGATCGTTTTATTTGTTTATATGTTAGAGCTGGATTGGACATAAGCGGCAGACAAAAACCAATGGCTTTCAGTTTTCTGTGTTCGTGTCATGTGTGTCAACAGTTTCTTGTTGACATTTTCATTTTCCTGTCTCAATTTTAAAACATCGCTTAATTTTTTTTTCTTAACCAAAAGATGTAAAGAAATTAAATTTGAAAGAAATTAAATTTGGCTTTAAGATGATAGAAAGAGAAGGGAAGAGAGTCTCGTTCGGGGAGTGAAGGGGAGGGATAAGGGGAAGAGGGATCTGAGAAAGAGACACTTAATCAATCTACTAAGCCTTACTGTGAACGGGAAGCCTGGCTGAGGACTCCTTGCTTGTGTCACTCCTGCTTCAGGCGTTCTAGCCAGGAGAGGGAGAGGGGGAGTTGGCTTTTCGTGTAATGAGATACGCGAGAAGAGGGGGAAAAAAGGTAGGGGGGAGAGGGCAGATTATGTCAGTAATTAGAACATGTCATTGGCAGAGGTGATGCACACGCATTATGTCACTGTCATCAAATATGGAAGAAAAAAAAGGAGGGGGGGGTGATTGGAGACTTTAGTGAAATAAAAAAAAGGGGGGGGGGGTTAAGGTTTGCACGTTTCGTGTCTATGACAGTGCGTGAGGCTTATGTCAATAACATGAATGTGGTATTAGCTGATGCGTTTGATTGACTCCAAGTCACGTGGTGATGTCAGTCTCATTTCATAGGGACTCGAATAATTTCAAGAAGTCTAAAGGGAAATGTGGCCTTGCAGCGTGCACCTCATCTTATGTAGGCCTGGAGGGTACATCTTATCTTATGTGAGCTTGGAGTGTACATCTTATCTTATGTAGGCCTGGAGGGTACATCTTATCTTATGTGAGCTTGGAGTGTACATCTTATCTTATGTGGGCTTGGAGGGTACGCCTTATCATATGTGGGCTTGGAGTGTACATCTTATCTTATGTGGGCTTGGAGGGTACGCCTTATCTTATGTGAGCTTGGAGTGTACATCTTATCTTATGTGAGCTTGGAGTGTACATCTTATCTTATGTGGGCTTGGAGGGTACGCCTTATCTTATGTGAGCTTGGAGGGTACGCCTTATCTTATGTGAGCTTGGAGTGTACATCTTATCTTATGTGAGCTTGGAGTGTACATCTTATCTTATGTGAGCTTGGAGTGTACATCTTATCTTATGTGGGCTTGGAGGGTACATCTTATCTTATGTGAGCTTGGAGTGTACATCTTATCTTATGTGAGCTTGGAGTGTACATCTTATCTTATGTGAGCTTGGAGGGTACGTCTTATCTTAT
Organism: Biomphalaria glabrata; assembly: GCF_947242115.1. Taxonomy (NCBI): domain Eukaryota; kingdom Metazoa; phylum Mollusca; class Gastropoda; family Planorbidae; genus Biomphalaria; species Biomphalaria glabrata. The sequence continues at coordinate 20,679,993 of NC_074720.1, forward strand.
GTGGGCTTGGAGGGTACATCTTATCTTATGTGAGCTTGGAGTGTACATCTTATCTTATGTGAGCTTGGAGTGTACATCTTATCTTATGTGAGCTTGGAGGGTACATCTTATCTTATGTGAGCTTGGAGTGTACATCTTATCTTATGTGGGCTTGGAGGGTACGCCTTATCTTATGTGAGGTTGGAGTGTACATCTTATCTTATGTAAGCTTGGAGTGTACATTTTATCTTATGTGGGCTTGGAGGGTACGCCTTATCTTATGTGAGCTTGGAGTGTACGTCTTATCTTATGTGAGCTTGGAGTGTACATCTTATCTTATGTGAGCTTGGAGGGTACATCTTATCTTATGTGAGCTTGGAGTGTACATCTTATCTTATGTGAGCTTGGAGTGTACATCTTAACTTATGTGGGCTTGGAGGGTACGCCTTATCTTATGTGAGCTTGGAGTGTACATCTTATCTTATGTGAGCTTGGAGTGTACATCTTATCTTATGTGGGCTTGGAGGGTACGCCTTATCTTATGTGAGCTTGGAGTGTACATCTTATCTTATGTGGGCATGGAGGGTACATCTTATCTTATGTGGGCTTGGAGGGTACATCTTATCTTATGTGGGCTTGGAGTGAACATCTTATCTTATGTGGGCTTGGAGGGTACATCTTATCTTATGTGGGCTTGGAGGGTACGTCTTATCTTATGTGAGCTTGGAGGGTACGTCTTATCTTATGTGAGCTTGGAGTGTACATCTTATCTTATGTGGGCTTGGAGTGTACATCTTATCTTATGTGAGCTTGGAGGGTACGCCTTATCTTATGTGGGCTTGGAGGGTACGCCTTATCTTATGTGAGCTTGGAGGGTACGTCTTATCTTATGTGGGCTTGGAGGGTACATCTTATCTTATGTGAGCTTGGAGTGTACATCTTATCTTATGTGAGCTTGGAGGGTACATCTTATCTTATGTGAGCTTGGAGTGTACATCTTATCTTATGTGAGCTTGGAGTGTACATCTTATCTTATGTGGGCTTGGAAGGTACGCCTTATCTTATGTGAGCTTAGAGTGTACATCTTATTTATTTGGGCTTGGAGGGTACGCCTTATCTTATGTGAGCTTGGAGTGTACATCTTATCTTATGTGAGCTTGGAGTGTACATCTTATCTTATGTGGGCTTGGAGGGTACATCTTATCTTATGTGGGCTTGGAGGGTACGTCTTATCTTATGTGAGCTTGGAGGTTACGTCTTATCTTATGTGAGCTTGGAGTGTACATCTTATCTTATGTGGGCTTGGAGGGTACGCCTTATCTTATGTGGGCTTGGAGTGTACATCTTATCTTATGTGGGCTTGGAGGGTACGCCTTATCTTATGTGGGCTTGGAGGATACGTCTTATCTTATGTGTGCTTGGAGGGTACGCCTTATCTTATGTGGGCTTGGAGTGTACATTTTATCTTATGTGGGCTTGGAGGGTACATCTTATCTTATGTGGGCTTGGAGGATACGTCTTATGTTATGTGAGCTTGGAGGGTACATCTTATCTTATGTGGGCTTGGAGGGTACGTCTTATCTTATGTGGGCTTGGAGGGTACGTCTTATCTTATGTGGGCTTGGAGTGTACATCTTATCTTATGTGAGCTTGGAGTGTACATGTTATCTTATGTGGGCTTGGAGGGTACGTCTTATCTTATGTGAGCTTGGAGGGTACGCCTTATCTTGTGGGCTTGGAGTGTACATCTTATCTTATGTGGGCTTGGAGTGTACATCTTATCTTATGTGGGCTTGGAGGGTATGCCTTATCTTATGTGGGCTTGGAGGATACGTTTTGCAGTGTCTATTTTCTCTAAATTTGTTTGGTGTAATACTTGAGGCTTAAATGTTTTCAACCTCGACAAAGCAGCAACAACAACAATGGCGTATTCTAATGACATGAACAACCCTAACACCACGCCAATAGACATTCTGTATACACTACAATGTGATCACAACAAACTTTGGTTCTAACGCTATCGAAGTGAAAGAAATTTCATGTGGATGAAATAGAAATAAGCATTAGAACAGTGATGCTCTCCTTACAAGTTGTCCAGTTTTCTATAAACTCACGGAATTGTTGATGAAGGACTCGAACTCAGGACCTAAGTCTCTGACAAGCTACTGCTATGTTTTTCAGACTTTCGAAGTCAACCCTTTTCACGCAGCTTACAATATTCGACTTCAGATTTTCTAGTGACTGTCTTCTAAATGTCTCTTAAATGCCTTCCTGACTTGATCTCAGAGAAGACGTCTTCATTCTCTTATATTAAATGCCTTCCTGACTTGATCTCAGAGAAGACGTCTTCATTCTCTTATATTAAATGCCTTCCTGACTTGATCTCAGAGAAGACGTCTTCATTCTCTTATATTAAATGCCTTCCTGACTTGATCTCAGAGAAGACGTCTTCATTCTCTTACCACCGGAAACGGTGAAGTTGAATGCGTAAAGATTGAACTTACAATAAAACAAAGAGTTCACTACACGAAGAGAATGTGGCAATATTAAAACACAATTCTGGGATTTTTTTTATTGGGTCGTTAATTTAAAACAAGAATACACCAAGAAAGAAAGAAATGAAAAGAACAAAAAAGCGAAAAAAAAATATGGGCATGAAACTCTACAAGAATATTTTATAACAGAAATCCAATAATGAAACCATCTTTCAACTTTATCTGCTGTAATTCTAGGAGATGGAAGAGGAGATAAACTGAGTCAAAGACACAAAAAAAAAAAAAAAGGAACAGAGAGATTGAAATATCTTGGAGTTGAAATGTCTAGAACGTGAAAGTCAACAAAATAACATTATTTGATAGAAATACATTTGTCAGATTTGTGTATCAAATTTTCCATCAACTAACGCACACACACACACATATATATTTATATATAACTAAACAACTATCCCTAGTATCTCTTTAAAAAAATAATTACTAAAGTAATCGTCTTGACTACTGTAATCTAATTCTAATTCTATATCAATGGCGCTTGGATAAATGCTGCTAATCTTTTATATCCTACGATTATCTGGTACTCCATTAGACCATTGAGTGGACCACCTTGCCTTGAACTCAGACTTAAGTCAGGGAAGACATAGAGCTCTAACAATAAAATATTTCACTTCTTCATGAGCACGCTAATTAAATGACGCCATTCAATAAGGAATGCTGTATAGGTCACTCATCTATATATTTAAGTTGTTTTTTTTTGTTACTGCTTCTTAGCTTCTTCTTTGTATTTTCGGTAATTAGAGTCTATTGACTAGTTTTACCCAGCGGCTATGTTCATTATTTTGATCAAGAATTCTAATGTCCCCCTCATCTGGTTTGCATCCCCCCCCTCCCCTCCCCACTTCCCCATCTGTAGCTGTTCAACTGTACAATCATATACTAGTTTCTTTCCAGTCCTTGGGCACATTACCTGATTTAGTGAAACCTGTGAAGGGTATTTTGAAATACTGGGACAGTTCAAGGTTTAGTTAATTGAGTAGTATTGAGGTGTCATTTTGACCTAATTCCTTATTAAGTTTATTTCTTTTTCTCGGAGATGGGTTTTTTACTTGACTTATGTGAATCATCTTGTCTCTCTCTCTCTTGTCTCTCTCTCTCTTGTCTCTCTCTCTCTCTCTTGTATCTCTCTCTTGTCTCTCTCTCTCTCTTGTATCTCTCTCTTGTCTCTCTCTCTCTTGTATCTCTCTCTTGTCTCTCTCTCTCTTGTATCTCTCTCTTGTCTCTCTCTCTCTTGTCTCTCTCTCTCTTGTCTCTCTCTCTCTTGTCTCTCTCTCTCTTGTATCTGTGGAGTATCTGTTGAAGATGTTAGCTTGAGTTTCATTCTCTTTAGAACTTTTATTTTCTACAACGTCTTGGTTTTCTGAAGTATATACATGAACAGAGAGTTGTCTTAGAGTTAATGTATCAACAGAGAGTTTTCTTAGAGTTAATGTATCAACAGAGAGTTTTCTTAGAGTTAATGTATCAACACAGAGTTTTCTTAGAGTTAATGTATCAACAAAAAGTTTTCTTAGAGTTAATGTATCAACAGAGAGTTTTCTTAGAGTTAATGTATCAATAAAAAGTTTTCTTAAAGTTAATGTATCAATAAAAAGTTTTCTTAGAGTTAATCTATCAACAGAGAGTTTTCTTAGAGTTAATGTATCAACAAAAAGTTTTCTTAGAGTTAATGTATCAACAAAAATTTGTTAGAGTTAATGTATCAACAGAGAGTTTTCTTAGAGTGGAAAGGGAGGAGGTCTACTACTACCACTACGGTACATCGTGTAAAGTTAGTCTTCAAATGTTTTGTCTACAACGAGTTTCCAGGAAATGTATTAGTTAATGTGTATCTTTGGGAAATTACAAGCTAATTGGCCACATTGGGAAAACTCTGGTGTGACTTATAATGTTTCAAAGTAAATTTTAAAAAAATGATTTAAATTAGGCTTGAGTTCTAGACCATCTATACCTTGAACACACATACGTCAGCGGGTATTCCCGCAGGTATTCATTAAAGAGTTAAATAAATACATTTTGCGCACCTTCTTTTTAAGTCTAGATCTATAGGCCTGTCATTAGAATTTTATTAACTCTGAGTAGATGTATACATGCGCTTAAACAGAATTGTTTTTTTTTTTTTTTGGGAGGGGGAGGGGGCGGTACTTCATAATTCGCTAGTTATCAAGAGCAAAGCAACCACTCCTACAAAGAGTCATCAGCTTAATAAATGATGAACGGTCTTAACTTTTTTTATATTGAGTTTAGAAGAAAAAGTAGAAGAAATTATAAGAGCTAATGAGTAGGCCTACTTGTACTGCTTAGTATTGCTGTATATGTCTAGTAGAGTAAGGTTCAGCTAGATAATTAATCTAATTAACAATTTTCTTAAAGCAGTTATATATTTCTAGTTTGAAATTTATTTTTAAAGACTATATTGTTTCAAGGCGTTTGTAATTCAATTTTTTTAAAATTAACAAAAAGGCATTTTTATAACACTTATTTTTTAAATGACATCCACATGACGTCCAAGATGTACAATTGTAGATAGTGATTAGAAATGTTTTCTTCAAATAGCATCTTCTATTTCTGTTTTCTCTTGGTCAGAACTGAATGGACAGCAAAGACAACAGTCCACCTTGTCTGGATCCAGCGCTGGTGGAGGACGATGACCTCCATGATATGCCTACTTTGGATTTACAAACTAAACTGGACTTTAGTGACCAACTTCATGATTTGGACTGTAAGTACATCTGTTTTTTTTTTTTTTGTTTTTTTTTTGTCTTTTTTTTTTCCAAACATTTCCACACACACATCACCTGATACAAACTTTAGTTGATACTCACGTCTGCAGTCTATGGCACTGTCGCCATTTTCACAAGTATACATACCCGTCAACACTATCTGTGCACGAAAATAAAGGTGAAGGTCATTTCCGACAGTCACATGAGAGCTTTGAGGCACTCCACCATACCGACTATTTCTTTGCCAGAGTACTACGGAACAAGTCCTTCCACCTTTGTTACCTGAAGTTTTTCTCAGGGTGACACTAAGTCATATATTCACAACTTGATGCGCATTAGGACTAAATTTGTTCAACAATCGTAACAAAAGTTGGACCCTTTTTACAATTGCTATTTTTAGCTTGCAACCTTTTCAAGGGTTAAGGGTGGGTGGACGAACACAGATCTCGAAAACGGCTTTAATTTGATGATTTATGTATGTCTTTGGGAAAATATTTGCTACCTTATTGGTAACAGAGCTTGGTTTTGACGTTATACTTGTTGAAATGATAATTTTCTTCAAAATTTAATTTGGTCTAGAGGTTTAGACATTTTATAGCTTGAGCACACATACGTCAGCGGGTATTCCCGCATGTGTTCAGGCAAGAGTGAAATAAATCTTCAGACGATCAATAACATTTTGCGCACCATCTTGTAAGTCTGTATCTATAGGACTAGCTTTAGATAGGTATAGACTTGAGTAGATCTATAGGACTAGCACTAGATAGGTATCTACTTGAGTAGATCTATAGGACTAGCACTAGATAGGTATCTACTTGAGTAGATCTATAGGAATTACAGTCATGATACTAATACTAATACCACATGTAATACAGAGAATCTATCCTACTTTCCTTTTTATCTTGTTTCTCTGAACAGTGGCTGCTATTAATCTAAATAAAAACGAGTTTCTCAATGTTTGTATGATACAAGGAGAAAAACAAATGTTCCCTATCCATAAAATATACAGAAATCTGGTATAATTAAAAAAAAAAAAAAAGAAATTGTAACACAAAATCAGCAAAATATTTTTTTTTTCTGAGACGCTCCCTCGTGACAAAATATTGACCATCATCAATAACAGAAGATATATTCATTCTAGACATACCTCTTCGGCCAGGTCTGTATTAATTATCTCCCATGCGATGCACGCCATTTTGCTTCTGTCATCTAGGGGAGATTATCCTCGTGATTTTATTTGCAAGATGTAGACCCGCCATTTATCCCCGAGTGGCAGAAGCGGATCTACATCTAGTTTGTTGAGGGGCAACTCTTCTCGTTTTTTTTTTTTTTTTTTGTGTTCATTTGTTCCACTCAGATTTGTTCATGTTGTGTGCGTGAGTGCTTGTTTGCATCTATGTGTGTGGACGCTTCTGTGTATATGGCGTGACACTAATTCCACAGAATGATGTCCCATCGCGATGGGCGCCAAATAATAACAGGCTAGATAACGTATGACGATGTTGACAATAATAAGGAACACTTGGGCGTAGCCAAGAAGGGGGAGGGTCATCCATCTTACGTTTTTTGTTTCTAAATGCAATATAAGAAAAACAAAAGCAAAACTATTCTCCTATTCCGGGGGGGGGGGGGGAGTGACATCTAATGCAATGTTTTATCCATGTCGAGTATGATCATGACTTGAATATGTTTCAGCACGACCCCTACCCTGTTTAGTCTGGGGAATGAGTTCTCTGAGTTAATCAATTATAAGTAACAACCAAACACAATTGTTACAAATTGACTTTTTGACGTATGTCCTTACATGAAATAATCTTGATTGAAACTTTCCTATTAAGTGATGAGATGAGTCAATAACTTGAGGCGACCTTTGAGGGAAGATTAGCTGGATTCCATGTATGACCTTCCGTTTGACCTTTGACCTGTTGAAAGACGAAGGGGGATGTTTGGTCTCCTCGCTGCAGGATGAAAAGTCTTGTTCGTGAACTTTGACGCTGTACATGTGATCCAAGTCGGCTGTCAATGCATCTTTGGCTCGGCGAGTGGTTCAGCGGATAGGTACACTGATAACCACTAAGTCTTGGTCTTTGCTTTAGAATAATTTTGTAAAGCTTGTATCTTAGAATAATGTCGTAGACAAGATGTAGAGGGTCAATAAAATGTTCGTAGACGTTAACTAACATAGCTACTCAATTTTGTATTGATTTAATTAACGAGTTTTTTTGACTTCTGAAACTCGTTTCAAAATGAAGTTTTGCTTTGTTGGTTTAAGTTGTTGCTTTGTTGTTTTGTTACTTTGTTGTTTTGTTACTTTGTTGTTTTGTTACTTTGTTGTTTTGTTACTTTGTTGTTTTGTTACTTTGTTGTTTTGTTGCTTTGTTGTTTTTCCTCGTCTCGTTGTGCACTGTTATTGACACCATTGTTACATTTGGGAAACTCTTAATTTTTTTCTTTTTTTTTTTTAAGTATTGAAATAAGTTAAAGTTTAACCCATAAAAAAAAAATTTTTTCTATATTATACATAAAGTAGGTCAACTAATCTGTTTATTAATCTTATTGTCAAATTAGAGCAATGATTGCAACTCAGATATGTAAACACTAAAAGAACATCTTATAATAGGTAGTTTGTTAGTTCCGACACGTTCCTGACAACCTGAAAAATTGGGTTAGTTCCGACACGTTTCTGACAACCTGTAACATTGGGTTAGTTCCGACACGTTCCTGACAACCTGTAACATTGGGTTAGTTCCGACACGTTCCTGACAACCTGTAACATTGGGTTAGTTCCGACACGTTCCTGACAACCTAAAACATTGGGTTAGTTCCGACACGTTCCTTACAACCTGAAACATTGGGTTAGTTCCGACACGTTCCTGACAACCTGAAACATTGGGTTAGTTCCGACACGTTCCTGACAACCTGAAACATTAGGTTAGTTCCGACACGTTCCTGACAACCTGAAACATTAGGTTAGTTCCGACACGTTCCTGACAACCTGAAACATTGGGTTAGTTCCGACACGTTCCTGACAACCTGAAACATTGGGTTAATTCCGACACATTCCTGACAACCTGAAACATTGGGTTAGTTCCGACACGTTCCTGACAACCTGTAACATTGGGTTAGTTCCGACACGTTCCTGACAACCTGTAACATTGGGTTAGTTCCGACACGTTCCTGACAACCTGAAACATTAGGTTAGTTCCGACACGTTCCTGACAACCTGAAACATTAGGTTAGTTCCGACACGTTCCTGACAACCTGTGACATTAGGTTAGTTCCGACACGTTCCTGACAACCTGTGACATTAGGTTAGTTCCGACACGTTCCTGACAACCTGTAACATTGGGTTAGTTCCGACACGTTCCTGACAACCTGTGACATTAGGTTAGTTCCGACACGTTCCTGACAACCTGTAACATTGGGTTAGTTCCGGGATAGAAATAATCAAGAAATTAAGTTTGGGGTCATATAAGGGGAGGGGTAAGAATGTATAATAAGGATTTATACGATTATCTTATGTGTTTTCTTTTTTCTTGACATTCTTTCCTATATTATCGTTATAATTTACTTCTCTTGTGGGTCGATACAATTATTTATTTGATTTAAATGAACAAAATGTTATGTTAGAAATTCATTTTTATTTTCAAACGTAGCCCCTTTATCTTTAGTTTTTCATCACAATCTCTTTATATTTTGTTTTTCATCGCAACTCCTTTATCTCTTGTTTTTCATCGCAACCCCTTTATCTCTTGCTTTTCATCGCAGTCCCTTTATCTCTTGCTTTTCATCGCAGTCCCTTTATCTCTTGTTTTTCATCACAGTCCCTTTATCTCTTGCTTTTCATCGCAGTCCCTTTATCTCTTGCTTTTCATCGCAGTCCCTTTATCTCTTGCTTTTCATCTACATCTTTTTTTCTCCGTACCGTCATAACACCACCTTTCTTTTCAATTGTTAACATAGGTCTTTTGTCTGTTTAAACTAATAAATAGAATTGAATATGAGTTACGTCCATAAACAGATTATATACAAAATAAAACTACAATTGACTGGCAGGTATCTACCGAATGAAGACTTCATTGAACACATTTCAAAATAAATCTCAACAGTTAAAAAAAAAAACTAGGTGGGAGTGAGACTAGCCATTTATGGACCCCACTACGTAAGAAACGGGAGTCAAGTCAGGGGAAAGAATTCTTGGATATCACACAGAAATCATTTCATTGCTTTCCCTTTGTTGACGCCAATCATGTGTTTATTGATCTCGACACCAGAGATAATTGGATCGACTTTCTCTCTCTCTCTCTCTGTCACACACACACATCACACACACACACACAACCACTCTCCCTCTCTTTCTCTCTCTCTCTCTCTCTCAATTTTTTAAGGCTGATCTGTTCCTCCTCTCTAGCTCCTTGAGTCCCTATCAAATGAAAGTTTTCGCTGCCACTGTGCTGGAGTACATTCTTCTGTTCCTAGAGGCCCACAAGTTTTTATGGCGTTATCTCCATCTAGATCTATCTAGCATTCTGATTGATTCACTGTGAGTAGACAGCGGTACAAAAGTAATGGTCTATGCTGACATATCACATTGTGTGTATTTTGTAGTGGTTTTACATTCTTGCATCTTTCAATTTTTGAGGTTCTAATTTAACTTTTTTTAAAAGTTATATATCTGTAAGTTACGTCAGATGTCCCTTTTTACAATACCTCTATTCAAGTCAGAACTTCATGGAACGTGGAACCTGCCAGGAACATGCATGGACGGCTGATCTCAAAAATGGCTTTAACGATTTTCCTAGAAATTTAACAGTTGATGTATATCGCCGAGCAAAGAATTACTAGCTCGTTGACCACAAAGGGAAACTCTAGTCTGACCGTTCTCATTTTAAATTAATATATATATATATATATATATAAATTTGGTCCAGGTCCAACTTCGGTTTTGAAAGGACGCTCGCGTTCATGAAAGGAGTTTCGCTTTTGGGTATTTCCGAATGTAAAGCATTATTGCTTCAAGAGTTGAATAAATGAATGTTCTGGACACTTGTGTGCTTCTTCTTCTAAGTCTAGATTTAAAGGCTTATCATTGGAATAGTCTAGTATTAGATACTAAATACTATACATTCGCTTAACCAAGATTTTTTTCTCGGCGGTGTAAAAATGTTCTCTAAAACACCTGTTGGTCCGAAGACATCCTTATTAAATAATGATAAAGTTGATCAAGACAATGATAAAGTTAATCAAGACAATGATAAAGTTAATCAAGACAATGATAAAGTTAATCAACAAGACAAAGACAAGTTGATCGAGACAATGATAAAGTTAATCAACAAGACAAAGACAAGTTGATCGAGACATTACTGTTTGACACTGTGTCACAAACTTGATGTTTGTCTATAAACTATTTAGCTATTCTTCCATCTGCCTACCCAGCAATGAAGTAGCACCCAAGTAACTAAAAGGTTCTCTTCCTTTTATACCCAGCAACATATCTGTAGCATTTCCTCTCTCATATATATGGCTTCAGTCTAAACTTCCAACTTTCCCAGACATTTAGGAAAACTACCAGTGACAAATACAATTTTTGTTTTACTGGCTACCAGTGACAAATACAATTTTTGTTTTACTGGCTACCAGTGACAAATACAATTTTTGTTTTACTGGTAATTTAGTCTAGTTTTACTGATAAGCTGATCTTCCATGTTCCCAGTAAGCTGATCTTCCATGTTCCCAGTAAGCTGATCTTCCATGTTCCCAGTAAGCTGATCTTCCATGTTCCCAGTAAGCTGATCTTCCATGTTCCCAGTAAGCTGATCTTCCATGTTCCCAGTAAGCTGATCTTCCATGTTCCCAGTAAGCTGATCTTCCATGTTCCCAGTAAGCTGATCTTCCATGTTCCCAGTAAGCTGATCTTCCATGTTCCCAGTAAGCTGATCTTCCATGTTCCCAGTAAGCTGATCTTCCATGTTCCCAGTAAGCTGATCTTCCATGTTCCCAGTAAGCTGATCTTCCATGTTCCCAGTAAGCTGATCTTCCATGTTCCCAGTAAGCTGATCTTCCATGTTCCCAGTAAGCTGATCTTCCATGTTCCCAGTAAGCTGATCTTCCATGTTCCCAGTAAGCTGATCTTCCATGTTCCCAGTAAGCTGATCTTCCATGTTCCCAGTAAGCTGATCTTCCATGTTCCCAGTAAGCTGATCTTCCATGTTCCCAGTAAGCTGATCTTCCATGTTCCCAGTAAGCTGATCTTCCATGTTCCCAGTAAGCTGATCTTCCATGTTCCCAGTAAGCTGATCTTCCATGTTCCCAGTAAGCTGATCTGTCATTCAGTCTCGACATTATCTTAGCACTCGTACATTGTATCTTTTTGTTTTTTCAGAAATCATGTGACTCCGATTTTCTATAATCTGGCACGTTATTCTAAACTCATTAAAATCTCTATATAAGTACTATGCCTGGTGCTTAATAACAGAAAGGTCAGTCAGACAATTAGAAAACAGTCATTAAGTCATGGGTAAATGTACATAGTGCATCCTGACAGAAATGCGCTGTGAATATCTTAGACAGATTACTTTAAAAAAAAAAAAGACCTATTAGAATTTCAAAAAAAGTGAACGCAGCTTTAGAGTCATAATTGGGCAGCGTCTTAAGTTTTAACAAGAGCACACAGACTCTCTACATGCCTCTGAAACATTAGTTAAAGCTCACAGTATCTAAACGCCTCTGAAAGTTTAGTTAAATCTCACAGTATCTAAACGCCTCTGTAAATTTAGTTTAATCTCACAGTATCTAAACGCCTCTGTAAGTTTAGTTTAATCTCACAGTATCTAAACGCCTCTGTAAGTTTAGTTTAATCTCACAGTATCTAAACGCCTCTGAAAGTTTAGTTTAATCTCACAGTATCTAAACGCCTCTGTAAGTTTAGTTTAATGTCACAGTATCTAAACGCCTAGAAAGTTGAGTTTAATCTCACAGTATCTAAACGCCTCTGTAAGTTTAGTTTAATGTCACAGTATCTAAACGCCTAGAAAGTTTAGTTTAATCTCAGTATCTACATGCCTGTGAAAGTTTAGTTCTTACCCAGAGCATTCAGACGCGTCTGAAGACCACGCCTGGTACAATCTTGTCTACTTTGGTAAAGTCGTGTCAAACTCATTGACCTAATCCTGTTACTTCTATTCCAGGGACTTTCCTTTCTCTATCAATGATTTAAGAACCTCTTCTCTTTGAGAGCTCTGGTCATACAGCATTGACCATCGCCCTTTTCATCTTTTGCCTGAAAGTAGCCGACCAACGGACATCGATCTGGTGATTTACTGCGCGCTTATACCCGGATGAAGCACACAGCGCTGATTGGTGGCAATTATCTCCGGAAGTGAGCATTACCAATTATCGGTCCGCAGGGACTACGCAGCGGTGGCGGACGCTCAATTACGCAGCGACCTCTTAGCAGAGCTTTGCAGAGGCGAAATCCCTTACAGCCCCCGCCAAATTAATGGTCCTTGAAAATTAGCCAATCGGCCGCTGTATTGACGAGAGTATGCTATAAGGCGGACAAGTACAATAAAAGTATTACAGGTTGGACTCATCTTTAAATTAAGAAAATGTGTGGCAAACCTTAGTCCAGTGAAAAACCGAGTCTACTGCATGTCTCTCACCAATGGTGTGACAATGTGCCTTGCAAATATTTGCCATCTTTCTATTGAATCTTCTCGTGTTTGTTTGAATTGTATCAGCTCAGCCTTTTGAGTATTTCAAGACTTCTCTGTTCTTCACACTATTGACAGTTTCATCTTCCAACGATTTGGTGACATCGCCATCTTTCTTTACAGCGTCGTCATATTTTCTCGTTCATTGATCGACTTCATGTTACGTCACAACTTTGTTTGGTGTCGTGCACAAATAGTGAGACAATGTTCCTTAGACAAATAGTGAGACAATGTTCCTTAGAAAGATAGTGAGACAATGTTCCTGAGAAAAGATAATGAGACAATGTGCCTTAGAAAGATAGTGAGACAATGTTCCTGAGAAAAGATAATGAGACAATGTGCCTTAGAAAGATAGTGAGACAATGTTCCTGATTAAAGATAGTGAGACAATGTTCCTGAGACAAGACAATGTTCCTTAGAAAGATAGTGAGACAATGCTCCTTAGAAAGATAGTGAGACAATATTCATTAGAAAGATAGTAAGACAAAACAATATTCCATAGAAAGATAGTGAGACAATGTTCATTAGAAAGATAGTGAGACAATGTTCATCAGAAAGATAGTGAGACAATGTTCATTAGAAAGATAGTGAGACAATTTTCCTGAGAAAAGATAGTGAGACAATGTTCCTTAGAAAGATAGTGAGACAATTTTCCTTAGAAAGATAGTGAGAGAATGTTCATTAGAAAGATAGTGAGAGAATGTTCATTAGAAAGATAGTGAGACAATGCTCCTTAGAAAGATAGTGAGACAATGTTCATTAGAAAGATAGTGAGACAATGCTCCTTAGAAAGATAGTGAGACAATGTTCATTAGAAAGATAGTGAGACAATGTTCCTTAGAAAGATAGTGAGATAATGTTCCTTAGAAAGATATTGAGAAAGATAGTGAGACAATGTTCATTAGAAAGATAGTGAGACTATGGGTCTAGATTCCTAACCTATGGCTGTAGATTCCTAACCTATGGCTCTAGATTCCTAACCTATGTCTGTAGATTCCTAACCTATGGCTCTAGATTCCTAACCTATGTCTGTAGATTCCTAACCTATGGCTCTAGATTCCTAACCTATGGCTCTAGATTCCTAACCTATGTCTGTAGATTCCTAACCTATGGCTGTAGATTCCTAACCTATCAGTCTAGATTCCTAACCTATGAGTCTAGATTCCTAACCTATGGCTGTAGATTCCTAACCTATGGCTCTAGATTCCTAACCTATGGCTGTAGATTCCTAACCTATGGCTGTAGATTCCTAACCTATGGCTCTAGATTCTATGTGAAGATATTAAATGTTTAGGATTCCTGACAGTCAAGGCGAAAAAAAAAAAGGATCCATATGACCATTACATCAACTGCCCCAACTGAAATTGCTACTTTACTACTACTGACTTACAGAGTCCACTCAGAGTCGTGTCCAGGTGCGAGGTCAATTTTCAGAGACATTTGTTTCGCGAACCTTAAAATGATTGGTCATTGGTCATTGGCTAAGTAACATCCTCGTTACCCTGGACAGTAAAAACAAGAAAGCATTACGTCTAGTCTTTGTCTCGTGAAGGAACATGAAAAGTGGGAACAATAAAATAACTATCTGTCTGTCGGTCTGTCTGTCTTAGCTTTTTGCATGAAAAATAATCATTTGACAAGCGTCTGTTTGTTTTTTTTTAAATGGAATCTCTGCCCAAATATTGTGACGCGATATTTCATTGAACACACCAATAAAACATACACACACAAAAAGACAACAAAAACAAAAAGCAGGGATTCTTGAAATAGAAATTGTGAGAACCATTGTTGTATGCTAAAAGTCTGCTACTAAATATATGTGTCAGAAGTGATAGATCGAGCAGAGGAAGACAAATTGGCTGGGACAGAAATAATATGTATTGAAGACTTAAAACAATGAGCAATGAGAAGATAATAGCGGCTAGGAAACTAATGAGTTATGATAAGAGTTACTTCCCTACCCCCCCCCATCCCCCCCCCCCACCTCTCTTTATAGTTTTGATCGTTTCCCACTGACTAATGATTCCTGACTGCCAAGGGCTGTCACTTTAAGAGATGACTAGGTAATAGAATATTCTAAGATTTGTCTCCCTTGCTAATGACGAAGAAGGAAAATAAAAGGGAGGTGGGACATATCAGTGTGATCGCTGTGGTGCTCTCTAGTAGAAAGAGTTTCAAAGTGTAAGTTCCGATTGGCCCAGCTGGAAGGGAGGGGTGAGCTAATATTTCATTTCCTGTGATGGTAGAAGAAAAACTTTTTTTTTGGGGGGGGGGGGGGGGTTTACTCTGAATTATAGATCTGTTTTGATATTTCATAAGACAATGCTTTTAAGCATCTGATATTTACTTGTGAGATTAAAGATATTTTAGTGGCCATTTAGAATTGTACTGGTCGTTTCGGGAAATTACACAATCCTGTTTTATATTTGAGTAGAGACACTACAGATGATTGAACTGCAGTGTACGGGAGTGGAGCTAGTGATGGACGAGTTGGGCGGTCAGGTTTTTTAAAGTGAGATTTTGACAGATCATAAAGTTGACAGTCTGTCCATGGAAAGTTGATGTACACGTTGGTGTCTGATATTTCACGTTGGAGTGGCGAGTTTTATTTTCTATGTTTAGTTTTTAAAATATATATCTAAAGTTATGGTTCTTGGACCTACACTAAGTTTTTACTAAGGTCTTACTAAACGTATTAATGGTATTGTTTAACAAATACGAATTGTTCTAGCTACAGTATAAGTGTGGGTTGGTAAGGACAACATTACAGATTTTGTCCACATTAAAGTCAATGTAACTATTGACAAAAATATTCTAAAATCTTTTTCTTTTACGGGTAGTTGAGTGGAAAATGTTTAAATTTGTTGAGGGAATAGTAAAGTGGGGTGGGGAGAAAGTGAACAGGAGAGGTGAAATATACAGAAGAGATAGAAGGATGAAGGGGGAGTGACAGGAGAGAGAAGTAGGCCGCAGAGATGGAGATAATGCACGAGAGATTATTATAGGAGAGAAATAGATCTATAGTGAAAGGACAAAAAATTTTTAAGAGATTGAAAAATAAATGAATAAATAAGAAGCACGAGAGTGAAGAAGAGAATGAATTTAATTAGAATTTAATCAGAACTTAATTCTGAATGTTGAGACTTAGATGTACTCACATCTACCTTGGACTAAGATGTACTCTCATCTACCTTGGACTAAGATGTACTCTCATCTACCTTGGACTAAGATGTACTCTCATCTACCTTGGACTAAGATGTACTCTCATCTACCTTGGACTAAGATGTACTCTCATCTACCTTGGACTAAGATGTACTCACATCTACCTTGGACTAAGATGTACTCACATCTACCTTGGACTAAGATGTACTCTCATCTACCTTGGACTAAGATGTACTCTCATCTACCTTGGACTAAGATGTACTCTCATCTACCTTGGACTAAGATGTACTCTCATCTACCTTGGACTAAGATGTACTCTCATATACCTTATAATAAGATCTACTCTCATCTACCTTGGACTAAGATGTACTCTCATCTACCTTGGACTAAGATGTACTCTCATATACCTTGGACTAAGATGTACTCTCATATACCTTATAATAAGATCTACTCTCATCTACCTTGGACTAAGATGTACTCTCATCTACCTTGGACTAAGATGTACTCTCATATACCTTATAATAAGATCTACTCTCATCTACCTTGGACTAAGATGTACTCTCATCTACCTTGGACTAAGATGTACTCTCATCTACCTTGGACTAAGATGTACTCTCATATACCTTATAATAAGATCTACTCTCATCTACCTTGGACTAAGATGTACTCTCATCTACCTTGGACTAAGATCTACTCCCATCTACCTTGGACTAAGATCTACTCGCATCTACCTTGGACTAAGATCTACTCCCATCTACCTTGGACTAAGATCTACTCGCATCTACCTTGGACTAAGATCTACTCCCATCTACCTTGGACTAAGATGTACTCGCATCTACCTTGGACTAAGATCTACTCCCATCTACCTTGGACTAAGATCTACTCCCATCTACCTTGGACTACAATGTATGGGTAAGCAATTAAATGATTGTCCTCACATAGCTCGAGTATTTGAAGAATGGAAGGCAGCTAAATTTCCTGCTGCCATTACATTAAGTCAACTCATGATGCAGATTACATTAAGTCAACTCATGATGCAGATTACATTAAGTCAACTCATGATGCAGATTACATTAAGTCAACTCATGATGCAGATTACATTAAGTCAACTCATGATGCAGATTACATTAAGTCAACTCATGATGCAGATTACATTAAGTCAACTCATGATGCAGATTACATTAAGTCAACTCATGATGCAGATTACATTAAGTCAACTCATGATGCAGATTACATTAAGTCAACTCATGATGCAGATTACATTAAGTCAACTCATGATGCAGATTACATTAAGTCAACTCATGATGCAGATTACATTTTGCTAAATTTTTTCATGTACATTAGATTCATTTAGCGGTGTCTGACAAGGAAATTAGGTTACAGCTTCATTCAGAATGAGCATCCATTGTTAGATATTTTAATTGGCTTAGCTGCTTTAGTGTATGGTTATGATCAAGGCCGGTCTTAGGCCACTGTAACCTATGCGGTCGCAGTGGGCCTCGCGCTTTCATATTCCCCGCGCTAATTCTATGTGTAATTATTAATTGCAAATTATATACGAAAAATTTGCTGCACTAATTAAAATCTCCTGAAAACTCATAAAAATCTCATGAAAAATAGACAAAATTATCATTTGTATGTGTCATTCATTATGGAAAACGTCATTTCTACGCGCGTTAAAAAAAGCAATGTCAGCTTTCATGTAATAAAATGTAATGATCGGACAAATTTTCCCCATAACCAATACCGTATTTACTTTTATAGTCACTGGCATAAAAATATGCCATAGGTAGCAAGATTCGTAAAGTAAAGTTAACTTGATCGCAATTTTGTACTTAGAAAAGAATGAATAAAATGCAAACCCGAATTTATTTTCTAATACAAAATCTTAATTTTCTCTTACTATCCCTATTCTCACCCAGACTAGGCCCCGCGCAATCAGTTTCGCATAGGGCCCCGCAATTGCTAGGACCGGCTCTGGTTTGGTGATTTCCATTTCTTTATTTAAAATAAATATTTACTTAGTGTTTCAATGTAACTCTATCATAGTTTATCTGTCAATTGTTTGACATTATACCAACCTGTAAATTAAAATGTTATAGATTGTCAATTTATTTCCTCAATCATATTCGCACATTGTCAAAGTTTATCATTTGATTCCTTAGACATATTCCCTTTTAAGAGACAACCTCCTCACATAAATCTCGTATTCAACGTTTTAGTATATTGATGTCACTTCTTTAGAAAACAAAGAAAATAGTTAAGTCAATTGAATGATTTGAAAGGCGATCCATTCCATTGACACAACTTTAGTGGATGAATTTTATACCAGAAGAGGCAAAAAAAAAAAAAAAACTCTACAAGAAATTGTAACTCGCCATCAAATGACCAAGAATTTCGGATGAACAGCTTCGAGTGTCATGAGTCTTAGTGAACACCAGCAGTAAAACCAACAGCGACGCCATTGTTAAGTATCCTAAATAGGTTATTATCTTAGTCTGTCTCAAGATGTTCAACATTTACAGTTGTCTTGGTAATACACAAGAAGTTTCCTGTGTAACAAGCGATCAATACCAGAATTAGAATCTTAACAAGAATAACCTTTGTTTTAGTTCAGGCTGGGCGAGGCTGCGGGGAAAACCCATTGTGAAGCTGTTGTCAATAAGTTTTTTTTTAATGTTGTAGTTGAGGAAGTTTGGTTTAAGGATGTCACATGACGACACTTTGACTATATGCGCGTGATTCATGTTTTATCTACTGGATAAAAAAGGCCAAAGGGGGAGGGGGGGATCTGAAAGAGAGATCGGCTAAAGAAGGTTTAGTCCATTGGATGTTCATTGCGTCCCCATGAGACAAAGGGCCATGTGTAAACTTTGTACACCATCTGTTCGAAATCACGGGTGTTTAGAATGTGTTCAATATCTTTTCAAAACTAGGTGTTTAGAATGTGTTCAATATCTGTTCAAAACTAGGTGTTTAGAATGTGTTCAATATCTGTTCAAAACTACAGGTGTTTAGAATGTCTATGTTCAATATCTGTTCAAAACTAGGTGTTTAGAATGTGTTCAATATCTGTTCAAAACTAGGTGTTTAGAATGTGTTCAAAACTAGGTGTTTAGAATGTGTTCAATATCTGTTCAAAACTAGGTGTTTAGAATGTGTTCAGGGTGTTTAGAATGTGTTCAATATCTGTTCAAAACTAGGTGTTTAGAATGTGTTCAATATCTGTTCAAAACTAGGTGTTTAGAATGTGTTCAATATCTGTTCAAAACTACAGGTGTTTAGAATGTCTATGTTCAATATCTGTTCAAAACTAGGTGTTTAGAATGTCTATGTTCAATATCTGTTCAAAACTAGGTGTTTAGAATGTCTATGTTCAATATCTGTTCAAAACTAGGTGTTTAGAATGTCTATGTTCAATATCTGACAAAACTAGTTGTTTAGAATGTCTATGTTCAATATCTGTTCAAAACTAGTTGTTTAGAATGTTTAATATCTGTTCAAAACTACAGGTGTTTAGAATGTTTCTGTTTAATACCTGTCAATGCATTATTTGATGCTGCCTTCAAGTCTGTTTTCTCCTCTATCTTCTCTTACCTCCTGTCGTTGTTTGGTCAGCAATAACCTCGATCCTTCACTTTCACATCGCGTGGAAACTCGAGCTACGGATGGCGATGGACTAACGGATATTGTCAACGGAGGATCTTGATCCAATCGAGGGCCATTTTATTATTCGACTGACCGTATTGGTCAATTATGACACTCTGATCAACGAACCCTGATCGATTAACGTGCTCTTAACAATCAATGGAATGTTTACATTTGAAAGTCACTTCTTACCATCACACTCAGCGACCACAACAGAACATGCCTTATAAGAATAAGAAGAATTTTTGTGATGACAAATCCATTGATTCGTCCATGCAGCGGAGTAAACTGGACTTGGCATCTTCCCATGCAGCGGAGTAAACTGGACTTGGCATCTTCCCATGCAGCGGAGTAAACTGGACTTGGAATCTTCCCATGCAGCGGAGTAAACTGGACTTGGAATCTTCCCATGCAGCGGAGTAAACTGGACTTGGAATCTTCCCATGCAGCGGAGTAAACTGGACTTGACATCTTCCCAGGCAGCGGAGTAAACTGGACTTGGCATCTTCCCATGCAGCGGAGTAAACTGGACTTGGCATCTTCCCATGCAGCGGAGTAAACTGGACTTGGCATCTTCCCATGCAGCGGAGTAAACTGGACTTGGAATCTTCCCATGCAGCGGAGTAAACTGGACTTGGCATCTTCCCATGCAGCGGAGTAAACTGGACTTGGAATCTTCCCATGCAGCGGAGTAAACTGGACTTGGAATCTTCCCATGCAGCGGAGTAAACTGGACTTGGAATCTTCCCATGCAGCGGAGTAAACTGGACTTGGAATCTTCCCATGCAGCGGAGTAAACTGGACTTGGAATCTTCCCATGCAGCGGAGTAAACTGGGGAATCTTCCCATGCAGCGGAGTAAACTGGACTTGGCATCTTCCCATGCAGCGGAGTAAACTGGGGAATCTTCCCATGCAGCGGAGTAAACTGGGGAATCTTCCCTTGCAGCGGAGTAAACTGGACTTGGAATCTTCCCATGCAGCGGAGTAAACTGGACTTGGAATCTTCCCAGGCAGCGGAGTAAACTGGACTTGGAATCTTCCCATGCAGCGGAGTAAACTGGACTTGGAATCTTCCCAGGCAGCGGAGTAAACTGGACTTGGCATCTTCCCATGCAGCGGAGTAAACTGGGGAATCTTCCCTTGCAGCGGAGTAAACTGGGGAATCTTCCCATGCAGCGGAGTAAACTGGACTTGGAATCTTCCCATGCAGCGGAGTAAACTGGACTTGGAATCTTCCCATGCAGCGGAGTAAACTGGGGAATCTTCCCATACAGCGGAATAAACTGGACTTGGAATCTTCCCATACAGCGGAGTAAACTGGACTTTCTGGATGTTCCATGAATGGAGACCATGTTGACTTTTTGATTTCTAAAAAAGTTCAAGGTCTTCCCTTTCTCCCTCTTACACGATTTCTATCTATCTATCTATCTATCTATCTATCTATCTATCTATCTATCTATCTATCTATCTATCTATCTATCTATCTATCTATCGTTCTTTCTTTCTTTCTTTCTTTCTTTCTTTCTTATAAGTATACTATGTATGTATGTATGTATGTATGTATGTATGTATGTATGTATGTATCTATCTATCTATCTATCTATCTATCTATCTATCTATCTATCTATCTATCTATCTATCTATCTATCTATCTATCTATTTATCTATCTATCTATATGTCTGTCTGTCTATCGATTGATCTAATCTATCTCTGATTTTCCGTGGTAAAGCTTCATATTTGTTTCCAGACGTCTTACCCCCCCCCCCCCTTCCCAACTTACCGGAAGTCCACATTCTGGTCTTCTCCATGTCTCTTTCTTCTCTTTACTGAAGTATGACTCCACTCAGTGTTGACGCCTCCTACTTACCGCTCTCTTTACCAAACTCTGACTCCATTCTGACACCGCCAGTTTATCGCTCCACACAAGTTTATTATCTGTTTAACCTCCTCGCGCCCCCCCCCCCCCCAAACCAGTGACGGTACACAAACGTGCGGCGCCACAGACCTCTCGCTCCCTCGGAATTCTCTTTTATTTTGTTCTACCCACTTCAGAATAGGGAGGGGCACAATCAATGGTGAATTTATTCGATCGGCGCCCTTATGTAGTGCTCTTTATCGTCAAAGCTCCCTGCGCCCTTCAACGTGGAAATCAAATATCGTCGCTACCGCTCATCTTTAGAGTCTTAAGAAAAGAGTTGAACAATGGCGGTACAGTAAATACACACAAAATGTTTTTGTAAGATTCTTTTATACTACTTCAAAATGTTGTGTTTTTTTAACAATCTCACTGACAATGAATAAATGGTTCTTTCACCCCCCCCCCTCTCCAGCTTCATCTCTCTTTCTCTCCTTTTACCTCTTCCCCTCTCCTCTTAATGTTGCTTCCTCCCCTCCAGCTGTGCCTCCAGGGACAATCGTTAAAGCAGTAGATAAAAACAGTTATTATTGAAACTAATTTTCCCTAGTGCAACAATTTACCGGGCGAAGCACGTGTAACTATTGAATACACTACACGTCATCGCCGACACGTGACATGGTTTTGGTCGAAAGGTCTGTGCATACGCTCCCGTCAGATTCTTCCAGAGAAGACGCCTCTTGCTTTTACAGTTTATTATTTTCCGTCTCTGGTTTTGTTTTTCTTTTTATTTCACTCGGAGCTTTTGTTCTTTGCTCAGAAAACAGGATTTGTTTCTCTCGACATTTTGTTTATTACATGGCTTTGATGCACACTTTTCACTCAGATCTGTGCATACAAGGGGAGAGTACTTCCTGTCACATGACCGGAAGTTGATGTCTGTGTGATTTCATTGAGAGAGAACTGGAATGTTCGTTCTTTTATTGGTGAAAGACTTTGCGTTTTATTTTCATTTCGCATCACATTAGTGACATAAAGACAAATTGTATTAATATGAGTGTGATCAGATGTTTAAAATGTAGTCTAGTTTGGTAACTTTCTGAACGGTGTATGAGATCTCTATCCAGTAGATTGAAAATACAAATGTTGTTGTACTCTCCTGGTTGCTATCTCTTGTAATATCACTTCTATAATACTGCGAAGTATCAGCAGTACGCTACTAAATCGTATTGATTCACTTTGGGCTAGATCTTATATTGTATTCAGCCAAGGAAACACACTGGCCATTGGCCATCGTAAGAGTCACATGATCTGCTAACATCCGGTTTGGGATGGAGCTCCTCTGGGAAGACCCTCTGGACCTGCGCCAGGGTTCCGAGGTGCTGTTGGAGAACAAGAGTGTGTCCAGCGATGTCGAGGTGACCTGCGTGGAGCCTGGGATTACCGTAGATGTGGACCAACTGACCGTGGTGGAGGAGGAGACGTCAGAGAAAGATGGCGATGTATTCAGTAAGCTTGTCATAGAGAGTAAGTGCCCAGTTTCTTAACTCACTGTCAACACTGCGCTAGAGTCCTCAGTTACTTAACTCACTATCAACACCGCGCTAGAGGGAAACTTGCCCATATATAGAATGTCGATTTATAAACAACTAGCCATATTTTACCCGCGGCCCGTGGGTCTTAATTTGCTTATCACTGTCGATATAGTCACTGAGATTGTTTTGGAAAAATTAAAAGAAATAATAATGTTATAAGTAAAGCGAATGCATGAATGTAAAAATAGTCTGAATGGAGCTATCAAAATAGCTAATCGACCTAAATCCATTTTTTTAAATAACAATATTTGCTTGTAAGCCTACATATATTGTATTAATTATGATATGGACTTTTTATTTTGTATGTTCGTGTGTTAAAGTATAAAGAAGATCTATAGATAAATATGGATCTAGAGTTAAATATTGGCTGGGATAGATTTCGTTCTGCGCTTGCGTGGAGCCTTTTCTCTGTGCATGCGTGACCTTTCTTGTTAAATGTACGCAACTCATGACTGGCACTATTAAAATGTATGTCAACACGGCCTCGCAGCTATAGCGAACGAATGTATGAAAAATGCTTTAGAACAACAAATTTGAATGTCAATTTGGTTAAACATGGCCTAGATCCATGAAATAGTAATACTTTCATAGAGTTGGCAACTTTTTTTTTGAGGGTCTTAGGTTTGTTACAGCGACAACTGGAATATACGTCACTGTTCTAGTTAATACCCATGGAACACTTCTGCAAAGTTTCATCAAGATTGGTCTAACGGTTTTGATTTCTATTATTAACATAGATACATATGTCTTCCTTTCTGCTTTATATTATAAGATAATGAATAGCCAACTAAAACTTTCCTGTCTAACATTGATGGTAGTGAAGTAAAGGACAGTAGGATAAAACACTATCAACCTTACTATATGAGCATGATGGCAAAGAGTGGAAGGATTCATCATTGAATTGAATTCTTCTATTCATCTTTGTAACATAGTTCTCGTTTCCAAAGTTTTTTGTTTTCAATCTCATTGTAACAATGTTTCAGACAAAGCTACACACCCAGCTAGAGAGGTCGCAGGGGGGAGGAGGAAATATTTGTATTCAATTTGATTTGTTCGTTTCATTCTGAAGTTCTGTCCACTAAAGTTATGTCCACTTAAGTTCTGTCCACTTCAGTTTTGTCCACTAAAGTTATGTCCACTAAAGTCTGAAGTCTACAGAGGACGAAGAGAGAACATTTCACAAATTTGCATTGAAAATAGTGTTCTCTTGAAATGTTGGCCATGTCCAATAACAGGTTGATGTTTAGGTTCAGCCTCTTCTTAGAATAAACATGTTTTCACTATACTCTAATATAGTACATACAGTATACATGTCGCCTCCATGGTGCCGGGTTCGAACCCTGAGAATCGAAATCACACGTTAGAATGTTAGTGATATAACATTAGTTAGTGCTATAACATTAGTTAATGCTATAACATCAGTTAG
Source organism: Biomphalaria glabrata (assembly GCF_947242115.1). Taxonomy (NCBI): domain Eukaryota; kingdom Metazoa; phylum Mollusca; class Gastropoda; family Planorbidae; genus Biomphalaria; species Biomphalaria glabrata. Next base: position 20,704,647 of record NC_074720.1, read on the forward strand.
TGCTATAACATTAGTTAGTGATATAACATTAGTTAGTGCTATAACGTCAGTTAGTGCTATAACATTAGCTAGTGATATAACATTAGTTAGTGCTATAACATCAGTTAGTGCTATAACATCAGTTAGTGCTATAACATCAGTTAGTGATATAACATTAGCTAGTGATACAACATTAGTTAGTGCTATAACATCCTTAGTGCTATAACATTAGTTAGTGATATAACATTAGTTAGTGCTATAACATCAGTTAGTGCTATAACATCAGTTAGTGATATAACATCAGTTAGTGATATAACATTAGTTAGTGCTATAACATTAGTTAGTGCTATAACATCAGTTAGTGATATAACATCAGTTAGTGATATAACATTAGTTAGTGATATAACATTTGCTAGTGCTATAACATTAGTTTGTGATATAACATCAGTTAGTGCTATAACATTAGTTAGTGCTATAACATTAGTTAGTGCTATAACATTAGTTAGTGCTATAACATTAGTTAGTGCTATAACTTCAGTTAGTGCTATAACATCAGTTAGTGATATAACATCAGTTAGTGATATAACATTAGTTAGTGATATAACATCAGTTAGTGATATAACATTAGTTAGTGCTATAACATCAGTTAGTGCTATAAATCAGTTAGTGCTATAACATCAGTTAGTGATATAACATCAGTTAGTGGTATAACATTAGTTAGTGATATAACATCAGTTAGTGATATAACATTAGTTAGTGATATAACATTAGTTAGTGCTATAACATTAGTTAGTGATATAACATTAGTTAGTGATATAACATCAGTTAGTGATATAACATTAGTTAGTGATATAACATTTGCTAGTGCTATAACATTAGTTTGTGATATAACATCAGTTAGTGCTATAACATTAGTTAGTGCTATAACATTCGTTAGTGCTATAACATTAGTTAGTGCTATAACATTAGTTAGTGCTATAACATTAGTTAGTGCTATAACTTCAGTTAGTACTATAACATCAGTTAGTGATATAACATCAGTTAGTGATATAACATTAGTTAGTGATATAACATCAGTTAGTGATATAACATTAGTTAGTGCTATAACATCAGTTAGTGATATAACATCAGTTAGTGATATAACATTAGTTAGTGATATAACATTAGTTAGTACTATAACATCAGTTAGTGATATAACATTAGTTAGTGATATAACATCAGTTAGTGCTATAAATCAGTTAGTGCTATAACATTAGTTAGTGCTATAACATCAGTTAGTGATATAACATCAGTTAGTGCTATAACATCAGTTAGTGCTATAACATCAGTTAGTGATGTAACATTAGCTAGTGATACAACATAAGTTAGTGCTATAACATCCTTAGTGCTATAACATTAGCTAGTGATATAACATTAGTTAGTGCTATAACATGAGTTAGTGCTATAACATTAGTTAGTGATATAACATTAGTTAGTGCTATAACATCAGTTAGTGATATAACATTAGTTAGTGCTATAACATCAGTTAGTGATGTAACATTAGCTAGTGATACAACATAAGTTAGTGCTATAACATCCTTAGTGCTATAACATTAGCTAGTGATATAACATCAGTTAGTGATATAACATCAGTTAGTGCTATAACATTAGTTAGTGATATAACATCAGTTAGTGCTATAACATCAGTTAGTGATATAACATTAGTTAGTGCTATAACATCAGTTAGTGATGTAACATTAGCTAGTGATACAACATAAGTTAGTGCTATAACATCCTTAGTGCTATAACATTAGCTAGTGATATAACATCAGTTAGTGATATAACATTAGTTAGTGCTATAACATCAGTTAGTGATATAACATTAGTTAGTGCTATAACATCAGTTAGTGATATAGCATTAGTTAGTGCTATAACATCAGTTAGTGATATAACATTAGTTAGTGCTATAACATTAGTTACACAACAAACTTAACTCTTGTTCTAGACGTAACAAATACGTTTCAACATGAGCACACATACAAAACAGCTGTATAGCATTTCCCCTTAAGACATGTCATAAAATGAACATATATAATGTGACTAAAACATTTCTCGCCAAAAACATCCTCCGGAAGAACCCTCCCCCTTCCAAACTCTCTTTGTATATTTGCGGTCTTTGTATATTTGCGCATCAGCCTTATACAATCGCCATGCTTTTTGTACCAAGCTTCTATCAACTCTGTCTGTCACTCTTTCTGTCTGGTACAGTTATTGTACACGTTACTTCTCCTACTTCTCGGATCAAGTTGAAACTTTGCACAAGTATTTACAAAATATGAATCATTAAAAAAAATCAACAAATTGATTAATTAGTTAGTGGTAACTAATTGATTTCTTTTGATATTGATTATGGGAAATAAGTCATACAATATAGATAGATGTATATGTATATACATATATACATACAGTTCTTCTCTTTAAGCTTTGTTAAAAAAAAAAATTCTTTTTTTTTCTTGTTTGTTTACAAAGCTTCTTTCAACTCACTCTGTCTGTATGGTAACAAGTTTTTACAGATCATTTCTCACACAAACTGAACACAAATATTTAATGGCATAGACAAGGCATGAATCAATACAGATGAGTATCAAATAAGTTTAATTAGGTACTGGTAATCAATTATTTGTTTGATACCAACAAGGGAAAGTAATCCTGTAGTATTCACAGATACGGCTATGTAGGGCTTTTTTCCCGTTCTCCTTCAAATGTGAACTTGAAACACGTATTTCTAGTACTCTACATGAATCAAAAGAAAAAATAATCAATTAATCTATTAAATATTGGTAGTTAATTATTGTAATCAATATAGAATAAGGAAAATAACTTCTACATTATTGAGAGATATAGTTCTAAGTGAGGATTTTTTTCCCTTAGATTTTTTTTAAAGGATATTTTTAGATTTTTTGTTTGTTTGTTGTTGTTGTTGTTGTTTTGTTCAAGGGGAAGTGGCCGTTGAGGAGGAAGGCTTGTACTGGAACTGGCCTCTGCCTCTTTTGGATCTATCCGATGGACTGGTGTATTTCTGTCCATGCTATGGCAGGGCGCACTCGCTGACTTGTGTAGAAGGGAGGAAAGACATAGGGGCGCAATGTGGCGTAAAGTGAAACTATCTAGAAGTACTTTAACTACTTTTAATGACTCATTCATTCATTACACAATTTTATGTAATCTTTTTTTTTTTTAAAGTGGGCCTACACTTTCCATCTGTTAGTGAAACTATCTAGAAGTACTTTAACTACTTTTAATGACTCATTCATTCATTACACAATTTTATGTAATCTTTTTTTTTTTTTAAAGTGGGCCTACACTTTCCATCTGTTACGAGGTCCTATCCCCGAGTCCTGTAGTACTGCAATTTAGCTGGTACTTGGTGATTCTACTAAAGGCTTCATAACACTGGAAGGTTCTTGAGATCAAGTTTCTTTATGAGGAGACGTTCTGACTGTCCTCGTGTTCTATCCCTACTTACACATCGTTTGATTGTTTTGTAAAGTAAACAAATAGTTTCTTGTATCTTTATCTAAACAAAAAATCAAAAGTAGTTTCCTTGTTTCTCAGTAGCAAGAAGAAAACACTACCATTGTGAGTTCCCTTAGCTCCCTAACATGTTCTGCCACAATTGTTGAATGACTTCAATAATTCTTTAGTGATCCTTTGTACAAAATGTGTTGAGACGCAACAAGAGTTCATGTACACAATGTCAGCTCAGCAATGAAAACTTGTCATAAATAAGAGGCAATAGTTGGACTGGACAAAGACTTGTTTAGATAGAAGAATTACAGAGAATCACTGTCAGAGAGGGAATGAAAGATTGTGTGAAGGTGCATACATACTTAAATAGTAAGCACAGGATTCTATTGTACATCTCAATAAACATTCAGATATAGAATATAAAGCAAACATTTGAACAATCACGGTATTTCCACTGCTACAGATTCTCTGTCTATATCAATGGTCAACATGGCCCCATACTATGTGTTAGTTTTAGTGCCAGTTCTAAAGTTAGGCACACACACACAAATCTAAGCCCACTTGTTCACCTAAACTAGAAGTAGAACATTTACTGAAGTGCTTGGAGTAACCAAAAAGTCCGATCTAGACACGTCTGTTTACGTCATAGTACGTGTGGTGAAAATATGGTGAACTAAAGGTGAATGAGGTGAAAAAAGGGTGAACGAAATGTGAATGTGGTGACAATATGGTGAACATATGGGAATGTGGTGACAATATAATAATAATAATAATAATAATAATCTTTATTATCCTTAAGGAAATTTGTCTTACAATTTGTGCATTACACCAAACAAAAAACATTATAACTATAAGAAGCCAAAGTGTACATTCACACCAGACTCACTCATAATTTACATGTGACAAAGATTATACCAGATTGTTCTTATTTAATGATTTGATTGCCAGGGGAACAAAAGAGTGTTTGTGTCTGTTTGTCTTTGCTATCGATGTCTTGTATCTCTTTTGTGATGGTAAAATCACAAAATCCTGACACAAAGGGTGATTCTTTATTTCGAGGATCTTGTTAGCTTTTTTTATAGATGTTGGTCTCAATCAACTGCCCAAATGGGGTTTGTTTTTTGCCAATGATTTTGCCAGCAGCATTTAGGATTCTATTAAGTTTATGTTTATTTTTAATGCTCAGATTGCCATACCAGGCATAAGTCCAGATGTTTGTAGACGCAGTTTAAAATATTTAGGATGGCATCGTCTACACCTTTACCCTTTTGGTAAGCAAATTGTAAAGGGTCTAACTTATTACAAAGATCATTCAGAAGAAACATTTTAACCAATTTTTCTAAACATTTAGACACAATGGAAGTAAGTGAAACAGGTCTATAGTCGTTCATTTCCTTCGGTTTGGAAACCTTTGGCACAGGTACAATTATAGATGACTTCCACACAGGTGGTATCTCATGGTTTAGTAATGAAGTAGAAAAAATATCTTGGAAAGGTTCAGCTATGGTGAACGAAATGTGAATGTGGTGACAATACAATATGGTGAACGGAATGTGGTGACAATATGGTGAACAAATGTGAATGTGGTGACAATATGGTGAACAAATGTGAATATGCTGACAATATGGTGAACGAAATGTGAATGTGGTGACAATATGGTGAACAAAATGTGAATGTGGTGACAATATGGTGAACGAAATGTGAATTTGGTAATGAAAACGGTGCAGTAAATATGAACGTATCATGTGAAGTTTTTATTTTATTTCACGCCTGGAGTTTATTCTTCCAAACTAGTTTCTTACTCCCACTCAACTTACACACACACAGGAATGATTCCCTGCGTTAATTTCCTACCGCACTCTGTCCATCTTGTTGTCCATCAACTAGAGACACGTCCCGCCTGGTCCACGGGATTGAAGAGATAGGAGAGAGAGACAGAGAGGAGAGAGAGAGAGAGATGGGGGGATGTGAAGACGAAGCCAATATTTCGGCTGAAGTTCTGAGAGAAAATTGCCAATTAGAAGATTATGCCAACAAATCTTATAAAAGCAAGACTTGGACAAAGCTGTCACAGCAGACAGGAAGTCACGGCATGCTGAGTCTCACTCCATAGTAGACAGGGCTTTTGGGGGTCTGAAAGACATTTTGAGAGAAAGATCATTTCTATTTATATTTATTATAAATCACAGTATTCTGCCTTTTCAAAGTTGGCTAAGGGAGGGGTTGGAAGGGGGTTCCTATCTTGTTGGGGCGAAATTGTATTTTCTAAAGACCCGAAGCTGATGCAGTGCAAATAAAAAGCAAGGAGAAATGTATATAGGTCTATTGATCATAAGTAGTAGTTCAACTGTTGATACACGATCGTTGGGTTGTAGCCCCAAGCATCTAGTACAACTACACCGTATATTTTCTTAATACCAAACTTAAAACATAATTCTTTTTTTTTAATGTAAGCAAAACTGAACTTCATTCTCCTTGAAAACATATATATATATATATAGCTTAATGGCGTCAATGTAGAAACTTGGAAGAAAAACTTTCTTGATCAATTTGAAACCATTTACAAGTCACTTTTCTGCTCCACGACTGTCCCTCGTCTGCAGCTTGTTCTTCCCTACTTCCTGTTTCACTCCAACTACGTCAGACTTCCTCGTGGTTACATCAGAATCTATTCAGCTTATGCAACCATATTTCCTACATAGTTTTACTCATGGTTACATCAGAAACACGCAAACACACTCCAAAATACGAAAATAAACCCCTCTACTATCACACAAAACCATTGGACTGAGTCGGACCTTTCATCGTAGGAGTCAGTGCTCCTTACACCGTGACCAATCGTTAGAGAAGGCCTCAACACTGACTTGCAACGTCACAACCTGTGGATAGTGGAGGCCAATAGCTCGTTGCGACATCGTAGAGACCTGTGACGTGGCAACAGGCTATTGGCCAAAAATGCCCAAATTTTGTGACTAGCATATCAGCATTCAGGTCTACTGTGACGATTGGTCTCGCTTACACAAACACAAGGACCAGTTCTAATACAACTACAAGGACCAGTTCTAATACAAACACAAGGACCAGTTCTAATACAAATACAAGGACCAATTCTAATACATCATATTGTATCTATAACTAGACTGTCACCTGATTGTTTGCACTACTTTGGTATTACAGTTAATTATTTATTAATTATTTGTTTCTATTTCTGTGCTATTGTGGAGGAATAATAAGATGAACTGTTTATTTTTCATGTCCACGCGATTTCTCTCACCTATTTGTAGTTTAGTCCACCTGTTTATTTCCCTTGTTTCTAATTTATCTCTTATTTCTAATCTATCTCAACAGTTTATTCTGCTCTTCGCCATAGTTGGCTATTCTCCTTCGCAAGTTGGCTTGACTAAATCCTACACTGGTCATTTCATTCCCGTTTTTGTTTGTTTCCTTTCATGCTGCTCAGGTAAACAAACGTGAAAACTGAATGTCGTAGAGACTTCACCTGCTGCTTCTTTCTATCGGGCCTTCATTGACATAGACCAAACACTTGTTGATAGAAGCCATTAGTAACTTGATTTATTGAAGAAAATGTTATGGGTTGTTGAACTCTTAAAAAATAAACATTAAACATAATTTTAGATTTATTAATATGAGTGGAAATGAACTGCTTGTGGACTTCATTACTTTGCTACATTGGCAATTACACTCTTTATTTTACGGCAATGTGTAGAGCGTGATAGCATGGTCTCGATCAGGAAGTACCTAGATATCATTTTAGTTTACAGTACATTGCAGTTGCCTAAATATCCATTTATTAACTCATGCATTGCTACAAATGTATCTATTTAATAGACTTGGATACTCTGGTATAGTGCTATATTTGTTGGATGTATTTATGACACATTGGTGTTTCGATAAAATGGTGGCACCTAAACCTCACGACTTGATGGAAATCTTCGGATAGCTAATTTGAGAAACACTGCTCAAAACAAAATGTGCGCTAAAAGCACTCACGCTAAGAGATATGACATTTCCTTTTATCAGATGTATAGTGTTATAATACAATCTTGATGGGTGGACATTTGAATATTGTTATAAAAATATCTCATTCGGTCTAATAAAATATTTGTGATAATATATTTTCTTTTCCGATATCTAGGTCACAAACAATATCCCACTTTTTTTCTTTCCAGAGCAAAAGAAGCAGCTAAACTAGAATGTAATAAATAATATATTTGTATTTCTTACAAAGGACAATGCACATTAGCCAAACTTGTTATTTGATGAATCAGGACCAAGCGATCCTGTGTATTGCTAAATTCAGTGTCTACCATCCACACATATATGCTCCATCCACTTACATATTGGACCATTGAATATGTCTGACTGTTGTATTTGAAGTGTGAAATGATTGACTGTAGTAACGCCAATAAACGAGGGAAAATGGGAGGGGGGGTAGTATCTATACACCTCACACATGTCTCCTACACGGACTGAAAAAGAAGAAGTTTCACTAAATCATCGGACGAGTATATATGACGGTTAAATCGAAGGTTTAACTCTAGTCTACTCGACAGATAACTTAAAGTAAGCAAATGCCAACCTTCATTTTACTTACCCTAACCTTGACCCTTAGCTTAATGCTCTCGGCCTATCCCAGGCCAGATACTTAGTAGTAATCCCGTGTACACACACGCACACATACACAGATACTTAGTAGTAATCCCGTGTACGCACACATACACAGTAATCTTAAAATGGTGTTCATGTCTGAGTCATTAAAAACTGATCTCTGCGTTCAGTCTCTTTCACCTGGTTAATTTCACCTGGTTAATTTCACCTGGTTAATTTCACCTGGTTACTAGTTGTTTTACGACTTCTCGACTAATTCCTGGAACCAACAAGGGACACAATCTACGTCTGAAACAATAGGACAACAATAGGACGCAGTCATGGCAATCAAAACCAAGCTAAAGATTCTATTTAAAACCATTTGTCTCAGAGTAGCCCCAACACTTGAGAAGCGATGCAGAGACCATCATGGCAATCAAAACCAAGCTGAAGATTCTATTTAAAACCATTTCTCTCAGAGTAGCCCCAACACTTGAGAAGCGATGCAGAGACCATCATGGCAATCAAAACCAAGCTGAAGATTCTATTTAAAACCATTTCTCTCAGAGTAGCCCCAACACTTGAGAAGCGATGCAGACCATCATAAGTAAACGATTCACAAAACTTAGAATAGAACAGAAAAGTCTGTCAAGATTTGTGACATCCAATGTAGTGAAATAAGTGAGCACACTTTGTAACTACAACAGAGATGTTCATCTGGCATTAGTATCAATATATTCTTTTGGTGGATCCGGTGTCCAGAATAAAGACGTTTGTGCAGTATCTATGTAGATGTAGTTTACAAGTTTTTCAAGAGAGGATTTGAGCCCTCACCTAAATGGAGTTTGATGATGAGGATGTGCACTTGCTAGCTCTGTAGACTCAACATTTCTCAGTTCCTTCGCGTGTAGCAGAAAGTAATGTGTATTGTTAAGTGAGTTACACTCGTCTTTTAATATGGCCACCTTCATATTGTTTAGTTTGTTTATGTATTTCAAAATCTCTCTCTCTCTTTCTTTTTATTTATTTTGATAAAAAAAAATTCTTTTAACTTTCCTTATAACTCCTCCACATTTACCCCTATCGATCTCTCTTGTTTGTACGTGTTGTATTTTCTTGTTTAAAGAATGTAAACAAGTTTTTATTTTTAAAAAAAAATTAAAGCTAAACAAAAAGGAGATAACTGTGTTTAAAGTTTATCGTGAGATACCGAGACAGACAGAAACTGATTGTAAGACAGACATCAATTGTTCTTTACCGAGTACAGTAAAAACGAAGAACAGCGATGGCCGTGTCTACGTCTAAATGACGAGGGCCCGAGTGCTGAAAGTGTTTCAGATTTCCCACCCTTATCTCTGACACAACTCGCTACTAACAATCACGATACACTATCGGGTGGTCAGTGTTCACGGGCAGTGGTCGTCATGACAGGCTAGAAAGCTAGTTCCCCTCATTAGCTAATTGATTCTTGCAGTACGTTGCGTGCGTGTGTGTATGTACACGCTCTCTATTTGTTCTTTTAGGTGAGTAGCAGCGCTATGACAGATTTAGCTTAAAAAGGGGGATGGTAATCTCAGCTTTCTCTTAGACGCCAGGGCAATCCTACAAGTCTAGATTAGAGTCTCGGTGTTGTGTTGTTGTTGTTTTTCAGTGATATAGAAACACCCTAGAAGTTAAACAGACAGACTGACTGACAGACAGATATGTATGTAAATAATTATTTTGACATAGGAGATATATAGAGTGAGTAATTGTGTTATATCTTATTTCTCACTGTAGAATTCATATAGCGGTACTGTGGGAAGCGTGGTCTTGAGGCTAAGTAGGTCTACTCTTTAACTTGGCTTGTCTTGGCTACCTATGAAGAGGGCTCGAGGTTCGACACCCGACTCGGGCAGAGTTGTGTTTACTGAGCGCCTAAAGGCAGCACGGAAAATCTACTCCTAGATACCCCATTTCCCCCCCCCCCCCACACACACACACACCGGTCCACAAATGAGATTGGATCATAGCGCTCTGAGCATGCAATAAGCATGAAAGTAACGCTATATAAAAGCGATACTTATTATTATTACTGAGTGGGGAAGCACCTGTTTCTCCACCAAAAGGTCACCTTCAAATGAGCGAGCTTAAACTGTTGAAAGTAAAATGTGTTTTGACATTGTGCAGGCCACACAACTCCTTTGTTTTGTTATCGTGCAGGCCACACAACTCCTTTGTTTTGTTATCGTGCAGGCCACACAACACCTTTGTTTTGTTATCGTACAGGCCACACAACTCCTTTGTTTTGTTATCGTGCAGGCCACACAACTCCTTTGTTTTGTTATCGTACAGGCCACACAACACCTTTGTTTTGTTATCGTGCAGGCCACACAACACCTTTGTTTTGTTATCGTGTAGGCCACACAACACCTTTGTTTTGTTATCGTGCAGGCCACACAACACCTTTGTTTTGTTATCGTGCAGGCCACACAACACCTTTGTTTTGTTATCGTACAGGCCACACAACACCTTTGTTTTGTTATCGTACAGGCCACACAACACCTTTGTTTTGTTATCGTACAGGCCACACAACTCCTTTGTTTTGTTATCGTGCAGGCCACACAACTCCTTTGTTTTGTTATCGTGCAGGCCACACAACACCTTTGTTTTGTTATCGTACAGGCCACACAACACCTTTGTTTTGTTATCGTACAGGCCACACAACACCTTTGTTTTGTTATCGTGCAGGCCACACAACTCCTTTGTTTTGTTATCGTGCAGGCCACACAACTCCTTTGTTTTGTTATCGTGCAGGCCACACAACACCTTTGTTTTGTTATCGTGCAGGCCACACAACTCCTTTGTTTTGTTATCGTGCAGGCCACACAACTCCTTTGTTTTGTTATCGTGCAGGCCACACAACACCATGTTTGTTAATGTACACCTCCGTAGTTAACAGAACGAAAACTAATGTATTTAACCTTAGGCTTAAGGATCGATAGATCTTGAATGAAATGTTACTTTGATTTTACATTGATTTCTTTCTAACCACTATTTTAGCAAACAGTATTTACAATTTCTCTTATCAGCTTGTAAAGCAATTTTAAAAAATACTGTTTGGGTGGGCACGAATCTCGAAAACGGCTCTTAACGATTTTTCTAGAAATTTTACTGTTTATTTATATCTTTTGGAAAAGAATTAATAGCTGATCGGCCACACATGGAAAACTGTGGTTTGATCATCATAATTTTTTTTAATATCAATCTTCTAAAATTAAATTTGGTCTGGAGGTGTAGACATTCTATACCTTGAACACAAATACGTCAGCGGGTATTCCCGAGTGTATTCATTAAAGAGTTAAAGAAATAGAATTTCAGAAATAGACATTGAGCGCACCATCTTCTAAGTACGGATCTACAGGCCTATCGTTAGAATTGTAGGAAGTCGATGAATACTTTCGCTTAACCAAGGATTTGTTCAATGGGAGGGAGTTACATTTTCACATTTGTCTCTTGTATTTATCACGTGCATTAGTTATTAAGTGCAAAATAATCGCTCTTACATTAGCTCATTAGCTTTACAAAAGAGGAATTGCTTTTTTAGCGGCCCCCGAAAGGGGAAAAGACGCTATTAGTTTTGTGTGAAATGTCTGTCCGTCTGTCCGTCCGTCCCGTTTAGATCTCGTAAACTAGAAAAGATATTGAAAATCCGACATCACAATATTTTAGACCATTCAAAGTTCTGATGCAACGGCTACTTTTTTTTTTTTTTCTGAAAGCGAAAAATCTAATTTTTAAAATCAGTTATGCAAGCAGTTTTTTAAAGAGAAAAAGCTAATTAGTATGCATTATAACTTAGACCTAATTTGAAACGAATAGTAATCTTGTAAACTTCATTTTCCTGAACTTTTTTTCATTGCGGAATTTTTTTTTTTTTTTTTTTTTTTTTTTTTTTAGGATTCGAATAAGAGATTGAACATTTTTCAAAACAATCAGATCAATTATAAGACAACAGTTAAACCAGGGGAGGCGCTGTGACTGAGCGGTAAAGCGCTTGGCTTCCGAACCGGGGGTCCCGGGTTCGAATCCTGGTGAAGACTGGGATTTTCAACTTTGGAATCGTTGGGCGCCTCTGAGTCCACTTAGCTCTAATGGGTACCTGACATTAGTTGGGGAAAAGTAAAGGCGGTTGGTCGTTGTGCTGGCTACATGACACCTTCGTTAACCGTAGGCCTCAAAAACAGATGAACTTTACATCATCAGTCCTATAGACCACAAGGTCTGAAAGGGGAACTAGTTAGGCCAGGTTCACGTCTAGCGTTACATTCACTTTCACCTATCCTTTGATCTGCGGGAAAGTTGGGGCACTACACAAGATCTGTCTTTCTCCATTCTTATCTCTCATTTGTATTTGATATAATTTCATTCGGATGTTCTTTCTGAACACCCTAACCCTTAACCCCAATATTCTTTCTGAAAATATTGAAGCCTGCCTGGGTGGGCCACTTCGGGGGCTGATTTTGAGTTTGTGTTTCCACACAAACTGTCTTTTGTAACCTTGTTTAAATAAAAAAATGTAAGTTTTTTTAAAAAAATTGTAAGTTTTCTGTGAGCACCACGTCATGGTGTCTATTGACGAGTTATAGAGGAGTGTGGTATGTCCCAATAGAATTATTCCGAATGCTCGAAATACCAGGACTTTTTTTTCATAACGTCGAATGTCAGAGTTTAAATGTCACGCATGCATTTTGTATGTCTTCATGTCCTCACCAGTGAGAGCATGTTGTGTCTGCTAGTGCCACTCGTTTTGAGGACGCACTGACGACAGTCATTGACCTAATGAGATGCTTTAGAAAGACCTTCACGTCCAGTCTCTTGGGTATCTTCATCTAGTTACCCGAGACTTTTGTTATGGTCATCACTAGGCTGTCCACAACCAGTTCTCTCATGGTATGAGTCTACTTAGCTGGACATTATTTAAGGCTGTCAACAACCAGTTCTCTCATGGTATGAGTCTACTTAGCTGGACATTATTTAAGGCTGTCCACAACCAGTTCTCTCATGGTATGAGTCTACTTAGCTGGACATTATTTAAGGCTGTCAACAACCAGTTCTCTCATGGTATGAGTCTACTTAGCTGGACATTATTTAAGGCTGTCAACAACCAGTTCTCTCTTAGTATGAGTCTACTTAGCTGGACATTATTTAAGACTGTCCACAACCAGTTCTCTCATGGTATGAGTCTACTTAGCTGGACATTATTTAAGGCTGTCCACAACCAGTTTTCTCATGGTATGAGTCTACTTAGCTGGACATTATTTAAGACTGTCCACAACCAGTTCTCTCTTAGTATGAGTCTACCTAGCTGGACATTATTTAAGACTGTCCACAACCAGTTCTCTCTTAGTATGAGTCTACCTAGCTGGACTTTATTTAAGGCTGTCCACAACCAGTTTTCTCTTGGTGTGAGTCTACCTAGCTGGACATTATTTACGGCTGTCCACAACCAGTTCTCTCTTAGTGTGAGTTTACCTAACTGGACATTATTTAAGGCTGTCCACAACCAGTTCTCTCTTGGTGTGAGCCTACCTAGCTGGACATTATTTAAGGCTGTCCACAACCAGTTCTCTCTTGGTGTGAGTTTACCTAACTGGACATTATTTAAGGCTGTCCACAACCAGTTCTCTCTTGGTATGAGTCTACTTAGCTGGACATTATTTAAGACTGTCCACAACCAGTTCTCTCTTAGTGTGAGTTTACCTAACTGGACATTATTTAAGGCTGTCCACAACCAGTTCTCTCTTGGTGTGAGCCTACCTAGCTGGACATTATTTGAATAATTAAAAAAAAAACTTTTTTTAAAACACTCGTTACACTCACGAATATCATTTCTAATTAAATACCTTGTTTGTTAATTCGGTCTGGAGAGTTGATTTAACAAACTTAGTCAAAAAGAAAAACATGTTTTGTAAATGACTATTTAAAAAAAACATAAAGTTTCGAACTCTGACCTGTCGGGATATATGAATAAATTAAAGTGGCTGGCATATTTGAAGTTAATAGCTGAAGTTTCTTTAAAGGTATTGTAAAGAGACAATGAAAGAAAGATCAAGACGCATGTCTGAATTGGTTTGTGTTAGTCCTCCAAGCTTTATTGTTGTCAGTGCATTGAAACCTTTTGGTTCTCACTTGATGTACTTTTAGTAATTATTTGTCATCTTTAATCTTCGGAATCGAAGACTTTGTCATTACTTTGATTTCTAATCTATTTAAAAAAAACATTTTGTAAGATGAAGCCATATTGATGACATGACTTCGCCTAATTCTCTTCACTTTACCCAATTTTGTCATGGATGGATCTAAATCTGCCTTGATTTGTCCTGCGAGATCTTAAAACAGCAATGAAACGAAACTCTTTTTTAATATGAAAATTAACATTCACATTTTAAATATTACAGCAAAATAAATATTATTAAGAAGACATCTAAAAAACAAAAACAATTTTTCTGAAGAAATGAAACTGCTCCTGGTGTTTGTTTGTAAGACCTCCTCACGTCTTGGGCTTCCTCAACATGCACATCTTGGGGCTTCCTCAACATGCACATCTTGGGGCTTCCTCAACATGCACGTCTTGGGCTTCCTCAACATGCACATCTTGGGGCTTTCTCAACATGCACGTCTTGGGCTTCCTCAACATGCACATCTTGGGGCTTCCTCAACATGCACGTCTTGGGGCTTCCTCAACATGCACGTCTTGGGGCTTCCTCAACATGCACGTCTGGGGCTTCCTCAACATGCACATCTTGGGCTTCCTCAACATGCACATCTTGGGGCTTCCTCAACATGCACATCTTGGGGCTTCCTCAACATGCACATCTTGGCATCAGCATTCCGTGATAGAAAATGATGCGGTTTAGAATTGAGTGCTAGTCAAAGACGTTCGAGGGTCTATGTGTAAAAGTTAACTTGCCCTTCCGACATTTTGTAGGTATCAAACTTGGTAAATAATATTGGATGTATTACTTTCCATAGTTTGATTGAGTCAATGTGTATTGGATGTATTACTTTCCATAGTTTGATTGAGTCAATGTGTATTGGCTGTATTACTTTCCATAGTTTGATTGAGTCAATGTGTATTGGCTGTATTACTTTCCATAGTTTGATTGAGTCAATGTGTATTGGATGTCTTACTTTCACTAGTTTGATTGAGTCAATGTGTATTGGCTGTATTACTTTCACTAGTTTGATTGAGTCAATGTGTATTGGCTGTATTACTTTCACTAGTTTGATTGAGTCAATGTGTATTGGCTGTATTACTTTCACTAGTTTGATTGAGTCAATGTGTATTGGCTGTATTACTTTCACTAGTTTGATTGAGTCAATGTGTATTGGCTGTATTACTTTCACTAGTTTGATTGAGTCAATGTGTATTGGCTGTATTACTTTCACTAGTTTGATTGAGTCAATGTGTATTGGATGTATTACTTTCACTAGTTTAATTGAGTCAATGTGTATTGGATGTATTACTTTCACTAGTTTGATTGAGTCAATGTGTATTGGCTGTATTACTTTCACTAGTTTAATTGAGTCAATGTGTATTGGATGTATTACTTTCACTAGTTTGATTGAGTCAATGTGTATTGGATGTATTACTTTCACTAGTTTGATTGAGTCAATGTGTATTGGCTGTATTACTTTCACTAGTTTAATTGAGTCAATGTGTATTGGATGTATTACTTTCACTAGTTTGATTGAGTCAATGTGTATTGGATGTCTTACTTTCACTAGTTTGATTGAGTCAATGTGTATTGGCTGTATTACTTTCACTAGTTTGATTGAGTCAATGTGTATTGGATGTCTTACTTTCACTAGTTTAATTGAGTCAATGTGTATTGGATGTCTTACTTTCACTAGTTTGATTGAGTCAATGTGTGTTGGATGTCTTACTTTCACTAGTTTGATTGAGTCAATGTGTATTGGATGTCTTACTTTCACTAGTTTGATTGAGTCAATGTGTATTGGCTGTATTACTTTCACTAGTTTGATTGAGTCAATGTGTGTTGGATGTCTTACTTTCACTAGTTTGATTGAGTCAATGTGTATTGGATGTCTTACTTTCACTAGTTTGATTGAGTCAATGTGTATTGGCTGTATTACTTTCACTAGTTTGATTGAGTCAATGTGTGTTGGCTGTATTACTTTCCATAGTTTGATTGAGTCAATGTGTATTGGATGTCTTACTTTCACTAGTTTGATTGAGTCAATGTGTATTTGCTGTATTACTTTCACTAGTTTGATTGAGTCAATGTGTGTTGGCTGTATTACTTTCCATAGTTTGATTGAGTCAATGTGTATTGGATGTCTTACTTTCACTAGTTTGATTGAGTCAATGTGTATTGGATGTCTTACTTTCCATAGTTTGATTGAGTCAATGTGTATTGGATGTCTTACTTTCACTAGTTTGATTGAGTCAATGTGTATTGGCTGTATTACTTTCCATAGTTTGATTGAGTCAATGTGTATTGGATGTCTTACTTTCCATAGTTTGATTGAGTCAATGTGTATTGGATGTCTTACTTTCCATAGTTTGATTGAGTCAATGTGTATTGGATGTCTTACTTTCACTAGTTTGATTGAGTCAATGTGTGTTGGATGTCTTACTTTCCATAGTTTGATTGAGTCAATGTGTATTGGATGTCTTACTTTCACTAGTTTGATTGAGTCAATGTGTGTTGGATGTCTTACTTTCACTAGTTTGATTGAGTCAATGTGTATTGGATGTCTTACTTTCACTAGTTTGATTGAGTCAATGTGTATTGGATGTCTTACTTTCACTAGTTTGATTGAGTCAATGTGTATTGGATGTCTTACTTTCACTAGTTTGATTGAGTCAATGTGTGTTGGATGTCTTACTTTCCATAGTTTGATTGAGTCAATGTGTGTTGGCTGTATTACTTTCACTAGTTTGATTGAGTCAATGTGTGTTGGATGTCTTACTTTCCATAGTTTGATTGAGTCAATGTGTGTTGGATGTCTTACTTTCCATAGTTTGATTGAGTCAATGTGTATTGGATGTCTTACTTTCACTAGTTTGATTGAGTCAATGTGTATTGGCTGTATTACTTTCACTAGTTTGATTGAGTCAATGTGTGTTGGCTGTATTACTTTCCATAGTTTGATTGAGTCAATGTGTGTTGGATGTCTTACTTTCCATAGTTTGATTGAGTCAATGTGTGTTGGATGTCTTACTTTCCATAGTTTGATTGAGTCAATGTGTATTGGATGTCTTACTTTCACTAGTTTGATTGAGTCAATGTGTATTTGCTGTATTACTTTCCATAGTTTGATTGAGTCAATGTGTATTTGCTGTATTACTTTCCATAGTTTGATTGAGTCAATGTGTGTTGGATGTCTTACTTTCCATAGTTTGATTGAGTCAATGTGTATTGGATGTCTTACTTTCACTAGTTTGATTGAGTCAATGTGTGTTGGATGTCTTACTTTCACTAGTTTGATTGAGTCAATGTGTATTGGATGTCTTACTTTCACTAGTTTGATTGAGTCAATGTGTATTGGATGTCTTACTTTCACTAGTTTGATTGAGTCAATGTGTATTGGATGTCTTACTTTCACTAGTTTGATTGAGTCAATGTGTGTTGGATGTCTTACTTTCCATAGTTTGATTGAGTCAATGTGTGTTGGCTGTATTACTTTCACTAGTTTGATTGAGTCAATGTGTGTTGGATGTCTTACTTTCCATAGTTTGATTGAGTCAATGTGTGTTGGATGTCTTACTTTCCATAGTTTGATTGAGTCAATGTGTATTGGATGTCTTACTTTCACTAGTTTGATTGAGTCAATGTGTATTGGCTGTATTACTTTCACTAGTTTGATTGAGTCAATGTGTGTTGGCTGTATTACTTTCCATAGTTTGATTGAGTCAATGTGTGTTGGATGTCTTACTTTCCATAGTTTGATTGAGTCAATGTGTGTTGGATGTCTTACTTTCCATAGTTTGATTGAGTCAATGTGTATTGGATGTCTTACTTTCACTAGTTTGATTGAGTCAATGTGTATTTGCTGTATTACTTTCCATAGTTTGATTGAGTCAATGTGTGTTGGATGTCTTACTTTCCATAGTTTGATTGAGTCAATGTGTATTTGCTGTATTACTTTCCATAGTTTGATTGAGTCAATGTGTGTTGGATGTCTTACTTTCCATAGTTTGATTGAGTCAATGTGTGTTGGATGTCTTACTTTCCATAGTTTGATTGAGTCAATGTGTATTGGATGTCTTACTTTCACTAGTTTGATTGAGTCAATGTGTGTTGGATGTCTTACTTTCCATAGTTTGATTGAGTCAATGTGTATTGGATGTCTTACTTTCACTAGTTTGATTGAGTCAATGTGTGTTGGATGTCTTACTTTCAATAGTTTGATTGAGTCAATGTGTATTGGCTGTCTTACTTTCACTAGTTTAATTGAGTCAATGTGTATTGGATGTCTTACTTTCACTAGTTTGATTGAGTCAATGTGTATTGGCTGTCTTACTTTCACTAGTTTAATTGAGTCAATGTGTATTGGATGTCTTACTTTCACTAGTTTGATTGAGTCAATGTGTATTGGATGTCTTACTTTCACTAGTTTGATTGAGTCAATGTGTATTGGATGTCTTACTTTCACTAGTTTGATTGAGTCAATGTGTATTGGCTGTATTACTTTCACTAGTTTGATTGAGTCAATGTGTATTGGATGTCTTACTTTCACTAGTTTGATTGAGTCAATGTGTATTGGATGTCTTACTTTCACTAGTTTGATTGAGTCAATGTGTATTGGATGTCTTACTTTCACTAGTTTGATTGAGTCAATGTGTGTTGGATGTCTTACTTTCCATAGTTTGATTGAGTCAATGTGTATTTGCTGTATTACTTTCCATAGTTTGATTGAGTCAATGTGTGTTGGATGTCTTACTTTCCATAGTTTGATTGAGTCAATGTGTGTTGGATGTCTTACTTTCCATAGTTTGATTGAGTCAATGTGTATTGGATGTCTTACTTTCACTAGTTTGATTGAGTCAATGTGTATTGGCTGTATTACTTTCACTAGTTTGATTGAGTCAATGTGTATTGGATGTCTTACTTTCACTAGTTTGATTGAGTCAATGTGTATTGGATGTCTTACTTTCACTAGTTTGATTGAGTCAATGTGTATTGGATGTCTTACTTTCACTAGTTTGATTGAGTCAATGTGTGTTGGATGTCTTACTTTCCATAGTTTGATTGAGTCAATGTGTGTTGGCTGTATTACTTTCACTAGTTTGATTGAGTCAATGTGTGTTGGATGTCTTACTTTCCATAGTTTGATTGAGTCAATGTGTGTTGGATGTCTTACTTTCCATAGTTTGATTGAGTCAATGTGTATTGGATGTCTTACTTTCACTAGTTTGATTGAGTCAATGTGTATTGGCTGTATTACTTTCACTAGTTTGATTGAGTCAATGTGTGTTGGCTGTATTACTTTCCATAGTTTGATTGAGTCAATGTGTGTTGGATGTCTTACTTTCCATAGTTTGATTGAGTCAATGTGTGTTGGATGTCTTACTTTCCATAGTTTGATTGAGTCAATGTGTATTGGATGTCTTACTTTCACTAGTTTGATTGAGTCAATGTGTATTTGCTGTATTACTTTCCATAGTTTGATTGAGTCAATGTGTGTTGGATGTCTTACTTTCCATAGTTTGATTGAGTCAATGTGTATTTGCTGTATTACTTTCCATAGTTTGATTGAGTCAATGTGTGTTGGATGTCTTACTTTCCATAGTTTGATTGAGTCAATGTGTGTTGGATGTCTTACTTTCCATAGTTTGATTGAGTCAATGTGTATTGGATGTCTTACTTTCACTAGTTTGATTGAGTCAATGTGTGTTGGATGTCTTACTTTCCATAGTTTGATTGAGTCAATGTGTATTGGATGTCTTACTTTCACTAGTTTGATTGAGTCAATGTGTGTTGGATGTCTTACTTTCAATAGTTTGATTGAGTCAATGTGTATTGGCTGTCTTACTTTCACTAGTTTAATTGAGTCAATGTGTATTGGATGTCTTACTTTCACTAGTTTGATTGAGTCAATGTGTATTGGCTGTCTTACTTTCACTAGTTTAATTGAGTCAATGTGTATTGGATGTCTTACTTTCACTAGTTTGATTGAGTCAATGTGTATTGGATGTCTTACTTTCACTAGTTTGATTGAGTCAATGTGTATTGGATGTCTTACTTTCACTAGTTTGATTGAGTCAATGTGTATTGGATGTCTTACTTTCACTAGTTTGATTGAGTCAATGTGTATTGGATGTCTTACTTTCACTAGTTTGATTGAGTCAATGTGTATTGGATGTCTTACTTTCACTAGTTTGATTGAGTCAATGTGTATTGGATGTCTTACATGTATAGTTCACTATGAAAGTTTGGGATGTGCGACATAAACTGCTTGGCCACCTATTCAGAGAGCTTGAGTTCGAATCCTGTCTTGAGCTGAGTTGTGTTTGAACGCCTAAAGGTAGCACGGAAAACTTCTCCCAGATAACCCCCCCCCCCTCCTACGCATGTCCACAAAAGACACTAGACGAGAGCGCACTGAGCCTGCTATAACAAGAAAGACGCCCTCTACAAAAGAAATTTAAACGTTTCTATTAATATTGTTTCTACATGTAACAAATTGTTTTCTTGTAGGTAGCGACTTGTGTCAACAACAAGCTCACCTACAGGATGTACTTTACAATTCTAGACAAACTTTCGTGACATTTCTATTGCCCTCTATGTCCAACAGAGTTTCTTCATCAATTTTGATCTTCATATATTTATTTACGTGTGTGTTTGTCCTGAAGGGCTCGCTGTCCATCCATTTCCTTCTAAGTGGTCAGATATTTTCTAGTGCACGCAGCCAGCGGTCATATTTCACGTCCGACGAGACACGAAGTGCGGCCCCCAGTCGATGGAACCGGAGCGGATGGGCCCAGGATTACGTTTCCGCGAACAACAGAAAGGCTTTTGGTCGGCTTTTAAGCCGGGGAGAAATTTTTTGTGCGGTGTGTATGTGGTTGTTGTGTGTGTGGTCGTTTAAATATAGTGGCATCACTTTGTCTAATGGTTGTTGATGTAGCGAAGGAACGCTGTCTGTTGATGGACGGAAGGGGGTCTGGGGGTCTCCTGAATCTTTGAGAGTGTGTGCTCGGATTCCTGAAGTAGAGCTACTGGACATTGATTACACCCTTTTTAGTAAGGGACATAACTTCCACTTTGTCAAATGTGGTCTCGGAATAAAAGACATGAAAAAGGAGGAGGAGGGGGGGTGAAGGAGAGAACGCTTTCAACTTTTTTTTTTTTTTAGGAACGCTTATTATTGATGCTGTTATTGATCATTGTATTCGTTTGACTTGATGCCAATACAACGTACCCGGGCAACGCCTTCCAGTCTAATGTCTCCATACAAAGTCAAGTTTCCCCTTTAGACCTTGCTATCTATGGGGCAAACAACATAAGAACGGTGAACGAGGGTGTCGTGTGGCCAGCACAACGATCAAGAGCCTTTACTTTTGCCCAACTTCTGTCAGGTACTCTTTAGAGTCGATGGACTCAGAGGCGCCATCAAAATCTCGAAAATCAAAATCCCAGTTTTCATCAGGATATGAACCCCAGACCCCTCGGTTAGGAAGTAAGCCCTCAGCCACCACGCCTCCAATGGGATGACATTAGATGGCTTCCTGGTCATGTGATTTGGGTTTCCTGGTCACGTGATATGGGCTTCCTGGTCACGTGATATGGGCTTCCTGGTAATGTGATATGGGCTTCCTGGTCACGTGGTATGGGCTTCGGACTGTCTTCACTATGGTTCTGAGATCGAACCCTGTCCGCTTCTATCTCCTCTCTTGAAGAACCCTGTCTGCTTCTATCTCCTCTCTTGAAGAACCGTGTTCGCTTCTATCTCTTCTCTTGAAGAACCCTGTTCGCTTCTATCTCTTCTCTTGAAGAACCCTGACCGCTTCTCTCCTCTCTATAGTTTTAAAGTGACGTCTATAGCGTGTGAAACAAAACGCATTTTTGACGGGATAATTTGCTAGTCAGTTTATGAGAAATGGCTGTGTCCAATCCTTAGCGCCATGGTGCAATTTTTTCTTGTAAGTTTTTGTTTCATTAGCTGTAGTAAGTCAAGTTGGTCGTGAGTTAGTGTGTAGTTAGTGCCAGCTTTTACACTCTTGCGGGCTATAAACTCTAAAGTTTAGATTGCTATCTATGACTAAAACATATTTTCAACGTACTTACTTCGTGTGGTACAAATTTTGAACAGGTTCTCTCCCTTCCGAATGTCGTATCAAGTTGAAACTTTGCACAAGCATTTATTTCTACTAACAAAACATTTATTTCTACTAACAAAACATGAAACAATTAAAAAAAAAAGAAAAGAATATTGTTAAATTAAATAGGGTTATTCATTAATTTTGATTGATATCGAAAAGGAAAATAATTTTATACTATTAGAATTCGTTGCAGCTTGGCGATTTTGTCATCGGGTATTCCTGCTAGCTCGGCGTTGCAGTGGTCAAGGAGGGAGAGTATGAATGCCACAGCTAGCGTTTTTGTTGACGTTTTTTGTCGGTTTTTAAATATGGTCGGATCTCGCCTAATCTGCGCAGCTACAGATAAAGATAAACACACACACATATATATGTGGCTATAAATGATAAATGTGGAGTTAATCCTCCTAGATAAGCCTTTTTCTTCAAGTATTTTGGCATGTTTTTGGCTTATGTATTATCTTGATCCTGATTTACAATATAGCTGACATATTAAACCAACCTAAAATACAAACATCATCAGAGTGTGTCTCAGAATGTCGAGTTAGCAGTCACGTGTGACAGTGCAGTGTTGGTGGCCCTTTGTTTGCTGTAGACATCATTTCTGTCTCCATTGCATGCTCGTTGCTATCCTGAATCTCTTGTTAAACCCTCTTGTGAATGTTCATCCCACGTGACCAGCTCACACGTGATCAGCTTCTGCTGGCTAAGATATTGAAAATTGAATTTAGTATGAATGTCAGCTCAAAATTGGGAGCTCTGTAAAGGGATATAACCGCTTCTTCACTACAGAATATTCATGTATTGGTATTGCATTCTCTTTTCTCTGGCTCTTCTTCTAATCAATGGCACGCAAATTGCTGTTACTTTAGTGCGCATGCGCTATGTCATGCCCGTCATTTAAATTTCAATGTTTACTTATCAGAGGCGTATGTAAACTTTTCGGTTTAAATTCATTGAGAATAAACGTGATTTATTTAATGATCTTAGCTAACACCAACTGAGAGTGAATGACATTTGTTGTGGGCCCATTTATGTTCAAGTCTGGACGCAGACTTATTTTTTTAAATTTTTTTTATTTATAACATTCCTATTTTTCTCAAATGTAGTTCAGATTTTTTTAAACGGAAGTAGATTCTCTAAGTACCCACACTGGTCTATAATTAGCAATGTATAGAAATGTCTAGCTGGTCGAGTAAATAGTCGTCACGATCGTCTCGAGTTCGATCCACCACCCCTCCGTTTGTCTCCCAACTTCCATCCCCTTCCGCTCAATAGGACGTAACTAGAACGTAACAATCATTTCTGAAGTGACTTTGGAAACAAAGTCAAATGTTTCAAGTAACAAGAACAAATAATAGACAAGTATTATTAGCGGCCCCCGAAAGTGGAATAGCTGCTATCAGTTTTGTGTGGTCTGTCTGTCCGTCCGTCCCGTTTAAATCACAGAAACTAGAAAAGATATTATATTATAAATATTTTAGACCTTTCCAAATTCTGATGCTACTTTTGTTGTTTTTCTTTCTGAAAGCGAATCATTTGATTTTAACAATGAAATATACAAACAGTTTTTCCATAAAAAAAATGTAATACGCAGTGCTTTATATACTGCTCATGCTTTGGAATGTACTTACAAAGGGACACAATTTAGAGATCAGCCAAAGAGAAAAGTTTCTTCCTTGAATTTGAGATTGGCCCCTTTAGAAAAACGATCAATTAGAGAATCATTCAAAAACATCAGATAAGCCAGGCTCCCATTGAATCATATCTTCTCAATCATCAGTTCATTGAATACATATGAATATTAATAATGCAATAAAAATAAGATTACTATACGCTCCTATCTCCGTATTATGTGCTCTTATGTCGTCAGTCGGCCTGACAATAGAATAATATATACAGGTATCTTTTTCTTGTATTGCCGGACATAAGGTTGTGGTTGTGGTTGTTGTTTAGTCGTAGATTCTGATATTCTTGCGTAAAATATTGAACGCTGCATTTTTAGCTGCCTGAGTGGACAACTTCGGGGGACCGATTCTGAGTTTGTGTTTCAACACAAGCTATCTTTGTAACCTTGTTTTTTTAAGGTTGTTTCAACTGACTAAGATGCACTGTCAACTCATGAGCAGATCCAATTGTGTTTGTTTGAAGTGTACACTGTTGTAGTGAAAAAAGAAACTTTTCAATTGAGGAATGGGATAAGGAGGTAAATTAATGTTGGAAAAAAAAACTATAAAAGTAAGCAAAGCATTGAATGTAGCGGAAAGAAAAGGGAAAGAATAGAGAGACATCAGAGAGGAGGAATAGAATAGAGAGACAGGTGAGAGGAGGAATAGAATAGAGAGACAGGAGAGAGGAGGAATAGAATAGAGAGACAGCAGAGAGGAGGAATAGAATAGAGAGACAGGAGAGAGGAGGAATAGAATAGAGAGACAGCAGAGAGGAGGAATAGAATAGAGAGACAGGAGAGAGGAGGAATAGAATAGAGAGACAGCAGAGAGGAGGAATAGAATAGAGAGACAGGAGAGAGGAGAAATAGAATAGAGAGACATGAGAGAGAGGAATAGAATAGAGAGACAGGAGAGTGGAGGAATAGAATAGAGAGACAGGAGAGAGGAGGAATAGAATAGAAAGACATCAGAGAGGAGGAATAGAATAGAGAGACATCAGAGAGGAGGAATAGAATAGAGAGACAGGAGAGAGGAGGAATAGAATAGAGAGACAGCAGAGAGGAGGAATAGAATAGAGAGACTGCAGAGAGAAGGAATAGAATAGAGAGACAGGAGAGAGGAGGA
The DNA here is from genome assembly GCF_947242115.1 of Biomphalaria glabrata. Lineage (NCBI taxonomy): Eukaryota > Metazoa > Mollusca > Gastropoda > Planorbidae > Biomphalaria > Biomphalaria glabrata. The sequence goes on from NC_074720.1 coordinate 20,729,868, forward strand.
ATAGAATAGAGAGACATGAGAGAGGAGGAATAGAATAGAGAGACAGGAGAGAGGAGGAATAGAATAGAGAGACAGCAGAGAGGAGGAATAGAATAGAGAGACATCAGAGAGAAGGAATAGAATAGAGAGACAGGAGAGAGGAGGAATAGAATAGAAAGACATCAGAGAGGAGGAATAGAATAGAGAGACATCAGAGAGGAGGAATAGAATAGAGAGACAGGAGAGAGGAGGAATAGAATAGAGAGACATCAGAGAGAAGGAATAGAATAGAGAGACAGGAGAGAGGAGGAATAGAATAGAAAGACATCAGAGAGGAGGAATAGAATAGAGAGACAGCAGAGAGGAGGAATAGAATAGAGAGACAGCAGAGAGGAGGAATAGAATAGAGAGACATCAGAGAGGAGGAATAGAATAGAGAGACAGCAGAGAGGAGGAATAGAATAGAGAGACAGGAGAGAGGAGGAATAGAATAGAGAGACAGCAGAGAGGAGGAATAGAATAGAGAGACAGGAGAGAGGAGGAATAGAATAGAAAGACATCAGAGAGGAGGAATAGAATAGAGAGACAGCAGAGAGGAGGAATAGAGTAGAGAGACAGCAGAGAGGAGGAATAGAATAGAGAGAGAGCAGAGAGGAGGAATAGAATAGAGAGACAGCAGAGAGGAGGAATAGAATAGAGAGACAGGAGAGAGGAGGAATAGAATAGAGAGACAGCAGAGAGGAGGAATAGAATAGAGAGACAGCAGAGAGGAGGAATAGAATAGAGAGACAGCAGAGAGGAGGAATAGAATAGAGAGACAGGAGAGAGGAGAAATAGAATAGAGAGACAGGAGAGAGGAGGAATAGAATAGAGAGACATCAGAGAGGAGGAATAGAATAGAGAGACATCAGAGAGGAGGAATAGAATAGAGAGACAGGAGAGAGGAGGAATAGAATAGAGAGACAGCAGAGAGGAGGAATAGAATAGAGAGACATCAGAGAGGAGGAATAGAACAGAGAGACAGCAGAGAGGAGGAATAGAATAGAGAGACAGGAGAGAGGAGGAATAGAATAGAAAGACAGTAAAGAGAAATGAAATAGAGAGAAAGGAGAAAATAGTGAGAGCGCTAATCATGACATCGCACAGGAGCACGGTGGCTGAGCGGTAAAGCGCTTGGCTTCCGAACCGAGTTGTCCCGGGTTCGAATATCGATAAAGATTGGGACTTTAAATTTCGGGACTTATAGGTCAGCCCTGAGTTCATCCAACTCTAATGGGGACCTGACGTTAGTTGGGGGAAAGTAAAGCGGTTGGTCGTTGTGATTGCCACATGACACCTTTGTTAACCGTCGACCAAAGAAACAGATTATCTTTACAACATCTGCCCTATAGATTTTAAGGTCTGAAAGGGATACTTGACTTTTACATGACTTCAAAACTGCCGTATACAAATAAAAAAAAAATTATACATGCACACACACATTCCCTTTCATCCGTAACAAAATCTGTAGGTCTCCTTTACTGTGGCGGTGCTTCCTGCTCTTTGGATGTGATTTGTAGAACTAATTAGGTCCTACAATAGAGTAGAATAAAGTAAAATTTGCGTGATTCTTAGATAACTTGTAGATCAAGGGGATCTATGTGTATTGTAGGGAATGGGGCTGTAGATGAGACAGCTTGTGCCAACTATTCTACAGTGTACATAACAATGATGAAATCCAGTCCCTACCGTAAGCCCGGGTCGTGCCAGAAATGATTGATGAAATGTCAGAGCTCCACAATCCTATTATTATGATTGTAGCTAGATCTGCACGAATCATTAGCCCGGCCGCCTTTTCATTATCATTAGCTTTGGCGTTGTGTCGACTCAAGGGAAGCCTCCGTTTCCTCTCCCTCCTCACCTCCTTGTCTGTAAACCTTATCGTAGTGAGCTCATGTACTCACTCTTCTTTCTCCAACCTGACTTCTCCTCTTTACATACTCATTTCTTTCACTCTCTGCTCCCCGTCCTCTTTCTCGCCCCCCTTCCCTTCCACCACCACACGACAACTTACGTGTCCTTCCCTCTGCGCCCTGCTGATGTCTCTCCCTCTAATTAAGCTCTATGCGTTTCGGCACAGATGTCTTCGCTGCACGGCACAGACAGTTATTGAGTGTTAAGACTTTGCCAGGCTTACAGCCAGGGGTGTGGCAGTGGACCTCTGCTGAATCTTCTTAACGAACATCCCCGGAGTCATGAATTCTTTACAGTTGGAAACAATGTGGCTCGTTTTTTTTTTGTTTAGAGTTGTACATATTTTGTATGGATATTACAATCATATGTATTGCGACTATTATTACTTTGATATTATTATTATACGTTCCATTTTGTTCTGTTCTATTTGCTGTCACTGATAATGGTCTCTAGGATTTCTCGTTCTTTTTAAACAGGACGTATTTAATTAGGATTAACATCATTTGATTGTCGTTGTTGGAAAAAAAATGTAATGAAGTATAATTGTGTTGCTATTATTAATATAGAAATATACCTACCTTCCCTATTATACATTACCTATTCTATTCACGTCACGCAACACCAGTGTGACCTTTTGAGATTTCAATGAAAATGTCACGCAACAAGAGTGTGACCTTGTTAGGATAAAGAAAATGTGTCCAAGTACAGGATTCAAATTTTTTTGCTTTGCCCAATGTATTGCGCTACTAGTTAGAATTAACCTGCAAGAAATATTTTTAAAAGTAAAGCTTTCCACGCTGTTTTCAGTTTTCCTCCCAATCTCTCTATCTCTTTCTCTCTGTCTCTCTCTCCGACACACATACACACCTATTCTCTTTTTTCTCTTAGGAGATGTCTCCTATACTAGAACTCAACACACGTTGTCACTCAATAAAAAAACAACATTCGATACAAATCTGAGTTTGTTGTTTGTTGTTTTTGGTTAGTGACTTAAACCCAGAATTGGGTTGACATTCCACTTTTTTTTTTTTTTTTGGTTTCAAAGCATCAAACTAATTGAAGAAGTAAATCTAGTATTATACTGCAATGTTATTGTACATTCCAGACCACGTGTGTTACTCCAAGATCAATCATCTATTTAGAACTCAATTACAGATTATGTGAAACAAACTGTACTATTAGTTTCAACTGAAGTCTACATGATTCTGTGAGCAAAATACTGAAAAGTAAAAATAGTTATCTGCTTCTTGAGTTTATATTGATTTTAAGATCGAAATAAATCTGTGTTTTTGTAGGTGTATGTGTGTGTGCGCATGTAAGTCTCTTCAATGAATGTAATTATGTTTATTTTTTTTTTAATTGGGAAGGAGGGGAGGGGGCTTAACATACAACTAAAACTTGTTCTAGCTACAAAATGACATTTTCTGACGCCCCCAAAATATTGGATGTTGTGGTCCACAGTTCACTGTTAAATAGACATTTAGAAACCCGACTAGGTTCTAATTAAATGTTGGTCTATCGAGTCAATAGCTGAAAAGAACTTGATGCATAGAAAAAGAGGAGGCCTGTGCAGACGATCTGGATCAATGACCTTGACAGATGCTGCAGAAACGAAAACTACCACTGGCAACCAAAGTTAAATAAAGTTTTGGGGGGCCTGGGGGAGGGAGTATAACTATTGACTTTACAGTTGATACTGTTTGCGGTAATACGTACATGATAAGTGAAAGTCTACACATGATAGTTGAATGTCTTTACATGATAAGTGAATGTCTATACATGATAAGTGAATGTCTTTACATGATAAGTGAATGTCTATACATGATAGTTGAATGTCTATACATGATAAGTGAATGTCTATACATGATAAGTGAATGTCTATACATGATAGTTGAATGTCTATACATGATAGTTGAATGTCTTTACATGATAAGTGAATGTCTATACATGATAAGTGAATGTCTTTACATGATAAGTGAATGTCTATACATGATAGTTGAATGTCTATACATGATAAGTGAATGTCTATACATGATAAGTGAATGTCTTTACATGATAAGTGAATGTCTATACATGATAGTTGAATGTCTATACATGATAAGTGAATGTCTATACATGATAAGTGAATGTCTATACATGATAGTTGAATGTCTTTACATGATAAGTGAATGTCTATACATGATAAGTGAATGTCTTTACATGATAAGTGAATGTCTATACATGATAGTTGAATGTCTATACATGATAAGTGAATGTCTATACATGATAAGTGAATGTCTATACATGATAGTTGAATGTCTATACATGATAGTTGAATGTCTTTACATGATAAGTGAATGTCTATACATGATAAGTGAATGTCTTTACATGATAAGTGAATGTCTATACATGATAGTTGAATGTCTATACATGATAGTTGAATGTCTATACATGATAATTGCTAGTGTTCACATGATAGAGTGTTGAATGAACTTTAATGTTTCTGTATACAGTTGAAGAGCAAAGTTCTGTCTAAAATTTAATAAGTGGCATTGTATAAAGTTATACATATATTGAGTCATTGTATAAAGTTATACATATATAGAGTCATTGTATAAAGTTATACATATATAGAGTCATTGTATAAAGTTAAACATATAGAGTCATTGTATAAAGCTATACATATATAGAGTCATTGTATAAAGTTATACATATATAGAGTCATTGTATAAAGTTATACATATATAGAGTCATTGTATAAAGTTATACATATATAGAGTCATTGTATAAAGGTATACATATATAGAGTCATTGTATAAAGTTATACATATATAGAGTCATTGTATAAAGGTATACATATATAGAGTCATTGTATAAAGTTATACATATATAGAGTCATTGTATAAAGTTATACATATATAGAGTCATTGTATAAAGTTATACATATATAGAGTCATTGTATAAAGGTATACATATATAGAGTCATTGTATAAAGGTATACATATATAGAGTCATTGTATAAAGGTATACATATATAGAGTCATTGTATAAAGTTATACATATATAGAGTCATTGTATAAAGGTATACATATATAGAGTCATTGTATAAAGGTATACATATATAGAGGCACTGTATAAAGTTGTATAGTTGTATAAACAAAGCTCCTCCTGTCGAAGCTGGGCACTTTCCCGTTTCATATTAGTTTAATCTTAAATTACGCCGAACACAAAGATGCGCTCAATCGTATTTCCTATATGAACATGAAGGTAAAACAATCTTTATCTCACTTACCTGCATCAGAGTTTCTGGGCCATTGCCTGTTAGTCAGAAACTTTGACAATGATGGCACAGGGTAACAGCTTAGTAACAGGGTCTACTTCGTCTTTATTGAAGTACTACTAGACCAAGTTTAAAAACACTAAAAATATTTAGAAATAGTTAATATAGTCACATATAGTTACACGAAGGTAGCCAGGCCACGTATCCCGTATGGGGGACGAACGTCTTTTTTGGTGAGCCCAAAGGTGGTCGACGTAACAGAGGTGCCCCACGGAAACGCTTTAAAGACCAGCTTAGGCGCCAACTTGCCTGAGCTGACATAGAAGAGAGCACCTGGTTGCATGCGGTCTCAGAACGAGACAGCTGGAGGTCACTCACAAAGGCCGCGGGATACACATTTGAGACCAAAAGAAAATCCTAGGACAGATGTAGACATACTAAATTCAAAGTAGCACTAAGACAGCAACTAGAAATACTAAATTCAAAGTAGCACTAAGACAGCAACTAGAAATACTAAATTCAAAGTAGCACTAACATAGCAACTAGAAATACTAGATCTAATTACTTCAATACTGCCAATGTTTAATTTCATTTTTTTAAATACAAACAAAATTTTAAAAAATCAGGAAATTGCGATGATTATCTTTTCTTGAAATTCTTTCCTTTCTGTCTTGTTATAACATCATTGTTTTGACAGGCGTCTAACTGGTGATTGAAATACTAGATTCATTGACTCACACTTGAACACGCAGTTCAACATGTGTCTAATAATATCTACACCACAATGTTTGAATATGTACAGTACATGTCCAGGCATCGCCCTTAGCTCCTACCATTTTTTGTAATCTTCTTTTTTTTTTCCTTTTCTTTCTTTTTTTTTTCTTTCTTGGTCCTACTCTTCCTTGCTCCTCACTCACTCTTTCTCTCCCATTGTGTCTCGACTTACTTCCACTATTCACTCTCTTCTCCCCTCTTGTGTCCTCCTAGTGTTCTATTTCTTTCTCTCGTTCTCTCCACCTTCTCTCACCTTCTCTCACCTTCTCTCACCTTCCCCTCATCACCCCCCCCCCCTTAAAACAAATTCGACTGCAGATTGTTTCTTTGTTTCTGTACTAAATTCTTGAAGATAGGATAGACAAAGTATCCTTGGACACACATAGATAGGATAGACAAAGTATCCTTGAACACACATAGATAGGATAGACAAAGTATCCTTGAACACACATAGATAGGATAGACAAAGTATCCTTGGACACACATAGATAGGATAGACAAAGTATCCTTGAACACACATAGATAGGATAGACAAAGTATCCTTGAACACACATAGATAGGATAGACAAAGTATCCTTGGACACACATAGATAGGATAGACAAAGTATCCTTGGACACACATAGATAGGATAGACAAAGTATCCTTGAACACACATAGATAGGATAGACAAAGTATCCTTGAACACACATAGATAGGATAGACAAAGTATCCTTGGACACACATAGATAGGATAGACAAAGTATCCTTGAACACACATAGATAGGATAGACAAAGTATCCTTGAACACACATAGATAGGATAGACAAAGTATCCTTGGACACACATAGATAGGATAGACAAAGTATCCTTGGACACACATAGATAGGATAGACAAAGTATCCTTGAATTTTTTTGTGTTGAACACACACATTGATGAGCGTGACAAGTCATAAACTAACAAAAACAAAATGTCCTCAATTAATAAGAAACAAAACAATCAGACTCAGTGCCACGTCAAAGTAAAAAGTCCGTTGCTTCTCACGTCTGCTCGGCGCTGTCCATGAAACTTTTGTGACAACTTTTGATTCTTTAAACAGACTTGTATTGACTTCCGCCGTAGACAATTTCTATTGCTATTCACGTCGTGTGCTATTTGGTTAGTTGATGTCTATTAGTGGAAGTCTAGCCTCTTCCTTCAACTCATGCATGGTGGCTAGTTTTCTGGACAGCGTCCAGTGCTGAGAGACCCGGCTTGTTGTTAGGAGAGCTCGAAGACTCCTCTTTCAATATTTTTTGTTTCAAAGATTTGCTGAAGTGAACTAAACATTATTTAGATGTATAAACTAGTCTTGCTGTAAGCGACATGTGAATTGTGAAGATGTTTGCCCATTTTAAATATACTTCGTTGGTGCTCCGCAAATGTCGACATATAAATCTCATTTTTCATGAACCGAATGGTGAAAAACAGAAGTTGGTAAAGAAGATCAATGTTTGTTCAATGAAATAACACCACAGTGTCTACAGACACATTCCCAGTTTAAAGGGGATGCCATTCAGCTGTATGTGGCATTTAAACATGTGATAAGTTGAAATATTTTCTTTAAATATTACCTCCCCTTAATTTCGACAATGGTTAAAATAAAAATAAAAATTCTTGGATCTCTACATTTTAAATGAGTTGTTCCCCTTCGCTTAATAACACGTCTTATCTTCTTGGTATAGAACAGTGATTCCCAAACTGGTCTTTATAGACCCCAAGGGGTCTATGAAAGTGAAAAAATAAATTGGGGGTCTATGAGATGTCCACGGGGGTCTACGATAGTGGATTTCATTTAAGCAGGTCGTGACTTTAATTTTCACACACCATTAATGCAATTATTTCATACACAAATAGATTATTTTTACCTTAGTTATAAATATCCTGCTATTCAAATAAAAAATTATAATACCGTAATACTTTTAATAGCTTTATTTTGTCTACCTGTAACTAATGTTTAACAAAAAGAAATGTAGATTTTACAGAGTTTATTATTTAAAATTGGGATTCATTCCTTCCTTGTCAAACAATTGGTTGTTTAATTAAGTGACTATTTATGACGATATATTATGACACTAATATCGCTGGGGTGGGGGGGGGGGGTATAACTACAATGCAGCAGAGGTTTGAATTCAGTTTTCCTCCTGTGAAGGCTAATGAGTCCCTCCTGCCCAAAGCTTACTGGTTTAGGCGCCAGTTACTCACCTTCGCCCCTTCTCCTGTTAATGAAAACAGTTTCGTGGACCCAATATGTGAGCCACACGTGAAAGATCAAGAAATACGCGAGAAACTGCTCTTTGCGAAAACTTTTACAATGATACTTAAGGCAAATTAATGAATTACGGTAATCAATATTTAATGCTTGAAGGACTACTTCATAGAACAACAAATTCCTATATGAAACATAATATCCGTAGCAACGAATGATGAAACTTTAAAAAAACAAAAACATTTCCAGTGTGTTTAGTTGTTGTTTTTTTTTAATTGGTTTAAATTTGAATTTTATCAATGAAAAAGATATAACTCTCTCTGTGTTGTTGTAGCTTTAAATTACTTTTTCACTTTTCAACTCACTAGTTAGAAATTAGTTTTAAAATGGAGTTTATGAATTTGCAAAAATGCAATATAAGTTAAGCAATGGGGTCTACCGAAAACCAGAAAACATGGCAAGGGGTCTATGAGAAAAAAAAAATGTTTGGAAACCATTGGTATATAAGAAGATCTTTACTACCTGCTGCCCCTATTACACATGCTATGGGTATAAATCTAATGGCTCCTGTGAACATTTTCCTTTGACCAGTCAGTACTAAAAAAAAACAAACATCGACCACTGAAACTAAATTCTAGCTGAATAAGTGTTCCAGGAACTACTGGACTAATGAACTAGTAGGCCACCACGTGCATTAACCTCTGAAAAAAAAAAAAGATAAAACAGAGTGTTCCGTTAAATACTCAGACTGTGCGAAGTGTTCCGCTAAATACTCAGAATGTGTGAAGTGTTCCGTTAAATACTCAGAATGTGTGAAGTGTTCCGCTAAATACTCAGAATGTGTGAAGTGTTCCGTTAAATACTCAGACTGTGCGAAGTGTTCCGCTAAATACTCAGAATGTGTGAAGTGTTCCGTTAAATACTCAGAATGTGTGAAGTGTTCCGTTAAATACTCAGAATGTGCGAAGTGTTCCGCTATATACTCAGAATGTGTGAAGTGTTCCGTTAAATACTCAGAATGTGTGAAGTGTTCCGTTGAATACTCAGAATGTGTGAAGTGTTCCGCTAAATACTCAGAATGTGTGAAGTGTTCCGTTGAATACTCAGAATGTGTGAAGTGTTCCACTAAATACTCAGAATGTGTGAAGTGTTCCGCTATATACTCAGAATGTGTGAAGTGTTCCGTTAAATACTCAGAATGTGTGAAGTGTTCTGTTAAATACTCAGAATGTGTGAAGTGTTCCACTAAATACTCAGAATGTGTGAAGTGTTCCACTAAATACTCAGAATGTGTGAAGTGTTCTGTTAAATACTCAGAATGTGTGAAGTGTTCCACTAAATACTCAGAATGTGTGAAGTGTTCCACTAAATACTCAGAATGTGTGAAGTGTTCCACTAAATACTCAGAATGTGTGAAGTGTTCTGTTAAATACTCAGAATGTGTGAAGTGTTCCACTAAATACTCAGAATGTGTGAAGTACTCTGTTGAATGCTCATAAAGTGCGAAGTGTTCTGTTAAGGAAGACATTTAGGAAACACTGCTCTAGTATTCAGAATATGAAAATATGAATTTATTTTTGGATCTTTTAAAGTATCTTGAAGACTCCATATTTGTATTTATAAGTAACGATTCATGATATAGTGGTAATATCTTGTTTATTACTTCATATATAAATATTTCAAAGCTGTTGTGTTTTTTTTATAACAATTGTCGTCAGATTTGTTAGTTGCTCAAAACTCACTGGATGTCAAATTTAATCTTTATAAATATGTCTTTTCTTTTTTTTTTAGTTATGTCTTGTTTGATATGTATCAAAGTTTTACTAACCTTAAGACATCGTTATGTTCAGATGTAGTTTAGAAACTATTAATAGTTTGTGTATAATAATACCATAATAGTTTCATTCGATAATGATAATTAGGCCTGTTCATGAAGATATACCAAAGTCTTCATGACACAAGAATTGTTAAACGTGTTGGTCCATTAATTTGAAACTTCTTTTTGGATTTATTATTGAAGTTCATTTTATTTTGTGTGTTCTTACTTGGATAAGTGTGACTGTTAACACAGGTATATTATCACAAATTATTTCATCAGTCTGGCTATTAATTTCTAATAAGAGCGTATCTAATATATTGGAGAACCTCTGTTTATTTATAGTACTCTTAATTGAATGCAGGGGAGAAAACCCAATGATGTACTTGTGTTCAGAATAAAGGCGCAAACCAAATTTAATTTTAAGATTATTGTATTTTGATAAATTATAAAGCTCAAACCAGAGTTTTCCCAGTATTTTTTCCCAAATGCATGAACTAAAATTCTTGGAAAATCTTAAAGCAGCTTTCGAAATTCGTGTCCATCCACATTCCAACTTTTTGTTGATTTCTGAACCCATGTAGAGTTTGCTGGCTGATAAAAGGAATGTGCAGTGAGAGACAGACACCTTTCATCCTATCCGACAATGCTTGATATTTGTTAGGACATTAGATCAGTTCGCCTTTGAGTTGGGCACTGTACAAATTAAAATGTTATCAACCAATCCATATCATATTATAAAGATCACCAGCATTGTCATTCAAATTAACTCAAACCTTTTTTCTATTTAATGAATTTAATTTTAACCTGAAATCTTAATTTAACTACGACCACATTAGAATACAATATCATATTGAATGATAGTGAATGGTAAATAGAAACGTCTCAATCCTGCTTTCATTAATGAAAAGTTAGTTAATTATCATTTAGAACAAGTCGTCTTCAAATAAGACATGCGTCTGCGAGTGGAGAACAATGAGAGGGGTTAAACAAAGACAAGACATACAGACCAACAAACAAAGACAGGACACATACGACTAACAAAGACAAGACGCACATACCAACAAAGACAAACTACACAGACAAAAAGAGACAAGACACACATACGTTCAAACAAAGACAAGACACACAGACTAACTAAGACATGATACACAGACTAACAAACAAAGACAACGCACACATACAAAGACAGACTAACAAACAAAGACAAGACACAGACTAACAAAGACAAGACACACAGACTAACAAAGACATGATACACAGACTAACAAAGACAAGACACACAGACTAACAAAGACATGATACACAGACTAACAAACAAAGACAACGCACACATACAAAGACAGACTAACAAACAAAGACAAGACACACAGATCAACAAAAACAAGACAGACCAACAAACAACAGACCAACAGCTCACGTTTCCTAAACTTTCTCTTCCAGGCCCACACGACGCAGTCCTGGCTTCTCCCTAGCGGTCTAGCCCACGTCCTTGCCAGCGTCCCAGCAGATTAAAGCCACGCGATCCTGCTGATTAGCTGGCCTTTGGCTAACGAGTTTGCTAATCGCCTTTGACGTATCTTGTGATTTGCATAATGACCAATTCAATTGATCGTCGCTAACGTTCTCTATTCTTCCTTCTAGCCGCAGTTATGGTTCCTGGGGGAGGGTGTGGCCTGGAGAGTCTTCTGCAGTTTAACTACATTAGCCCCTATTTTCTTACATTGATTTCTTCTCTTCCTTACAAGTGAAATTGTCCAGAATCAAAAGATCCCCCCCCCCCACCACCACCACAATTGCAGCCGTACTGGAAGACAAAGTTGATTTGAAACATTGGATTATTTCGAGTGAATTGAGAGGGAGGGCAGGGTGCATTTCTGAAGTTGTTGTTCGAGTGCGCTTTGTTGACTCGGTAGACTAGGATGCTAGGCCGCTAGGATGCTAGGCCGCTAGGATGCTAGGCTGCTCGGATGCTAGGCCGCTAGGATGCAGTCAGAATTTTCACCATTTTGAATTGCTTTGGGGAAAAGGGAGAACTTTAAATACAACAAAGAAATTTTCTAGAAGTTTGTGTCGGATTAAAACTTATTAGACGCCATTAGTGCACCACTTTACGTCCGTTCCTTTAGTGTGACCAATTAGGTCTGAGTTGACCACCATGACTGGAAGTAATACTGGACCTTGTGTTTCATAGGAATCTAGGAAATGGAGGCACTGGATATTTAGGCAACGGATAATTAGGCACTTTTTGACAAGACGGAAAATTAGGCACCGGAAAATTAGGTACTCTTTAATAGCGACCTTATTTATAAAATAGTTTTAAAATGTTAACGTATATTTTATCCTTAGGCTATGGGCTATCGGTGATGTCATAAAAAATAGCCACTATAACGATTCTTACTTCTTTTTCATGATACCGGTACAAAAGAAAAGCTCACAAAACTGGACAAAAAATTAGTTAATTAATCATAGGTGATTAATTATTTTATTTATTATAGGTAATAAATGTTATTTAGTGAGACATGTGTGTATATATATATATATATGAATTTAGTCCCCCTATTACGTTTTGACAATTTTTTCCCCCACTTCCAATTCTCGGATCAAGTTGAAATTTATACATTAGTCATAGTTGATAACAATACACAAATCAATCCAAAAATTAACAAGTTAGTTAATCATTCGGTATGAATTAATTAACTTTGTTTTACATAACAGAAAAGGGAGCTAAACCCTGTAATTTTCAGATAAATGGCAGTAATTGGCGGTCATTTCCCATTAGATAAGCTTTGGTTTTAAAAAACAGTATTCTTTTATCAATTGCTTGTTTGTTTTTTTTTTTTTGGTGTTCCACTATCAGACAAATGATTTAAGAACTTTTTTTAGGGTCACTGTTCTTCACTAAGTCGAATTTACGGCGCGTTCATATCTCTTGGTATTCTGTGCATGACAGTTGGACATATGAGTTGGTAAGTTTTGGGGATTCACGAATAAAGAACACTTTAGACTCAAGTGTTTGGCTTGGTTTGTTTTTTTAACTTTTGTGTCAGAAAGCCGGCACTTAGCAAATTAAATCTAAACTACAAGACGGACTGTAGAAAAAGCTGATGAAATGGATGCAATAGAAAAGCTTTCTCAGACAGCGGTATTAAACGGGAGATGTATAGCTGGGCGTGTCTTTTTCAATTAAAAACAAGAAAGAGAAAAAAAAACATGGGTATATTTTTAATACAGAAACTAATTCATTTTGTGACGAAAAAAAAAAAGGGGGGGGGTACTTTTTGCCCAATCCTAGAGACTTGTTGGCTGAGATTAAAATCTTGACCTAAGAACTGCACTTAGTGTAATGGCTTAATGCTGTAGGTCAACTTGTGTCCGGCAGCCTGTAAGAGCCAATTGTCCTTTTTATATTAAGATAATGTATCAGTGCGTTCTCCCCCCCCCCCTTCTCTCTCCCTCGTATTTTCTGCTGGCCAGTCCGTTGGTCGAGATGTTTTCAAGTGGAGAATAAGAGATGTCACTGATCTTCATTGCCTGATCTCGCGAAGTGAAACAGTTTGACCTTGCCCCCACACTTGACCCCCCCCCCCCTTTCTATGTGTCCCCCCCCCCCTCCCAGCAAGCGTCCTATCAGTCCTTGCATGACGACCAATCATCAGACTTGATCTTTTGTTTACCACTTAACAGAGAAGTGGGGCATCCTTCTATTTCACAAGACTAGCAATGCTCTTGTGGACCTACACATGCCTTGTTGTGCCTGAAGTGACCCACTGGTTTTAGGCCACACAAACCTTACAGAAACTTTGTGTAATCACAACGTGTAATACTACTCGTCAGTGCTGAATCCCAAATATATAGCAGGGGATGTCGAAATTAATAAGAAAAAATCTAAAGCTTGGCAATATGCTTTCATAAAATCTAGAAGTATCGTTATTGGGATAAACAAGCCAAGACTAGAAGCTTGTCAATTTAATGCTAATCACTGACATAGATCTGATGTAATGTGTGTGTCACATTTGGTATTGGTTGACTGGTTACTAGGACAAACAGATGCTCTACAACTGGGGGGGGGGGGACTATTTTCATTTGGTCGATACTCCGAGCAGTGTTCCAATTAGAAATGACGTCTTTGGAAACAAAACTGGAGAAGATTTGGTTGCAATGTACTGCTAGGCCTACAGGATGTTCTGTGCTCCCTTTGGAGTTTTTATTTTTTCCATTTCTTTCCTGCCTTTCTCTCTATTTTTATCTCTTTCACTCTCTCGGTTTTGTCTGTTTCCCTCTTTTTTCTCTCTATGTCTCTCTTTCTATCTGTTCTCTCACTCGGTTTCTCTCTTTCTGTTTCTTTCTTTCTCACTCCCTCTCTCTCTTTGTTTTGTATCTTTCTTTTTCTGTCTGTCTATCTCTCTATGTCTTTCATCGCTCTACAATCACTTGATTCTCTGTTGGTAGAATAAAGAACAAATTATGTTAATTTAATAAAACGATCTTTTCTGCTTATGATTTCTAGTGCTGGCTTGTATGATAATGCCATATCATTGGTTTGCTATCTGTCCATAATTGTAATTCTCGCCACTATATTTACACATATTTATTGTTGTCCCAGCACACACACACACACACATACACATACACTGTGGGACCTCTTCCCCAACCTGGCACAGTCCCAAAGAAAAATAAACTTACGTCACTGCACTCCTTATGTTGACTCCGCCTCTTTTCGTCTTCTTCCTTGTCCTCATTCCTCCCTGCCTCCCTCTCCCAAATACCCTACACCACATATTGATCACAAATTTGAAATGAATACCTCCATCACTTGCGCCCTGAAATGCACGCGCACAATTTCATAATGATCCTAAAAAGCTAATTTGGTTGTGAATATTTGGAATGCAATAGAAAGGGGAAAAAAACAAACGTTCCCATTATTATAGCTAAAACTAAAGACAACATTCTGTTCCAATTGGACCAAATTCAAAATAATGTTTTGTGCAACCCGCCTGAATTTCTGGTTGACCATGTTCGATATGTGTGTGTGTGTCAGTCAGTACATCTAGGGACAGACGCAGACTTCATCTCTCTCTTTTCTCTGCCTTTGTTTTTATCTGTCCCTGTCTCACTCTGTCTGTCTCTCTCTCTCTTCCTTTCTCTGTATCTGTCTCTCTCTTATACATATGTACACATTTCTTTGTTTTTCTCTCTCTCCTTCTCTCTTTCTCTCTTACTGTGTGTGTGACTGTCTCTCTCTGTGTTTCTCTCTCTCTCTCTCTCTTTCTTCCTCTCTTTGAATCTGTCTCTTTCCCTCTCTCTATCTTTCTATGATAGATTCACACACTTCTTTTATTTTCTCTTTCTCTTTTCTGCCTTATTCTTTCTTACAGATCTCTCCTCTTTACTCTCTTTACACTCTATACTCTCTTTACACTCTTTAATCTCTTTACTCTCTTTACACTCTTTACATTCTATACATTCTTTACACTCTATACTCTCTTTACACTCTATACTCTCTTTACGCTCTATACTCTCTTTACACTCTATACTCTCTTTACACTCTATACTCTCTTTACACTCTATACTCTCTTTACACGCTATACTCTCTTTACATTCTATACATTCTTTACACTCTATACTCTCTTTACACTTTTTACATTCTATACACTCTTTACACTATATACTATCTTTACACTCATTACTATCTTTACACTCAATACTCTCTTTAAAATCTTAACACTCTTTACACTCTATACTCTCTTTACACTCTTTACATTCTATACACTCTTTACACTCCTTACACTCTTTAGACTCTTTACACTCTATACTCTCTTTACATTCTTTTTACTCTTTACACTCTATACTCTCTTTACACTCTATACTCTCTTTACACTCTATACTCTCTTTACACTCTATACTCTCTTTACACTCTATACTCTCTTTACAATCTATACTATCTATACTCTCTTTACACTCTATACACTCTATAATCTCTTTACATTCTATACACTCTTTACAATCTATACTCTCTTTACACTCTATAATCTCTTTACACTCTTTACTCTCTTTATACTCTTTACTCTCTTTGCACTCTTTTTACTCTTTACACTCTATACTCTCTTTACACTCTATACTCTCTTTACACTTTTTACACTCTATACTCTCTTTACACTCTATACTCTCTTTACATTCTATACACTCTTTACATTCTTTACATTCTATACACTCTATACTCTCTTTACACTCTTTACACTCTATACTCTCTATACACTCTATACTCTCTTTACACTCTTTACATTCTTTACACTTTATACTCTCTTTACACTCTATACTCTCTTTACACTCTATACTCTCTTTACACTCTATACTCTCTTTACACTCTATACTCTCTTTACACTCTATACTCTCTTTATACTCTATACTCTCTTTACATTCTTTACATTCTATACACTCTATACTCTCTTTACACTCTATACTCTCTTTACACTCTATATTCTCTTTACACTCTTTACATTCTTTACACTCTATACTCTCTTTACACTCTATACTCTCTTTACTCTCTTTACACTCTTTACACTCTATACTCTCTTTACACTCTATAATCTCTTTACACTCTATACTCTCTTTACATTCTTTACACTCTATACTCTCTTTACACTCTATACTCTCTTTACGCTCTTTACACTCTATACTCTCTTTACGCTCTTTACACTCTATACTCTCTTTACATTCTATACTGTCTTTACACTCTTTACTCTCTTTACACTCTATACACTCTATACTCTCTTTACACTCTTTACATTCTTTACACTCTATACTCTCTTTACACTCTATACTCTCTTTACACTCTATACTCTCTTTATACTCTATACTCTCTTTACATTCTTTACATTCTATACACTCTATACTCTCTTTACACTCTATACTCTCTTTACACTCTATACTCTCTTTACTCTCTTTACACTCTTTACACTCTATACTCTCTTTACACTCTATACTCTCTTTACACTCTATACTCTCTTTACATTCTTTACACTCTATACTCTCTTTACACTCTATACTCTCTTTACGCTCTTTACACTCTATACTCTCTTTACATTCTTTACACTCTATACTCTCTTTACACCTATACTCTCTTTACACTCTATACTCTCTTTACACCTTTACTCTCTTTATGCCCTTTATACTCTATACTCTCTTTACACTCTTTACACTCTATACGCACTTTACACTCTATACTCTCTTTACACTCTATACGCTCTTTACACTCTATACTCTCTTTACATTCTTTACACTCTATACTCTCTTTACACTCTTTACACTCTATACTCTCTTTACGCTCTTTACACTCTATACTCTCTTTACGCTCTTTACACTCTATACTCTCTTTACATTCTATACTCTCTTTACACTCTATACTCTCTTTACTCTGGTATTAAAATTCTTTTATTATCTCACCCCAGCCCGTTTCTTTCCTAATTAACGTTTTTATTGTAAAGACTAAAATGTTAACGTTTTTATTGTAAAGACTAAAATATTGACGTTTCTAGTGTAAAGACTAAAATATTGACGTTCCTAGTGTAAAGACTAAAATATTGACGTTTCTAGTGTAAAGACTAAAATATTGAAGTTTCTAATGTAAAGATTAAAATATTGACGTTTCTAGTGTAAAGACTAAAATATTGACGTTTATAGTATTGTTGTATTCATATTGACGTTTCTAGTGTAAATACAAAATATTGATGAAAAGTGAAACAAAAAGTTGGTGAGAGAAAAGTGAATATATAGAAAAGGTCAAAACTATCTTCTGTCATACTTCGAGTGCAACTTCTTCTTCATCTTTAGCAAGTCCTAAATTTTCTTCGAATTTAATCTACATACAAGTGCAGAAATATCAACACTAATAAGTACATAATTAAACATGTAGGTTGATTCTCTTTCTTTTTTTTTCCCCCTCCACACCGCCAGTGTGACCTTGACCTCGTTCTTACAACTTCTATAAGTAGCTTGCCAGGAACCTGGAACATCGACACGGATTTAAAAAACGGCTCTAACAATTTTCCTAGAAATTTGACACTTGGGTCAAAATGACAACCTAATGGGTCACACAGGGAAAACTTTTTTTAACGTTACAATTTTTCAAAATACAATCATCTTAAAACTATGTTTTGGTCTGTTTTGAACATACGTCAGTGAGAATTCCAGAATGTATTTAGTGAAGAGTTGAAAAAATCACTACACGTTCATGGCCATTGTGCGCACGTCACACACGTAACAAATCCTTATTTGGACTCTGCTAGAACTAATAGAGGACAATATACATGTGTAAATACAATCCTACTAATACAATGTATCAATACATAATATCAATACTAGATCTGTATCTCTAACTAGATTTAATATTCTAGTCTAGACTTCTGTATTTTAATGTTTTTGTCTAGACTCTATCACTGGACCAGAATGTCCACATCTGAAAAAAAAGGGAGGGGGGATTTTAGGCTGGCTCAATTATTTTTTTCATCTACTAATCATTAGTTATTAAGAGGGAAGTAATCTTTCTAACCAAATGTTTTACAAACAGCTCACAAACTCCAGCTCCCAAACTTCAAATAGGTCAAACGTAGGAAAACATAATAACAAACTGAAATACAAACAAACGTACACACAAAGATCTACGCATCATTTGACATACTAACACGAAACACAGATCTAGGTCATTCAAAACATTTCCTACAAAACCTCATAGATCTAGGTCATTCAAAACATTTCCTACAAAACCCCATAGATCTAAGTCATTCAAAACATTTCATACAAAACCCCATAGATCTAAGTCATTCAAAACATTTCATACAAAACCCCATAGATCTAAGTCATTCAAAACATTTCCTACAAAACCCCATAGATCTAGGTCATTCAAAACATTTCCTACAAAACCCCATAGATCTAAGTCATTCAAAACATTTCCTACAAAACCCCATAGATCTAGGTCATTCAAAACATTTCCTACAAAACCCCATAGATCTAGGTCATTCAAAACATTTCATACAAAACCCCATAGATCTAAGTCATTCAAAACATTTCCTACAAAACCCCATAGATCTAGGTCATTCAAAACATTTCCTACAAAACCTCATAGATCTAGGTCATTCAAAACATTTCCTACAAAACCCCATAGATCTAGGTCATTCAAAACATTTCCTACAAAACCCCATAGATCTAAGTCATTCAAAACATTTCCTACAAAACCCCATAGATCTAAGTCATTCAAAACATTTCATACAAAACCCCATAGATCTAGGTCATTCAAAACATTTCCTACAAAACCCCATAGATCTAAGTCATTCAAAACATTTCCTACAAAACCTCATAGATCTAGGTATTGTAATGTAAGAGTTATATTTTAATTTTTGGTTCTGACCCCCCCCCCCCTTCAATGATGCATGTTCTACCATTTCCGCCATTGTACTTAACTGTGTACACTTCAATCGTCTGCTAGACACTACCTCGGCACTGAATACGTCAGGCTGTCCCGATTTGAAAGGTCCCCTGCCTCAGTGTTACGTCCATCATCCACTAACGCTCCGAGCAGGCTTGAAAAGAAAAAAAAAACAACAACAACGTACGAGCGAGAGCCCGACATCCATAGTTGTGTCAAAGGTCAGCACCAGAGTTGTCGTTCCTAAAGTGGCTCAGTCTGTGTTTATGAGTTACTTCCCCTTGACATGACGTCCATGCGCCTTGGGTTATCTCCCATCAGGCTGCTGGATTACCCCGCCCCTTCCCGCCATTTTATTTTTATTTCCTCTTTACTCCATCACGTTGAACCCCCTTCCCCCTTTACTTTTTTTTTTCCTCTTGTTAATTTGATTGTGTACGGTATTTGCATTATTCTGCTCCACTCCTGAACGATGGCACTGCCGGAGACCGACGCGAGCGACATTTATCAGGCGACTGACTTCACACTTGGCCGAGCGTGACGCGAAACTGTGGAGATGAAATTCAAAGCTAATTAATAGGGGCAAGGTTAATTTATAAAACAAACCAAAGCTCTGACAGTTTCTTCATCTCTCTTTTTAGCAGCCTGCGAAAAGGATTAAGTCATCATTGGTTTTGTGCAGTTTGTCTGCCCGTTCGTCAGTCAAGCATGTTTGGATTCTCAAAAACTATAAACGATATTCGATGTGTGTTCAGTCTACTTTTAGTTTTTTAAAAACTGAGACCTTTTGTTTTGACATGTAACATGTGGATTTCTTGTCTTCATGTCTGCAATAGTTGATGATAAGACAATGATGATATGTCTACACATTGCACTTTGATCTGATCAACTAGTGATGTTGAGACAGTCGTACGTCTACACATTGCACTTTGATCTGATCGACTGAGGATGTTAAGACACCATTGTTAAATTATATCTCCTGTCAACAATCGGATCAGTTCCATTGAAAGAATAAGCTCTTCTCTGTGAGTGTGTGAGCGCTAATGTGTTTCTGTTTCAGTGGACTCCCCCCCTCTAAATGTCTAGTAGTGAATGAGGGGGGAGGGGACTAACAGATAATATTTTACAGTCTTTGTCTGTTAACATTGATGTCTGTATTCAGGTCTCTAGCTGACCACTCTAAGCATTGAGTGTCTGAGAGACAACCAACAAGTGTGTGTGTGTGTGTGTGTGTGTGTCACAGATAGGATCCATTAACCAATTGGTTTTGTCGTTCTGAGGTTTAGTTTTTATCTTGTTTCAGCCGCACATTTAGTCCTACTCGCACGCACACACACACATATAAGCAGAGAGTGAGTAGCCTGCCACTATATTAGGTCCCTGTGTTGTAAATACTAAAGAGTGGGCAGATAAAGTCATACTGGTCATTATGTTGTAAAGAGTAGCTAGACAGCTAATTGACGTTAAACTGGTTATTATATTGTAAAGAGTAGCCTGACAGAGCTACCTAAAGTCAATCTGGCTATTATGTTCTAAAGAGTAGCCAGACAGAGCTACCTAAAGTCAATCTGGTTATTATGTTGTAAAGAGTAGCCTACAGAACTATCTAAAATAAATAGTAGCCAGACAGAGCTACCTAAAATAAATAGTAGCCAGACAGAGCTACCTAAAATAAAGAGTAGCCAGACAGAGCTATCTAAAATAAATAGTAGCCAGACAGAGCTATCTAAAATAAATAGTAGCCAGACAGAGCTATCTAAAATAAATAGTAGCCAGACAGAGCTATCTAAAATAAATAGTAGCCAGACAGAGCTATCTAAAATAGAGTAGCCAGACAGAGTTAATTGAGGTTAAACTGGTTGTTTGTTACAACTCTGGTCTTGTCAAGGTCCTTAGATGTGAAGGTCATCAAAGAGTTGTACTTCAAATCACTTACAAATGTTGACCAGTGGTTACTGTTTTATTTCCACCTTCTCATTACTAGTTAACTGCAATCAAAGCACAAGGAACAAAACGAATTCAATGCCAAACTTGTCTTGTGTATGATTCCTTCAATCGTTTCAGTGTCTATCTTATTCTTGTGTGAGAGAGCTTTAAATAGATTTGAGAAGTCATTTCATTGAATAACAAAAAAATGAAATAACGATTTGAATGATTTTACTGACCTGGAGATTTTCATATTCTAGTTTAGTAATAAAAGTAAGGACTTCATTAATTCGTTGCAGTCAACGTCGGCGCCTTGAGTCCTCAGTGGCATAGATATATCCCACGGAGCTTTTCGTCTTCTAACTAGATATATTAGAGAAACATGTCCCCCAATACAGCATTTGTAAACGTGTTGCTAGATTTAGATCAATAAGACCAACATTACCCACCGGATTCACCCATTTATCTTCCAACGCTATATATTGTTTATTCTGCCATTGATCACCTCCCTTTTTTATTATAAAAATATAATTATTTATTTTTTTTTGCTTATAATCTAACAATGTAACGCTATAAAGTTAGAATTCCACTTGCCAACTCATTCTAGTATCTATTAGGTTGGATTATTTTTTTTTTTTGCTTGGGCCCTTTTTTCTTACTACATCTTGCAAATGTTCGCCCCCACTTCACCCTAATGTTTTTGCACCTTCAATACAACTGCCCGCATTTAAACATCCCCCCCCCCTTCCAACTTTTGGCCGTGTATATGTTACGTATGATTAGAACGACCTATTTCAATCACCCAAACACAATCACTTCTGGCCCGTGAATTCTATCTCAATTTTCTCTCTACTCTCTTTTTTCGCCCTCCCCCCCCCAAAAAAAAAAAACAACTCGAATTTTAGTATCTGTTGCATCTTATCTTATCTTATATAATACAGACGTTACTTCCAAAAAGAAGATAATTTCGTCCTACGCGTCATGCATTCAGTCATGCATATTTACCAATGACTTAAATTCTACCAAGTGACCGTTTTTTTCTGGCTAGCTCAGGCAACCCATTACATGCTCTAATTGCACAAGGGAAGAAGGAGGATTTGTACAAATTTGTCCTAGCATATGGGACGAGGAATGTGCCTTTATCTTTGTGTCTTTCTGAGTATTTTATTTAATTTTGTTTTTGTATTTGAAGATTATGGTTCAGTGTTTTATGTATAATTGCTACTTTACTTTTGAGTCTTCTGTATTATTTTAAACAATGGCTATCGCAATCCAAAATATCATATAAATAGGAGTCGCCCACTGATCAGAATACGTTAAAGATTGGAGATTTAGCAGAAGTTGTTTCTGTTATTCTACAGCCCACGTAGACACGAACTGTTATATAACAAGGTTTCTTATTCTGGGGTATCTTCAGCCCTCAGGGGTGCTTTCACCTTTCAGGGGCGGTACTGAGCGGGAAAGAAATCGTATCCTATCCCCGTGCATTTCAAAACAAAAGTTGCTCAAGAGCCTGACATATATACGTCCTTGCTTTCTGTCGGGTCTTACTCGTTTGTCTCTCCTTAGCATCTCCTTTCCCCCACCCTCACCCTGTCTCTCTCTTTCTTTTGCTTAACGTCTGCCAGACTAAAATCATATACAATTATAATTAGAGGCTCTGTTTCCCTTCAAGAAAATATTCTACACGCCCCATTGTCGCGCGGTCAACGCCCCTGTCCAGTGTGGCGACAGAGAGACAGAGACTGCCCCTAATGTCTGAATCGTGTATGAAACGTAAGTCTCTTGCACCCTCCTCCCTCCAAACCTCACTCCCCCCCCCCCCCCCGCTTTCCCAATCAACCAACCTCTTCTATTTCTTCCACTCACCGCCTCCCCCCCCCCCCCCCCACTTCCAGCCGGGCTTGTCATTTTATTTTTGTGTAAATTTAGGGGAAATGAATTTGCTGCGTACCGGAAGTTAGGAAATGGCCGGCCATGTTTGAAGGTAATGCACTACAGTATGCGTGATGTGCGTTTCTTGTAAAGACTCCGGAATATGCTTTTGGAGAGTGCGGGTGGCTTTATGGTCGGGGTGACGTGTCTCCAGGGAGGGGCAGGGGCTGGTGTGGATGCTGGCCAGATGGGATTTTTATTCTGTTTATTTTATCTTCAGAGACGAAAATATGGAAACTCAAATTCCTCGTTCTATGAGATCTATTCGTGGTGTACGCAGTTAGTTCCAAAGTGTCCCTGATTTCACGTGTTAGTGTTGAGCTAGTTAGAGAGATAAAACATGACGGATCGTTGCGTGGGACTACATTGCAATGGTGAGTAGAAATACTTATAGCGTGGGACTACATTGCAATGGTGAGTAGAAATACTTATAGCGTGGGACTACATTGCAATGGTGAGTAGAAATACTTATAGCGTGGGACTACATTGCAATGGTGAGTAGAAATACTTATAGCATGGGACTACATTGCAATGGTGAGTAGAAATACTTATAGCGTGGGACTACATTGCAATGGTGAGTAGAAATACTTATAGCGTGGGGCTACACTGCAATGGTGAGTAGAAATACTTATAGCGTGGGACTACATTGCAATGGTGAGTAGAGATACTTATAGCGTGGGACTACATTGCAATGGTGAGTAGAGATACTTATAGCGTGGGACTACATTGCAATGGTGAGTAGAAATACTTATAGCGTGGGACTACATTGCAATGGTGAGTAGAAATACTTATAGCGTGGGACTACATTGCAATGGTGAATAGAAATACTTATAGCGTGGGACTACATTGCAATGGTGAATAGAAATACTTATAGCGTGGGACTACATTGCAATGGTGAGTAGAAATACTTATAGCATGGGACTACATT
Source organism: Biomphalaria glabrata (assembly GCF_947242115.1). Taxonomy (NCBI): domain Eukaryota; kingdom Metazoa; phylum Mollusca; class Gastropoda; family Planorbidae; genus Biomphalaria; species Biomphalaria glabrata. The sequence continues at coordinate 20,754,088 of NC_074720.1, forward strand.
GCAATGGTGAGTAGAAATACTTATAGCGTGGGGCTACATTGCAATGGTGAGTAGAGATACTTATAGCGTGGGACTACATTGCAATGGTGAGTAGAAATACTTATAGCATGGGGCTACATTGCAATGGTGAGTAGAAATACTTATAGCATGGGGCTACATTGCAATGGTGAGTAGAAATACTTATAGCGTGGGACTACATTGCAATGGTGAGTAGAGATACTTATAGCGTGGGACTACATTGCAATGGTGAGTAGAAATACTTATAGCATGGGGCTACATTGCAATGGTGAGTAGAAATACTTATAGCGTGGGACTACATTGCAATGGTGAGTAGAAATACTTATAGCATGGGGCTACATTGCAATGGTGAGTAGAAATACTTATAGCGTGGGACTACATTGCAATGGTGAGTAGAAATACCCTAATCTATTCGTAATAATGGCCCTGTATCATGCAGAGAAAGAAAAGGTGGCTCCATCACCAATATGACGTCAGCTCTGTCGTTCTTTCGGTGTTTTACATTCTCTACAAACATACATACATTCTCTACATACATACATACATTCTCTACATACATTCATACATTCTCTACATACATACATACATTCTCTACAAACATACATACATTCTCTACATACATACCTACATTCTCTACATATTATCCAGGCGGCTGTAGGCGTATGTCCTGTTTAGTCATGCATTAATGTACACATCGTTAATCCCTTTAGCTTTTTTTTAACCTCCTCGATATAGTGGCTAAAATGAACCGTGTCGATTTGTACAGAAATGTGAATGCTACTCAATCTCAAGGTTTGCCTTTTAAACATAGAAAGTAAAGTTTTTTGTCCGTTGTATTATCTACATAGTACCATAGTTGGGGAAAGTAAAAGCGGTTAGTCGGTGTGCTGGTCACACGACACTCTCGTTAACCGTCTGCAATAGCAACCTATGACCTTCATATCATCTGCCCTATAGGTCGGAAGGTATAAAAGAGGTACTTACTTTACCATAGCACTTTGGTGTCCAGATTTTGTTTGTGTACGCCTATTGGGTTGGTCAGATCAGATTCTTCTACTAGGAATGTAGCAAACACAGAGATTTAGAAAATGGTTCATAGCTCGGTGTGTGACCCTTTATATTCCACTGGTCATCTCTTACACTCAACTGGTCATCCCTTACACTCAACTGGTCATCCCTTACAGACTCCACTGGTCATCTCTTACACTCAACTGGTCATCCCTTCCAGACTCCATGGTCATCCCCTCATCCACTGGTCATCTCTTACACTCAACTGGTCATCTCTTACACTCAACTGGTCATCCCTTACAGACTCCAAAGTCATTCCTTTATCCACTGGTCATCCCATACAGACTCCATGGTCATCCCCTCATCCACTGGTCATCCCATACAGACTCCATGGTCATCTCTTACAGACATACCCTCATCTCTGGTCATCCCTTACAGACTCTACTGACCATCCCCTAAAGTCTCCACTGGTCATAGTTTCATTGTCATCCTGTATACATCCGACTTTTTTTCAATCTTCCCTTTGCCATTGAAGTTGGTTGTTTTTTTTAATAGAATGATACTACAAGGCATTGATTAAACACTACAAGACAACAATATACAAGTCATTGTTCTGGCCTCTTTATACCCTAGTAGACCGTCGCCGTGGTCAACGCCGTGGACAACACTGTACAGAAGGCGCTTTTAAGGATTTAGTTGCCAGTGTTTGGCCGTTGTTCAAGTGATCAGTGTTTTGAATCTAGTTCAACTGGAGTGAGCACTTGACAGCTCGCTACTGCTAATTGAACTCATTACATTGCTGCCTGTGCGTGCGTGTAGAGCTAGTTTACTGGTTCAGGATTTGAAACATGGAATGCGTGTTCAAGAATTCGGTCATACATTAATAGAAATATTAAAGTTATATATTTGAAACAGGTTCAAGTCATTCAGCGAAATCCAGCTTTTCCAGTCACGGCAAGCAATGATTTCCTATCAAAATCTAGTTCTATCTATGCTAATAGGTTACTAGAATATCAAGCCATTGTAATACCTTATTTAGGTCTAATACTGATTTAATGTTGATAAGCTCTCATTATGCTTGTGTCCTACAGTCTGTCTGAACTAAACAAAAAAACAATTATTACAAGCAATCAAGAAATTCTAAATCCCAGTCTTGAACAAGACTCGAACCAGAGACCCCTCGATTCGGAAACCAAGCGCTTTACCACTCAGCCATCACACTCACAAATTCTCGTGTTGATAAAACATACAACATTTGGTTGAACATAAAACATTTGGTTGGACTCACAACATTTGGTTGGACTTACAACATTTGGTTGGTTGGTTGGACATACTACATTTGGTTGGTTGGTTGGACATACTACATTTGGTTGGACATACAACATTTGGTTGGTTGGTTGGACATACTACATTTGGTTGGACATACTACATTTGGTTGGACATACAACATTTGGTTGGTTGGTTGGACATACTACATTTGGTTGGACATACTACATTTGGTTGGACATACAACATTTGGTTGGTTGGTTGGACATACTACATTTGGTTGGACATACAACATTTGGTTGGACATACAACATTTGGTTGGTTTGTTGGACATACAACATTTGGTTGGACATATAACATTTGGTTGGACATACAACATTTGGTTGGACATACAACATTTGGTTTGACATACAACATTTGGTTGGACATACAACATTTGGTTGGACATACAACATTTGGTTGGACATACAACATTTGGTTGGATTTACAACATTTGGTTGGACATACAACATTTGGTTGGACATACAACATTTGGTTGGACATACTACATTTGGTTGGACATACTACATTTGGTTGGACATACAACATTTGGTTGGTTGGTCGGACATACTACATTTGGTTGGACATACTACATTTGGTTGGACATACAACATTTGGTTGGACATACTACATTTGGTTGGACATGCTACATTTGGTTGGACATACAACATTTGGTTGGTTGGACATACTACATTTGGTTGGACATACAACATTTGGTTGGTTGGTTGGACATACTACATTTGGTTGGACATACAACATTTGGTTGGACATACAACATTTGGTTAGACATACTACATTTGGTTCGACATACAACATTTGGTTGGACATACAACATTTGGTTGGACATACAACATTTGGTTGGACATATAACATTTGGTTGGACATACAACATTTGGTTGGACATACTACATTTGGTTGGTTGGTTGGACATACAACATTTGGTTGGACATATAACATTTGGTTGGACATACAACATTTGGTTGGACATACTACATTTGGTTGGACATACTACATTTGGTTGGACATACTACATTTGGTTGGACATACTACATTTGGTTGGACATACAACATTTGGTTGGACATACTACATTTGGTTGGACATACAACTTTTGGTTGGTTGGTTGGACATACTACATTTGGTTGGACATACTACATTTGGTTGGACATACAACATTTGGTTGGTTGGTTGGACATACTACATTTGGTTGGACATACAACATTTGGTTGGACATACAACATTTGGTTGGTTGGTTGGACATACTACATTTGGTTCGACATACAACATTTGGTTGGACATACAACATTTGGTTGGACATACTACATTTGGTTTGACATACAGCATTTGGTTGGACATACAGCATTTGGTTGGACATACAACATTTGGTTGGACATACTACATTTGGTTTGACATACAGCATTTGGTTGGACATACAGCATTTGGTTGGACATACAACATTTGGTTGGACATACAACATTTGGTTTGACATACAGCATTTGGTTGGACATACAGCATTTGGTTGGACATACAACATTTGGTTGGACATACAACATTTGGTTGGACATACAACATTTGGTTGGTTGGTTGGACATACAACATTTGGTTGGTTGGTTGGACATACAACATTTGGTTGGACATACAACATTTGGTTGGACATACAACATTTGGTTGGACATACAACATTTGGTTCGACATACAACATTTGGTTCGACATACAACATTTGGTTGGACATACAACATTTGGTTAGACATACAACATTTGGTTGGACATACAACATTTGGTTCGACATACAACATTTGGTTCGACATACAACATTTGGTTGGACATACAGCATTTGGTTGGACGTTGTATAGCTGGAGAAGCACTTAGCAATCCTAATGTTTCAACCGTTTGTCTGAACTGAATTCCGTTACGTCTGCAGCGATCCTCTCGGGCAGCAGACGACAGTCGAACTTAATAAGCTTGCTCTGATTGTCTGAGTAAGGGGCCTGTTGTATCAGAACAATGACCTCAAGATTTTCACAGAGACGCCCAATTAACCGATGCTTGATACCCCGACATAATTTCCGCTCCGTACACTTTGGGACATTTTAGTCCTGGTCTGCTGGCTCCGTGTTTAGTCCTTGTCCTTGCTCTGAGTGTTTCGTGCTCTCCAGTTAGTTACGGAACAGCAAGTGTGCTACAGAGGATCACAAGGAATCACAAAACGAGATCCGATACCAAAACGTCTAAAATGTGCTGTGATAGTTATTCAAGCTGTACCATTTAAAATGTGCTGTGATAGCTGATTGACATGGATAGTATATTGCTGGCTGAGCTAAAACAATATTGCTGATTGACATGGATAGTATATTGCTGGCTGAGCTAAAACAATATTGCTGATTGACATGGATAGTATATTGCTGGCTGAGCTAAAACAATATTGCTGATTGACATGGATAGTATATTGCTGGCTGAGCTAAAACAATATTGCTGATTGACATGGATAGTATATTGCTGGCTGAGCTAAAACAATATTGCTGATTGACATGGACAGTATATTGCTGGCTGAGCTAAGACAATATTGCTGGTTGAGCTGGGACAGTATTGCTGTTGGACAAAAAGACAGGAAGAGCGGGGTAATAAAGTAAATTGTGTACTTGGGTGTGAGCGTTACTTTAGACACATGTTAGAATGAATATAAAGAGAGAATCAAACTGACCACACACTCTACAAAATAAAAATCATAAGACATTCCAAAAAATTAAGACTGTAATAATAGATCAAAAAGGCAACGAGAATTAGAATAGATAATGAATGACACTAAACTAGTGCAGATGATAAAATGATGAAAGAATGACTGACATAGACAAACGCTTGTCGTTGCAATTCAAAGTAAACAAGAACACTTGAAATAGACATTTTGTAGACATCCATTGTACTTGAAATAGACATTTTGTAGACATCCATTGTACTTGAAATAGACATTTTGTAGACATCCATTGTACAGTGAGTCTTGAATAGATGAAAAGTTAATAGAGCAATGAAGTGTCATTGTATCATCCATGCTAGACCTCGACTGAACGCGATCAATGAGGCAGCTGTAGCTTAGTGTTGAAGAGCCTTTTTTAAGATAAAGATCAATTATTGAACAAAATAATATGATAAATGTTGACTAGCAACATTAACTTATTGAAGAAGTGGGTCGTAAAGTGTAGCAACATTTATTTATTGAAGAAGTGGGTCGTAAAGTGTAGCAACATTTATTTATTGAAGAAGTGGGTCGTAAAGTGTAGCAACATTTACTTATTGAAGAAGTGGGTGGTAAAGTGTAGCAACATTAACTTATTGAAGAAGTGGGTCGTAAAGTGTAGCAACATTAACTTATTGAAGAAGTGGGTGGTAAAGTGTAGCAACATTTACTTATTGAAGAAGTGGGTGGTAAAGTGTAGCAACATTTACTTATTGAAGAAGTGGGTGGTAAAGTGTAGCAACATTTACTTATTGAAGAAGTGGGTGGTAAAGTGTAGCAACATTTACTTATTGAAGAAGTGGGTGGTAAAGTATAGCAACATTAACTTATTGAAGAAGTGGGTGGTAAAGTGTAGCAACATTTACTTATTGAAGAAGTGGGTGGTAAAGTGTAGCAACATTTACTTATTGAAGAAGTGGGTGGTAAAGTGTAGCAACATTAACTTATTGAAGAAGTGGGTCGTAAAGTGTAGCAACATTTACTTATTGAAGAAGTGGGTGGTAAAGTGTAGCAACATTTACTTATTGAAGAAGTGGGTGGTAAAGTATAGCAACATTTACTTATTGAAGAAGTGGGTGGTAAAGTGTAGCAACATTTACTTATTGAAGAAGTGGGTGGTAAAGTGTAGCAACATTAACTTATTGAAGAAGTGGGTGGTAAAGTATAGCAACATTAACTTATTGAAGAAGTGGGTGGTAAAGTGTAGCAACATTTACTTATTGAAGAAGTGGGTCGTAAAGTGTTTCAACATTTATTTATTGAAGAAGTGGGTGGTAAAGTGTAGCAACATTTACTTATTGAAGAAGTGGGTGGTAAAGTATAGCAACATTAACTTATTGAAGAAGTGGGTGGTAAAGTGTAGCAACATTTACTTATTGAAGAAGTGGGTGGTAAAGTGTAGCAACATTTACTTATTGAAGAAGTGGGTGGTAAAGTGTAGCAACATTAACTTATTGAAGAAGTGGGTCGTAAAGTGTAGCAACATTTACTTATTGAAGAAGTGGGTGGTAAAGTGTAGCAACATTTACTTATTGAAGAAGTGGGTGGTAAAGTATAGCAACATTTACTTATTGAAGAAGTGGGTGGTAAAGTGTAGCAACATTTACTTATTGAAGAAGTGGGTGGTAAAGTGTAGCAACATTAACTTATTGAAGAAGTGGGTCGTAAAGTGTAGCAACATTTACTTATTGAAGAAGTGGGTGGTAAAGTGTAGCAACATTTATTTATTGAAGAAGTGGGTGGTAAAGTGTAGCAACATTAACTTATTGAAGAAGTGGGTCGTAAAGTGTAGCAACATTAACTTATTGAAGAAGTGGGTCGTAAAGTGTAGCAACATTTACTTATTGAAGAAGTGGGTGGTAAAGTGTAGCAACATTTATTTATTGAAGAAGTGGGTGGTAAAGTGTAGCAACATTTACTTATTGAAGAAGTGGGTCGTAAAGTGTAGCAACATTTACTTATTGAAGAAGTGGGTCGTAAAGTGTAGCAACATTAACTTATTGAAGAAGTGGGTCGTAAAGTGTAGCAACATTTACTTATTGAAGAAGTGGGTCGTAAAGTGTAGCAACATTAACTTATTGAAGAAGTGGGTCGTAAAGTGTAGCAACATTTACTTATTGAAGAAGTGGGTCGTAAAGTGTAGCAACATTTACTTATTGAAGAAGTGGGTCGTAAAGTGTAGCAACATTAACTTATTGAAGAAGTGGGTCGTAAAGTGTTTCAACATTTACTTATTGAAGAAGTGGGTCGTAAAGTGTTTCAACATTAACATATTGAAGAAGTGGGTGGTAAAGTGTAGCAACATTTACTTATTGAAGAAGTGGGTGGTAAAGTGTAGCAACATTAACTTATTGAAGAAGTGGGTCGTAAAGTGTAGCAACATTAACTTATTGAAGAAGTGGGTCGTAAAGTGTAGCAACATTTATTTATTGAAGAAGTGGGTGGTAAAGTGTAGCAACATTTACTTATTGAAGAAGTGGGTCGTAAAGTGTAGCAACATTAACTTATTGAAGAAGTGGGTCGTAAAGTGTAGCAACATTTACTTATTGAAGAAGTGGGTCGTAAAGTGTAGCAACATTTACTTATTGAAGAAGTGGGTCGTAAAGTGTAGCAACATTAACTTATTGAAGAAGTGGGTGGTAAAGTGTAGCAACATTTACTTATTGAAGAAGTGGGTGGTAAAGTGTAGCAACATTTATTTATTGAAGAAGTGGGTGGTAAAGTGTAGCAACATTAACTTATTGAAGAAGTGGGTCGTAAAGTGTAGCAACATTAACTTATTGAAGAAGTGGGTCGTAAAGTGTAGCAACATTTACTTATTGAAGAAGTGGGTGGTAAAGTGTAGCAACATTTATTTATTGAAGAAGTGGGTGGTAAAGTGTAGCAACATTTACTTATTGAAGAAGTGGGTCGTAAAGTGTAGCAACATTAACTTATTGAAGAAGTGGGTCGTAAAGTGTAGCAACATTTACTTATTGAAGAAGTGGGTGGTAAAGTGTAGCAACATTTATTTATTGAAGAAGTGGGTGGTAAAGTGTAGCAACATTAACTTATTGAAGAAGTGGGTCGTAAAATGTAGCAACATTTACTTATTGAAGAAGTGGGTGGTAAAGTGTAGCAACATTTATTTATTGAAGAAGTGGGTGGTAAAGTATAGCAACATTTACTTATTGAAGAAGTGGGTGGTAAAGTGTAGCAACATTTACTTATTGAAGAAGTGGGTCGTAAAGTGTAGCAACATTTACTTATTGAAGAAGTGGGTCGTAAAGTGTAGCAACATTTACTTATTGAAGAAGTGGGTCGTAAAGTGTAGCAACATTTACTTATTGAAGAAGTGAGTTGGGAAGTGTAGCAACATTTACTTATTGAAGAAGTGGGTCGTAAAGTGTAGCAACATTTACTTATTGAAGAAGTGAGTTGGGAAGTGTAGCAACATTTACTTATTGAAGAAGTGGGTCGTAAAGTGTAGCAACATTTACTTATTGAAGAAGTGGGTCGTAAAGTGTAGCAACATTTACTTATTGAAGAAGTGGGTGGTAAAGTGGAGCAACATTTACTTATTGAAGAAGTGGGTGGTAAAGTGTAGCAACATTTACTTATTGAAGAAGTGAGTTGGGAAGTGTAGCAACATTTATTTATTGAAGAAGTGGGTGGTAAAGTGTAGCAACATTTACTTATTGAAGAAGTGGGTCGTAAAGTGTTTCAACATTAACTTATTGAAGAAGTGGGTCGTAAAGTGTAGCAACATTAACTTATTGAAGAAGTGGGTCGTAAAGTGTAGCAACATTAACTTATTGAAGAAGTGGGTGGTAAAGTGTAGCAACATTTATTTATTGAAGAAGTGGGTGGTAAAGTGTAGCAACATTTACTTATTGAAGAAGTGGGTCGTAAAGTGTTTCAACATTAACTTATTGAAGAAGTGGGTCGTAAAGTGTAGCAACATTTACTTATTGAAGAAGTGGGTCGTAAAGTGTAGCAACATTTACTTATTGAAGAAGTGGGTGGTAAAGTGTAGCAACATTTACTTATTGAAGAAGTGGGTCGTAAAGTGTAGCAACATTTACTTATTGAAGAAGTGGGTGGTAAAGTGTAGCAACATTTACTTATTGAAGAAGTGGGTCGTAAAGTGTAGCAACATTAACTTATTGAAGAAGTGGGTGGTAAAGTGTTTCAACATTAACTTATTGAAGAAGTGAGTTGTAAAGTGTTTCAACATTAACTTATTGAAGAAGTGAGTTGGGAAGTGTAGCAACATTAAGCTATCAAAGAAGGGGGGCGGGGAAGTGTTTAACTGCGAGGTGGGCAATGAGGTAAGGGAAGATCACCGTCCTAATTAACATATTATATATCCGTCCGTGACAGGAATAGCAATCTGTAATATCCAAAAATGGACCGGAACCAGGCAAAATAAGCACCAACAGGGCAGTGCCTCGTTCTACACTGCGCAATGATTGATTGTTCCAACCTTTTTAGCCTCCACCATGGTTCGTCGCGGCCCGGGCGACGCAAATGCTGCCAGACTCCACGGGCTTTGTTGGAGCCATCCCAGGATTTCAACCACTTGTCATGTACCCACTCTCGGATTGATGTCGTAGCTTGGTTAAATGTACTTGGGGCCTCGAAAGTGGGCACGGCCAGCGCTCCTTCTCGTGCTAGAGCATCCGCCGCCTCGTTACCCCCCACACCGCAGTGCGAGGGCACCCACACTGCATAAAGATGACAAGTCCAATAAATAGGCGCCTAATGCCTCTTCTACCAAGAGGTGACTTTCCCCACCAAGCCAGCCATGGCTTGGATGCAGGAGCTAGAATCGGTCCCAACCATAACAACAGAAGTCGCAACGGTGTTTTTTTTTACGTAGTTTTTCCCCTATGTGGCGTAGTGCCGTGATGGCCATGAGTTCAGTATCAAAGCTACATGCGGATCGAGGTCCGGGTAACATACAAGGGCTCCATGCCCGGCTTTCGCCATGGATCTACGGGAGGACTGATCCTTCCAGCTTTGCCACCAATTAGAGTTTATCTAAGAGAGCCATTAAATCTGGTCAGACGAGACCTCTATACTCTAGAGCCCGTGAATGTTGTCTGATGTGCTCTCTGTACTGTAGAGCCAGTGAATGTGGTCAGACGAGATCTCTACAATCTAGAGCCCGTGAATGTTGTCTGATGTGATCTCTGAACTTTAGAGCCAGTGAATGTGGTCAGACGAGATCTCTGTACTGTAGAGCCAGTTAATGTGGTTAGGCGCGCTAGAGAGCCAGTGAATGTGGTCAGACGAGATCTCTACACTCTAGAGTCCGTGAATGTGGTCTGATGTGATCTCTGAACTGTAGAGCCAGTGAATGTGGTCCAACGTGATCTCTAATATAGAGGCAGTTAGTGTGGTCAAACGAGATCTCTGTACTGTAGAGCCAGTGAATGTGGACAGAAGAGATCTCTGGACTGTAGAGCCCGTGAATGTAGTAAGACCAGATCTCTGAACTGTAGAGCCAGTGAAGTGGTCAGACGAGATATATGTACTGTAGAGGCAGTGAATGTGGTCAGACTTGCTAGAGAGCCAGTGAATGTGGTCCGACAAGATCTCTACACTCTAGAGCCCGTGAATGTGGTCAGACGTGATCTCTAATATAGAGCCAGTGAATGTGGTCAGATGCGATCATTGTATTATAGAGCCAGTGAATGTGGTCAGACGTGATCTCTAATATAGAGCCAGTGAATGTGGTCAGACGTAATCTCTAATATACAGCCAGTGAATGTGGTCAGACGTGATCTCTAATATAGAGCCAGTGAATGTGGTCAGACGTGATCTCTAATATAGAGCCAGTGAATGTGGTCGACGTGATCTCTAATATAGAGCCAGTGAATGTGGTCAGACGTGATCTCTAATATAGAGCCAGTGAATGTGGTCAGACGTGATCTCTAATATAGAGCCAGTGAATGTGGTCACACGTAATCCCTGTATTGTAGAACTAGTGAATATGGTTAGGCGTGCTAGAGAGCCAGTGAATGTGGTCAGACATGATCTCTACACTCTAGAGCCCGTGAATGTGGTCAGACGTGATCTCTAATATAGAGCCAGTGAATGTGGTCAGACGCAATCTTTCTCTTGTTGAGCGAGTGAATGTGGTCACACGTGATCCCTGTACCGTAGAGCCAGTGAATGTGTGGTCAGACGTGATCTCTGTACCGTAGTAAGGTAGTCAGTAAATGTGTTAAGATATGTGTCTATGACGGTTCCCGCTCATTTCATCCCCGGTCACTTCATTCCCGGTCATTTCATCCCAGTCATTTCATCCCCTGTTATTTTCATTATCTGATCATTTTATCTAACAAATAGTCATTGTAAAAATCATGCAATGAGCAATATTTAATATATTCATTTTTTATATAAATGACAAAAAGTGTAACCTATTTGATAAGAATAAAATTACATTGAAATAGACTATAAAAATTTAACATGTATAAATATAGAGGTAATGTAAAAAAAGTGTTATCCTGATATGGATGAAGTCAGACTTTATTAGAAAAAAAAAATAAAACCTTATTTCAAGGCTAAGAATGACGCGCCCAATTTCAAGAAAGAGCGATTGAAAAATAAAATAAAGTGAAAGATGGTCGTACTTTCACCACAGCTTGGCCTTTGATGATAAGTTATCAGCGGCACGGTCATAATGATTCTAACCACACTTCTATCTATCAAATGATTTCTACTACTTCCACCAAACCTTGGCCTTTGATCATAACGCCATGATTTGACTAAATGTGTGATGGAAGTAAGACCATGTTTCACTTTATTTTATTTTTCAATCGCTCTTTCTTGAAATTGGGCGCGTCATTATAATATTACAACCCCCACATCCAATAGAAGCGCTATAGCTAAGTACACACCCAGATTTACAATATATTAGTATATTTCTCATCAAGAATGCAAAGTGAAAGAGGAAACACTATAAACGCATTAGTAACATGTCAAAAAATATCAAAAAGCATTCTACATAATCCTATTTATATATTAGATGAAATTAGGGCTTAAAGTCAAAGCCTTAAAAGCACAATTAAACAATGAAAAAAGAAAATTATTTAATTGGGGATAAAATGACTAGGGAATGAAATGACCAGGGGATGAAGTGAACGGGGAATGAAATGACCGGTCACCGTCTATGACGAGGTCTGTGTGCAGTTAGTGACTATGCATTTTCTCCCTTTATATTTAGTCAAAGCCTCCTCCATTTTCTCAGTCGGAACATAGCGCGCCAAAAGCAAAGTCTTAAAAACTTCTTACATTGTTTTAGCAGCATAGGTCTGTACTTTGTTTTAACAATAAAGTGTATCCGCACATTGTTCACAGTCTGGACCGTGTGATTGTCAAAAGAGTTGACCTGAAGGCTCTTCGAACTCTAGGCGTGTAAACCTGCTTGAACAAACCGTTCTGTCTGGAAGAGGTCCAAGTCAATGCCTATGTAAGACATTGCTATTTCCGATATATACGGACTCCGGGCGCATGGACTAGAATGCATGACCGAAGGCAGAGTGCACCAGGAACCTCCACCATTTTCCTATGTTGTACCAAGCTAACCGTGCAGGACTTGCCATTAGTGTAACCGTCTCTTCAGGAACGGCGCATGGATTATCGACAGGGACGTGGAAGCTCTCTTTCAACTCTCGCATTCCCTTGGACACTCCCACAGGAGTTTTGTTTTGCTATTCATTTAGCCTAATCACTTCCTCAAATGATCGTTTCCACCCGAGTGCCACGTTGAGGCAGAATGGCGTACCCGGGCAGTCTGGACCTGCCATTCCTGTCAGTAATAGGCCCCATCCATTGCTCACTAAGTTATTAAAAGTATTTCTTTGTCTTAACAAAATCGGACTATTCATCCGCTTTATTGAGAATGTCTGTTTAACACACCTTGGCACTTTAGGACAGGACATTGTACTTTTTAAACTTAGCAAGTACTTTTAGGACTGGTCAATCGTACTTCTAGAACATAGTAGGATGTTGAGGGGTAGATGCTGTTGTAGTTAAAGTATTCTGCAGTTTTTGTTGTTGTTTTAATCGTACTAACTGACATACACATTGAGCCAACGCATATTGAGGATATTGAGGATAGTGTGCCTAGGAATCAAATAAACCTTTAAGTTTCTTAGTACTGCCCATTAGAGACACTGAAACAATTGATTGGCATTGAGAGCTACGTCTTCTACAAACTGATGTGGGAGTCCAAGAAAAGCTTCTAACTAAAAACCTGTGTATAGTGCCATAAGTCAATCTGTTCTTTATGACCCTAATTACCTTTAGCTTGATAGTTTCACCCCTTCACCCCTCAAGTCTCAACAACTTCCTTGAAATAAATGAATCTCGTCTCTCCAAGTTATCAATAGATGTAGTCTTAACATGATAATATAGGATGGGATTGGCAGAGCGCTAGGCTAGGCCGTGGACTTCGATTCCTTTACAGTCGGGATACTTAACTTCTGAATAGAGACTGTACCATTTCTCTGGCTGGCTTATCGGATATCTGTTTGTATTAAGCAAAGGCGTTGTGCTGACCACATAACACTCTCATACACAGATGGCGACATAAGCTAATGAACTTATCTGTAAACAATAGGTCTGGAAGTGGAATGTTCACATCTCCTTAAGTGTGGATTAAATGGAATAAACAGATGTTGACATCATGATGTAGACTTTTAGGATTTTATATATTAAACAAGGGAAACAAAGTCATTGTAGCACGCAGCTTTATTATTATTTTTTTGGTAGAAAGGCTCAATCATAATATTAATGAGTCTGCAATTAATTTCTTTCCCCTTTAGTCTCCATGCTTGCAGCGCCAGAGAACTGGAAAAACGTTTCATAATAATAAAACTAATCGCCTTGTGTCCCGTGTCCTTTTATTTCTAGACTAGGTGAAGACTTGAAGTGTGAGCATTAAAAGTCAAATCTGGCCCCAACGAAACACCGTACCGCTCGCTTGTAGTAGTAAATGGGGTGTGTGCCGCCTACCTAACACTGTTTCCCTCTTAGGTCCCATTACTGCAGAGCGGGAATTACAGTGAAACCCAGTTAGGGTCGCATTGATGCCGCTTCCCATTAGAGCTTTGAACTCGGGCCAGATCAGATGGAGAGGGGGAGGACAGACACGGGGAGGGGGGGGGTCCAAGCCAGTTTCGCTAGTAGCATAATCATTAGTTTTGTCACTTGGATTGTGAACAGATAGGTTCTTAGTAGTGGCGTGAACAGATAGGTTCTTAGCAGTGGCGTGAACAGATAGGTTCTTAGTAGTGGCGTGAACAGATAGGTTCTTAGCAGTGGCGTGAACAGATAGGTTCTTAGCAGTGGCGTGAACAGATAGGTTCTTAGCAGTGGCGTGAACAGATAGGTTCTTAGCAGTGGCGTGAACAGATAGGTTCTTAGTAGTGGCGTGAACAGATAGGTTCTTAGCAGTGGCGTGAACAGTTAGGTTCTTAGCAGTGGCGTGAACAGTTAGGTTCTTAGCAGTGGCGTGAACAGATAGGTTCTTAGCAGTGGCGTGAACAGATAGGTTCTTAGCAGTGGCGTGAACAGATAGGTTCTTAGCAGTGGCGTGAACAGATAGGTTCTTAGCAGTGGCGTGAACAGTTAGGTTCTTAGTAGTGGCGTGAACAGATAGGTTCTTAGTAGTGGCGTGAACAGATAGGTTCTTAGCAGTGGCGTGAACAGATAGGTTCTTAGCAGTGGCGTGAACAGATAGGTTCTTAGCAGTGGCGTGAACAGATAGGTTCTTAGCAGTGGCGTGAACAGATAGGTTCTTAGCAGTGGCGTGAACAGATAGGTTCTTAGTAGTGGCGTGAACAGATAGGTTCTTAGTAGTGGCGTGAACAGATAGGTTCTTAGTAGTGGCGTGAACAGATAGGTTGTTAGCAGTGGCGTGAACAGATAGGTTGTTAGCAGTGGCGTGAACAGATAGGTTCTTAGCAGTGGCGTAGACAATGATTTCTGCAGTCTGGCAGGCCTAAATAAAAATGGGTATTTTGACTTTAGGCAATGTGTCGAAGTGAATTGGTCCATTATTTCTCACAGATTTGTCGTCTGTTCTGTCTTAGTACGCTATTTCAATTTTTTTTTTAGTTCTAGACCTGACTATCTGCTTTCTTCCCTCTCTCTCTCTCTCTCTCTCTCTCTCTCTCTTGTTTGCAACTGTTACGCCATTTACGCTTGTGGCACACGATCCATAGCTCGGACAGTGTCAAACTCTTCGCCTGCCGTGGTCCACACTTCTCTTCTGGCCGGTTGGGGGCAGGGGGCTCTAAGCAACACTCTCTCTCACACACACACATAGCCATATCGCAGTGAGTGCGTCCGCTGCCTCACTCTCGCCCGCGCCAACAATCCTCACCCCCCCCCCTCCTCTCGTGGTCATGTTACCAAAGCCATTAGTAGCGGTGTTGTCTTTTTATCCATCGTCTTATTTCGTCCCCACCCCCACCCTCTCCTCACTCACTCCACGCTATTAATTCATTCACTTAGAGCGAAGGGAGACAACTCGACGACTGCACGCTGGCTGCTAGCATCACGAGTTAGTTAGAGTAGCCCCTTGGCAGCAGACGGAGGTAGCTTGTCCCTGATATTTTTTCAAAGTTCTCTCCTGTTAGAGTCAGCTGTTTTAATCTTCGGGAGTAGCGAAGATGCATAAAGGGAATCAGCGGTTCTACTTTCTGTATATAATAGGAGGATTTGATCTGGACAATGTACTTGACCATCTACTGTGGGACTAGACAAAACGAGTTGTGTTGAATTATTTTCTTTACATCTTGCAGTGCTTGTTTGAGTTTTAATATTCGATTCCGGAATTCTGTACTTTTGGATATTTGATGTACTGAGACAAGATTTTCATTGTGTACACGGGACTGAGCTGTGTACAAAGGAAACGTACGTGACTTGTTCAAATCTCGAGGAAGCTATGTGTCTCTAGTGAGTACACTCTCAGGTACACATTTGTGTTTGTTTTTGTTAAGGGGGTTTGAGGCTAGTCTCAGTACGCGCATGTGCGCTCATGTTTTGAACACTGAGATTTGTAGCCATGCTTTATTCTTTCTCTGAATGACGATTTAATTATCCAGTGTTGGCGTCATGGTCAGGTCACGATGTTTGGCTTATATGTTGGCTTAATGAAACAATAGAGTCAATTCATTGTTTCTTTTAATGCACACACAGATATAAATATATATATATAGATTGTCCATCGTGATCACATCAAGACTAATTTTGTCATTCAGTAAGCTGAGGGCTTTCATGTGGGCCTCTTCGTGTCGCCGGTGAGACTTCTTTGAGCCAGGAGAAATGATCGTCTAACATACAAACACTCACACGCACACATTTTTAAGATATATATATATATATATATATATATATATATATATATATATATATATATATATATTATATCGGCATGAAATGTATTCCATTTATATATAGTTTATAGTATAAACTTTGAACAGTTCTACTCTCAGAGATCTAGTTTTATACAAGTTTGTGAGTCTATTTCCCTACAGGACGTGGGTTTTTAAAAAAGGCCTAGCAGACACTAAAAGGTTTAACCATCTTTAATTATTGACACCTGGCAGTCCTCGCTGCACACACAGAATGTAAGGTTCACCTGTTTCTGTGACCTAAGGTTAACAAGCTTGTCAGGTGGCCTGCACCCACGCAAACACTCACACACCATCAGGTACCTACTTTACCTCGATGGAATCAAGGAATCCTAAAACTGCAGAATAAATGTCACACCCTTTACAGAGATTTAAACCAGGATCCCTCGTTTAGGAAGTCACTCTTGACCTCCTGACCACCACACCCCATATTACTTTTAGATGAATCAATACTTTTGGTCGATTATTCTAAGACCTTTAGTGTGTGTGTGTAGCGGTATTGATGTTTTCAATGATTCTCAACATTTGCCACTTGATGGCATCTCTATTCTTTGCAGACCGCTCTGTCCAGTGTGAGGACAGGACTATGATCATTAGCATCACGTGGAAGAACACAGAACATCAGTTTAGACCTGGAGTCTCTGACCATTACATTAAAACACTGCACTTTTAATTTAATTAAACCATTTAATCGATGCCAGTTTAATTTGGCGTAAATTAATTACTTGACATTTTAACTAGTGTACTATTGTGATAATGGTCGGTTGATTAATGTTTTATATATATCAGAGTATATTTGTAATATAATGTTCAGTGAATGGATTTCAGTTTTAAATTGTTATAGAGTAAGATGTGAGGTAACACTGCTTGACAGGGTAATGGTTCCTGTCTCTTCACGAGCTGTACGTTAAGAACTCTATTGAAACCCGATTTGCATCGCAGTTCAGTCACCTAGTCTTGTACTAAATAAGATGATTTGGAGCAGTTGTAGAGACATTGTGACTGTCATTGTATCATTTTTATTTCCAAACCTCTATCACGTCACTCTGTCTGTCCGTCCGTTCGTCTGTCTGGTCAAAATCTTTGCACAAATTTTGTTCCTTGTCGATGAATCAATCCAAAAAAAAAAGTAACCACATAGTTTATCCATGAACCAATATTGTTTTATATGGAAAATGTACTAAATTCTAAAACAGTAGGTTAGTGTAGAGAATTGGGTCGTTCGATAAATATTTTAAAACTAGCAATGGACTTATAAACTTTTAAGTACTTGAATAGCTCAATGGTAAAACATGTTGGCCTGGAGGCTCGAGTTCGAACTCTAGCAGCATTTTGTTAAAGATAAAATGACATGATTAATTCAAAATAATTGCTTCAATTTCACTTGATATACATCTAAACTTTGATTGATATATTTAACTTTTTCACGTTTTGCTTCTCATTTGGAATTGAACTCAAGTTCCTAGTTGTGTCAATCAAAATTGTCAGCCAGTCGATGACACGACAATATCAGTTGTTGTTGTTTTCTTAGTTATTTGATCCTAGCAATGGAATTGAAATGTCACAGAAAGAGCCTAGAGAACACCTACAAAGACCGCATCCCAAATGAGATTAGAGACAGGAGTAGTACAGCGATTGGATCCCACGATGACCTGCTAACTACTGTCCAAAAACACGTAAATTAAAACTCTATGACAAGGTCTTTGGGGCTGGCAAAAACTTTCCTTCAAGAAACAGAACCAAAAAAAAAAAAAGAGGCAGACAAGAGAAAACGATGGGAAGACAACATCAAAGAATGGACAGGTCTGTCAGAGATTCTATCAAATGAAATAGACAGAGAGGAATGGAGAAAGACGGTCAACGGATCTTGTGTAGTTCCCCAACGATCTATCAGACTAAAGGATAGGTGAAAATGAAGAATTATTTTATATTTTAACCATTATCTTCGGCTTATAGATGTTTGTGTGTGCAAGACATCTTGGATATGATCTAATATCTACTTAGTATCATTGATATGATCTAATATCTACTTAGTATCATTGATATGATCTAATATCTACTTAGTATCATTGATATGATCTAATACCTACTTAGTATCATTGATATGATCTAATACCTATCATGGATAAACAAAATAACAATTATAAAATGAATATGTATGAAATGTATCCCAATTCTCTCTCAAGCTGCTATATTATCGGAGCTAACATAAACCCAAGTGACCAAATCTCTCAATTCTTGTATAAAGGGAGCGTGCGGCCCGTGTTCAGTAAATTTTGCGACCTGTACAATGGGTCAGTCTGTCCACTAGTGTCACATGCTTCTCGTGCTCACACGAGTTCCTCAACTATCACGAACAAATTGAATCTACGAGGGGTTCGTACCTCTGTGCTAATACCCACCTAGATCAAGGACAACTAGAGGAAGGGAAGGTGTGTGTGTGTGTGGGGGGGGGGCTAAATTAAAAGTATAAACAAATTAATAGCACCACACACACAGTTTTTTTTTTAAATCAACACATCTGGCTAACATGAGTGGTAACACGGGTAAGTCGGTAGAGAAATGTAAACTGGGCATTATGTCACTACTGCTATTTAACAGTTGAGTAACGTCTGTAATATATAAGATAAGTAGTACACTACACTATTATCAGTCAGAACTACAGAGGGGTGTAGACAAGAATTGTTTGAAACATTGATGTATGATATAGAGCTATGTAAGAGATGTAGACTTTGAAAGAATTGTTTGAAACATTGATGTATGATATAGAGCTATGTAAGAGATGTAGACTTTGAAAGAATTGTTTGAAACATTGATGTATGATATAGAGCTATGTAAGAGATGTAGACTTTGAAAGAATTGTTTGAAACATTGATGTATGATATAGAGCTATGTAAGAGATGTAGACTTTGAAAGAATTGTTTGAAACATTGATGTATGATATAGAGCTATGTAAGAGATGTAGACTTTGAAAGAATTGTTTGAAACATTGATGTATGATATAGAGCTATGTAAGAGATGTAGACTTTGAAAGAATTGTTTGAAACATTGATGTATGATATAGAGCTATGTAAGAGATGTAGACTTTGAAAGAATTGTTTGAAACATTGATGTATGATATAGAGCTATGTAAGAGAGATACAATCTTAAACAACAATTACAAGTCGATACATATTTTTGTATGCTTTGACCTTTACTTAATGCATGCATTGGAAACAAAAGTTGTTCAGTCCATAGATTTGAAACAAAAGTTGTTCAGTCCATAGATTTGAAACAAAAGTTGTTCAGTCCATAGATTTGAAACAAAAGTTGTTCAGTCCATAGATTTGAAACAAAAGTTGTTCAGTCCATAGATTTGAAACAAAAATGTTTGATACATGCTTTTGATACAAAGTTATTTAGTAGCCTACTGTTTGAAACCTTTCTGTCACGTGATGCATGTAAATCGCAGTGCTATCTGGCCTCTCTGATTACATGGACGCTGTACATATTAAAACCGTGGAGACTTGGTCCAAGAAATTATCAGATACTTATTTGGTCCGCATGCCAAAAAAATGGGTGTGCACCACTGACCTAGTGAAATGTCTCTCAGCTTGTTCTGATACTAAAGTTTGTTGACAAATTTCATATTAAATCTAGAGGCTTTGATCAAACTCCCATGCATTCTTATCGGTCTAATTGGGCTTTGAAATCGTAGTCTATGTCATAAGGATTGTTTCCCCTGACCACATGTAATGAGTCGGTTTTAGCTGAAGATAGGTAAGGCACTGTTTGACCTGACCATGTCTTTTATTAGCGGCCCCCGAAAGGGGAAAAGACGCTATTAGTTTTGTGCGAAATGTCTGCCCGTCTGTCCGTCCGTCCCGTTTAGATCTCGTAAACTAGAAAAGATATTGAAAATCCGACATCACAATATTTTAGACCATTCAAAGTTCTGATGCAACGGCTACTTTTTTTTTTTTTCTGAAAGCGAAAAATCTAATTTTTAAAATCAGTTATGCAAGCAGTTTTTTAAAGAGAAAAAGCTAATTAGTATGCATTATAAGTTAGACCTAATTTAAAACGAATAGTAATCTTGTAAACTTCATTTTTCTGAACTTTTTTTGTTTTGCGGATTTTTTTTTTTTTTTTTTTTTTTAGGATTCGAATAAGAGATTGAGCTTTTCAAAACAATTAGATCAATTATAAGACATCAGTTAGGCCAGGGGAGGCGCTGTGGCTGAGCGGTAAAGCGCTTGGCTTCCGAACCGGGGGGTCCCGGATTCGAATCCTGGTGAAGACTGGGATTTTCAACTTTGGAATCTTTGGGCGCCTCTAAGTCCACTTAGCTCTAATGGGTACCTGACATAGTTGGGGAAAAGTAACGGCGGTTGGTCGTTGTGCTGGCTACATGACACCCTCGTTAACCGTAGGCCACAAAAACAGATGAACTTTACATCATCTGCCCTATAGACCACAAGGTCTGAAAGGGGAACTAGTTAGGCCAGGTTCACATCTAACTTTCACCTATCCTTTGATTTGCGGGACCGTTGGGGCACTACACAAGATCTGTTAACCTTTTTCTCCATTCTTATCTCTTATTTGTTTTTGATATAATTTCATTCGGATGTTCTTTCTGAAAATATTGAAGCCTGCCTGGGTGGACCACTTCGGGGGCCGATTTTGAGTTTGTGTTTCCACACAAACTGTCTTTTGTAACCTTGTTATAATTGTTATTATAGAGCTACAAGTATTTTCTAGGTGCGCATTACAATCATGCCCCCTGGTTTGATTTTGGAGTGGAATAAAAACAAGTAGTTGAAATGAGACTGTCTTGTCTTGGACTACATTATTAGACTTTATAATTGTTTCGCTTCACACACAAGAGTTTGCGTTACGAGCAGACATGACGTTTAGCGGTGGCCGATTGAGGTGTTGTTGGAAATGCTGAGTAGAAACTCTACTATTCCGAAGACGGGGAAGGCTGGGGGGGGGGGGGGGTTGTCTTTTAATAGTACCTGACACCTAGATAGTAAACTTAATATCAATGTGTGATACTTACTGTGACTGTATTATTTAACAATATGCTTAAATTAAGCGTTAATATGTGTATATACAAACATGTATCTCTTAGAAAGCATAAACGTATCACTTGTATTTAACCATGGACTTGTATTTAGCCATGGATTTGTATTTAGCCATGGACTTGTATTTAGCCATGGACTTGTATTTAGCCATGGACTTGTATTTAGCTATGGACTTGTATTTAGCCATGGACTTGTAAGTTCTCGACGCGTTTCAATCCAGCCACAATTTTCGTTGAATAGGTCGCCACCATTGAAAGTGAGATATTTCCTTTGACTATTAGTTTGACCTACTTGGATGGGTCTAATCTATAATTAACCAGCCCGCACACGCCTTTAAGCAGCTTTGATCAGCTATTCAAATAGAAGCTCAGGATGCGGGCGCAGAGAGTGTGGCGTGTCACGCCGTATCTACGTTTCTACCACCCTGCATCTAACTGACAGTAAGTGTCACCAGATAGACGCCACCACCACCGCCCCCCCCCAGCAGCCCACACCTACGTTTGTGTCCTCACCCTCACTTCCACACACACACACTTCCACGCACACACACACACTTCCACGCACACACACACACTTCCACGCACAGCTCTTTACCGCCCCCCCCCCTGATATTCTGCGGTCTAGATGTAAACAAATTACTCACATTTATCAGAGAAGAGCTCACGTTCTGCGTGGTGCTAAATGGGCAATGCCGTGCTCTTGGTGTGAGCCTTAATGAGTTCAGCTGTCTGCCTGAGATTCCCGCCTCCCTTAGCTTGGAATTCACTAATTAGACGAGTCGCTTTATCTATCGTCTCCACTGTCTTGTTAATTGGTCCGCCATTAGATTGTGGAAGCCGCCTGTCTCTCTACACAAGTTCAACCTTTTTTTTTTTTCATTAATTCTTTGATAAGCTACTTTAAAAAAATGGAAAGAATTTAAATTTTTAAAAAAATCTTGTTTAAGCTTGAATAAATGCAGGTAGAGGAGACTGTTTTCCTTCATCAAACCACATTCAGTAGATTGTGAATTATTCAAAGCAAGCAAACCATTTGACTGCAAACCCTTTGTCTGCAAACATTTTGACTGCAAACATTTTGACTGCAAACATTTTGACTGCAAACCCTTTGACTGCAAACATTTTGACGGCGAACCTTTTGACAGAACATTTTGACTGCGAACCTTTTGACTGCGATTATTAGCTCACTCACATGTTAACTTTTTCAATGACCTGAATATTCTTTGATGTAAATCACTTGTTTGTTTTTTTTCCTATGTAAAACAACTTTTACATTTTCTTATAATAATTTATACCAATTTTCTATTTAATGCTGATAATTAATATTTGGCTTCGCCTTTCTCATTTTTTTAGAAGTAGATATTTATATTTTGTTGAAAAAACAACAACAGAAATACTCTCACATCATCTGTTGATACAATCATCTTGGATCGAGACAGATTTACATCTTACAGGTTTTCTTGTCTATGTATATTTTTATTAATTTTTGAATGAATATTTTCTTATAAAAGAAATTAAAAGTGATAATATGTATGTATAGAACAGTGTCTTTATAATTAAAACTACGATGGACTAAAACACTGGATTGTATGCCAACCAACAGCTTGCTCCACGTGGTCTTGACAGAACCAATCTAAAGAGTATCCCCATCACTTCATCCAGTTCTAGAAATGCTCTGTTCTTGCATCCGAATAAATACATTGGGAACTGATTATAAACACTCCCATAGCGTTCTTGAAACTAGACTGCAACTCATTGTGTGTGTGGTTCACTTCAAACAGTTACACATTTCCCTCACACTCGACTGGTGTTTTTCTTGTTCTAATTAAATGCACTCTAAAGAAAGAGGATCATTAGGACAGCTAATCATTAGGACAGCTAATCTTATCTTAATTGATAAATAGAACGAGAGCACCGATGACAGAATTATCATGCAAATTGTAGCATTACAAAATACAAAACAACAAAAAGCCCTAATGAGGCTCTGACAGACAGGAGGAAAACTAGAACGACTTTTTGTTGTTCACTTTAAGATCAAAACTATTTCATTTCCTGTGTAAAACAGAACTGTTCGTTATTTGAAGTGAGGTTCATAACTGTTCGTTATTTGATGTGAGGTTCATAACTGTTCGTTGTTTTGCAGTGAGGTTCATAACTGTTCGTTGTTATGAATGTGATCTTCATAAATGTTCGTTGTTTTGCATAACTGTTCGTTGTTTTGCTGTGAGGTTCATAAATGTTCGTTTTTTTTGAGGTTCATAACTGTTCGTTGTTTTGCTGTGAGGTTCATAACTGTTCGTTGTTTTGCTGTGAGGTTTATAACTGTTCGTTGTTTTGCTGTGAGGTTCATAACTGTTCGTTGTTTTGCTGTGAGGTTCATAACTGTTCGTTGTTTTGCTGTGATGTTCATAAATGTTCGTTGTTTTGCTGTGAGGTTCATAACTGTTCGTTGTTTTGCTGTGATGTTCATAAATGTTCGTTGTTTTGCTGTGAGGTTCATAACTGTTCGTTGTTTTGCTGTGATGTTCATAAATGTTCGTTGTTTTGCTGTGAGGTTCATAACTGTTCGTTGTTATGAATGTGAGGTTCATAACTGTTCGTTGTTTTACTGTGAGGTTCATAACTGTTCGTTGTTTTGCTGTGAGGTTCATAAATGTTCGTTTTTTTTTTGAGGTTCATAACTGTTCGTTGTTTTGCTGTGAGGTTCATAACTGTTCGTTGTTTTGCTGTGAGGTTTATAACTGTTCGTTGTTTTGCTGTGAGGTTCATAACTGTTCGTTGTTTTGCTGTGAGGTTCATAACTGTTCGTTGTTTTGCTGTGAGGTTCATAACTGTTCGTTGTTTTGCTGTGAGGTTCATAACTGTTCGTTGTTTTGCTGTGAGGTTCATAACTGTTCGTTGTTTTGCTGTGAGGTTCATAAATGTTCGTTGTTTTGCTGTGAGGTTCATAAATGTTCGTTGTTGTTGTTTTTTTTTTGAGGTTCATAACTGTTCGTTGTTTTGCTGTGAGGTTCATAACTGTTTGTTATTAGCTGTGAGGCTCATTGTGAACTTACCTTAGTTACCGCCACTTTGACACGACCTTCACCCTTTCTCCTTTGAAGTCATTTCAAGGGTAGATTTAACAATGGAACAAAATTTGCATTTTAGTTGCATAAAAAAAACTATTTTGTTTTAGAAAAAAAAAGTTATATTTCTTTGCTTCAAACACACCGAGATGCATGTAGGTGTTGTAACAGTTTTCATGTAGGTGTTGTAACAGTTTTCATGTAGGTGTAACAGTTTTCATGTAGGTGTTGTAACAGTTTTCATGTAGGTGTTGTAACAGTTTTCATGTAGGTGTAACAGTTTTCATGTAGATGTTGTAACAGTTTTCATGTAGGTGTTGTAACAGTTTTCATGTAGGTGTTGTAACAGTTTTCATGTAGGTGTAACAGTTTTCATGTAGGTGTTGTAACAGTTTTCATGTAGGTGTTGTAACAGTTTTCATGTAGATGTTGTAACAGTTTTCATGTAGGTGTTGTAACAGTTTTCATGTAGATGTTGTAACAGTTTTCATGTAGGTGTTGTAACAGTTTTCATGTAGGTGTAACAGTTTTCATGTAGATGTTGTAACAGTTTTCATGTAGGTGTTGTAACAGTTTTCATGTAGGTGTTGTAACAGTTTTCATGTAGGTGTAACAGTTTTCATGTAGATGTTGTAACAGTTTTCATGTAGGTGTTGTAACAGTTTTCATGTAGGTGTTGTAACAGTTTTCATGTAGGTGTAACAGTTTTCATGTAGGTGTTGTAACAGTTTTCATGTAGGTGTTGTAACAGTTTTCATGTAGATGTTGTAACAGTTTTCATGTAGGTGTAACAGTTTTCATGTAGGTGTTGTAACAGTTTTCATGTAGGTGTTGTAACAGTTTTCATGTAGATGTTGTAACAGTTTTCATGTAGGTGTTGTAACAGTTTTCATGTAGGTGTTGTAACAGTTTTCATGTAGGTGTTGTAACAGTTTTCATGTAGGTGTAACAGTTTTCATGTAGGTGTTGTAACAGTTTTCATGTAGGTGTAACAGTTTTCATGTAGATGTTGTAACAGTTTTCATGTAGGTGTTGTAACAGTTTTCATGTAGGTGTTGTAACAGTTTTCATGTAGGTGTTGTAACAGTTTTCATGTAGGTGTAACAGTTTTCATGTAGGTGTTGTAACAGTTTTCATGTAGGTGTTGTAACAGTTTTCATGTAGATGTTGTAACAGTTTTCATGTAGGTGTTGTAACAGTTTTCATGTAGGTGTTGTAACAGTTTTCATGTAGATGTTGTAACAGTTTTCATGTAGATGTTGTAACAGTTTTCATGTAGATGTTGTAACAGTTTTCATGTAGGTGTAACAGTTTTCATGTAGGTGTTGTAACAGTTTTCATGTAGATGTTGTAACAGTTTTCATGTAGGTGTTGTAACAGTTTTCATGTAGGTGTAACAGTTTTCATGTAGGTGTTGTAACAGTTTTCATGTAGGTGTTGTAACAGTTTTCATGTAGATGTTGTAACAGTTTTCATGTAGGTGTTGTAACAGTTTTCATGTAGGTGTAACAGTTTTCATGTAGGTGTTGTAACAGTTTTCATGTAGATGTTGTAACAGTTTTCATGTAGGTGTTGTAACAGTTTTCATGTAGGTGTTGTAACAGTTTTCATGTAGGTGTAACAGTTTTCATGTAGGTGTTGTAACAGTTTTCATGTAGGTGTAACAGTTTTCATGTAGGTGTTGTAACAGTTTTCATGTAGGTGTAACAGTTTTCATGTAGATGTTGTAACAGTTTTCATGTAGGTGTAACAGTTTTCATGTAGGTGTTGTAACAGTTTTCATGTAGATGTTGTAACAGTTTTCATGTAGGTGTTGTAACAGTTTTCATGTAGGTGTTGTAACAGTTTTCATGTAGGTGTAACAGTTTTCATGTAGATGTTGTAACAGTTTTCATGTAGGTGTAACAGTTTTCATGTAGGTGTTGTAACAGTTTTCATGTAGATGTTGTAACAGTTTTCATGTAGGTGTTGTAACAGTTTTCATGTAGGTGTTGTAACAGTTTTCATGTAGGTGTTGTAACAGTTTTCATGTAGGTGTTGTAACAGTTTTCATGTAGATGTTGTAACAGTTTTCATGTAGGTGTTGTAACAGTTTTCATGTAGGTGTTGTAACAGTTTTCATGTAGGTGTTGTAACAGTTTTCATGTAGGTGTTGTAACAGTTTTCATGTAGGTGTTGTAACAGTTTTCATGTAGGTGTTGTAACAGTTTTCATGTAGATGTTGTAACAGTTTTCATGTAGGTGTTGTAACAGTTTTCATGTAGGTGTTGTAACAGTTTTCATGTAGATGTTGTAACAGTTTTCATGTAGGTGTTGTAACAGTTTTCATGTAGGTGTTGTAACAGTTTTCATGTAGGTGTTGTAACAGTTTTCATGTAGGTGTAACAGTTTTCATGTAGGTGTTGTAACAGTTTTCATGTAGGTGTTGTAACAGTTTTCATGTAGGTGTAACAGTTTTCATGTAGGTGTTGTAACAGTTTTCATGTAGGTGTTGTAACAGTTTTCATGTAGGTGTTGTAACAGTTTTCATGTAGGTGTAACAGTTTTCATGTAGGTGTAACAGTTTTCATGTAGGTGTAACAGTTTTCATGTAGGTGTTGTAACAGTTTTCATGTAGGTGTTGTAACAGTTTCATGTAGGTGTAACAGTTTTCATGTAGGTGTTGTAACAGTTTTCATGTAGATGTTGTAACAGTTTTCATGTAGGTGTTGTAACAGTTTTCATGTAGATGTTGTAACAGTTTTCATGTAGGTGTTGTAACAGTTTTCATGTAGATGTTGTAACAGTTTTCATGTAGGTGTTGTAACAGTTTTCATGTAGGTGTAACAGTTTTCATGTAGGTGTTGTAACAGTTTTCATGTAGGTGTTGTAACAGTTTTCATGTAGGTGTTGTAACAGTTTTCATGTAGGTGTTGTAACAGTTTTCATGTAGGTGTAACAGTTTTCATGTAGGTGTAACAGTTTTCATGTAGATGTAACAGTTTTCATGTAGATGTAACAGTTTTCATGTAGGTGTAACAGTTTTCATGTAGATGTAACAGTTTTCATGTAGGTGTAACAGTTTTCATGTAGATGTAACAGTTTTCATGTAGGTGTAACAGTTTTCATGTAGGTGTTGTAACAGTTTTCATGTAGGTGTTGTAACAGTTTTCATGTAGGTGTTGTAACAGTTTTCATGTAGGTGTTGTAACAGTTTTCATGTAGATGTTGTAACAGTTTTCATGTAGGTGTTGTAACAGTTTTCATGTAGGTGTAACAGTTTTCATGTAGGTGTTGTAACAGTTTTCATGTAGGTGTAACAGTTTTCATGTAGGTGTTGTAACAGTTTTCATGTAGGTGTTGTAACAGTTTTCATGTAGGTGTAACAGTTTTCATGTAGGTGTTGTAACAGTTTTCATGTAGGTGTTGTAACAGTTTTCATGTAGGTGTTGTAACAGTTTTCATGTAGGTGTTGTAACAGTTTTCATGTAGATGTTGTAACAGTTTTCATGTAGGTGTAACAGTTTTCATGTAGGTGTTGTAACAGTTTTCATGTAGGTGTAACAGTTTTCATGTAGGTGTTGTAACAGTTTTCATGTAGGTGTTGTAACAGTTTTCATGTAGGTGTAACAGTTTTCATGTAGGTGTTGTAACAGTTTTCATGTAGGTGTTGTAACAGTTTTCATGTAGGTGTTGTAACAGTTTTCATGTAGGTGTTGTAACAGTTTTCATGTAGGTGTTGTAACAGTTTTCATGTAGGTGTTGTAACAGTTTTCATGTAGGTGTTGTAACAGTTTTCATGTAGGTGTAACAGTTTTCATGTAGATGTTGTAACAGTTTTCATGTAGGTGTTGTAACAGTTTTCATGTAGATGTTGTAACAGTTTTCATGTAGGTGTTGTAACAGTTTTCATGTAGGTGTTGTAACAGTTTTCATGTAGGTGTTGTAACAGTTTTCATGTAGATGTTGTAACAGTTTTCATGTAGATGTTGTAACAGTTTTCATGTAGGTGTAACAGTTTCATGTAGGTGTTGTAACAGTTTTCATGTAGGTGTAACAGTTTTCATGTAGGTGTTGTAACAGTTTTCATGTAGGTGTAACAGTTTTCATGTAGGTGTAACAGTTTTCATGTAGATGTTGTAACAGTTTTCATGTAGGTGTTGTAACAGTTTTCATGTAGGTGTTGTAACAGTTTTCATGTAGGTGTAACAGTTTTCATGTAGGTGTTGTAACAGTTTTCATGTAGGTGTTGTAACAGTTTTCATGTAGGTGTTGTAACAGTTTTCATGTAGGTGTTGTAACAGTTTTCATGTAGGTGTTGT
This sequence comes from Biomphalaria glabrata, assembly GCF_947242115.1. NCBI lineage: Eukaryota > Metazoa > Mollusca > Gastropoda > Planorbidae > Biomphalaria > Biomphalaria glabrata. The sequence goes on from NC_074720.1 coordinate 20,782,994, forward strand.
AACAGTTTTCATGTAGGTGTAACAGTTTTCATGTAGGTGTTGTAACAGTTTTCATGTAGGTGTTGTAACAGTTTTCATGTAGGTGTTGTAACAGTTTTCATGTAGGTGTAACAGTTTTCATGTAGGTGTTGTAACAGTTTTCATGTAGGTGTAACAGTTTTCATGTAGATGTTGTAACAGTTTTCATGTAGATGTTGTAACAGTTTTCATGTAGGTGTTGTAACAGTTTTCATGTAGGTGTTGTAACAGTTTTCATGTAGGTGTTGTAACAGTTTTCATGTAGGTGTTGTAACAGTTTTCATGTAGGTGTTGTAACAGTTTTCATGTAGATGTTGTAACAGTTTTCATGTAGGTGTAACAGTTTTCATGTAGGTGTTGTAACAGTTTTCATGTAGGTGTTGTAACAGTTTTCATGTAGGTGTAACAGTTTTCATGTAGGTGTTGTAACAGTTTTCATGTAGGTGTTGTAACAGTTTTCATGTAGGTGTAACAGTTTCATGTAGGTGTTGTAACAGTTTTCATGTAGGTGTTGTAACAGTTTTCATGTAGGTGTTGTAACAGTTTTCATGTAGGTGTAACAGTTTTCATGTAGGTGTTGTAACAGTTTTCATGTAGGTGTTGTAACAGTTTTCATGTAGGTGTAACAGTTTCATGTAGGTGTTGTAACAGTTTTCATGTAGGTGTTGTAACAGTTTTCATGTAGGTGTTGTAACAGTTTTCATGTAGGTGTTGTAACAGTTTTCATGTAGGTGTAACAGTTTTCATGTAGGTGTTGTAACAGTTTTCATGTAGGTGTTGTAACAGTTTTCATGTAGGTGTTGTAACAGTTTTCATGTAGATGTTGTAACAGTTTTCTCTTGTATAATGTCTTTAAAAAACAACAACTGAAGGTCTCACAAGCTAATGCCCAAATAGCAGTATTTATAACCTGGTCCTAGTTAATGAGGCATTGAAGAACTCTTTGGTAACGTGTTGGTCAGGTCCCTTGTTGTCTGGGTCAATGTCTGTCTAATTGCAGTGCTTGTAAATCTATCGGCTCATTCTCGCCTTCTGTTTATTGTCAGCATTTAGAAACCTGGAGAGTAAATACAAACGAACAGATAGTCATGTTGGTTCGCAAAGGATTAAAACAGATAGTCATGTTGGTTCGCAAAGGATTAAAACAGATATTCATGTTGGTTCACAAAGGATTAAAACAGATAGTCATGTTGGTTCACAAAGGATTAAAAGAGATAGTCATGTTGGTTCACAAAGGATTAATATCAATGATTACAATCCTTTAGGTCCTATATCTATGTATACGTAATTCATATCTCGAGAAACACAATAGTCATATATCTATTACCTATTACCAGACAGTCGGGCCAGATAAAGAGTGTGCAGATGTGTACTGAAAAAGAAAATTGAACGCAGTGTTTTATTTTCCATTAGATCAATTCTAAACGGGATCTGTTGTATGTGCACTCGAACAAGGGAGATTATTTATAAGCAGCATTGGAGATGCCCACATTTGGCGTATCTTATGCAAGTACCTGTATATACTATATCAACCTGGACATCGAGATCTTTTAACTTCAAAAAAAATGTTAAAATTTTCAAAAAAGTTGAAACAAGATGTTGTTTTGTAAAGTAGTTATAAGAAGTACAGGTTTTTTTTTAACCCTAACCTATGTAACATATCATTTAATGTTTAGATCTAGATGTAGTAATTGAGCATCAAATAGAAGAGCATCCTTGTCTCATAATTCTTATTTTGAGATACATAATCTAGAAAGATCTAGGTCATCAATCTATTTAAATGTACATAGGCCTACGATGATTAAAACCAACACACATGAATTATTTCGATCTAGGATTTTCGAAACATTATGTCAAAGGAAACTAGCAGGAAATGTTTTATTTTTTATATTTGCGTGAATATATAGTTCTGCGATTAATAGCCCATTCTATTTTTAAAAATCGCAAAACGGTATTACGTATTTCTAAACTTTGAAAACTAAAGATCATTTCTTTTTCTAAGACAGAAAAGATTGATTTTCCTAGATTCGGTGCGACTTCCCTTCCAGCTTGAGCATGAGTTACGCACATAAAAATCTCTATATATAGGTCTGTGAATTAATTCATCGCGGATAAGTATGACCCTCCGTTTTCCCGTCTAGATATAGTATATATAGGTCTGTGATCCTATGTCCAAAATATAGGAATTATAATATAGATAGAAAGTAGTTCTAAATATATATGTGTGTAAGCATGTGATAATTTGTGGGCCTAGTTAGCGCTGCAGAACCAAAGTTTAAAGTTCTTTGCTTGTATTAATAAGACAATGTTAAACTACCCGCGAAGCATACTTCAATTTAATATGTCCATAATTCTATTTTGATTTATCGGCCTTGATATTATTTATTTTGTACCTGTTTATCTCCCCTGTCTTCCTCTTTATTCTCTTACGTATTTTCTCCTTTGGTTCTTTTACATCGCCCCCCCCCCCCCCCACATTTCTACATATTACTTTCTCTTCTTTGCTTATGTTACTGTCATGTATAGGAGTCAAAATGTAAACAAAGACGTCTTTCACCTTCACCTATTCCTTAGTCTGTTGAACCTTTGGGGCATCACACAAGATCTGTTGACCGCCTTTCTCCATTCCTGTCTGTCTTTCTCCTTGAACAGAATTTATTTCAAGGAGGATAGTACTGTGTTAAAAATGTCTATATGCTAATCAGCACTACATAGTAATCAAAGGGCATCTTTGTAACATAGGAAACATTGATCAGAGTTAACGGTATGTATGTATGTGTGTCACTGTGCGTGTGTGTGTGCACGCGCCAAACGTTTTATTACTGAATGTGTGTGTGTGTGTGTGATCTATTAACAACCAGTTTTTGTTCCCTTTGAAGACCTTATACTGTTCATTGATTTCGTTGTACACACAATAGTTGTGTAGCCTCTGAACTAAGCCCACAATTTTCTCCGTCATATACTTAAAGTACTTACTCTCTAAACAAAATGGTTTCGCTCTTCTTTCTCTTGTCCCATCTTATAGCCTCGTTCCCAAGTTGATGTTCTGATAACGAAACAATCTACAGTTGTCCTAAAGGCCTAACTATAGCTCTATGCTTTGACTCTAAGAGTTTATTAACAATCATTCTGAATACATAGTGGCTACACTTTTTTGTTTTCAAAACTTATATCCAAACACTCTGGTACACATTTTAACACGCTATTTCTCCCACACGCATTCTCGGATCAAGTTGAAACTTTACGCAATTATTTATTGTAGCTAATACCTAACAAAAATGGAAATAATAATTTTAAATAATAACCAATTATTCAATTTATTACTGGTAATTATTGTATTTGATACTATAAAGGGATATTACTCCTTCGATATTAAGAGATATGGCTAAGTATGTGGCTTTTGTCACTTAGATCATTGTACACACCTATTCTCGAATCAACTTGACACAACTTTATTGTTATTGTACCTAACAAAACATGAATCCATTTAAAAAAATAACCAATGAGACAATTAATTATTGGTAATTAATTATTTTATTCGATACCGAAAAAGAAAATAAATTCTACATTAACGAGATATGTATAGTTGTAGATGTGTAGTCAGCACTGCAAGATTACCCTATTTTAAAAAAATTCTATGTATCAAAATGTACACATTGTCGTCTGGTACGCGCTTTGGACTGTAAACTCGATGTTCCTTGTTCTGCCGACATCCCTTGCCGTCCAGCGTGAAGTTTAGGCTTCAATGCAGAAGTAACATCCGAAACAAAACAAAAAATTGGCTAAAATCTTATTAGGATTTTCAACGTTAGAGTATAGGAAACTTTCTCTCTCTCTCTCTCTCTCTCTCTCTCAATAGCGTTCTACTAGTTCCTTCATTACATCACATAAATTTAATTTCTTCTCTAAAGAGTTCTACATAAGTTCTGTTACGTATTAGTTGTTGAGTTACCCTCTAATCAGCCCTGCACTACACCTCCTCTCTAAGACCCCTCCTCTCCAGACCCCTCCTCTCATTAACCTATGCAACTCCTCCCCTCGTCACCAAAAAAAAAAAGCTTTCTCCCCATCCTGCCTCCTCCCCAGGGAAGCCATTTCCTCGATACCTCATTATTTCTGTACACTCACTCTGACTCCCTTCTTTTAACCTCGGCTACCAATTACAAGAACAAAAATGGAGCCAATTAAAGCTAAAGGGAAAGTCTCACTCCCTCCCTCTCACTCCCTCTCTCCCTCTCTCTTCTAGTTTTTTTTTTCGTCCCTAGCCTCGTGTACGTCTTACTGAACCGCTGGGGCCCTCTACTGTTGTGGGCCTTTTTACTTGATGTGGTCTAAATGGTACCCACTTGACGTGCTACTACCATAGTACACTTTATGTGGTCCTGCTGGTACCCACTCTATGGGGTCTAAATCAAGCCCACATTATGTGGTCTACATGTTTTCCCACTTTATGTGGTCTAAATGTTGCACAGTTAGCGTGGTCCGTCTACAAAAGGAATGTTCTAATTATTGGTGAACTTTTTAGCTTTATTGCTCCTCCCTCCTCCTGAATCATTTAAGTAACTGTCTAAGTAACTGTCTAAGTAACTGTCTAAGTAACTTTCAAACTCTTGAACCTGAGCTCAACTACACTTTACAATGAAACGTAACCATGATTCCGCCAAAAAATGTCACTTCTGTCCTAGGCATCACATTTAGGAATGTCTTGACTTGACTCTCGCAACGTTTTGTTTCGTAGAAATCGAGTTTCTTGATTGTAGTCTTGTCTGCTATTGTAGTCTTGTCTGCTATTGTAGTCTTGTCTGCTATTGTAGTCTTGTCTGCTAGGACAGAGTTTCCCTATACCTTGTCTTCTAACATAGTCTCGAAACTAAACTAGGTCACTACATGTAGGTTACCTTGTCTTCTATACTGATGGCATCTTGTCTTAATGACATGCCTATTAAAAACAATAGGACCTAAATGTTTATAGTGAAAACAATGAATACTATTACAAATCCATATTATATCTCTAATTCGGTATTAATTAGATTTAATTGTATTTTTTTTTCTTGTATTTTTTGTGTTTGTTGCTGTGACAATAGCAGATTGAAGTTGTCCTAGCTTCTCATTGGTCCAGAGCTTCTTCAATGTCGCTATGTCATTGTAACGTGCAACTTGTTTACTTTTCCTATCGATACACTCAATCGTCGTGGTCAACATTTTAGTTTCCTATTGATACACTCAATCTTCATAGTCACACTCAATCTTCATAGTCAACATTTTAGTTTCCTAATGTGTAATTATCGTACATATTAATATCAAATATAATACCCCTCGGCTACCCCACTCCCTTGTTGGAGAGACAATAACAAAATGTGTGGTTATAAAAGCAACTAGATATGTTTCCCAATCCGAAGATTAAAGAAAAATGCGAGGCAGACCCAACCGTGACCTCATTTTTGTTAAACTAACGCATTCTGTTTCCAGCTGAAGTCGATTCATTTTCTTTTCTTTGTCTGCGCCTGTTTTAACAAAGCTTATATCAACTCACTCTGTCTGTCTGTCTGTCTCGGATCAACTTGAAACTTTTAATCTTAATGAATACAAAAAAAAAACTTAATTTATTAAATAGTTGTAATTAAATACTTTTGTTCGAAAATGAAAAACAAAATTAAATCTTACAGTACTGAGATATATGGCTGTACATTTTGAGTTCTTCCCTTTAGATCTTTTGTTTTTTAAGTTTTGTTTGTCTTCGTGAACGTTTCCGTTGCGTGTTCCAAAGTCAATGAGATCACGGCAGCACAGATCCATGTCACGTCAGGTCTTCCTGCAGCACAGATCCATGTCACGTCAGGTCTTCCTGCAGCACAGATCCATGTCACGTGAGGTCTTCCTGCAGCACAGATCCATGTCACGTCAGGTCTTCCTGCAGCACAGATCCATGTCACGTCAGGTCTTCCTGCAGCACAGATCCATGTCACGTCAAGTCTTCCTGCTGCTTGTCATGCTTACGGGTGATACAAGAGGTTCATAGGGAGGGCATCTCTCGATCTAGCCAAAATGATTTTATTATACAATCACATAACAAGTGGATGGAAAATGGTATTTGAATGCCAACTCTAAACTAGAGATGGGAAACGAACCGAACCCGAACCGAACGAACCGAACTCGAACCTCACTTATGACCGAACCGAACCGAACCCGAACTTTGAAACTGCTTAGTACGAACCGAACCGAACGAACCCTCCTTTTCTTAACCGAACTAATTTTGTAATTTTTACATCCTTTTTTTATATTTTGGGTTTTAAAAAAAATTACTTAAATATTTTATTTAAATTCTAATGATTCCATTATACTTTGAAAACTTGGGGGGGGGGGGTATTTTGAAAAACAAAAGTGTGTGTATGTGTTTTCTGGTGGCGGTAAGAAGAGGTTAAGCGATTAATTGGTGCTTATGCATTAAGGATGATGAAATTAGCGTAATGCAAATGTGAAACGGCAGACAATCTTGAGACATATAAGAGTAAAGACGTTGTTTTGTGGTGACCTAGATTTTGTTTAGATATTAGTATATTTCATTTATATTACATCTCTATCTCAAGTTAAATATGTGAATATTGTAATAATAGTTAGGCTATATTGAGTTGTTCACATAAGAACTTTATTTTAAAGTTTATTAAGTTTATATATTATTATAAGGCTTGTCTTCGAGTCCGAAGATGAGTGAGGAATGCAGTTTTTCCCATGGCTGCGCAGGCCCAGCTGTGAAATACATATTTTGCCACATCCAGGCCAAGCATAACCACTGTTCGCATTTGGTCGATTTAGTTTTTCTTTTCGCGTCTACGTTTGTCCTCGGCAGCGGATTTTCTTTTGGTTTCAAATGTGTATCCCGCGGCCTTCGTGAGTGACCTCCAGCTGTCTTGTTCTGAGGCCGCATGCAACCAGGTGCTCTCTTCTATGTCAGCTAAGAAAAGTTGACGCCTAAGCTGGTCTTTGAAGCGTTTCCGTGGGGCGCCTCTGTAACGTCGACCACCTTTTAGCTCACCAAAAAAAAGACTGCCTTTGGCATATGTTCGTCTCACATACGGGATACGTGCCCTGCCCAGCGTAACTGTCGGACCATAAGAAGTCCATCTATACTATCCTTACCGGTAAAAATATAAAACGCCTATATTGGTTCAATTGTACTAGCTGTTTGTAAGCGACAAACCAACGACTAACTAACAAAGAGAGGGGGCATCGAAAAAAAAAGTTTTATTTTTAGTGTAACTTATCTGAATATTAGTACATGTTTAAAAATTAAAATATATTAAGTGGAGATGTCATTTTATCTTCTAATAAGACCTTGTCAACTGAAGACTGCTTTTTGCGAGGCGCGTATGCACAATATGGGTCAAAACGTTTTGAAGAAAACATTTTAAAACATCTCCTCTAGTGTGATTCTTCTGCATTTTTTTTGTCTCAGAATAGTCGAATTTCTTCCGTATATTGCAATTTATAATAGTGACGACTTATGTGTGAAAAAAAATAAATCCTCGATAGAGACGAAGAATATTTCTTTAAAAAGATCACGCCCATCATAGAAGTACGTGCGCAATATGTAGGCCTACCTAGAATGTCCCTTGCATAATTCTATTGGCCAGGTCTGCCTCTTTATTATTATATTTAATATGGCCCTCTACTTTTTTTTTATTATGATGAATAGTGCGTTCTGAAAGAAAGCACATCGATATTAGCCTTTTTAAAAAATTCGATTAGCGCCGAGTCACGCCCTGAAATAAACCACTTGCCGACTTGAGCGAAAACCTGCTGCATCTTCATTTCTATCTCCATTAAGAAATTTTGACAACGCTTAAAATGTATGTAGGCAACATTATTTTGGAAAAAGTATTGCCCATAGGCCTATTATATATTGCAAAGTATTTGTTTTATGTAAAAATTCAAATAAAAAAGTTTTAACTAATAAATTGCATTAAACCTTATAACTTAATTTTGCTATTACATAATTTCATAACATCGAACCGAGCCGAACCCGAACTTTGGACCTGACCGAACCGAACCGAACCCGAACTATAGCCGCCATCGAACCGAACCGAACTCGAACTTAAATCTGACCGAACCGAACCGAACCCGAACTTTAAAAGTTGGGTTCGATTCCCATCTCTACTCTAAACTACATCAAATACAAATTCTTCATATCCACAAACTGAAATAGAGCGCCTGGTATTTAGTTGGATATTTCTGTTTAAGTTCTATGTATATCTGTTGTATGAATCGAGGAATTAGATTTATCTTTTTACCAAGTATATCTTAGTTGTGTTCCATTGTATTGCCGTGTTCCTACACACTTTGGTTTCTAAGAGCACACTCAACGTGTGAACCTGTTGTACAGCCAGTCCACTCTAGCAAGCAATAGGGAAAGGCAACTTTCTCTAACACCCAGGCAACTTTCTCTAACACCCAGACAACTTTCTCTAACACCCAGACAACTTTCTCTAACACCCAGACAACTTTCTCTAACACCCAGACAACTTTCTCTAACACCCAGACAACTTTCTCTAACACCCAGACAACTTTCTCTAACACCCAGACAACTTTCTCTAACACCCAGACAACTTTCTCTAACACTCAGACAACTTTCTCTAACACCCAGACAACTTTCTCTAACACCCAGACAACTTTCTCTAACACCCAGACCAGACAACTTTCTCTAACACCCAGACAACTTTCTCTAACACCCAGACAACTTTCTCTAACACCCAGACAACTTTCTCTAACACCCAGACAACTTTCTCTAACACCCAGACAACTTTCTCTAACACCCAGACAACTTTCTCTAACACCCAGACAACTTTCTCTGACAACCAGGCAACTTTCTCTAACACCCAAACAACTTTCTCTAACACCCAGGCAACTTTCTCTAACACCCAGACAACTTTCTCTAACACCCAGACAACTTTCTCTAACCTTCAGACAACTTTCTCTAACCTTCAGACAACTTTCTCTGACTCCCAGACTTTCTCTGACTCCCAGACTTTCTCTGACTCCCAGACTTTCTCTGACTCCCAGACTTTCTCTAACACCCAGACTTTCTCTGACTCCCAGACTTTCTCAGACTCCCAGACTTTCTCTGACACCCAGACTTTCTCTGACTCCCAGACTTTCTCTGACTCCCAGACTTTCTCTGACTCCCAGACTTTCTCTGACTCCCAGACTTTCTCTGACTCCCAGACTTTCTCTGACACCCAGACTTTCTCTGACTCCCAGACTTTCTCTGACTCCCAGACTTTCTCTGACTCCCAGACTTTCTCTAACACCCAGACTTTCTCTAACACCCAGACTTTCTCTAACACCCAGACTTTCTCTGACTCCCAGACTTTCTCTGACTCCCAGACTTTCTCTAACACCCAGACTTTCTCTAACACCCAGACTTTCTCTGACACCCAGATTTCTCTGACACCCAGATTTCTCTGACACCCAGACAACTTTCTCTGACACCCAGACAACTTTCTCTGTCACCCTACCCACAAATATCTACATTGTAGAGATTCTCTATGAAAGTCTGTTATAATGTTTTGGCTGGTGTTGACCTGACAGTCGGTTGGTTTTCAAGCCGAAGTTTTTAGTGTTCAAATACTGGTCTGTTTCTGTAACCCACATCTTTGTAGAGGAAACTGACATCAGACGTCTGCTCTCAGTTTTATCAGTACTTACTAGTTGTAGACTTGTCATACAAACACGACAGGAAACTATCAAGTTCTTTGGTTATCCCAGGTCTGATAGGAAAGGTGGTTAACTCGATTTTATTTTTAAAGACCTGTTAAAAGAACCGAATGGTTCAAACAATCTTATTCCATAAAGTAAGACAAACACATACACGTTCCTTTGTCTGTCGTAAGTCTATAAATGTCTTTCCTACATCTTTTAGATTCAGGCTTGCAAGACTGACATAAACCAACTTGCGTGTTAAAAGTGATACGAGAGAATGAAGTAGTAGTGGAATGTTTGAATTGAATGATAAACTGAAGACTTTGTTTTCTATCTCTCTGTTTGATTCTGAAATTCTGTCGGTTTATTTCTGGATTGAATCATTTCATTACAAATCATTGAGAAGAGAGACAGAGAGAGGAGTTTATTCCCTGACAGTCAATGTGTGAGGTCTAACCACGCAAACCTTGTCTCTTCCCGCACCAGGTTCCTGTGTCTCTGCCAAGCATTGATCGGCACTTGACTCAAGTCAATGAATTGACCTAATTACCGTCGTACACTTTCTTGGGTTTTTTTTTTATTTTATTCACGCGCTCGCCACTTTAATTTTCTAAATCAAAGGAACTTGGTGAGCAGACGGGTTTGACTTATCTCCCCTCCTTGATGTGTGCGAAGTGGGAGCAGTACAGGTTCTATTTGTTTAACATTGGAAATATATGAGTGAGTTTGTGAGTGGACACTCTCGCTCTCTCTCTCTCTCTCACACACACACACACACGTCTTAGCTCTCTCACTCCCTCATCTGTTTTCACTCTCTCTTTCTATTCCTCCTCTCACGTTCGCTGTTTCTCTTTCGTTGTCCACATTTTTTGTTCCCCCCCCCCCACACTCTCTTCTCCTTCTCTCTATTTGTTGTCATACATTTCTTTTCTTTTAAATCTCTCTCTCTCTCTCTCTCTCTCACACACACACACACACACTCTTTCTGGTCCTTTTGCATGTTTCAGAAAATTGTTATTTTCTACTGTTTAAATTCTTTCTATTTCTTTTTCTCTATTTCTTTCTCTTTCTCTTTTTTCTTCTACACAATAGTGTCTTTTTTTTTCACCTCTATTTTAATTTCATTTCCATTCGTCTATTTCTCCCCCCCCCCTCCCTTCTCTCTCTCCCTCCCTCTCCCTCTTATGTTTCTTCCTTTCCCCGTGCAAACATCTATCTAGTTTCAAATGTATTTGGTTTATCGTTAATTCTGTGGTACACTCAAATATTTATTTCTCCGAGCTGACCAGTATGCCTGTTATTTTGATTCGAATGTTTTGTTTGTTTGTAGGCATCTCTTATTTTTCAAGAAGTTAGTCGAATGTGCGATGTTTGTATTTGTATGTTGCAGGCAAAAATTTTTATAAAATCCTGTGGTTCTCATCAACGCACTCAGTATTTATTTTCTTTGACAAAATAAGGATGTAGATGAGGTGTGAGAAGCTTTGTTTATTTGTATGAGCATTTGTTTTTCAAGGTAATGAATGACTCGGTTGTTTGTCAGGGTTCTGTTGCTGACTCATATCAAAGCTTTCAGCTTAGAGAATATTTATCACTCAGCAGTATCTATTCAAAAATGTCTTCAGTTTTTGAGAAAACTGTCTTCAGTATATTTAGACCGATTGTTTCTGTCTTTTTAATGTCTAACTACCAGCCAGATCCAGATATTTGAAGGTATTCTGAAACGGTGATCCAACAAAGTCCGGACCTTCTATTACAGAGCTGTCTTCACATCTTTGATGTTGATATATGTGTGCAAAGGTTGACCATATTTTGGTTTGAAGTTGTATTTGTAGAAAGGTTAATTAAGAATTCTAAAATGTCTAAACAACATAAATATGTCAGGTGGTTTTGAGGTAGATTGTTTTTCTTACGATTTCGTTGCCTTGGTTTCAAAAGAGTGTTTGCATTAACAATTGTCTCAGGTCTTGTTTAATTTGGTGGCTAGCTATCTCAATTACGTGGTCTTGATCACTAGGCATCCTTGTAAACCTTTAGGATTAACACAATTATTACTAATAATGATTATGTTTTTTATTATCGTATTTATACCTGTTTGTTGTCCTTTCTCTTGCAGACTATCCGGGGGGGGGGGCGTATATTGGGATAGTATTGCCGGTTGGTTAAAATTATTTATACGCAAACTGCCATCCCAGAATGAGACTCAAGCTGAACTTAAAAAAAAAGAGCTACCATTTTGTATGTTTAAGAGTTGTGTAACTTATTTTAGTGGGAGTCATATCCCATGAGGACACTTAAGTTGTAGATTAGCGCCAAAGGACTTGTACTTTCTTTCAACTCCTAGACCAGAGAAAACTAGGACATATTTAATAAGAGTTGGCGTTTGTAACAGAACACGTCCAGTGTAGCTTGGCTGCAGGTGTTAGCTGCCAACTCAGTAAATAGCCTCAGACATTGGACTTTAACGCCAGGCCACATTAACCACCTAACTACAGAAAACACAAGATCTCAGATCTCTAGGGTTAAATAAAGAGGGAACTAGGAACTGTTGTAATGAAAGGGTTAAGTAAAGAGAGAACTATCCAATGCTGTAGTACTTAAAGGGTCAAATTGAGAGAGAATTAAATGTTGCAGTACTTAGTAGGCTAAATAGACAACAAAAGCTGTAGTAGGCTAAATAGACAGCAAAAGCTGTAGTAGGCTAAATAGACAGCAAAAGCTGTAGTAGGCTAAATAGACAGCAAAAGCTGTAGTAGGCTAAATAGACAGCAAAAGCTGTAGTAGGCTAAATAGACAGCAAAAGCTGTAGTAGGCTACTTAGAGAATAAAATAAAGAACTAGTAAATGTTGCAGTACTTGGGGTGGGGGGGTTAAAATAATTCCCTCAATACATCACAACATGGGCGTAGCCAGGATTTTTTTTCAATGGGGGTTGGGGGGGGACCTGCATGAAAGTGTGGCGCCAAGTTATACTAGGATGTCTCTGCGCTTTCCTCGTAATGGCCTCCATGTCATCGCAACTCTTATTATGCGTAATTCATTTTGTCGGAGACATGTCCCGCAAACCTCATGCGACGCTCTGTCACAACCTTACTAAGGGTCGACTCCCAGTTCGGCATAGGATTTCCTTGATTGAGACCCAATCTCTATAACTGTCTCCTAAAATCGTCTTAGCCATCTTTGTTGAACCACATTTAGTCTTTTTCAATTTCGGCAGATGACTATTCACTGCACTTTATTAATGGAGCTCAGCCACTGGAAGTTGACTGTAGTTTGATTAAGATTTATATCGAAAAGGGAAGTTTTATCGTCAAAATTTTCTGTTGGGGGGGGGGGGGGGGAATTAAACTAAAAAAATCTCTGAATTTTTTTTAACTAATTCAAAAACCCTTTAGCTACGCTCATGGAATTTGGTGACTGTAATTTGCTTTAGAATAATATTGAAGGTTTTCAACCTCTAAACTCTCTGTAGGGGAATTTTTAACTCAAAACCATCTGGAGTGGTTTCAAACTTTAAGAAAAAACCCTCTGGAAGAGGGGGGTTTAAACTCAAAACCCCCCTTGGCTTGGTTACGCTCATAGATTTTTAGTGTGTAATTTGCTTTTTTTTATATTTAAGAGGTATTTTTTGGCTTCAAACCCCGCTGAATGGGGGGTGTAAACTTAAAACCCTTTTGGCTACGCTTATAGCATTCTTAGTGCGTAATTTGCATCTTTTTTATATTGGTGAGGTATTTTTTCTAGTTTCTAGCCGGAGGGGAGGGTTTAAACTCAAAACACCCATTGGCTACACTCATAGAATCTGGTGACTGATGTACCCATTGCCGACACTGTGGAGAGTCGGTGGAGACAGTGGCGCATCTTTTGCAAGAGTGTCCGCAGCTCTGAGAGCTGCGGGATAGTTTGTCTGCAGAGTCACTTGACCTGTATGAGAGCTTAAAGGCACTACGCCTAACAGCAGAGTTTCTTGCCAAGGCTCTACAGGAACACTAATCCTTCCAGTCTTGTTACCAATTGGAGTTCATTTCATCTCAGGTGACTGATAAATGGATAGTCATATATTGAAGATGGGCTTTTATCGTTAATTGCGTAGGGGGTTTAAAATAAAAATCTTACTTAGCTCGTGCAATTTGGGGATTGTCGTTTGCATTATTGTTTTGTTTGTTTTGTTTTATAGAAGGGGGAGTCAACTGCCAAAACTTCTGGTAAGGGGTTTTAAACTCAAAACCCCCCTGGATGCGCTGGGCCAGTGATGATATAGTATTAAAATCTGACCTGATATAAACAAAATCAAAGCCATAATCAGTCATTAAATTCCGATCCCTCCCTGCAGGGGGGGGGGATTCTCATTGCCCCCCTCGGCTACGCCCATGCATCACAATCACACCAAATTGTTTACATCAATGAAATAAAACATCAAAGAACTGGCTGTGAGTCTCATTTTTAAACATTCGAAGTTTAAAGGTTGCAAATAAAGGCGGCAACTAATTAGACGCATTTCTAAATGTAAAATAATTACAAGAACCAATTAATAAACCCATCAGGGAGTGGCTTTGAGCACCGTACTAAGATTAAGGTTAATCGCGACCTGACTACACAGACCCAGTTTCTCCACACTGATGTAGACAAAGCCGTTGTCGTCCGGAGTGAGGGGAGTATTTCAATGACCTTTTCATCGTCTGAGCATGTCTCCTTAAAGGGCTTTTCTTTTGGGCTCATGTGTGTCCCGCGACCTTCGTAAAAGTTCTTCAGTTGTCTCTTTCAGAAGCCATTTTTTTCTACCAGTTGTTATTCCGCTCTGCCAGTGAGGACCAACTGACGCCTGAGATGATCTTTAGGGCGCTTCCGGGGGAGGGGGGAGACCTCTGATACGCCTTCCTCATTAATTCTCGTCAAATAGATCGCCTTTCTGCTCAGTTATTCCCCCTGTGCGGTAGAAGTCTTACCCAGCGTAGCTGTCCAACAGTAACTAGTGCATTCACTCATAGAAAACACATTATTCAAATCTGTTAGACCACCGTCTAGGACTAACTCGATCTAAAACCTTTTTTCTCAATCCAAAGTCACAGCATGATTTGATTGCTCTGATTGAAAGACACTGTCCAAATATCTACAATATGTCATGAACTATAAACTATGTTTGAAACTAGTCATTCAAACTAGACAATAGAATATTGAGGTTTTTAACGGATCACGTTATTTTTCTAGATGCTTATTTTTTTGTGTAAGAAGTTTGTATTGAAATGAAATATGCAGAGACAAATGTATTGAAATCATTTCAATCTTGAATCAAAATAGAATTGTAAGATTTCTATTGGTGGCCAGTCTACTACACTTCTGCTCTTTTTGGAATATTCTTGTTGCCTCGACTTTCTGTAGGCCCTTTCATTTCTTCATTACCATTATTACTGGTCATAATCTATTCATACTACAGAATCTTTCGATTTGTTGCAGAAACGTCACTTTTGTGTGTTAAATTTTTAAGTATTTATGTAGACGCTGTTTAAAAAAAATCAATTTCATGCACACAATAGTCGTATTGAATTGTAAAAGTTCCCCTGATGACAAATCAAGTCAGTTTTTATATTTTTTAAAGTTGCGATTGTATCTGACTCCAGGAGCGAGCATGACAGTCAATGTGCACGTAGCTAGTAGGGGTTCTAAAACTGGGAATGGCAACAGGACAGGGCTTAACAATTAGAAACATGTGAAGAGTATTAGAAGTTGTCAACAAAATAGAATTTCTTTCAATTGAAAAGAACATTCTAGTACCAAACAACACCTCACTCCCCAATACACCTCACTCCCCAATACACCTCACTCCCTTATACACCTCACTCCCCAATACACCTCACTCCCTTATACACCTCACTCCCTTATACACCTCACTCCCCAATACACCTCACTCCCTTATACACCTCACTCCCTTATACACCTCACTCCCTTATACACCTCACTCCCTTATACACCTCACTCCCCAATACACCTCACTCCCTTATACACCTCACTCCCTTATACACCTCACTCCCTTATACACCTCACTCCCCAATACACCTCACTCCCTTATACACCTCACTCCCTTATACACCTCACTCCCTTATACACCTCACTCCCCAATACACCTCACTCCCTTATACACCTCACTCCCTTATACACCTCACTCCCCAATACACCTCACTCCCTTATACACCTCACTCCCTTATACACCTCACTCCCTTATACACCTCACTCCCTTATACACCTCACTCCCCAATACACCTCACTCCCTTATACACCTCACTCCCCAATACACCTCACTCCCCAATACACCTCACTCCCTTATACACCTCACTCCCTTATACACCTCACTCCCCAATACACCTCACTCCTTTATACATCTCACTCCCCAATACATCTCACTCCCCAATACACCTCTACTGAAGTTCACGGTTTGTCAACGCTGACCAAAACTTCCAGTTTTCCTGCCCAATGTTTGACAAACTCATTAAGTGCCTACCAGTCGACACATGCCCAATGTATGACAAACTCATTAAGTGCCTACCAGTCGACATCTGCCCAATGTATGACAAACTTATTAAGTGCCTACTAGTCGACATCTGCCCAATGTATGACAAACTCATTAAGTGCCTACCAGTCGATATCTGCCCAATGTATGACAAACTTATTAAGTGCCTACTAGTCGACATCTGCCCAATGTATGACAAACTCATTAAGTGCCTACCAGTCGACATCTGCCCAATGTATGACAAACTCATTAAGTGCCTACCAGTCGACATCTGCCCAATGTATGACAAACTCATTAAGTGCCTACCAGTCGACACATGCACAATGTATGACAAACTCATTAGGTGCCTACCAGTTGACATCTGCCCAATGTATGACAAACTCATTAAGTGCCTACCAGTCGACATCTGCCCAATGTATGACAAACTCATTAAGTGCCTACATGTCGACACATGCCCAATGTATGACAAACTCATTAAGTGCCTACCAGTCGACACATGCCCAATGTATGACAAACTCATTAAGTGCCTACCAGTCGACACATGCCCAATGTATGACAAACTCATTAAGTGCCTACCAGTCGACATCTGCCCAATGTATGACAAACTCATTAAGTGCCTACCAGTCGACACATGCACAATGTATGACAAACTCATTAAGTGCCTACCAGTCGACACATGCCCAATGTATGACAAACTCATTAAGTGCCTACCAGTCGACATCTGCCCAATGTATGACAAACTCATTAAGTGCCTACCAGTCGACACATGCACAATGTATGACAAACTCATTAAGTGCCTACCAGTCGACACATGCCCAATGTATGACAAACTCATTAAGTGCCTACCAGTCGACACATGCACAATGTATGACAAACTCATTAAGTGCCTACCAGTCGACACATGCACAATGTATGACAAACTCATTAAGTGCCTACCAGTCGACACATGCCCAATGTATGACAAACTCATTAAGTGCCTACTAGTCGACACATGCCCAATGTATGACAAACTCATTAAGTGCCTACTAGTCGACACATGCCCAATGTATGACAAACTCATTAAGTGCCTACCAGTCGACATCTGCCCAATGTATGACAAACTCATTAAGTGCCTACCAGTCGACATCTGCCCAATGTATGACAAACTCATTAAGTGCCTACTAGTCGACACATGCCCAATGTATGACAAACTCATTAAGTGCCTACCAGTCGACATCTGCCCAATGTATGACAAACTCATTAAGTGCCTACTAGTCGACACATGCCAAATGTATGACAAACTCATTAAGTGCCTACCAGTCGACATCTGCCCAATGTATGACAAACTCATTAAGTGCCTACCAGTCGACATCTGCCCAGGAATCCAATGTAGCATTTCATTTCATACTATTTTCTTTGTTTCTTCAGTCAATGACGGAACTATGAGGAGAAAGTGTAGCATTGAACCGTTTGTTGTCGCTCCTCCGTACCATAGGGAAGTCACGAGTTATCTGCCGCTGAGTTTCACTACTAGTCTCCATATTGAATAGGCTTTTAACATGCTTCAAGCTTACCACTTTTACAAAAGACGGTTTACACACAGCGACTTTGTTAGAGAGAGCAGTCAAGACCAGATGAACGTTGTGGGTAGACTGACTAGAGACTTTGTTAGAGAGAGCAGTCAAGACCAGATGAACGTTGTGGGTAGACTGACTAGAGACTTTGTTAGAGAGAGCAGTCAAGACCAGATGAACGTTGTGGGTAGACTGACTAGAGACTTTGTTAGTGAGAGCAGTCAAGACCAGATGAACGTTGTGGGTAGACTGACTAGAGACTTTGTTAGTGAGAGCAGTCAAGACCAGATGAAAGTTGTGGGTAGACTGACTAGAGACTTTGTTAGAGAGAGCAGTCAAGACCAGATGAACGTTGTGGGTAGACTGACTAGACCCACATAGACACTTAGCTAAAATATAATCCTCATGGACTTCCAGATTTCAGTAATGCCGTGATTCTTTCATTACTAAGTGGGAGATAGATTTCCATGATTTCGTCGCGGTTTATTTGTATGTCTCCAAGAACAAAATGTGACTTTTAAAACGGTTATAACTCTGCACAATTTGTAGTGCATTCATTCTCTACACTCTACCTCCAAGTTTCTTATTTATTTTTATTGCTTTAATAAACTTTTTCTTTTACTCACAAACGCTGTTTTGTGTTCTTCAGATAAACTGTTTAAAGCCAACACTTGGTTCAGGCACATCTTCTCTTCCCTGCTGGATTACTTTTGTACTGATATGTTTTTCACATCTATGGGAATCTATCCCGCCGGTCCTCCCTGCTCGTTCTTTCAGCATCTCGTCAGATAACCATCGCATGACCGTTTTGAGTTACCTCCCCTTGTGTTTACCATTCGCCTCTCGGCTAAGTTTGTGAAATGGGTATGATTATCTAACCAAGTTGATGGACGTTTTCTAGAGTTCTTAGGAAATGCTTTTGTCATTCGAGTGATTATGATATTAGTGAAGACAATGGTAAAGCAAGTGGAGATTAGTTTCTGCGACATTCAGCAGTGGTCCACAGATATACGACAAATACAGATACATACCAGTACATACATGGTACACACACACAGATATACATATACTGACTCACACTTACATACATGGTATACACACACAAATATACATACACTGACTCATACTTACATGCATCAGAGGCGGCCTTAGCTGTGTGTGAGGTCATGGGCGAGTGACGGCCACGAATACATGTAAGATTGGCGACAAAAGATTCTCTTTAAATAATTTGTTGATACTGGTCGACTTATCATTACGCAAAGTAGCTAAAAATTTCTCCTGACATTGTAAACTGTAGATCAACATTGTCCTTTATATTTTATCCTGACTTCTGCTCCTCAGTAACAATCATATTGTCATGACCAGTCAAAGAAGTATTAGATTATTACTTTTACACTCAGACCTATTAATCATACAAGTGGATTTATCAGCGCCATGTCACCAAGTATAACAAATGAGTGCACAGGACAGGTCTAGTCCGGTGAAATGAGTGCACAGGACAGGGTCTAATCCGGTGAAATGAGTGCACAGGACAGGGTCTATTCCGGTGAAATGAGTGCACAGGACAGGGTCTATTCCGGTGAAATGAGTGCACAGGACCGGGTCTAATCCGGTGAAATGAGTGCACAGAACAGGGTCTAATCTGGTGAAATGAGTGCACAGGACCCGGTGAAATGAGTGCACATGAGAGGGTTTAATACGGTGAAATGAGTGCACAGGACAGGTCTAATCTGGTGAAATGAGTGCACATGACCGGGTCTAATCCGGTGAAATGAGTGCACAGGACAGGTCTAATCCGGTGAAATGAGTGCACAGGACAGGGTCTAATCCGGTGAAATGAGTGCACAGGACAGGTCTAATCCGGTGAAATGAGTGCACAGGACAGGGTCTAATCCGGTGAAATGAGTGCACAGGACAGGGTCTAATCCGGTGAAATGAGTGCACATGACAGGTCTAATCCGATGAAATGAGTGCACAGGACAGGTGTAATCCGGTGAAATGAGTGCACAGGACAGGTCTAATCCGGTGAAATGAGTGCACAGGACAGGGTCTAATCCGGTGAAATGAGTGCACAGGAGAGGGTTTAATACGGTGAAATGAGTGCACAGGACAGGTCTACTAATCGTGACATGATGCTAAGGACATAAAGCACTGAACCATAATTTACAAATAGAAAAAAAAAACCTACCAAATACTCAGAAAGACACAAAGATAAAGTCACATTCCTTGTTCCGCAGTCAGCACTGTTCTCGGTCACTTGTAGCGAGTGGGACTGTTTACGCGGCACAGTCCGGTCTGGCCCATTCAACCGATATGACCGTCTTCCTTGTTCTATATGCTAGGAAAAATTCATAAAAGTGCTTCTCCTTCCCTTAGTGTCATTCGAAAATGGAACAGGTTGTCTGAATCAGCCAGGAAAACCAACGACTTGGCAGAGTTTAAGTCATTGATTAACATGCATGACTAGATTGACATGTGTACGACGTAATGATGTTCTCTTTTGAAGTAACGTCAGTAAAATAAGACAGGTCTAATCGTGAGATGGTGCACAGGACAAATCTAATCGTGACATGGTGCACAGGACAGATCTAATCGTGACATGGTGCACAGGACAGATCTAATCGTGACATGGTGCACAGGACAGATCTAATCGTGACATGGTGCACAGGACAGATCTAATCGTGACATGGTGCACAGGACAGATCTAATCGTGACATGGTGCACAAGACAGATCTAATCTGATGAGTGCACAGGAGGGTCTAATCGTGAAATGGTGCACAAGACAGGTCTAATCTGCTGACAAGGTGCACAGAACAGGTTTAATCGTGACATGGTGCACAGGACAGATCTAATACGCTCTCCAGTCTTCTTAGTTTCTCACCCATTACATTTGTTCTTCCTTGCTGAGTAACCTGAAGCCGTTCAGGAGTCCAATGTTTATTCAGTAAAACAGTTCTCTTCAATTAGTTGTATCAATACGCCATCATTTCGACGATTAACCTAAAAAAAAAAAAAGCACCGAGTAAAAAAACATCTCGCGAAGGCAGCCCTATTAAGAGCATTAGCCTCCCCTGCCAACGTCTTGTTGTGAACAGTGTACACCCGTCTGCGCAGCTTTCATTTGTATATTTTCCTAAACCTTTTTTTTTCTACTATTTTCTTCGCCGCATCCCGCCTTCAAGCTGCGCGATGCTGTCAAACTAGCGTATTTCCTGTGAAGTAGCTCAACAAACAACTTGGCCCAGCAATTGTAAACCACTCACGTCTGCAGTGTAAACCCGTGCGCCACGAGGCGTGCAGGAGGTACGAGAAGGAATTTGATTCCTTTCATGTTCGGCCCTGATGTTTGTTGGGGAATGGTGTCCCCCACACCGAGTGTACAATGTGCTGCAGACGATGTCTCGAATACTGCAAGAAAAAATGCGTGGACGCTAAAAGACGAATGTGGGTTTCAACTAATTATGACATGACTTCATCATACTTCATGTCAACAAGAAACTGTCACATGCTGTGACGTCTGTACAACTTTTCCTTTACAAATAAAAAATGAGGTTACCTTTTAATTTTTATTTTTGATGTCTAGTTAAGCTCTGATCGTGCTCTAACGTTCTATTCATCTCTTGATTCCTCAGGCCCAATTCCAATGTCTGGTCTAGCCATGAGTCCAGGGGTCATCAAAGCCAAACACCAAGAGTGTATGTCATGCAAAAAGCCAATCACAGAAAGATATTTTCTTAAGGTCAGTTTCGTTGGTCGTCTGCTATACTTTTTACAATTTATTTGGAAGTGAAAAAGGGGGGGGGGGGGTTTGAATCTAGACCTACATCCAGTTTTGTTTTTCAAACTTTAAAATATATGTCTGGAACTCAAGAAACGTCTGGAATTTTAAAAATGCCTGGAATTGACCATCGTCCGTGAATTTTTTTGATCTTCCTCATGAGTAACATTTCTCGAGTCTAGAACTTGAGTCTGGGTGAAAGTCCTCATTAGTTTTCAGAAACTTGTCATTTCCAGATCAGGTTTTTCACCCAATTTTACACCGATGTTGTCTTTGTGTTTCGATGCTTGATGGGCCTAACCAGCAATTTCTGCAGCCATATTCTATAGTGATATAATCTAAGACAGTGATGACCCAACTAATTCATTCTGCGGGCCATTTTAATTTCCGACACTCGTGTCGCGGGCCACATTTACCGAAAAGTTACCCCCTACCCCAAAAAAAAAGTCATGAAATTGTTTTGAAATCCTTTGTATCTAGTTTTTACATTATTCAATGGGATGTTTCCAGTTTATTCGAAACCAACTTCTGAATATCCGGCTGCAGAGATGAGACTCCAAATCGGAGCAACTATTCTGAACGATAGGAGCAACTATTCTGAACTATCGTCCTTGAAACGGTGACGTAACATTGGCTTTGCCAGTTTCATCCCAACAGTTAAAGTTTGTTCTCACAAATAAAGTGTTTGTAACTTGTGTGACCAGGTTTAACCTTTGTTTTTAAAGATTTGGAAAAGTTTCTTGTGACAGATTTGGTTGGTCCAGTTTCAAAACCTTGTCACAGATTTGGTTGGTCCAGTTTCAAAACCTTGTCACAGATTTGGTTGGTCAATGAAGCCACAGACGCTCAGTTCTATTGGATTCAGAAATTGTTCTAACAACTCGCTAGTCCGCTGTGACATCCAATAGCATACTTCTGGCACCATCAGTAGTCATTGTTGCAAATATCTCCCATGGAAGAGATCCTTTATGATGGTTGAAACTACTTGAAACGTCTTTAAACAGGTCTTAGCGTCCATTGCTGTTTGAACCCTGAATACCAAGAGTTGAGCGGTATATGTCCATTTAGTGTTAGATTTTGTTTTAAAAAACGGCCAGACTTTGTTTATTAAATAAATTTGTTGGATTATTATCATATTCCACACACGAAAATAAAGATCCGTTTACTTGTCCTGGTAGATTTCAAATTAAACTGTTTAAGTCCATGGAACCAATCCATCAAAGAACTTTTTTTTTTGGGGGGGGGGGAAGGGAGGATTTTCTACACTTTGTGCCGACCTTTCGACGGGCCGGATGGAGCCATGTCATTGCTTTCTAAAACGTTTTTTTTTTTCACCATTTATTTTATTCTTAGTTCCAAAGTCAGGCTAAGTTAATGATGACTGATGTTTATTCTTAGTTCCAAAGTCAGGCTAAGTTAATGATGACTGATGTTTATTCTTAGTTCCTAAGTCAGGCTAAGTTAATGATGACTGATGTCGTGTGGTATGTTTATTCTTAGTTCCTAAGTCAGGCTAAGTTAATAATGACTGATGTCGTGTGGTATGTTTATTCTTAGTTCCTAAGTCAGGCTAAGTTAATGATGACTGATGTCGTGTGGTAGTTTATTCTTAGTTCCAAAGTCAGGCTAAGTTAATAATGACTGATGTCGTGTGGTAGTTTATTCTTAGTTCCAAAGTCAGGCTAAGTTAATAATGACTGATGTCGTGTGGTAGTTTATTCTTAGTTCCAAAGTCAGGCTAAGTTAATAATGACTGATGTCGTGTGGTAGTTTATTCTTAGTTCCAAAGTCAGGCTAAGTTAATAATGACTGATGTCGTGTGGGAGTTTATTCTTAGTTCCAAAGTCAGGCTAAGTTAATGATGACTGATGTCGTGTGGTAGTTTATTCTTAGTTCCAAAGTCAGGCTAAGTTAATTATGACTGATGTCGTGTGGTAGTTTATTCTTAGTTCCAAAGTCAGGCTAAGTTAATAATGACTGATGTCGTGTGGTAGTTTATTCTTAGTTCCAAAGTCAGGCTAAGTTAATAATGACTGATGTCGTGTGGTAGTTTATTCTTAGTTCCAAAGTCAGGCTAAGTTAATAATGACTGATGTCGTGTGGGAGTTTATTCTTAGTTCCAAAGTCAGGCTAAGTTAATAATGACTGATGTCGTGTGGTAGTTTATTCTTAGTTCCAAAGTCAGGCTAAGTTAATGATGACTGATGTCGTGTGGTAGTTTATTCTTAGTTCCAAAGTCAGGCTAAGTTAATGATGACTGATGTCGTGTGGTATGTTTGGGATTTAACTCGACTTTTTTTTTGTCTAGAACAGTGGTGAGAAAATTAGGAACTGTGGCCACAAGTGAAAGATTCATTTCCACCCGTTACATTTTTTTGTTTGGTTTGGAAGCCAAGCGTTTTACCTGTGACTAGTGTAGCATCCCTAAATCTAGTAGCCAATGACTAAACCCTCTCTTCATAGTGAAACATATTCTACACCACATTCACACATCAATAGTGAAACATTGTCTAAACCTCAGTCACAAATCAATAGTGAAACATTGTCTAAACCTCAGTCACAAGTCAAAAACTCATTACAAAAGTGATTCATTTAAAAATTAAAATATTCAGAAGTACTCAGGGAACCTTACAACCATAAAGTATGATGTGCTATTTCCTTTTTAATGGACCTCATTCACCATAAAAGAAAGGTCACGTAATAATATTGATAAAACAACGAAAACAAAACTGTCACATGATAACCATTGTTGATTCAAATTAAATCGTAATTTGTATAGAAGAGATAGCACGTGGCTCAATGTTATTTGTTTACGATTGGTGAATGAGGTCCATTCTTGCTGAATAGTGTCTTAGAACTTTCTAACCCAAGAAATCTCGACTGATAAATGACATGGTCGTTGTCCTACAAGCTGAACTAAACAAACAAGTATTTGAGAACATCTCATAACCATGCCAATTAACCCTGACTACGCTCTGGTGACGTCAACTCCCGCGGGATTTCAACATTGAGAGACCAAGACAAAAATATTAATGGCTTTGGACTAATTACTTGAACACAGGGCCAGTAATAATCAGCCTGTCTGTGCAGACGATTCATTAGCGAAACAAAATAAAAAAATGGTGCCTAAACAAAACACGACCATTATGTACAAATAAAATGTCAAGTTGGAATGGATTAAGGTTACATTATTCATGTGTTTAACAAAATACAAAACATTCTATTCTACTGATTAGTAAAGAAGTGTTGACTTAGCATTGCTTGGACTCTCTAACAATCATCGACTTCAGAATTGAACGCAAATTACAAAACTTCAACGGAGGTTTCATTCCTTGATGTCCATTGTTTCTCTTCTACCTTCTCATTTCTCTGACATTGTTCATACTGCCTGTCCATTCCTTGATGTCCATTGTTTCTCTTCTACCTTCTCATTTCTCTGACATTGTTCATACTGCCTGTCCATTCCTTGATGTCCATTGTTTCTCTTCTACCTTCTCATTTCTCTGACATTGTTCATACTGCCTGTCCTTTCCTTGGTGTTCATTGTTTCTCTTCTACCTTCTCATTTCTCTGACATTGTTCATACTGCCTGTCCTTTCCTTGATGTCCAGTGTTTCTCTTCTACCTTCTCATTTCTCTGACATTGTTCATACTGCCTGTTCATTCCTTGGTGTTCATTGTTTCTCTTCTACCTCCTCATGTCTCTTTCCATTCCCCACCCCCATGCAGCTCTAACCTGTCTCTTAACAAATGTGACATTAAGAACAGATCAGACATTGGTTGTTATTTGTAAGGTTGTTTATATCTTTGTAAATAAGTGTTGCATGACTGACTGACTTATTACATAAAACCCATGTTACTTTACTAGGCCATGGACCAGTATTGGCATGAAGACTGTCTCAAGTGTTCCTGTTGTGACTGCAGACTTGGTGAAGTCGGATCCACATTGTTTAACAAAGCCAACCTTTTGTTGTGCAGGAGAGATTATCTCAGGTGGGTACTAAATAAGTGCTTCTATTAGCAATGAATACAGAAGTCTAATGACTTGTGACGACATGATGTAATTATGATAGAAAAATTTAAAGTCTGGGGCTTAAAACTCCATTTACCGTTTGAGTACCGGGCGCACCTGGCATTTGCCCGGTTGCCCACAAAGCCAATCCGCCCCTGCATTCAAGTCTCTGAACTCTGAAAGGAAACTTCTGTTTGGTTTCGCACCATTGACTTCAGTAGCTGCAAAATTATGTCAAAATATTAGTGAAGTTTAACAAATCGTTGATAGCTTTGTGTCTGCCTCCACCAATTGATTGACATGTATTGATTTTATCGGTGGCTACCCAGTAAAATTACTTTCAACCTCTTGACATGGTGACTTCTAAATGTTTAAATTAAGATTGACACACTAGCAGCCTCCTTTCATGTCTCCTTGGTATTTCTAGTCTTGCTGTCAGATGGAGATCTAATGGACTATCAGACCTATTCTGATCAAATATACATGTTCATATTGTGCACCAAGATCATCGTATCCTGTTTAAATGTATATATGGCTGCTTGATCGTGTGGTATGCGCTCTGGACTGTCTGTTAGTGGTCTCCATGGTCCTGGGTTTGAACTCTGCCTGCTGCTCTCCCCCGCTGTCCTGTAGGAGGTTTGAGCTTAGGTGTAGTAATCTTCAAATCTGAAAACAAAAAATCAAAATAGAGAGACAGACAGAGGGATAGATATTTTTGTATTGGGCCTTTTTATTTATTATTTTCCAATGATAAATTGATAACTAAATAGTAAAGATGAAGCAACATTTGACCAACATTTGATCTGATTAAAGAACAAACCTTTTCACACAAACACATTGTTCTACAGCCAAAAAATAAATCAATGTTCAAAACTTCAAACTACTTGTATTGGGTTTAATTGTTAGACAATTTAATGAAAGAACCTCTAATAACCTCTTTAACACAAGAATGTATCCTATTTTTTAAATGACTTAATGTCGACTTGGAAGAGATTTCTTTATGTGATCTCTAAATATAGAACTAATCATCTGAAGTGTAGCCTGCCCTCTGAAAGATGTAATCCTTTGGACTCAATCCTAATGGTAGTGATGTATTGATTTTCATTTGAGTTTTTCTTAAATGTTGTCTTTAAAGTTGATATTTATTTTATTTTGTTAAACATGTTTTTGTGTTTTACTGTCTTTCAGTCAGTGAGAATGGAAGAATGTGTATAATAAGAGCTTATTTTCAGTAGCATGGAAGAATGTGTATAATTAGAGCTTATTTTCAATAGAATGGAAGAATGTGTATAATTAGAGCCTATTTTTAATAGAATGAAAATTTGTATATAAGAGCTTATTTTTAATGGAATGGAAGAATGTGTATAATAAGAGCTTATTTTTGATGGAATGGCATAATGTGTATAATTAGAGCTTATTTTTGATGGAATGGAAGAATGTGTATAATTAGAGCTTATTTTTGATGGAATGGAAGAATGTGTATAATTAGAGCTTATTTTCGATGGAATGGAAGAATGTGTATAATGCGAATTTCTTTTCAATCTAGTTGCACTTTTCAGATGATCACTGTGATTCTATTCTCAGGTTGTTTGGTACAACTGGTTACTGTGCTGCTTGCAAGAAGATGATCCCTGCCTTTGAAATGGTCATGAGAGCTAAAAATAATGTTTACCATTTGGAATGTTTTGCCTGTCAGCAATGTATGCACAGGTGAGTGAGAAGTCCTTGCTGAGATCTTATATTAGTTAGACATCATCTGAGCAATTTAGTGAGATCTTACATTCAGGACCAGATTTAGACTTAAGTCCCTAAGGTATTTGAAATATGGGTTCCTTAGAAATCAAAATAAGGCATTTTTTTCTTTTCTCTTCTAAATGATTGCTACTATCCATATGGAAGGCCTCCTAGGAAAAAGGGGGTGGGGGGTCTAGCTTATGTTGCCTTTAGATAAATCCAGCACTGCAAATATTTCTTGGACATGTTCTGAGTAATTTAGTTACATCTTATATTATCATCTGGACAGTTTAGTAAAATCTTAAATTAGTTAGACATTATCTGAAGCCAAGAGACACAATGAACCCTGAATTGAGGCAATATTACATTTTGTGAAGATTTCTAGTGGGGTAAAGTTTTGTACTGAGACATCAAGTTTTGAAGTCCAGCAATATTTCTAGTGAATAACTTTCTGTCACAATGGTTCAGTTCTTTCTAAAGCAGAAAATATTTTTTTATATAAGACCAGAGTGCAATGAATGAGAGAAGGCATTTTATCTTTGAGGAATTAAAAAAATGTTCACATTTAAAATATTCCAAATAACTTTTGTAAGAATTTGGATCAATATAAATTTTGTGTTAATTGTGTACATATTATGTCACATGATCTTTGAACTTGATGTCTTTGTCCTGCCTTTATTTTGCTTGTATAGTTGTTAGTTGTTTAAAAAATGGTGGAAAATTGAAGTATTGTTGACAAGAGATTGAATATCAATGACCACAGCATTGTAGGAGCTTAGGACAAGCTTTGGGTGGCTTAGATCTCCAGATCTGGACAGTCCTTCAACTGCATCTGTTTACTATGTCCACTTTAAGCTCTTGCTGTCCAAACGAATGTGGATGTTGATGTTTCAGCTCCCAGGTCTCTGACTAAAACATGAGACTAATTGTGTTGACACAAACTGTTTGTTTCTCACAGAAATGTTTGTAGGTCAGTGCACACATAATATATTGTTGAATTATGGGCAAGCCTGTACAAACCTAATAGCTACCTTAATCAATATAGCCAGATGTACGCTATTGAACTATTGTAATCTTAGAGTTTACAGTGAAACTTTTAATTCTGTTGTTGTGAATGGCTATGCATCTAGTAATGTAATTGTAGAACAGTCTGAGCAGGCAGATATTTACCTTGACTTTTACAGTTTTTTATCTATATATCCTAGCAAGAGATTTTAACTTTTGGGTTTTAAATTCATGTCTTCTTGTGTTTTTGTCTTCCGGGTTTTGAGCCTATGTCTTCTAGCTAAAGATTTTAACTTCTAGGTTTTAACCCATTACTTCTCACTAGAGATTCATATTTTATATTGTCATTAACCGATATAAATTAAAGGAAGCCTTTCATGGACATTCAAGGCATTGTGCTTCTATCTCTAAGCCCTGGAATGTTGTGGGGCATCCCCCCTCCCTTAAAACAAAATGAGCAACACTGTAACAGTGTTAAGTAGGTAAGAAAGTTGAATAGATTTTAACTTCATTGACATGTTAAAAGGGACATCATATAAAATCTTCAATACCATGAATACAGCTGTAGGCTAAGAACCATTGACCAAATAATTAGAGTTTGAGTACCCTGTGTTATTTCCATTTGCATAGAAATTAATTCAAACATAAATGTGACAAATTGTTGTATTGGTATTGTAAATCAAATTAAGTCACTGCTAGATGAACTACAAAATCCTACATAAAGTTTGTATATTACTTTTGGTGTTTGAATAAAAGCTAGATTTTGTTTATTTGCAGATTCTGTGTTGGAGACAGGTTCTATCTTGCTGATAACAAAATCCTTTGTGAGTTTGACTATGAAGAGCGAATGATGTTCGCCAACCTGGGCCCACCTATGTCACACACAGGCCTACCAAATGGACTATCAAATGGCAGCAATGGCCCCAATGGAATCCCAGGCCCTGGTCCTGGTGCCTGCATGCCACAGTATGGTTACAGTGGGTACAATGCCTTGAATCAGATCAAACGACAGACACAGAGCCTGAGTGATGATGTGTCCAGTGGCTACGGGAGCCCATCACCTAACTCCTTATGACAATATGTGCCACCCAGTGCTAAAGGCAAGCGAGAGCGGGGGAGAAAGACTAAAGACAAATAAACACTGGGAGGGACCTGACTTTTGGACAGGAATAGGACTGCATGACTTACTGGGGGAAGGACATTGACTTAACTGGGGGAAGGACATTGACTTACTGGGGGATTATAATCATTGCTGACTGAAATCAAAGCACTGGGGAAAGTTTGTTTGACTCACTAAAGAATGATTTTGTCTTAAGGGAACACTCTTCTACATGGTTAACCTGTGGAATGATTTCAGTTCACTGTGAAATAGTCTAAGTCACAGTTGGATGATTTTGGCTCACCTGCAAATGACTTGTGCTTCTGAGGGAGGAAATTCTACGCACTGGGAAATGAGATTATCTTGTGTGATGCTGAAATCAAAGTGTACATATTGGAAGCTTGTCTGAACACCTGGACAAAAATTAAATTGTGATATATTAGAACATCAGCATACTGACTTCACTTGGACCAATAGAATGACTGGATATATTAGAACATCAGCATACTGACTTCACTTGGACCAATAGGATGACTGGATATATTTCTTACGTGCTTTGGCATTGCTTCATTTTAATGGCACACTCATAAGGCTGCACATTATTGAATTAGAATGGAATGTCAAACTGGTTTATTTATTTCTGAGTTCATAGTTTACAATGACCAGTTAAATGTGTGCTGTGACTTGATATACTGGTGCTGTCAGCAGTCTCCAATGTTTTACAATCAGGTGACATTTCTACAATCAGCAGACAATGACATCATTTCTTGTCCTCCAATGAACTGATTTGTTCATCTAGTGATCCTCACTTTTGTTCCAATTTTTTTCCTCAGTTTCTGTTCTTTGAATTGCTTGGTCCAATAAAATAATAAAGCTTTTTTTTTATTTTTACTTCAGAAATTTGTTAGCCTTGTATTCAAGATAGAACAATAAATATTTAAACAAAGAAGCTAAAGAAAAGCACCTGCTCAAATTTATCAAATCAATAGCTTTTTAAAATAAGTTTAATATTTTAAAAAAAAAATAGAGAGATATGAAAAAATCAAAATTTACATTGCATTGTAGGAACATTTTCTGATAATTTATGCTGTGACTCTTTGAGACAGTCCTCCAAACATTTAGCTTCTAACAGAGTGCAGATGTTAAACCAAGTGCAATGTTAGGTTCTAGCAGAGTACAGATGTTAAACCAAGTGCAATGTTAGGTTCTAACAGAGTACAGATGTTAAACCAAGTGCAATGTTAGGTTCTAACAGAGTACAGATGTTAAACCAAGTGCAATGTTAGGTTCTAACAGAGTACAGATGTTAAACCAAGTACAATGCCCACTTAGCTTCATGTCCTCTCTCCCAAAGGAGACTTTTATTTAAAAGTAATTTGTTTTTCTACAAGGGATTTTTAAAATGTTTTAAGGTCTCATGAACTACGTCATGTTTTCCAATGAGTTAGTTTTTAATTTCTGTTGTGTTTTGAAATGTATTCCAAGGACATGAAAATGTGAAGTCTTGTGATATTGTCAGGTGACAGTGAAAAACAACAAAACATTCTTCTGTAATAAGGTGCCAGAAATTTTCTCTTCAGCTTTGTTCTTGCGTGTGGTGTATACAGTGGGTTCTTGTATTGGTGTCTGACTTTTTCAATCTTTCTCTTGTCCTCAGCATTTTAGTTACATTTTTTTTTATCTTTGTGGTGGTGTTCATTTCTTTCAATTGTTTGATGTTGAAAATGTTTATTGGATGTTCACATTTTTTGCTGATTGATGTAAGTATATTAGTGTGTGTATGTTGCATCAGGTACAGGAATGGTAGCTAAGATTACAAAAACAGAATTGATGGAGTAACTTGAATGTCCAAATGTTTTAAAAGAATTGAAATGGCAGTTTTGTTTGCCAGTTAGGAATGTGTTGGCTGGTATTGCAAGAGTAGTACATTGTAAGACTTCAGAATGTTCAGTGCTGCTGGGATTGCAAGGGTAGTACATTGTAAGACTTCAGAATGTTCAGTGCTGCTAGCTTTTAAGACTGCTATACATCCAGTGTCAGTGTGTGTGTAAATCTTGTGCGGAGTCTACAACTTTGAACGGATGTGAAAAAATATTGACAAGAAAACTGAACTGTTGCAAATGTCAAATGTAAAAAAATGTACATAAATGTCAGATGTCAACAAAAAAAAAGTTTCATTCTATTAAATCCTAATTTTAAAAATATTGTTTTTTGAGTTTGAATCATTATTATGTTTATATATTTTTATATCTACATACAATTGACATGCAAGAAATGTTAAACATTTAGGTACAAAGATTGAAACAAACAAAGATTGAAACATAAAGATTGAAACAAATAAAGATTGAAACAAACAAAGATATCTTCAGCTCCTAAGGGGAAGTAAGAAAGTGTACAAAATGTTTGACACGAAACACCTCCCAACATGGTTCTCAGTATTTTTGCTAATTCTTGTGTTTCCAAAACATTAGGCACAAATCTTTTTCACTTGTAGAAATGCTGAACTAGTGCATGGCCCTAGTGAATCCCATATTTCAGGGATATTAAATATCACAAACGGCCCTAGTGAATCCCATATCTTAGGGATATTAAAAATCAAGCACAAACGACTACCTTCAAAGATGCTAAATAGTGAAATTAAATCCATCAATCTAAGAATTATTTTGTTTTCTTTGACGCTACCATCTTATCAATCATTTTCATATATACTATGTTACCCTTGACCTAATGAACTCTAAGTTTAAGGTTTAAGGCTCATCGCATCAGTTTCTACACACAGACATAGATCAACTTCTCTGAAATTAGAATACAACTGTGTTGGTTGAAAGAAAATGTCCCTCGGAAGTGTTGACTGTAACGGATGCATGTGTAATAAGATGTACTTGAAGTATTTCTAAATATCTTGATAATTCTAGATGCGTCCGTACCTTGTAGCATGTATTACAGAGGCGAGTCCAAAACATGAACATTACGTTACAAAGTATGAACAGGTAACAACAGGCTCAATAACCAAGTTCACTCAGGATGAAAATTTTAAAAATCTTTTATATAGAATGGGCCACAGTCAATTCCGTTTAGAGCCTAGCACTAACTGAACTGAAAGTCTACATTAACCCCCCACGTCTACGTCGTCACTCTAAAATATGCGTTCACTGTCGGTCTATTGTAGTGCGTAACTCAACTAGGTGTTTAACATGACCCTTGAGTTGCTAGAAATTCTGATTGGTCCATGAGATGGCTCAATAAAAGGCGAGGCTATGTCATTGTATTCTAGTAGAGGGACCAAGCTTGACCCTAGCCTGTTAGTCGGTTGAACTGTTTGGTATCGTACAACGTACTGGAAGACGAACAGGAGAGAAGTGTCCATGATAACTACCTGCACTCGTGACAGGTTTGTGTTCAGTCTCTTGTCTCACTACAAAAGGACTGTGTGTGAACATTAATGAAGCTCTCAAATTGATGATTCACAAAGAAATACGTAACAAAGAAATTTCATCTTTTAAACATGCTAAATATGTTTTTTAAATACTTTTAAAGCAAAAACAAATTAAGGAAAAGAACTGCACATTTACAGCCATACATCTTAATATTGTATGATTTATTTCCCCTTTTTCTCTATCAATCAAAAGTAATTAATTTGTAAATTTTTTTATTGATACATGTTTTGTCCGGGACAATGAATATTTGTTTCCACTTGATCCGAGAATGGGAAGTGGTAGAGATAACGTGTACACAATTTGTACCAGACACTGAGTTGAAATGAACTTTGTAAACAAGTTATCACACAAGTGAACAATTAAAATAAATTCTAACTAAATTATTTTAGCAAACTTCCTCCTTTAAGATTTTAAAATTACAAAGACTGGGAGGATAGAACAGCTCGACCCTGATAAGTTCTGGAATTAAATTCAGGTGTGTGGTACGCTCACTAAGCGGCCTGATCCAGTGGTTGATGGCAAAATCAGTAAGTTGGCAGGAATCTGTGTTGTACATGGATAAAACTGTGGACCTAAATTCCAAGGACCTTAATCTTGAAAATTCTTAAGACTGCTGCTCTTTTACCTCCGTTGTGAGGTTAAGGGTCACAAAGCCAAGTTTAAAAAAAAAAAGCTAATAATTAAGAACTGGACAGGCGAATAAGTTTATAAAATTAGCTCCAACAAGATAGTTCTCCATCTTCAAAAGAGAACCATAAATAAACTAGAGAAGGGAATTGATTTTTTTTTCTAATGAAAACGATAAGAAAAAACTGCAGCTTTCAAACCGTTTTATTTAGCATCTCAAAATAAGCGGTAAGAAATATATAAACCAGAGAAGTAGTCTTATTTTATCTTATATAATACAGACGTTACTTCAAAAATGAAGATGATTACGTCCTAGTCTTACGAACCGCCTTTTTTTTGTTTGTTAGCAAGTCAAAGGGTTTAGGTTTAGATGTTTAGAGCACTCCGAACATTGAAGTGAAATTCGATGTTATTTTGTATTTGAACGAGAGCAGGGCCTTTAATTTTTACTTATTATAATAGCAAGCCTAATTGTTAGGATAAAGAGTCTATGAGATGTTTTAAAAATAAGTAGGCCTACATTCAATGTGCATTCCAAGTTTGTGTTTTCGCTAATCGTGTCCAGGTTTTGAACCCACCCACCCAGGAGGTTCCACGAAGTTTCCACGAAGGTACGAGTTGAATAGATGTATTGTAAAACAAAATAAATAACAAGAGATATTTGCATCATGGTGCAGCTATGCCGCTATAGTTTCTAGATTCTATCATGGTGCAGCTATGCCGCTATAGTTTCTAGATTCTATCATGGTGCAGCTATGCCGCTATAGTTTCTAGATTCTATCATGGTGCAGCTATGCCGCTATAGTTTCTAGATTCTATCATGGTGCAGCTATGCCGCTATAGTTTCTAGATTCTATCATGGTGCAGCTATGCCGCTATAGTTTCTAGATTCTATCAAGGTGCAGCTATGCGCTATAGTTTCTAGATTCTATCATGGTGCAGCTATGCGCTATAGTTTCTAGATTCTATCATGGTGCAGCTATGCCGCTATAGTTTCTAGATTCTATCATGGTGCAGCTATGCCGCTATAGTTTCTAGATTCTATCATGGTGCGGCTATGCGCTATAGTTTCTAGATTCTATCATGGTGTTGCTATGCCGCTATAGTTTCTAGATTCTATCATGGTGCAGCTATGCCGCTATAGTTTCTAGATTCTATCATGGTGCAGCTATGCCGCTATAGTTTCTAGATTCTATCATGGTGCAGCTATGCCGCTATAGTTTCTAGATTCTATCATGGTGCAGCTATGCCGCTATAGTTTCTAGATTCTATCATGGTGCAGCTATGCCGCTATAGTTTCTAGATTCTATCATGGTGCAGCTATGCCGCTATAGTTTCTAGATTCCATCATGGTGCAGCTATGCCGCTATAGTTTCTAGATTCTATAGCCATTAATAAAGATGAGGATTGCTTGGGCCTTTTTATTAATAACGATTAATTATCTGCTATTTTTTTAATAACGAAACACTTCTATTCCAGCTCCCCCTCCCAGACACACTCCTACCCCTCCACCGGGTAAGTTGCCTCAAATGTTGTCAAATATCTGTTCCTGCTTCTCTTAGCAAAAACAACATGTCAGTGCTCGTCCACGTGAAGTGTCATCCCCCCGCCACTAATATCCCCCCCCCCTCACCCCTGGCCAAAGGCAATGGGAAAGAGAAGACAAAAAAAAAAACTCTATTAATAATACTACGGCACTATAGATCTAGAATCCAGGCAATATTCTAATATTTCCATTTCATTTTCCATGATTTCCCATCCTTAGATTTCCCCGGTGATACATCAAGCGAATATTTAATCTCCGCGCGGCTATTATCAAGCAATAAAAAAAATATCAAGCCTCGTCAACGGAACGTTCTGTTTTTTTCTCTATTAAAGGATGGGAAATAGGCAGACGTGAGGGGTGCATCTAAAAAGCATAATATCCCAACTACGAAACAAAAAAAAAAGAGGGAAAGTGTGGGACAAGTCCAAAAGATAAAATAACTCAGATATTAAACTGCATTATTTCGTGGCGTTATATGGTTTCATTTTTTAACATTTTCGATTTTTCTGTGCAGAAATGAATGGCTGAATGTTGTCTGTTGCTAAAGAAATAAAAGGTCCTTCCATTTGTCTGCTTCTGTGTGGCCTTTGAATAGATGAATAGAAATACATTCCAAAATATTATGCGATGAACAGAATATGCAATAGCTTTTAATAAACCGAAGAGAAAAGGAAATTGTAACAGAAGCAATCTCTTTAGCTTTAGAGTTATGAATGTACCACAAGCTGTGCTGTTGTTGTAGTTGCTGTTGTTATTGTGGTTATTAATAACTGTTATTTGTGTTTATGTAGAATAAAGCAGCAATTGTTATTGTTGCTGCAGTTAATGTTGTTATTCATATATTTTGTTATTGTTGTCGTTGGTGGTGGTGCCGCTGTTGTTGTGTAACTTTTATCAAGAACTTCAAAACATTTGTCAACTCAGTGCAGGCACAGAAATATTTGTTTGTGTGTTTGTTCTATGTTTTATACGTATGCCAAAGGAAGTCTTTTTTGGTGAGCTAAAGGGTGGTCGACGTAACAGAGGCGTCCCACGGAAACGCTTCAAAGACCAGCTTAGGCGTCAACTTTCCTTAACTGACATAGAAGAAAGCACCTGGTTGTATGCGGCCTCCGAACGAGACAGCTGGAGGTCACTCACGAAGGCCGCGGAATACACATTTGAGACCAAAAGAAAATATGCTGCCGAGGACAAACGCAGACGACGAAAAGAAAATCTAAATCGACCACCTGCGGACAAGGGTTATGCTTGCCCTGGATGTGTCAAAATATGTAGGTCACAGCTGGGGCTGCGCAGCCACGGGAAATACTGTATTCCTCACTAATCTTCGGACTCGAAGACAAGCCTTATTATTATTCCATAAAACCCAAACTAGAATGTTCAACTTTTATACTACCAGCAGAGAATGTTCCACTTTTATACTACCAGCAGAGAATGTTCCACTTTTATACTACCAGCAGAGAATGTTCCACTTTTATACTACTAGCAGAGAATGTTCAGGTACTAATCTAGTAGAGTTACGGACTAGTTTTATTCACTGGGTTAGGATCTAGAGTCAACAAGAGTAGCAATGGTTAGGAAATAGTGACAGTTTCGACTAGAGACTAATGAGGGACTAAAAGAATGGAAAGAGAAAAAGAAGACATTTTCCCTTTAGAAAAATTCCAGTTCCATTGTTTTCAAAGAACGACTTGTAAATGATTCAATACTAATGGTCCAATAGCTCTGAGCGCTCACAAAAGTGTTCGATCTGGATGCATCCAAGAGTATTATGAAAAATCTTAGTGTGTGAATGGTTTTGTTGTTTTTACTTGTGGAAATAACTCTTTTAGTTACAATAAATCTCTATAAGGATCAATAACACAATGTTAATCTGAGTCTTAGTCTTATTAAATACAAAACAATTTTAAGTAGGCCTACTTATCGACAATAAATGCCAATATTAAGATCAGGTATTTGACAATTATCCTCGAGTCTCTAAAGCTTTGTGTATCAACAGCAAGAAAATAAAGTCCTTATTTTCTGTAAGTCAAAGTATCGCGAGACTAAGCCATTGAAATGTTGACTGTCACATCTTGTGGACTTACAAGGTGGTGCTTCTTCTTTCATATCCTGCATAGAGTTGTGTTCATGAGCTTAACATGGGCGATTTTAACAGCATTTCATAGAAACATACAGTGTATTAGGGACAGTTTAACTTACAGTTTCTGAGTAAGAACAGCTTAACTTACAGTGTCAGGATACGAACAGTTTAACAAAATATAGTCTCAGATAAGAACAGTTTAACTTACAGTGTTAGGATACGAACAGTTTAACTGATAGTCTCAGATAAGAACAGTTTAACTTACAGTGTTATGACACGAACAGGATACGAAATATTATTTCCTCAACCAAAAAACAGTCAATAATTTTTAGGAAAAAGAAATCTAAAAACTCCTTTGTGGCAACATGTTACTGGACTTCACAAATGTAGCGAGTGTTCCCAACAGGGTTCGTGTTGACGCTTCTAGCGACGCCACTGGTCGCTACGATATTTAGATGAGGATAGAGAAAATTTAGACTCTAGGAGGTCATTCATGTGCGGTTGATATGAAATGTGTGGAAGTGTGTGGGGCATTGATGCGAAGGTGTAAACTGATTGAGTGTAGAGGCCACAACATGTAACACTATTCAAGATCCCCGAAGACTTCTCGAAGTCCTCCCCACACGGTCACTCAATCATGTTCCTCTCTGCCAATCATGTCTTGAGCGGCCCCTTTCCCCCTCTCTTCCCAGCCATTGAATCAATTTCATTATGGTAATGATTGAAATCAGATTGAATTCCCAGTCAAACAGCAAAAAACGTCGGACGGCCGTAGATAACATCATTTGTCCGGAGGCCCACGGGTTATTGAATTATTTCCATGAGTGGCCCCGTAAGCCGGACGTCAAGGAAGATAGTGCCAGGGTTTATCCCTTCCCCCGCTCTGACTCCTCCATCCGTCTCTTTCCTCTCCCGTAGCGCGGAGGATGAGAGTGAGGGAGAGAGAGAGAGAGAAGTCTCAATAATATTCTGTTCCAATTCATTCTCATATATAGCGTTTCAAGGGAAGAAAGGCACAAGGGGGGGGGGGGAGATGGATACAGAGAGAGAGAGAGTGAATGAGAAAGGAAAGAACAAAAAACTGGGAGAGATGGAGAGAATAGAGAGAAACCAATAACATTTTCGGGAAGCTTTTTTCCAAATTATTTTCTGGGCTCGCTACTCGATCATGTGTCATTACTCTTAAATAAATGATATTATTTCTTGATTGGAAAGGAAGCGAGTTATTTTATATGCAGGATAAACTACAATGGCCGAGAGGAAGAGCTTTATAGTCAATAGGAGACAACATCCTGTGACGTCATTGAAAGGGGGCGCCACTGGGCGAAGGGCGTTTAAAAAAAAAAAAGATAATGAGAAAATGGGAAATGAAGGGAGGGAAAAAAAACAAGGGGCAATAACTGCAAGAAATAATCACGAGTTATCCTCCACACAGTTAGCCTTAATAATCTGGAGTCGTTCCTCTGACCAGGGACAAATTGGTTTTATTACTAATATGGGAGTCAAGCTCACTCGCGTCCTCTCATCACTGACCCAGCTCTGTCCCCACCCCCCACCCCTTCTCCATCTGCTTAGGGAAAGGGCACATGTTATTTTATCTTATTCTATTCTCCAATTAGTTTCAGCTGTGAGCTTTAGATCTGTGGACAGGCATTAGGAAAGAATAGAGGGAAGTCAGCTCTGTGGAACTTGTGGCAACGAGAGTTTAGAGAAACAGAAGACTTGGGAAGAATTTAGAGAACAACTAAAATCAAAATCACTATCACAGAATGTACCACTAACTCACAAATCACTGACTCACAGAATGTACCACTAACTCACAAATCACTGACTCACAGAATGTACCACTAACTCACTAATCACTGACTCACAGAATGTACCACTAACTCACAAATCACTGACTCACAGAATGTACCACTAACTCACTAATCACTGACTCACAGAATGTACCACTAACTCACTAATCACGTAGGCATAATGTGCCCCTACTTCACTGATGACATGATGTACCTTATCTTATCTTATATGATACAGACGTTACTTCAAAAAAGAAGATGATTACGTCCTACGCGTCATGCATTTAGTCATGCATATTAAACAATGAAATAAACTCCGCCAAGTCACTGGTTTTCCTGGCTAGCTCAGGCAACCCATTCCATGCTCTAATAGCGCTAGGATAAGGTTGATCTGAGCTAACATGTACCACTAGGTTGATGCAAACAAGATCTGAGCTAACATGTACCACTAGGTTGATGCAAACAAGATCTGAGCTAATATGTACCACAAGGTTGATGCTAACAAGATCTGAGCTAATATGTACCACTAGGTTGATGCAAACAAGATCTGAGCTAACATGTAGCACTAGGTTGATGCTAACAAGATCTGAGCTAACATGTACCACTAGGTTGATGCAAACAAGATCTGAGCTAACATGTACCACTAGGTTGATGCTAACAAGATCTGAGCTAATATGTACCACAAGGTTGATGCTAACAAGATCTGAGCTAACATGTACCACAAG
This sequence comes from Biomphalaria glabrata, assembly GCF_947242115.1. Taxonomy (NCBI): domain Eukaryota; kingdom Metazoa; phylum Mollusca; class Gastropoda; family Planorbidae; genus Biomphalaria; species Biomphalaria glabrata. Next base: position 20,822,608 of record NC_074720.1, read on the forward strand.
GTTGATGCTAACAAGATCTGAGCTAACATGTACCACAAGGTTGATGCTAACAAGATCTGAGCTAATATGTACCACTAGGTTGATGCTAACAAGATCTGAGCTAATATGTACCACAAGGTTGATGCTAACAAGATCTGAGCTAATATGTACCACTAGGTTGATGCTAACAAGTTCTGAGCTAACATGTACCACAAGGTTGATGCTAACAAGATCTGAGCTAACATGTACCACTAGGTTGATGCTAACAAGATCTGAGCTAATATGTACCACTAGGTTGATGCTAACAAGATCTGAGCTAACATGTACCACAAGGTTGATGCTAACAAGATCTGAGCTAATATGTACCACTAGGTTGATGCTAACAAGATCTGAGCTAACATGTACCACTAGGTTGATGCTAACAAGATCTGAGCTAACATGTACCACAAGGTTGATGCAAACAAGATCTGAGCTAACATGTACCACTAGGTTGATGCTAACAAGATCTGAGCTAACATGTACCACAAGGTTGATGCTAACAAGATCTGAGCTAGCATTACAGTTTTTGTTTACGGCTTAAAAATAATGTGTAAAAATTGATTTTAAATTATGAAATTAAAGTACAAATTAAATATTTCTCAAAAGTCAGTACGTTTTATTTTTTTTTTAAGACTGAACCATCACTAGGTCAGTAGAAATTATTATTTTTTTGTATCATGTGTTTTTAAATCATTTCTTGAAACTTGTTCGTTTTTTTTTTTGAAGATCAGATCCATTATCTAATTATTATTTCGTTTTTATGCTGTCTAATTTTTCAGATCTAATTTGTTTTCGATTTCTTTTTCATTTCTTCATCATTCATTGTCTTTTCTATTAATGATTTTTATTCGGCTATTTTTGTGTCTTTGAATAATTCACTGACTGTTTAGTGTAGAATACAAGAATAAGGGGAGATAACCTCGTGTGTGTAAAGTATCCTGAAATGAAGAGAGACATTCTAGAAGTTGAGAGCAGACGACAACACGCGAATACATTTCCTTGTGCTTCAAGCCAAAGACAATGCAGTCAATCTAGATGACGTATGTAGCTCCACTTCCATGGGAAACATCTTCCTCTAATAACCAATGTTTAACTTCTTTTAATGATTCATTCTGTTTTCATTGGTTTTCCTGTTTTCTGGGTTTTTAGTAATCGTGTTTCTTGTTGTTGTTTTTTTATGAAGAATATGTGTGTGTGTATATATACATGTTGATGTGTTGTTTTTTTGCCCCCATCAGTTTAATGTGTGTGTTTTGTTTTTGGAACATTATTTGATGGTAAATAAAACACTATGAGACCGTGCTACTTAACCTAAACGTGAAGGCTTCCAGACACAGAGGCAAAGCGAGTGGGGTTTCAACCTCCCCTAACCTAAACGTGAAGGCTTCCAGACACAGAGGCAAAGCGAGTGGGGTTTCAACCTTCCCTAACATAAACGTGAAGGCTTCCAGACAGAGAGGCAAAGCGAGTGGGGTTTCAACCTCCCCTAACCTAAACGTGAAGGCTTCCAGACACAGAGGCAAAGCGAGTGGGGTTTCAACCTCCCCTAACATAATCGTGAAGGCTTCCAGACAGAGGCAAAGCGAGTGGGGTTTCAACCTCCCCTAACATAAACGTGAAGGCTTCCAGACACAGAGGCAAAGCGAGTGGGGTTTCAACCTCCCCTAACATAAACGTGAAGGCTTCCAGACAGAGGCAAAGCGAGTGGGGTTTCAACCTCCCCTAACATAAACGTGAAGGCTTCCAGACACAGAGGCAAAGCGAGTGGGGTTTCAACCTCCCCTAACATAAACGTGAAGGCTTCCAGACAGAGGCAAAGCGAGTGGGGTTTCAACCTCCCCTAACATAAACGTGAAGGCTTCCAGACACAGAGGCAAAGCGAGTGGGGTTTCAACCTCCCCTAACCCCACCCGAAATGAAATTCCCCTCCCCAAGTTAAAATTTTTATTACATTTTTTTTTTTATTGAAGAGGATATTTAAATGTTAAACTATCACATGACCAGACGTGGTTTCAAGTGAAAATAAAATCTTTAAAAAAGTAAAGCAAACTACAGTCACTAAATTCAATGAGCGTAGAAATGTAGACAAGGGGGGCTGATGAAGCTCGTCAGACTATTAAAGCAATTCAACTAGCAGAGGGGTACTCTGATTTCAAACCCCCGCTGTACTAAGACTTCAGGAGATTTCAACTATGACGTTCCCTCAACAGCTTCTGCAACTGAGTTGGTGCCAAATGTAAGGCAAAGCGTTCGGATTGTCAGGAGGGTTTTGTCCCCGCGCTCATCTAGGGTATGATGTACTTCGCCGGGCTCATCTAGGGTATGATGTACTTCGCCGGGCTCATCTAGGGTATGATGTACTTCGCCGGGCTCATCTAGGGTATGATGTACTTCGCCGGGCTCATCTAGGGTATGATGTACTTCGCCGGGCTCATCTAGGGTATGATGTACTTCGCCGGGCTCATCTAGGGTATGATGTACTTCGCCGGGCTCATTTAGGGTATGATGTACTTCGCCGGGCTCCCCACCTGAACAGTGTTTATTAACTTTATGCCGGGGTTGTAATTTAGCCTTGCGTCGTCTGCCTGGGCACCCCTAACAGTCTAGCAATCAATTTATGCAATAAATATCCAGGAACGAATAAACCAAATATTAACGTATACTAGTGAATTACAATATTGCATATAACAACAAAGGTTTAATGGGTTAATGATATATATGATATTATGAGGCATACATTACGAATGAATATCAATAGCATTTACAAAGCAATTACAAATTACATTCAAAGGAACTATAGAACACCTTAATCTCAGTGCCATAGTCGATCAGGGCTCACAACGCCCAACCCAACGCCAGGGGGCAATAGTCACCTACCACGCCTACAACTCAGACTCGACTCCAGCAGAGTCCCAAGCCTGCGTCCCTAGATAAGAAAAATACACTCTCCTTTGATACCGCCATTCTCACGATTATAAGAGAAACGATTTTAGATCTACGACATTTAGAAGATAGTAAAATAAACTAACTTACCCAATACTGGGGAAGAAAACCCATAAGAGAAACTCACAGGAGATCTAGCCTCATCACACAACAGCAGCAAAACAAGTAAGCAAAAATGACATCAACAAAAGCGTGTTCCTAGAAACCAAAACTCACAATCTCTTATGGTACACAAAGGAAAACACCAAAAGAAGATGCGCATGACACGGATCACGTCAGCAAGGTTGAGAGAAGGACAATGATGCATGGGCCGCCCATGCCGCCCACAACACGGGAGGCAACAGTTACTACATGCACGAACTGTGGCAAACTTTGCCGATCTAGAATTGGCTTGACTGGCCACTCCAGATTCTGCCACGTCTCAAGAAGAAACTAAAACCAAGGGACTCCTCTGGGTGCATCCATTGTCTTACGAGACAGAGGGAGCCACATGTAGGAGACAAATGAGGGGGGTGGGAGGTTAAGTAGTTTAAAAACTTCAGTAAAAAAAAAAACAACAACTAAAGCAAACTAAAGTCTTTGAGGTTCAGCCCTACCCCGACTAAAACATTTCAGACATTGATTTATAAATAAAGTGCAGTGAATATCAGATTTGATATCTGACCTACAATTTTAAATAGAAAAATAGCAGATTTGATATCTGACCTACAATTTTAAATAGAAAAATAGCAGATTATTGCACTGTAAACACCTCAGAATATGTATTTTTTTTTTAGTTTCAAATTAAGGAAATAATGCTCCGAACCCTCTGGGCTACTTCGCAGCGCTCTCTCAGACCCCCCCCCCCCTAGCTGGCAAGGGAGGGCGTCTACTGTCGTTAGACTAACTAACTGTAGAAAACATCTATCTATGTGTGTGAACACACCCCCACAGCCCCCACCCCCGAAAAAAAAACTGGCTACGCCCATGCTTCCAGTTAAAGTATGACTGTTGAATTAGCTAGCTAAGAAATATGTTTTATTTAATTTAATATACCTACAAAAACCTTATTACAAACGAATAGAGTAGAAACAAGATCGCAATGGTAATAGGTATCCACTATGACCTTCTAATAATAATAATAACAATTTGATCAGTAAGGATACTCCTCCTTATTACCGATACTCGCCACAAAAGGTTCACTTATCATTTGCTGTACTGGGCTAGGCCTATTTCGACTGAGACAAAACGGTAGATTTTAATCGTCCTTATCTGCTGTTCATTGATAAAAGAAAAAAAAAACGCTACCATTATTGACAACTCCGTTCCACTGTCTCATAATTTAAGAAAAACTGAAATGGAAAAACAAAGAAAATTTGGGAACCTAGGCTAGGAGATTAAGCGTTTATGGACGTTATCTAAAATAACAATATACCCCATTGTTATATCAACCGATGGGGATAATGACAACGGACCTTACAGATACCTTTAAAACCCTTAGGAACATTCTCGTTGCCTGTCAGAGGGCGGTACTGCTGCAGATCTGCCACATCACCAGAAAATCCCTAAGTGGACACTGATATAGGGACTACAATGAATTTTGTTTCTCTTTAACTAAACAGAGCCCAGGCAGCGCCAGCGAATGACTACTAGTTCGTTTCTAACATAATAATAATAATCTTTATTATCCGTGAAGAAATGTATTTTACAATTGTGCATTTAAATTGCATACTGAAACGTTATGTCCATTTTCCAAAATGTCCTCAGGGCTCGCAAACAACTTCCTTCAGAGAAAATGTCCTCAGGGCTCGCAAACAACTTCCTTCAGAGAAAATGTCCTCAGGGCTCGCAAACAACTTCCTTCAGAGAAAATGTCCTCAGCGCTCGCAAAAAACTACCTTCAGAGAAAATGTCCTCAGGGCTTGCAAACAACTTCCTTCAGAGAAAATGTCCTCAGCACTCGCAAACAACTTCCTTCAGAGAAAATGTCCTCAGGGCTTGCAAAAAACTTCCTTCAGAGAAAATGTCCTCAGGGCTCGCAAACAAATTCCTGCAGAGAAAAGTGGAAGGGGAAAAAAAGTCTGACAAAGAAAGCGAAGGGAAGACAAGATCAAAGAATGGACAGGCCTGTCATTGAAAGAGATTCTATCCAAGGCAAAAGACAGAGAGGAATGAATTAAGATCCTCGACAGATCATGTGTGGTGCCCCAACGGTTCAGCAAACTAAGGTATCGGTGAACGTGAAAGATATTTGATAAGTCCTTGCTTAAGATTGGCGCAGACGACGAAAACAAAACACTTATATAGACCCCCGGCGGACAACAGCTTTGTCTACATTAGTTGTGGCTAAATATGCAGGTCGCAAATGGTTTTACGTTGTGAAATACTGCAATCATCCTTCATCTTAATGGAGGAGAATGCGAAGCATTAATATTCGATGCGTTGTTTAAAGTCTTCCAGTAAAAAAAAAAAAGACAGGATGAATTAATCTAATTGTCACGTGATCTGTTTCTGGTTCATAATGAGTCACACCAAGAATTAAAATTAAACTAGTGCATTTTAAAAAGTGTTTTAATGTAGGCCTACTTTAACTTGAGTCTTTTTTTTTTTGTTCAGTTGAAGTTTCTCTGATGAGCTTTAATGTTTGTTTGTTTTTTTACTAATACGTTCACTTGTCTAATAAGTTCACTTGTCTAATAAGTTCACTTGTCTAATAAGTTCACTTGTCTAATAAGTTCACTTGTCTAATAAGTTCACTTGTCTAATAAGTTCACTTGTCTAATAAGTTCACTTGTCTAATAAGTTCACATATTTCTGGAAATGGAAAAGTACAACATCAATAAAAACATAATCAAAGTTATCCAGAACCTCTATAAGGATTTCATTACACATTTCAATGTAAAACAAACTTCAGCAAATGTTGACTTCATGGTTCTCTTGCAGTGTCGGAGCCTCGGAGCGGAGGGGAGAGAAAAAGAAAAAAATGTCATTGTGTTGGGAACTTTATATTTTCTTTAACCGAGAAACCAAAATCATTCACCATAAGGAGGGTTATCATTTGTTATCAATCACTGACTTCCAAATGTTGTCTCCACTGTCCAATCATATTGATTATACAGAAACATTAAAGATCATATTTTCTAAGCTGATCATATCGGAATATGCTTTCAAGCGCCCTAAACTATATACTTAAACATTTCTTTTAATCAGATACATGTAGACTTGTTTTAGACCCCCCCCCCCTTTTTTTTTTTATTACAAATCAATGATTCCCTCCCCTTGAAAGAAACCGGAAACACGTGAACAATAAACATGCCCAGAAATCCACATTATGGCTTTTCTACACCGGCATTGTACTGAATAAAAACAAATTATAATCTTGGTCACAACGAATTCCTCATGCGCAATAGCCATTCTTCATTTATCGTAATAGGATTTCTAGAAAATCCTTTTCACAAAGCCTCTCGCTCAGAAGCCATAGGGCTCCTAATATACTGATAAAATCGCGAGGGAAAACTGGAAGAAAAAACGTCTGCCGATAGAAAGTGTTTTTTTTCCCCCCTCCACCGCTGATCATTATATAACACAATAAGGCAGACCAAGGAAAAGTCAGGCACGCGAGAACCGATCGAGGAAGTGCCCAAGACGGGCAACGCCAGATTTCAATCTGAATAAATTTGAAAGTTGATTGAAAGGGGAAACCATTTGTTTAAAGTTTGTTTCCAGTCGGTTATCCCCCTTTTTAATGGTTTGATTACAGAGGCCGCTGAAGCAGAAGTGAAACTTCTTAAAGGCAGGCGATCCAATTTACAATATGCTTTGAATTTTAATGAATGTGCGCCCGACTTCATCTTCCGTTGATGCCAAGTAAAAACAAAAAATCGATGGCTGTGTCAGAAAAATGCTTCAGGCGTGTGCTATGGTTAGGAGATGTACGAATAGAAGACCGGGAAATACGCTTTCAAAACAACAAACACAAAAAAAGGGAGGGGGGAGGAAGTCGTGTCTTTTTTATTTCCAACTACAGAAATGGAAAAGAAACGAAACGAAACGTTGTTATCTCTTTGAAATCCTTGAGAATCAAATAGGATTTATACCACCGTTAATGATGAATAATTCATGTGGTCACAATAGATATTTAAACAGAGAAAATATAGGCAAGTGCAAAACACATTAAAGAGACAATCATTTTCTTATGGTTCTTTGTAAAAAAAAAAAAGAAATAATCTTTCTTGTTCCACAACAATAAATATTTGAACATCTGAGATTGATAAACTTTTTTTTTTGGAATGTCTTCACGCAAGCCTCATTTGTTGTTAGAATATACATGAAGTCAATTGAACTGAGTTCTCATTAATCCTGGGAACTGCTGGACAGAATTTCAAGACATGTCAACATACTTGAAAGCTACAAGAACTTTTTCTTGTATCCACTCAAATGTAGCACGTTTCAGAAAGTAAAATAAAACCAACAGTTGTTGTTTGTGATCTCCATAGAAGATTCGTCCAGAAAGCCTGTAGTAGAGTTCACTGAATGGAGGAGATGCTCATACATGGAGGCCATTAGTTGCCAGGTATTTGGTGTCTCCGGTCTACAGAATACGGAAGTGTTGATCAGCCAAGTCTTTTTATAAACCGTATGTTGTTTTTTTTACATAGAAATGTGAGGAACAGACGAGGTATTAGCATAAGTAACAAGCTATGGGTCTATTGGGCTATCGTCCTCCCAACGTTACTCTACACATCAGAAACCCGGAATAGTTTTCAGAAGACATGCAAGAAAAAATCGAACCACTTCCACGTGATCTGCCTCAGAAAAATTCTGAGTGTTAGATGGTAAGACAAAATACCGGACACTAAAATCCTCCGAAGAGCGGGTCGCAAAGGATCCAGACAATCTTGATACAGTCTCAATTGCAATGGGCAGGACACGTCTGTAGGATTGAAGATCCAGGCATCCCTAAAATATGTTTTTATGACCAGCTAAGGAAAGTGAGTACAAGAAAACATTTCAGGGACAATCTCGAGGAAAGCCTTTAACAATGACCTTGTCATCTGGGAATCGAAAGCACATGACAGTGCATCGTAGCACAGCGCTCTGAAAACGGGCGCAAAAATTGCTGATGGACACGGGAACAGCGCTGGCAAAAGAAAAGCGCCAGGGAAAAATATCAAGGCAACTGACACCAACTCCAGTTGGAATAACCTGCCCAGTCTGCAGCCGAACATTCCGGGTTCACAAAAGTCTAACCAGTCAAATGAGGAGGTACAAAACTTAGATCAACTCTGGGCGGAATCTTGCACACGTCATTTCTTCCACTTCCCATTCTCGAATCAAGATGAAACTTTGCACAATTATTCAATGTCGATGATAACACATGAATCAATTTAAAAAATTAACCAATACGTTAATCAATTAGTCGTAATTAATTTTTTTTCATACATAGAAAATGAATTAAGCTTGGAGAGATAAGCGTAGGTCTTTTGCTAAAAAATTTAAGCTTGCAATATAAATAAAACCTATTTTTTTTATCTGAATAGCTTAGTGGCCAGCATGTCGGCCTTCCATCATGGAAGCTCGATACCTCGAGTTCGAATTCAGACTCGAGCAGCTTTTTTTTTTAAAGTTGCTTTTGAAAAAGCAGCACGGAAACCCTTCATCGTTCTCATTGTTATGTTGGAGTGTTCATATGACTAGACCAATACATGAGATGAACTGCGCAGTGGTTTCCAAATCAGGGAGCTCTCCATATAGTTTTCTTTCTATTGGGGTGATTTGGGGCCAATGTCTTATACGGGCCTCTTGGTAGAGAGAGCAGTTTTGGAGGACGTGGTCGGCATTTTCTGGTGATACTCCACATGGGCAGATTTCACTGGTTCCAATTTTGAGCTTCCGGAACATGTGTTGTCGCATTCTGTTGTGTCCGGTCCTGAGTCGAAAGATTATACGTTGGTCTTGTCGGGATAGCTTATAGTAAGCGTCATCTTTCTTGTGATTTGGATGAGAGCTCGTCCATTTCTCATTTATTTTGTCTACAATTAATTTCTTCATTTCTTCTGGATAGAGTGCAGAGTTTACTTGTGAGTTTGTTCTTCCACTCTTGGCGAGTGTGTCAGCCTTCTCATTTCCTTCTAGTTGTATATAAGGTATCCATTGAATAACAGTTTTTTTTGCTGTTGTTGTTGAGCTTTGTAAGTGCTACTTTCTCCCAGATACCTCCCTGCCCTCCCCCCCCCCCCCCTCACTGGTCCACATAGCATGCTATAAGAAGGAATATTGCGCTAAACAAAAACAATTCATTAACATTTTCAATGGCACAAATTCATTATTGTTTGTCTAGAATAGATCTACTAGAAATTAATTAGGCCTACGTGACTGAGTCCAAATATTTGATGCAGTTTCACATAATATTATCTCAATAGAAACAAAGACTAGATAGTAGTGTGTCACCCTATAAGACTGTGGAAGCCTCTTGTGACATGTATAAACCTACAAAGTGTGTCACTCTATAAGACTGTGGAAGCCTCTTGTGACATGTATAAACCTACAAAGCGTGTCACTCTATAAGACTGTGGAAGCCTCTTGTGACATGTATAAACCTACAAGGTTTTCAGTCCAGATCTACAGATAACGATGTATAATGCCACTAAGAGCTTTAATCAATCAAATATTATTTCAAATGAAACCCTTAAACCAATGCCAGTAGTTTTAGACATTTTGCAATGCCAACAGGCAAGTGAACAAGTTGAAAGGGCATCTAAAGAATGTAGAGAAGAACAAGGGCCATAAATACACGTGTTTGTATATACAAGAACTGGGACACACTGACAGTCGTTTTGTTTGATGTTCAATCCCTTTGTAAATTAATAACTATGTAAGCAACTAATGTCATTACTATGACCAAAGTTAATGAAACATTTCATGATTAGGATGTTAAGTGTTTGAATTGGCTACCAGAAAGAATGAATGTTTCTCTGAGTATGTAGATTATTAGATCGAAGATTAAACAAATTAAAACAGGACACTTGCTTGTAACATGCCTGTTAGAGACTATGTAGATGTCAGCACAACTGATTTAAACAAGTTTGACATTTGGAGAGATAAACATGCAGGAGTTGTTAGATCTGGAACGTACCTAACATTAAATGCAAAGTCTGTCAAATTTTTGCCAAGGGGATTTTATAGCCAAGTAAGTAGATCTATACGTTTTTGAGGATAGATTATAACCCAATAATTTTCAATGGTACCGGAGAATTTAAAACCAAATCAAAGCATTTCTAGCTTTATCAGATATGCAAAAGTTCTCTATTTATGTCGAATGAGTAATTTTAGCAGTAAACAGCATAATATAGTATATCTTTTTAATGCTAAATAATACACTCTTTTGAAATTTGAATAATAAAAGAATTAGTTCAATGAACTATGAAGAATATCTAAATGAAGGCATTACTTGAAGGCATTACTATTGAAGATATAATTTTACAACATATAAATGAAAGTACAGCTTAAGAAAGACAACTTCTCAGCGTCAGTCAACAGTTATCTCCTCTGTATCAAACCTAAACAAATAAGATAAACTCCAAGACAACAAATAAGTGTATACAAACATTGGTTTTATTTCTTGATGTAACATGAGCTGCAAGTAGGTGTTTACACTTGAATGGATCAAACAAATATCTTCTTTTCAATTGAACTAACTGAAGTCTTTAAGCCACTTTCAATGCTGGAATCACATTCTAGAATAATGGTCAAGTAAGGTTTGTCATATGAGCTACATCAGTTCTATAAGTCCAGCTGATCAGATATTTGGGTTAGGTAGTGAGACACTCAAAAGATACTGGGGTCATGTAATGGGAGCTTAAAGAGAAACTGGGGTCAAGTAATGGGAGCTTAAAGAGAAACTGGGGTCAAGTAATGGGAGCTTAAAGAGATACTGGGGTCATGTAATGGGAGCTTAAAAAGATACTGGGGTCATGTAATGGGAACTTAAAGAGATACTGGTGTTATGTAATGGGAGCTTAAAGAGATACTGGGGTCAAGTAATGGGAGCTTAAAGAGATACTGGTGTTATGTAATGGGAGCTTAAAGAGATACTGGGGTCATGTAATGGGAACTTAAAGAGATACCAGGGTCAAGAGATATTGAGATCAAGTATTGGGAGCTCAATGAGTTATGAGTTGAGTTATATAGCTTACTACAAAATAGATTTACTTGAGGGAAAAACTAAACATTTATAATAATGGCAGAAAAAACAAAAGCTAATGTGTTTTATTGATGACATAAAAAGAATTCTAAAACATACATTAGTCAACTTAAAAAACTTGTCTATTTAAAAAGAGACATTTGTTAAACATACATTATCATTTGGTGACAAAACTTTAAAACTACTTATTTTCTTATCCTTTTCAATGCTACAAAAAAATAGTTATAAATAGTATAAAATAACTGAAAACCAAATGTATCATATAATTGAAATGAGTCCATACTTTACACAATACTTTACACAATACTTGACACAATGTCTTTCAATACTGCACTATAAACTGGGCTGAAATATTCTCAAGAGAGTTTCTGTCACATTTTTTAAAAATCAAATTTGATTGGACATTGTTAGAAAATTGGATTACTGTACATAATTAGAAATGAGCATTACATTGTGTTTGACTATCTTTGTTTCAAGGAATGTCAATAATTTATCCAATACTAAATGTGAATAAAGTTTATTCCATTTTACATTCATATTTTGTTCCCATATAAAATTGGAAAACCGTCAATGTTTCTTGATAAAGAAAAAACACACATTTTTTTAAGCTCTTTTGCACTAGTGAAATTAAAAAAAAATTAATTTCAAAAAGTGCACACAAAAACAAAACAAAAAAAAAAACATAAAAAAACAAAACAAACATCTCTTATGGTTAGCATTAGACTGTAATGGTTAAGAAAAGTTGTTTCCATCTAATGCCTAGCCTCACAAGTCCACTTAGAAATACAGTTATCTTCCCTTCCCAACTACTTCCCTTTACTTTTTTTTAGTTCTGAAATACATACAGAGATGAAATACATACAGAGAGTCCACACACACACACACACACACACATATATAAAATGAAATTATTTATTAAATATTTGTTCATCAGAAAAACTTTGAATGACAAATAGAACACTGATGTTATTTATTTTAAATTGCAGAATTCTATTTGTTTGTACTGTAAGACTCGCACCCCCCCCCCCAACACACAAGAAAAAATGTATGCAGTTAAAAAATAAAACAAGCACTCTTATTTAGAATAGAGTATAGAACAACTAAATAAAGATGTGTGTAAGGGAAAAAATATTCATGTCACTTATTTTCTCTTCAATAAACTAGAATACTTCCACTGAGAAAATTATAGAGAGTTTTATGGTGCTATAAGCATAATAGTGGTCTGACAGTATACCAAATATATCACTAATTGTTAGATACCATGGAAATGTTTGTAATATTTCTTTTCTTTTCTTTGACAATCTAGTGTCTTATAAATAATTCTTTACTGCTTCAAATTTACTATTTTGTTTTATTTTGTTATTAATAATTTTATTTTCTGTATATTTTAATTTCTTTAACTTTATAATGGCCTTTTTGCTCTATAAACTTGACTTAGTCTAATTTTTGGTCTACTAGTCTCCTACTAATGACTAAATTAGTTTAAAATAAATACTGGAAATATTACAACATAGGAGTTGAGTGTAAAAAAAATAAAACAGCTCTGTATATGTCAACAGACTGCTGGCTTATTACACATAAGAATTCAAAGTAAATCAAAGTGCCATGTTATTTGAATGTAGCTAATTATGGATTCCAAATTAATAAATCAATAGAAATACATTAGAACATCAGTTATCAGGACTGCCCTTTTGTTTTTTGTTGTTTTTTTTTGTTTTACAGTAAGGTATCTTAGTGGTCATGCTGCTGTGCAGGGAAAGATCAGCAAATATTTCTCTCAATAATGTTAGGCTGCTAAGTATAAAGCTTAGTTCCCCTGTATATTTTAATTGAATAGTATTTTTATGTACTGCGCGATACCCACATTCAAATTTTCTTTTTTTGTTGGTGAAAAGGACTATTTATAATATTTCGCATTTCGTTATCAAGAAGATCAATTATCTGGACTGACCCCATTCCCAGTCAATTTGGATAATTGATGTTGTACTGTATAATTTATATGAATATGTCCTTAATAAAACACATATTTAGAGGCAAAAATGTGTTATTCTCAATCTAATTGTGTGAAATGTACTATCTACTAAACTGTTAAAGGTTCTGATAAAAGAAACTGTTTCAAAGGATTCCACATGGATCAGATGTAAAGCTAGGACACTTGGACCTTCTTGTGAAGTTTGCCCACACTCTTGGTGTGAAGGGGAATAACTCCTTACTTCATCTTCTATACTTAAATTGTGTCAACATTGTAGCAAATGCACAATCACTTATTAAAATTGACAAGGACAAAATGTTTTACAAACTTGGTTTTAAAGTTTGAGTTAGTAGTAAAGCTTCAAATAGGCCAGTTTCCTGAAGTATTTTCTTTCTTCTTTGGTACTGTAGAGCTGGTCATAAAGAAAGTCAGTCACTGGTTAATTTGAAAGTCTTTATGTATATATATATACATATATATATCTTAATAGAAAACAATAAATACAGTTCTATCTTAACAGATGTGAATCATTAATAGTACGACACAGTGAACATCATTAGCACTTTGAATGGTGCAAGTCAAATTTTAACTTGTAGAGTTTCAAAAGTTTCCTTCTGATGGAAATGTATTTAACTCATTAAATTAAATATACATATTGAAAGGATGTAAAAATAAGGCCTAGAATGTTACCTTTGTCTAAATAAATATTGAAAATTACTTTTTGGGTAAAAATTATTGCCTTATATGAATTTCTCAACATCATTAAATATGGTTCTATTAACTATTAACATAGCTATATATTTATATGTGTAACTACCTATGTTACAAAAGTAGTAACAGGTAAATTAACAAAGATTTTAGTGTATCATGAACTTAAACTGATATCACTAGCAATAACTAAAGTAAAACAATTTGGTCTTAAAGAATGGTCCTAAAAGAATCTGGTCTAAAAATGTTGTGCTCTATTACCTTCTCTGTATTTCTGTCAATTGTACTTTTGTGTGTCACACTGGGCAGCTGTATTGGTGAACCACCAAAAGACTGGTGCCATTGAACTTTTTTATTCAGTGTTGCATCAGTGTCATATGCCCCAGCTCTACAAAACAATAGTACATTTTGAATAATGCCATATAAACAAAATAATTCTTTAAAAGTCCTAATCATAACAACTGCATGTCCTGCAATGATTGTAAGAGTCCTACAGCCATCTCTTTCAAAGCCTTTTAGGGCCAGGTTGTTTCCTCTATGACCTTAAACTAGCTTTAGGAAGTTATCAATACTCTTCACAGTGATGCATACCAGATATGTAGTGATATACAATATAAAGAGAATGGTCATTGACTTTGATTTATGACAATGGAAAAGATCCCATGAATGGTGGTCTGGCTTGAACTAAGACTATTGATCCTTATTGTAAATTTGTGGGGATTACAAAGACTCTTTTCTCAAATACAAACAAGAACAATAATATAGACATAAATAAAACAGACACAACATATAAAGTTCATTAGGTGACTACACACAGACATCTTGATCCTTTTCACCTTTCAAAGTCAATGATATGCGCTAATATGGTATGACCAAGTAAGGAATCAATGAGCTTTTGTACCATTCTGTTCCAGTCTTAAGTGACAGAAGTCACTCACTTTGCGATGACTTCACGTAGTTATAATGGAGGGGGGGGGGGGTTGTCTTCTAAGTTTTTCTGACTTTGCTGAGACATTTTTGTTCAAAAAGTTCATTTAACATATAGTAGTGTTGTGATTGTTAATGCTCATTTTATAAGATTGTTATTCCATTTGTTAGTAGGTTTTGTATTGTCACACAGAAAAAATTATCCAAGATCTTATGTAGTTTAAAGCTGTTAGGTTTGTATAGGAAAAATAGCAGCTGTGTGATTGTCTTTGCCAGAGTTTCAATATGGTCTTCCCACTAAAGCTTGTTGTCAACAATGACACATCAATTTACAACACTTTATTGATAATGACCAAAAAAAAATTTGTAAAAAGACTTTTGATCAGTGATGAAAAGGAAAAAAAAACAACAATTGAATGAATACAAATAGATGATATCAACAGTTCAAAGAATGTCATTCAAAACTGCTCAGAAACTTAGGAGCAGAATCAATCCTTTCTATTAAGTCGATATAAACTAGATCCAATATTATTACAAAATATATAAAAAGTGGCAAATGCAAAATATTTATGACAATTATCAAAGCCTACAGAATGCACAAAATTTAAATCTCAAAGCTTCTTTTTTTTTTTTGCATTAGATCTTAATGTGAAATCTTCAAAACATTTTTTATTTTGATTTTTTCCCATTTAACAACTAAGAGAAAGATTAATGTCTAAGCCCTGAAGCTAAGTTGATAAGCTTTTGGGCACTTTTTTTTTAAAACAGCAAATAATGCATTATGCAACCACTACACATAAATATATTCTAGTCAGATTAGTTTTTTTGTAAATTAAATAAAAATTTGTATTAGGACTTTGGTTTGATATAGTAAATAAAATAAAGATTGTGAAAAAATTGTATGAGTGTTCAAACAATTTCAGGACTATTCAAACCAATTGGCTGCCTTGTCATGTAGTATGCACTCTCAGACTATGATGTAGATTGTCTTCAACTATAAAAGAACATCCTAAACATGTAAAACATTTTACAAACATATTTCTACAAACATTTAAAGAGAATTTGAGGATTAAAGGAAATTTAAGGAGATACAAAAATATTTTGCAAGCACTTTAAACCCTGATGCATATTGAATATATTAGCATGATACAAGGGGATTCAATAAAATGGTATTTCATTGATTGAAGTTTACATTTTTGTGAAGACCAACATCTACTGATCTAGCATGGAGACACAGGTTCAAATCTTGCCATTCAAAGGTGCACTAAAGATTTGAGAATGTCTCCAGATTTAAAGGATATCAGACATTTGTTATGGATAGCAGTAGTCATGGTATCATGAACATAATATTAATACACATTGCCAATATGAACAGGCATTACAAAGTCAATGTATCCTTTGTGTTCTGTGTAATGATTTTGATTTGTGTTAAAACTTGTTTTTTTGTTGTTCTTTTTTTTATTTAAAAAAAAAAAAAAGGTCAATGACATGTTTTAGAAACACCATGGTTCATTCTACTCACCCTGGTATTACATCCATGAGTTCTCTTCTAAACAGTGGGAATCTTTCAGAGCCTACACCAAAGGGTTTGTTTAATTGAAGAGGATTTAAAGTTTCTGTTACGTCTTTTTGATATTCAGCTGGGGAAGGTGTTTTATCCTGAGCAGAGACAAAGAAAGATGAATTCATTTAACTAGTGGTCACCTAACAAAGATGAATGCAATAGACCTGAACACAAATAGATTATTCAGGCCAGGATAGCATCCAAAAAAGGTAAGCTTAGACAGAGACCCTCATGTGCTCTCAAGATTTTTATGGCTTTTGGGATTTATTTCAGAACTCAAATCACTTTACTTGTTCCATTCATATACAAAAGTAAGCTCTTATAGAAGGCAGAAATGACTCAATTGTATATGACAATCATAATCACCATAGATAAAAAATATGGTTGGGAGTAAATGTGAATTACTTCCCCTGTACTAGACTAAAAAAAAACAACAGTGTAGCAAAAAAATAACAAAAGTAATTTTTTTAAAAACTATTAGAAAAGTTTCCAAATCTAAATTTTAAGTGTAATCTTTTCCTTTTATTCATGACATCAAAAAAAAAATGTTTTAATTTGTAAAAGTAACAAAAAAAGCACCCAGATGTTCTAATGGTAAATATACTTGACGTACTTGAACTATTTGTTTTATCCGTGGTCCAGTCCTGGCTCCAAGTGAGTATCCTTTACTGCTGAGAATTTTCTTTTTGGACAGGTAAACAAAGCTTGTTTTCTAGAGAAAGTTGTTTTTTTTCAAAATTGAAATAACAACACAACAATGTAATACTGCTACTAAAATATAACAATAAAATGGCATTTTCATAAAAACTGACGATTAAAAAAAGAAGTATTTTATGAGACCCAGCTGTGATCAACATATTTTGTCACATATGATGCAGACAAAGCTGTTCAATATTTTATTTTCGGCATTTGCTCCTATCTTTAAAGGCAGCCCTCAAATGGTTTTTAAAAAATTCTGAAACACTTTAATTTAAGTGTTTCAGAATTTTTTGAACTTTGCATCATCAAAACAAGATTTGATAACTGCAAGTTTATCTACTGCAAACTAATGCAACTGATTCTCAGCATCTGATGTATGATAATTCACTTTCTTTCCACAAATCAAGAACTGATACATACAATCTTTAAACCATTCCATGATATAGTGAAGATATATGTAAAGAACAAATAAACAAAATTGTCTTATAATTAATTATGTCTTTAAGCTGGCTAACGAGTGGACAAAAAACATAGTTTTCATCTAAGAGGTACAAGGGGTATAAGTTTGAGATTTCTGCATTAGTTTAAAAAAATGGTAAATATATTTGTATAGAGTTAAACATGAACTCACTTCATCATTTTCATAAGCGCCTGGACCCAAATGAGGAGCTCCTCTTAAAGGGCACAACTCATTCCCAAACCTGTCTTGGGCTGTACCAACAGGGAAGAGTTGTCTCTCTTTTGTTGTCATGAAGCATGTTTGCGCTGAAAGTAGTTTCAATAAAAGTTTATAAAATAACAATTAACATTGCTGTCCAGCAAATAACTGCATCATTAAGTGACAAAGTAACACACCTGTATAGTCTAGGAATAATGACTGACAAAGTAACACACCTGTATAGTCTAGGAATAATGACTGACAAAGTAACACACCTGTATAGTCTAGGAATAATGACTGACAAAGTAACACACCTGTATAGTCTAGGAATAATGACTGACAAAGTAACACACCTGTATAGTCTAGGAATAATGACTGACAAAGTAACACACCTGTATAGTCTAGGAATAATGACTGACAAAGTAACACACCTGTATAGTCTAGGAATAATGACTGACAAAGTAACACACCTCTATAGTCTAGGAATAATGACTGACAAAGTAACACACCTGTATAGTCTAGGAATAATGACTGACAAAGTAACACACCTGTATAGTCTAGGAATAATGACTATCACGTTTTTGGTGGGATGGATTTTAGCCAAGAAGATGAAGAGCAGGGAAAAAGCAATTGAAATCACAATGTATTTTATATTTGTTTGTTATTGAAATCACAATGTATTTTGTATTTGTTTGTTATTGAAATCACAATGTATTTTGTATTTGTTTGTTATTGAAATCACAATGTATTTTGTAATTGTTTGTTATTGAAATCACAATGTATTTTGTATTTGTTTGTTATTGAAATCACAATGTATTTTGTATTTGTTTGTTATTGAAATCACAATGTATTTTGTATTTGTTTGTTATTGAAATCACAATTTATTTTGTATTTGTTTGTTATTGAAATCACAATGTATTTTTGTATTTGTTTGTTATTGAAATCACAATGTATTTTGTATTTGTTAGTTATTGAAATCACAATGTATTTTGTATTTGTTTGTTATTGAAATCACAATGTATTTTTGTATTTGTTTGTTATTGAAATCACAATGTATTTTGTATTTGTTTGTTATTGAAATCACAATGTATTTTTGTATTTGTTTGTTATTGAAATCACAATGTATTTTGTATTTGTTTGTTATTGAAATCACAATGTATTTTATATTTGTTTGTTATTGAAATCACAATGCATTTTGTATTTGTTTGTTACATTTATACAAATTAATCCTAGATCAAAGCAGGATTATTAATAATAGACTTCAATAATGCTAGACAAGCAAGATGTCACAAAAGTTATTTTTAGAGTGGAATGTTGGACTGATAATCATCTTGTAATATCAAAGCTATAGGCCTAATTAACTCTATCCCTGCTGAAAAAGGCCTACAGTTGGCAGTTCAGAGCTAAACAGCTAAACTCACCAAACTCTACAAGACATTGTGATTTGTGTGAACAAAAGAAAAAACGTCAGTCTAGGCATCATGAGTTGTTTAATTTAGGAGGCATCAGAGTTTGTCAAGCTACGAAGGACTATTTTTATATTAATCCCAAAAAAAATTTAACTGTTTGGCGAACTTGGCCGATTCGCTAGCATGGTAACTGTTAGATCCAGTGCTTGTATTCCTTCTCTGTGGTTGTCATAGAGCTCATTAGTTACAATGAACTTAATTTTTTAATTATTTTTTCTCCATTGGGCCATTCAATGAGCATTGCAGCTCCTCTGTTTGTGGTGGCTTTCTGAGAACCATCCATGCAAACTCTGACCCATTAAAATGGTTGTTATGGCAATGGATTTGTAGAAGAGTTCACTAAATTCTTGAGCTCTGTTGGAATAGTCAAATATTTCTTTCTTCTTATGTAAATCTTTGCAAACAACATATTTCTGCAAACAATGTATTTCTCTATACAGCTGGCTGAGTCAACCTTGTCTGGTAATGATGTATTTTTTTATTCAAATTATTATGGCTCAAGAAATTCACGAAAAACTTCTCTTTGTGAAATCTTTTACTATGATACTTAAGGCACATTAACATTTTATGTTTTAAAGAAATACTTCATAAAACAACAAATTCCTACATATAACATTATCTCCTTAGCAATGGATTGTGAGCTTGCAAACCATTAAAAGCAAAAAGTTTCCAATGTGTTTAGTGATCTTGTATGCTATACGTATTAACTGTTATATAATAGGTTTAAATTTGAACTTTGTTAATAAATTTATTTTAAAAAATTAATTCAACTTAAAATGTAGTTTTAAATTACTTTTTCACTCCTCGTGTCATTGGTTAAAAACTATTGTAAACAAAATGTATAATTTGACTTAAATAGGGGGTCTACGGAAAACCGAAAACATGGCAAGGGGTTTACATCTATGAGACAAAAAAGTTTGGGAGCCACTGGTCTAGTACTAAGTTAAGACTAATAAATCATGAAGAATGAAGGTTAGCTTCTTGAGTAGTGGAATGTCGAGAATTAACATAAATAATTTTAAGTACATTTAATAAAAATGGGCAATTTCAAAAAGTAGTTGAATCTTAGACTAGACTTAGACGACTGTCACTTAGTCTAAATTCTAAATCTAGAAAAGTATATATATCTAGATTCTAGAATCTAGAGTAGTTTATGCTATTCAGACACCTATAGGCCAAAATTTCAAAGTTTGACTTTGACAGTGCATTATTTGACAATGGTTCAACATAGAAAAGAAAATGAAGTATCGAAATTTCTTTAGTTTAAGGAGAATAAGGATGACTACTTATATTTGTACCCCTGACCTACACTTGTTATTATATTTAGGTCAAAGAGACCATGTGTTTTCATTTAATTCAGACAAATTTGACCCACGGTCATTATTTGATTCCGGACACGATAATTTATTTCAGAGTCTATATTTAGGCATCAATTAACTCAGAATTTAATTCTATATTAACATTACCTAAATTTTAAGATCCCCAGGCATAGCCCCTCACATGAAATCATTAAGATGTTTTCAAATTATGCATAAATATATATACGAACACAAAAAATAAAAATATGAACACACTTATTCTACCAAATTGTCACTGGGATAGTGACTTCTACACAGACTTTTAGACTTATTTTATGTTTGCATGATTAGATGTGTGTTGAATAATGTTTGTGCTTTTTGTTTATTAATTTAATAAATTTCTAATACAGATGATCTTTTGTAGTATAGTACAGGTTAGGATAGCCATTCTTGCCTAAATAGCGGAATCCTATTCTCTCTCTATAAATCTAGATCTATCTAGTAGGTCGATCTTGATCTAGGCATTTAACTTCATTCAATGTACCAAGCTCACTACAAACATTTGCCCTTTTAAAATTATTCTCTATAAAAAAATAATATAATATAAGATCATTAACATCGATGTCCATCAAAACTGGCTGTTTGAAATAAATTTTGGTAAGAAAATCATAATTTAATTCAAACACCCTATTAATTTTTTTTTTGTATGGAATCAAATAACTTGGCTAATTATGGATCAAATAAATCAGCTCCAAAAACAGAATAAATATTGCCAGGTTCATTAGCATAGACTTATTAGCCAATCAAAAAATATTGTCTTAAACCTAGGAAGAGGTAAAGACTAATTAAAGTCATCCTGGTAACAGTAACATAGGAAAAAACAACAACCTGACCTACAAATTTGAAATTCTTTTTTCGTACATAAAAAGATAGCTAGATCTAAATGGAAGGAAATTGGGTTAGAATCATTGGAAAATTGACAAGCACATTAATTATACAGCGCGCTAGTTTCATATTAAATATCAAAATAAAGATTTAATGACCACAAAAACAGTGAGTGTCCGAATTAAATCAACTACTTAAACTACTATGTATAGACTCTAGATCTAGTGAAATCTCGTCTAGTCTAGATTATCAATATTATAATGTCATAATGTGAATATATTAATTATATTATCATGATTATATTATTGAATCAAGTCATATTTCGACCAAATTTGTCATCTCTATTTTCATCTTCGCCCGGATGTAAAAGTATGAAAAATCAGTTTAGATGAAAGATTGGGGTCATATCACCCTTTATCCTTTAAATAACATGCATAAAGTCTTCTGAAAATTTGAACCAAAAATATTGAATAATAAAAGATATGCATGCTTTAATAACAAAAAGTCAAAATTCGGGTACCAAATTTTTTTATTGAATACAAAGCTAAAGAAGGAAAAATAAATAAATAAAAAAAAAATCATAATTTTAACTTCCATAACAATATGATCAAAACAAATTATTTTGTTGAAGTGCCTATTTAGTATTATTATATTATCATTATTATGTTACTCAGTTTTACTGTTTTGTTTAAGACTGTTAATACTGTTATGATTTATCATATCATAGATCTAATTTATGATAAAAATTTATCAATTTTTATCTCACCTTTAACAGCCATCATAATGATATGTTTATTATTTATGGGGTGATTTTTTTTAAAATTAAATTCTAATTAGAACTAAATCTAGATCTAGCTTAATTTAAACATTTTTGATCTAGTTCTAGATAGATCTAAGTGACTTAGTAAGTCGACTTTAAAAAGCAAAGTGATTTAAAAAGATGCATAATTGATGGTGTACTTCTTCCTTAGAAACCGATTGTTGTGAAGGAAATGCTTCTAAATTTGAATGTCGTAAAAAGGATTCGGGAAATTAAAAATATGCTTGGTAAACACAACGAAATCTGGGATAAAACAATATGATAAAGACATCAATGGATTGTCACTGGATTAACATGGTTGACGTTGGATTTAATATTATGTAGATCTATAATTAAGATGTGAAGATAACAGCGATTACAAAGGTAGACCTAGTCTAAATTCATTTTTTTAGCAGTAAACAAAGTTCTAGACCTATTGACTCATTTGAGTATTTTGACTTTGAGTCTTCTATCATTTTTCTTTCTCTACTCAGACTCAGTCAGACTGACTCTGAGACTCAGTCTACTCAGTCCACTGTCTAGTCTCTAGATATACTCTACTCTAGTGACTAGACTAGAGACACTACAGTAGTCACTACACTAGTCGCTAGACTGACTAGAGTCACTACTAGACACTAGAGTTCACTAGACTGAGACTCTGTTAGTCTGTTGAAACTCTGTTCACTGTAAATACTTAAAATAGGTGAGTGAGTGTAGTCGTCACAGACAGCCAGACTAAAAACAGTTCACAGGGAAGTCATTGCTTTGATTGACATTAAATTCATTAAAGAAGAATGGGAGACATTTTACTGAAATTTTGCCCAGATTACTTGATTTCACGCAAGTGGAATTTCACCTTTAACATCTAATAGCCACTTTGAAGAAAAGTATAATAAAAAGACTAGACTCTATATCGTTAAGATGGAATTGATAAATAAATTTGACCCAGTATTAAGATTACAATGTATGTGACTCTTCACTCCACCTTCTCTTCCTTTTCCCACTTCACTCACCTCCTCCTCCTTTGCCCTCTTCAATCCACCTTCTCTTCCTTTGCCCCCTTCACTCCACCTTCTCTTCCTTTGCCCCTTCACTCCACCTCATCTTCCTTTGCCCACTTCACTCACCTCCTCCTCCTTTGCCCTCTTCAATCCACCTTCTCTTCCTTTGCCCCTTCACTCCATCTTCTTTTTCTTTGCTCCCTTTTTAATTTTTGTTGTTTTATAACATGCCTCCTGATACAGTGACACAGATTTGGCTTTTGACTAGGAGTACACAGCACTCTACATCTGAGTTTTTTAAAGCCAAAAAAAAATATATGGCTCACATTTAGTTGTAAGGCAGCTCCAATTAAAGTTTTAAAAAAATATATTTAAAAAAAAAGCTAAAAAATGACTTTTTTATTTCAACAACTTTATTGCTATTCTGTCTCACCATTTCCCAGGGTTTGAATTACAATTGAAAGACTTACTTTACACATGCACCATGTCCAAATCATCGGAAGAAGTTTTGCTCATAGTTAAACATGTAAAAAACAAGAAAACTGATGGAGAACTGTACTTGATGGGAGAGCGAATGGGCTGGATGCTGGAATCTAAACGAGTGTTCAATATTAGCTACATGTATGCTGACATCAAAAGTAAGTCCCACTCTTCTTTTTAAAAACACTTACAATAACATCTGCTGTTCTACATGATTCATCCCAACTTAAATTGTAATTAATAGTTGTATAATTATAAGTATGAGGAAAAATCATTTTATTGTGGACATGGGGAAAATATGCAGAATATATTCTATCAAATTTTATAGTGTGTCTTAATACAATTGTTATTTATATAAAGAATAAAAAAAAAACATTAGACAAAAACGCTAAATTATAATAAAGATGTAGGATTAAAAAATTTATAGTTAGCCTCAGAACTTTTTAAAATATATTTAAAATATCTGAAAGGTATTTGGTGGACACCTGAATCAAAATGAAACACTGATTCTGTGATTTTTCCCTAATTGTGTATTTTTTTTTTATTTCAGCTCAAAAAATTTCACCAGATACAAAAGAAAAAGTTCAGCTCCAAGTAATCCTACATGATGGAAGTGCCAACACTTTTTTATTTAACAACCCCAAAGGTCGTCAACAACAACTACAAGACAGAGAATCAGTCAAAGAATTACTACAACAGTTACTGCCAAAATTCAAGAGGAAAATCAGCTCAGAGCTTGAAGAAAAAAACAGGTGATATGACTTAATTAGATTAGTTCTAATGTTACTGTTTAATATTAAAATGATTGCTTTCTGTTTTCATTGGGTCTCTATAAAAATATTAATTATTATTTAATACCTGAAAAGGTTGTAGAATTTTTTATATAGAAAAAATATTTAATAAAAGTAATTACCATGACTTAGGTTCATTTTTTTTTTTTTTTTTTTTTAGATAATTCCATCTTATTATTGGTTTTATCTTATTTCTATCAATATCTGTCAATGTCCACTTAGTCAACACAAGAGATAAAGTATTCACTTCTTTTATACTTCACCATCAAATATCCTTCTGATCATAAAACTGGAACTTACTGCCTGATGGAATTAACTTCATGAGTACCGTATTTATTATTTGTCCCAGCAGTTTTAATAGTTTCAAAGTTTTAATGTTCAGCTTTTTTTTTTTAATTTTTTTTTTTATTTATTCAGAGTACTTCAACAAGATCCAGAAGCCTTTCAGTTGTACAAAGATTTGGTAGTTAGTGGAGTTATATCACCAGAAGAGTTCTGGTCCTCTAAAGCTCATGTAAGCCTAGTCTTTAATTTATGACAAGTACTTTGATTAACATAAGAAAAACAGCAATATCTTTGCTGTATTATACAGCTTTGGTCATCTAACAAAAGTCAATTGACCTATTATAAAAAGTTAAGTTTCATGCAATCCATGGAGTAGATGCTGTAAACATCATTAGTTTCTATAGCTGACAGTTAAACAGGTTTCATGTAGCCAATACAATGACCAACCTCCTATACTTTTCCCAACTAATTTCAGGTACCCCTTATAGAGTTGGGGGAACCCAGAAATGTTTATAAACTCCCCAAATTAGAAATCCTAGTCTTCTCAATGATTCCAACTTAAGCCCCTTAGGTTCATTGAACAACCACTCCTCTTATTGCTAGTCTTCATTCAACTCTTAGTTTGTTAGATGACACAAAATAAGTTCTGATTTGTTAGATGACTAGAAATAATTTTTGATTTGTTAGATGACTAGAAAGACAGTTATTTTGAACAGAAATAAAATAACTAAAGTTTTTTTTGTTAGAAATTAAATCAAAGAATGTCTTCCCCTACATCTTATAATGTACTTCATATTAATGAAAACAAAAGATTTCTAGTTTATTCATTTGTATGCTTATCTCTTATGTCTTTCTTTGTAGTTGCTCTCATCATCATCCAAATCATCCCAGACTCAAAACCTCGGAGTTTCACCTGCATTCTTGGTTAGTACCTATATTACTTTTAGACTTGGCTACTCATGCATACTAAATGAAAATAATTTGTGAATTAACAGTTTTTTTAAACTTTTATTTTGCAAGGCTGACATCAAACCACAGACAGATGGTGCTAATGGTCTCAAATACAACTTGACTGTTGATATCATTCAGTCTATATTTAAAACATATCCAATGGGTGAGATTGCTTGTTTTTGTTTCACCTTGATGTCTGTAGAGCATCTTTCAATCTATAGCCAAAACCTGTTCAATAAGTGCATAAATACATAATGCATGTAATTATTGTCTCTTTATTTAAAGGAAAGAAGTTAAATATTTTAAAGTATATTTAGTTTAGTTACTTTCTAATTAAACTAATTAAATTAAAATTAGTTAAGTGAAATATCTGAATCAACTATTTCTCTTGGGAGAGGTGTCTGGTTTTTTTTTTTTATTTCTTACCAGCTGGTGGATAAGGAAAAATTAAGTCAAAGGTTATAAATACAAATCTAGTCAAAGGTTATAAATGCAAATCTAGTCAAAGGTTATAAATGCAAATCTAGTCAAAGGTTATAAATGCAAATATAGTCACAGGTTATAAATGTAAAACTAGTCAAGGTTATGAATGCAAATGTAGGGAATACAAATCTAGTCAAAGGTTATGAATCTGGTTAAAAATAAAGCAAGCTAAATTTAATTTAAACTCCACTAATCTAATATAAACAAGGTTACAAAGACAGTTTGTGTGGAAACACAAACTCAAAATCAGCCCCCCCCCCCCCCCCCCCCCAAAAGTGGTCCACCCAGGCAGGTAAAAAGGCAGGTATCAATATCAATTAAATTCTATCAAAGACAAATGACAGAGAAGAATGGAGAAAGAAGGTTGACAGATTTTGTGTGGTGCCCCAGCAGACCAAATGATAGGTGAAAGTGAATGTGAAATTAAATGTGAACCTGCCCTAACTGATGTCTTATAATGAATATTTAATTGATCTAATTGTTTTAAAAAAAAAAAAAAAAATTCATTTAGTTAAGTGTCCTTTAGCTGGAGAGTAGCACTGCAGTTCACAAGATAATATGAAAACTTACTTATTAATTGTTGTTTTAAACTATGTCCAACTTATATGCATACTAAATAGATTTTTTTCTCTTAAAAAAAGAGTTAACATTATTTTTGGGTAAACATAGTAATTAGTAGAAAAGAACTTACATAATGTAGCAATACAAATATAAAAAAAATAATTTTTTAACAAAAAGTCTAAAACCATGTTAAAAATATGTTATTTAGTCATCTGCCCTACTAAAGAGCCTCCTGTATTGTTACTATTAATAGTGAATAGTTGTAAAAGTGGTGTATTTTTATGAAAAAACTGCTTGCAAAAGTGATTTAAAAAATTAGATTTGTCACTTTTAGAAAAGAAAAAAGTAGCGTTGCATCAGAACTTTGAATATTATGATGTCAGATTTTCACTATCTTTTCTAGTTTACAAGATCTAAACGGGACGGACAGACATGTCACACAAGTCTTTTCCCCTTTCAGGGGCCGCTAAAAATAATAAGAACACAAAAGTAGAATAATCAAACTTTGCTTATTGTACTGTTCTATAAAATGTCATCAAAAGTATTTTTATTAATATTATTTTTTGTTTTTGTTTTGGCCATTACAGAAACTTTTTGACAGAAGTCTTATCAAGTGTTTATATGTGTTGTCATATTTGTCATTTACAGTGAAAAAAAAACATGCAGAAGCAGTACCACACCTTGTGAGTGAGAGTGACTTTTGGACTAGATTTTTTCAGTCTCACTATTTCCATAGAGACAGACAAGCTTTAGTTCCCAAAGATATATTTACTGAGTGTGCTAAGAATGATGAGGAAGGTAAGTTAGAAGAATGGATGGATAGATAGTGTGGATGTATAATCAAAACCTTGCAGTGTATAGTTGTTTGTGAATAAATAGATTATTTATAGTCAATTGCACTTGTAGTATAGAATATTTTAAATGTTTGCAAATATTATGTTGATATATTATAGACATAAAAATTATGATTTGACTTTTTTTTCTGTCTTCATATTCTGCTGCCTGTATTTTGTTATCAGTGATGAAAGAAGAGATCACTAGACATGGGAATGATCCTCTTGTTGATTTGACTCAGATCAAAGATCAAAACATTGACGATGTAAGCACTTTCTTTTCTTTCCTGCAGTCTCTTTTGTTTTTAAGCCTGCAATTTCTATTTTTAGCACAAAGCAAGATTTATATTTATTATTTAATTTGATGGATTGAAATCAATTCACTTTTCAGTTTAGATCATATCACTTTTACATTTACATCACTTTTACATTTACATCACTTTTACATTTACATCACTTTTACATATCAACTTTAGAGAAAGGAAAAATTAAGTTAACAGGTTAGTTATAAAGATGTTCTGACTGAAATTTGTAGTAAAGATTAAGTTGATTATGAAATATGTGACTACCAAGCAGGAGGGTCTGTGTTCCTAATGGATTTTCTATTTCACTTGGTATGGAGACCTGACATCTATTGGTCTTTGTGCTGACAACACCCTCAGATCTTTCTTTGTCTCAATATTATAAACTTGAGACTGTACACTGTCTCTTAAGTTCTTTTTGTTTGTCCCTTCTAGATCTAAAGTTCTTAAAATAGATTTCTATTTTGATGATTTGTAAGCAAGATACAAATTATTATAGTCGAACATGTTTACAATTATTACAGGAATATCGAGGCATTGTTGATGACAATCGTTCAAGTAGCAATATTGCCAACCAGTCTATGATCCGACGCTTTAATCAACATTCAACTATGGTTCTTAGGACCTGCTGCGCCTCAACAACTTCATCGACAGAACAGACAATATCGGACAATACAGGACAGGTCAATGGCAAAAAGTCTAAAATACAACCAGAGCTTCAACAAAATGGCCAAACGAATTTAGATGAGCCCCAGAGTAAAAAGGTAATGAAGCTTATGAACTTCTGGTGGCATGTCTGATTTTAATGATTATTTATACTATTTTAATCTTTTCAAAAGTTTTAAATGGCTCAGTCTGAGCCTTTTGTTATTAATCAGAACAGTGCTGCTTAGTCAAGCAGAGAACAGAGAATAGTCTTTTTGATCTAAAGATACTATTTAAGTATTATTATTATTATTTTTATTATAGTCTTTGAATTTCTAATACTACAATGGTTGCTGTTGGCCAGGCACAATCTATGTAGTGAGAATAAACTCATGAAAAGATCCACATGGTCTTTGACCCATTCATTTGTTAAATTATGCCTGACATATTGAATTGTGCTTAGCAAGTGGGATATAAATTCTATGTAATTAAATCTATTGCATTCTGTGTTTTTATAGAGAAAGATCAAAGAGAAATTATTATATGAAGATCTAGACAATACAGCAGTAGCTAAAGGAGTCTCTCTTAGGTAAGTAAGCTCTAATGACTAATTATCTACTCTATCAACCCATAGGTAAATAGCTGTTATAATTAATTACTAACCCTATCAGCCTATGCTCTATGACTATATGAGTCATGTGGTTATTAACGTCTTGTTTAATAAAAATTCTTTATTTCACAGATTAACCAACATGGATCGATATCTCCATGGTCCAACCCCAACCACCAGTGAATCCTTACTTGGCTATCATCAAAATTTCTTAAGTGAAATCTCCACAGATATGGCTGTTCAGGAAATAGCCAATCAAGTCAAAAGTTGGACCTCTTCCAATCTTAAGGTTATATTTCTTTCAATTGTTTGTTAAAAAAAACTTTTTTTTTTTAACTCTGGGGTGCAAACTTGTATTTAGTATAAATGAGTCACTGATTCCTTTTTTTTTAATTTGTCTATAGATTTATCTTGAAATGTTTGAGACTTGTCGCATCTTCAGTGAACAATTTTTAATTTTGTAATTCTTCTTTCTTATGGGTCAGGTTTATCTTTTAAAAAAAATCATTAAGGAAACAAAATTAATTGAAACTTTTTTTTTTCGGTTTATCACCAGATGGCTCTGGGACCTCAAGCTTTGTCTGTACTGGGCGAGTTGTCTCCAGGTGGAGCTCTGATGTCTGGCACTAGTTTACAAAAACTTCACAGTAAGTTACAGTGTAATTTTTATATTTAAGTAAACTGTTTTTGTATTAACTTGCTACATGATCATACTAGTTGGTCCTTGATTTTCAAGGAAATTTTCTAATCATCCATCTTAGTTAGATTTCAGCAATGTGTTTGAGATGGCCTCATTGTAGTTATTTAATATTGTCCATCTAATCAGACAGTTATTTGCTTGTCTATTTCTTTTGGACCAATATCCATTATTTGCTTTTTACTTTCCATCAAAGAGCACTAGTATTCTATTAATAAATAAATGTATTAGTTCCCTGCTAACTCTTCAATTTGACTTTAGAACAAGTGGCCCCTGCTACAAGACAAGAACTTCAACACAACTATAATGCTTTGTGTGAGTTATTGCGTCACTTTTGGGCTTGCTTTCCTGTTTCCTCGAAACATTTAGAAGAAAAGGTAAAAGACTCTTTGATTTCTTATCACTTTTTCTTTGTTATATCTATCGTACATAGAATTTAATCATTTCAATGACACCTTTTAAATGTTTTAAAAATATTGCTGATGTAATTTTCTAGTTGGTTTTGTGTGCATTGCATATCTCAACTCCCCCCTTTTACACAATTGCCTTTGTTAGAAAAATGTTTCAGCTTGAAAATGTTTGAAGACATTTAGTTTACTGTATGCACATCTTAACTAATTTACTATCAACATTGACCAAGGGTCATTGAATCTCTGTCTTTCTCTATATGTTCATCTCAACTAATTTACCATCATCATTGGTCAGTGGCTTCCATTCCATGGTTCAAGGGAACTAATCCATGGAAAACATTGACCAACAGCTAAGTCTCTAAAAACAAGATAGATCATCAAATGATAGCATGATCCCTTATCTTGTTGCTCACTTTCATTTGATAAATGATAGGGCTACCCCCAAGAAGACAACTAAATGCAATCCCATGAAAGAATGAATGTTAACAGTGTAGACAATGTGCACAGACTCTAATCCCTTCCCCTTCATTTCATAAATGTTACCAAGGCCAGTTCCTAATAGATTTATAGATGGAAGCATCATGGTTTTCTATTCAAAGAGTGTATTCAGAAGTACAATGCATAACAAGCATTTTTCCCCCTTTTCTTATTACTATAATAGTGGGTTATTTCCCTTTGCACTTGCTGTGCTCTGACAGATTAATTTGAAATGTAAACAAAACTTATCACACTTTCATTCTCCCATAGGTGCTAAAAATGCGAATGACATTGGAAAGGTTTGAAATGAATAAGTTACTTCCCTTGAAAGAAAAATTGGCCCAGTATCATTACGCTATGAATGTAAGTGACGCATTTATTTTCTCTTAATTTTGTGTCAATAAAAGCCTAAAATGAGATCACTTTAATTTCCTATCTCAAACTTGTCTGGACCTGTCTTTCAGTTAACTGGACACCTGGAAGAAATGTTAAAGGCTGCTTACAACAAATATGATCTCTGGCAAGCAAAGCGTGTGTCAAGGAGAACATGACAAAAGTTTGAAAATAATTCATGGTTTTGTTTTGTCTTTATTGGCCAATGTCGGATTTTTAAAAAAAAAGTTAATGTTTTTAACTTTCAACGCAAAGGGAGTGTACTCATAAGAGTATTGACAGTGTGTGTCTACTAGGCCTCATCTCTCACAATATTTCATTGTCTACCTGTGCTATACAATTGTTTGTTTTCTCATAACTGACCACCAATAAACTTCAACACATAGATTTGTTTGTTCCATTTGATATGTTTCAGTCTATAAAATAATAAAATCTTAGTTTTTCAATATTGTCTTTGAAACTAGTGAATTAATTATCTTCATTGTGGGCAATAAGCATGGCTGCTATGTTCAACAATTTTGATGTAGTGTAGTTAGGAAGACAGAATCACTTAAGTGGTCAAATTTAATAGCAGGCCTTATTATCTCTGGATGTTTATTTCTCAACATTAGGGGAGTGGGGTTGCAAAGTCAAGTTGTCTCTGATTAAATAGTCTGCCAAGTCAAATCCTAGGAATATCAACACAAAAAAATGCTGAATTACAATGTTATCGAAATGGTAACACCATATTTGTTGAAAGAAATATTTTCCAGATATCTAAAAATCAAAATCAAATTTATTTTTCATGATATTCATCCCTGAATAACAAAAAAATCTGAATTCTTTTCCAACAAGAAGACAATTATTTACAACAAATTCATTTCAATCAGTCAACAGAACATGACATTGTACACTGAATGCTTCAGTCACAACAAAATTAGCATTTTACTGTTAGCTTTTCTTGTAAATTTTCTACTGGGCATCTCTCTCAATATCTTCAAAGACCAATTCATTGGGGAAAAAATCTGACTGCATTATTCTCTCTCTCTGAGCACACATCTCACTTGTACAACATTATCTAACAAAGTTCATGGTGGGTTAATGCTAAACGGTTTCTTGCTTTAAGAGAAGACTACTACTATATATCACCATCTAACTCTGCTACTGTGTTTAAATAATGTGTTGTGGTTTTGACCATAGAACTGGACTAAGGATTTTGAACAAATTGATTGCACAGCAACAACAATTAAAAAGAAAATATTACAAAATATTTCAAATAGATATGCAGGGGGGGGGGGGGTACTAATCAATTTAAAGAAGAAAGAAAAGTGAGTATTTTAGTTGTACCAATGAACAAATATGTTTGCCTATAAGCTTACGTCTGGGTTTTCAAGTAGAAATTGAAACAATTATATTGTCTATTATCTAAGTTCAGTTCAAAATATAAAAGAAAAAATTACTGCTTTATCTTTAATGAAGAGAACTCCAGAGCCAAATCTATTAATTCATGACTAGATGAGCTGTGAGATTAAACTTCGGCTTGATATGGATTAAGAATGCAGCATAAACTTGAAATTGTCCTTCAAAAGTAATAATTGCAATCTTAAATGCAGAACTGATTAAAAACTACTGTCACTCTAAGAAACACTATCCTAGTTCTAAATTAGATCATTATTATTGAACCTAATGAACAAACATAAATAGTGTCTAGTTTGGGTCAAATAAGTGAAAGATTTTAATACTGTACCATAAGTTTACTAAAGAACTTATCTAGGTAAGCAAAAACTTAACCAGACAAAAATAAACTTTTTTTTTGTTCAATGTGTTAAAAACTATCATTGAAATGTATCAATGAATAAACACAATTAGATGCCTACTTGTAGTTTGTACTGTGAATTACTAAGAAAGACATTTTTTTTTCATCCATGTGTTCACAAGTTAAAATGCAACAGTAAATCAAAAATATCTTCAATGTGGTTTTCTAAAAAAAATGGAAAAGAAAAAGAGGCTAAATATGTGCAAGCTTCAAGAGAGCAGATCATCAATATTTTGAAGTAGATCATCAATAGGTTCCACATCATCTGTGACATTGTAGTCATAGCCTTCATCTTCAAAGAAATTGAATTCATCTTCTAGAGATGGACGACTTTTCTTCTTGGAAGGTCTGAAAGGAGATATCAACATTAGCAATATAGCAGAAAAGTTCTTTTTGTATTCAACAAAAGTTCAAACTATGTAAAAAGACATGTAGTTAAGAATAGAATCCTGTCCAACAAAATAAGTTTTATATAATTTAGTTTGATACTGAGTAGATAAATGTATTTTACGCCAATGTTTGTCTAAGTTGACAATGCTGCCATTGTTCAGTTAGAAGATCTCATTTCAAGGTCAAGGTCTGAGACCCTTCATTACAGAAGGCCACAACAATGTCACAAGCTGTTGGCAGTAGTGACCAAGAGTTGGCTGCCACATGGTACAGAGCTGTGACATGGCAATGAGCTACAATGTCACAAGCTGTTGGCAGTAGTGACCAAGAGTTGGCTGCCACATGGTACAGAGCTGTGACATGGCAATGAGCTACAATGTCACAAGCTGTTGGCAGTAGTGACCAAGAGTTGGCTGCCACATGGTACAGAGCTGTGACTTGGCAATGAGCTATTAGTCTAAACTGCCCACAGGTTGTAACGTTACAGTTCAGTAGTCAGGCCTTCTATGATGATAGGTCTAGTAGAGCTAGTTAGAGACAGATTGACACATCATAAAATGAACTGTGTAGGCCTCCAAGCCAGTAGTAGGCACGCTTTAGTAAATGTAAATGTAAATGAACACCATCTATTACTAATAGCTAAAATGAACCATGTTAAAGAGTTGATGTGTAGCTACCTAATTTTACATTAACCACAAATATTATTGGGCTTTTGAAATAATTATTTAATTTATTTTTGGAGTTCATAACTGGCATTCAACATGTCATGCACAAAATCCAAAAAGAAAAAACAATTCATTATAAATATTTAAAAACTACTCAATAAAAAAATTACAGAAACTTAAGCATCTAATATATAAAGTAGAAAGTAAGGCTTAGGTATGTATGTCCCCCTATAGAAATCAAAACCATTTGACCGATCTTGATAAAACTTGGCAGAAATGTTCCTTGGGTACCAACTTAGACAGTAGTGTATGTATTGTAGCCCTTAAACAAACTTAAGACCCTCAAAAAAAATAAAAAGTTGACCAGCTCTATGAAAGCATTATAACTTCATCGATCTAGGCCATGTTTACACGAGAAAAGATCGAAAGGATGTAGATCTAATTTTAAGAATTTCACTTTGCGCAGATAGTTTTTTACTTTGACACATGAATATACAAAATAAAGTCCGTTGATTTCATTATTTAATAAAATTAACCTTCAAATTTGTGTTTCATAAGCATTTTTTACATAAATTCGTTCCTTATATCTGCATATGTAGAATTCCTGATGAGCATTCTTTCATTAGACAATACCGTAATGTTACACATCTTTCTATTCCTAGATCTAAAACTCTATTTCAACTCTAACATGTTATAACTTCTCTTCGCAAAGATAGTTTTATACTTTAACACATGAACATACTAATTATAGTCTATTCATTTCATATTTTAATAAAATTAACATTCAAATTTGTTATTTCTAAAGCATTTTTCATGCATTCGTTCGCCCTAAAGCTTCGAAGCCATGTTAAGGTATATTCTAATATTTTCATTAATTCGCGTACATCTAATTAAAAAGATCACGCATGCGCACGTGCAAAATGAACTCTATCCAAGCCAATATTTAACTCTAGATTACTCTAGATCTATGTCTAAAGATCTACTTTATTCTGTAACACATGAACATACAAAATTAAGTCTATTCATTTAATTTTAATCAAATATATATAGGCCTACAAGCAGTTATACGCAAACAAAAAACCAGCGGGCTGCGGGTAATATATGTCTAGTTGAAAATATTTTTTATATGTATGTTAAATGTTTTTTTTAACACAATTAATGTTATATTTAGGTTAAATTTTCCTTTATTACACAAGACTTACTCTGTATCAGTGCTAAAAGTGTCTAGTGTTGGTGATAGAATTCCAGTCTGATGTGATGGTTTCACTCCAGATGGTGTTACTGTAATGGTATTTGTAGATAATGCTACAGTAATGGCAGGTTTCTGAGTATGGAAATGTGAAGACGAGGCACCATGCTTAGAGTCTTTCATTTGAGAGGGAACATTCCGTGACACTGACGATACAGTGGTG
This sequence comes from Biomphalaria glabrata, assembly GCF_947242115.1. NCBI lineage: Eukaryota > Metazoa > Mollusca > Gastropoda > Planorbidae > Biomphalaria > Biomphalaria glabrata. The sequence goes on from NC_074720.1 coordinate 20,857,911, forward strand.
TGCTGCGTTGTAGATGGTGGCTCCAAGTTGGAGTCACAACTCTCTAACTTGCTCTTGGTGCTGGTGTGAGCTTGCTCAAAACTTTTCTTTCGTTTGAACAGTTTTTCTTTTTTACCACTGAGATGACTGGCTGATTTTAATTTCACTTTATGGGAGAGTTCCCCAAAGTCTGAAAATGAAATAGTAGATTCATTTTCTTTAGATGCTTGAAAAGAAGTTTTTTTATCGAAGAGTCTGTTAAATTGTGATGAGGTTGATGTGATGCTGACTGGCTCTTGACTTGTTTTCATATCGCCTGATGAATTATTTTGATCTGTAACACATAGAAGAATCGTCAGATAGTTATCTATAATGAATACCATTAGTTTCTCAAATATTAGAACTTACTGTAAACTATATAGAAAATTGTTCAACATAAGATGAATTACAAAATGAAATAATAGTACATCATTGAAGTATGTTGTTAATACTATTTCTTTGAAGACAACTTTCCTAAACAGCTTGAGTGAACATTTGAAACAACAAATTTCCAGCTTAAGATTCCACTTTGAGACTCTTAGTTCAGAAGTTGAGCTCCTGCTGACAGCACATCCTAGATTTCTATTGTAAAGAGTAGGACCATGGGACCAACTTTGTGCTGTCCCAACTTAGAATTCAGAGAAATACAATAAAAACAAGTATTATTTTTTAAAATCAATTCCAACTTTATAAAGCTGATGGTGGTCTCGGAAAAGATCAGAATGAATATGATCACATCAGTTTCGATTGCTTCTGATAGAAATGGCATTGTAAAAAGAAATAGGGGGCTCCAACACGACATTTGCATTATTTGTGCAACACTCTATCAACAAGGATTCTAGTTAGGAAACTTTCCAGACTTCCACCCACCTAATTTTTTCCTGTATTCAGTAAGGAATGAAAAAAAAGTTTGCCAAACACTCTAGATGTCTCATTAATTCAACAGTTAGTATCAACACAGAAATAAATTATACTTCAATCCATAGGAGTAAAAACTCATTCATCAATCTCAAAGAAATACTCTTTGCTTACCAAGATCAAAAACAATAGGTTTAAATGCAGGTTTTGGTTTAGTTTCAATGCTGTCATAAGGTTTAGTCCTATCTTGTCCAAGAGTTGTATTCTCTGTTCCATTCTTTTGGGACTGCATCTCTTGTCTTCGGCGACGCTTTTCTGACATAATTTCAGAGAATGATTTGATGTTCACCATAGTAGAATCTGTTTGTTCAGAAGGCTGAAAACAAAACAAGTTTCAAACATTTAAGGTTATAGAAATAAGAATGATCGAGGATTTACTTTAAAAGAAAGAAAAACAAAATCCCCTACTATTGAATAAAATCAAATTCCTTTAAAAATCTTGTTTTAAAAATGTTTCTACACAGGCATTGCTCTAAAACACTTGCCCATGATCCAAGGTACCAGTGGCACTTATGAATGTATTGGAAATCTGATGAAGGTGATAGTGATAGAAATTAAACCTTGTTAAGATAATAGATATGGCATGCTAGGCCAATGTCAACCACCAACTGTCTTTTCAATCTTCTATGTGTATTGACATAAAACAAATAGTTTCAAATAAAAGAGAAATTTAGAACACCATTAATAGCGTTGCACCTGGGACAAAATAGCTGAGTGTGATAATCGATTTTCAATTGTGCTTTTAAGATCTAAACCAGAAGAAAGTGGCAACGGGAGCCACTAAGTACCTACAGATGGAAGGTAGGAGTATTCAAACATTATTAATTAACCTCAATCCCACTTTTTCTACATCTGTAAACGTTATTCATCTATCACTGAGAAAAATTCTTGTCAGACAATTTATCAAAAGAGATGAATTTTGTTTCAATCTTTTTACACGGATGGCTCATCCCATAAAGCCACCACAAATGGAGGAGCTGGAAAACTTATCGAATGGCCAGATGGAGGAAAACTAGAAAAATCCATTGCAACTGGAGAGCTCTCTGACAGTCACAGAGCAGAAAGGGAAGCACTAGCACTAGCTGCTACCATGCTAGCAAATCATCCAAGTTCCCCTCACAGTCAGATTGTCTTTCTAACAGACGCAAAAACAACCCTCCAAAGCTTGCAAAACTCTGATTCCCCTTATATTAAAAACCTCAGAACAGCACTTACAAAGCTCAACAACAACAGCAAAAAAACTGTTATTCAATGGATACCAGCTCACATACAACTAGCAGGAAATGAGAAGGCTGACACACTCGCCAAGAGTGGGAGAACAAACTCACAAGTAAACTCTGCACTCTATCCAGAAGAAATGAAGAAATTAATTGTAGATAAAATAAATGAGAAATGGACGAGCTCCCATCCAAATCACAAGAAAGATGACGCTTACTATAAGCTATCCCGACAAGATCAACGTCTAATCTTTCGAATCAGGACCGGACACAACAGAATGCGACAACACATGTACCGGAAGCTCAAAATTGGAACCAGTGAAATCTGCCCCTGTGGAGTATCACCAGAAAATGCCGACCACGTCCTCCAAAACTGCTCTCTCTACCAACAGGCCCGTATGGGACATTGGCCCCAAGTCACCCCAATAGAAAGAAAACTATATGGAGAGCTCCCTGATTTGGAAACCACTGCGCAGTTCATCTCATGTATTGGTCTAGTCATATGAACACTCCAAAATAACAATGAGAACGATGAATAAGAAGAAAAAGAAGTTTCAATCTTCAATACAAAAAATACAATCTACCTCTACAACTTACTTTGACAACTGTTTTAGTCTCTTTGACTGGAGAAATAGTTTTCATTGGGGCTACTGCCAATCCAATCCTTTGTTTGATGTCTCTCTTTTCAACAACTGGTTGCAAGCTACTGATTCTGCTAGCATCAAGCTTCTGTTCACCTTTAGCTGACAATGACAATCCGGCTGACCAGACTGCTGCGATTGGATGTCTCTCTTTCCTGGGAGCTGACAAAGGCACCAGGGCTGTTTCTGTTTCTTTAGCCTTCACCTCCAAGCTCTTCTCAGCTGCTGTATATAGTGTTTCAATTGATAAATTAACAATGTTAAACTTAGCACACTAAGTCAAAAGTCATCATTTAAAAGTAACACTAATAGTTAAGCATAAATATCTGAAATTTGAGAAGGTGTTTTAATTTACTAAAGAATTAAAACATGTTTCTCTGTATACAAAAAAACATATGATTATTCCCTTGAAAAGCACTTTTTAAACTGATTGGAATGAGAAGGACTATTCTATTCTGAAAGGAAACAGTGACCCTTAGGTAGATTGCAGCACAGAGCTACACCCTTGCAGAGCTTGCGATACCCCTCATCCCCACACTGTATCAGCACTTGATGTTCTTGTGGATACATTAACAACATAGATGGAAAAGGGGGGAAGGGGGGGGGGGGAACGACGACTGCTGTGCAGGCAACATCATTCCAATCATAGCTTAAGTCCAGGCATTCATCTCATTTCTATGAGATGATCCATATTCTTTATATGACTGAAGGAGGCCATAGTTATTAATATTTATATCTATATCTATATCAATGTATATTTATTTTTTTATATTTATAACAAAGCTTTGTTAATATAAATAAATATATTCTAATACAAACTGTTATGATTGTGAACAGGATGTGAAAATAAAAAAAATGAATGACTACATACACATTGAATTCTTCATTGCTGGGGGAATGTAGATCTGCCGTTCGGTCTTTGGTTTCTTGAGGTTTCTTTCTTTGTGCTTGTGTTTATGTTTCCTACTCACTAGAACCTTCTCCTCCTCACCTGGAACCACAGTATCACGTTGGGCTATCTTAACTAGATGAGGAAAATAAAATCATCTTCAGAAATTTACATTTCATTTTCATGCTTTCAATTCTCAATGACAATACAGCTGTGAAGCAAAGTGCTGAAACAATGAGAAGTCCAAAGCAGCACTGGCAAAACTTAAAACAATGTGGAAAGACAAAGGCATAGCCCTCAACACCATCAGACTGATGTGCTCCCCAGTTATGGCCACATTCTTATATGTTTGTGAGTCTTGGATGCTGACTGCAGAGCTAGAGAGGAGGATCCTAGCAATGGAACTGAGAATCTACAGAAAGATCCTAGGTAACAGGTATCACACAGGTATCACAAATGAAAAGAATTAGAGACAGGGTTATTACAGCGATTGGACCCCATGATGACCTGCTAACTACTGTCAAAAAATGCAAACTAAAGTCTATGGCAATATTACAAGGTCTTCAGGGCTTGCAAAGATCTTTCTTCAGGGAAAAGAATTAAGAAGAAGAAGAGTCAGACAAAGTAAGCGATGGGAAGACAATATAACAAAAATGGACAAGCCTGCAATTGGAAGAGGTTCTATCCAAGGCAAAAGGAATGGAGAAAGACAGTTGAAAAATCTTGTGTGGTGTCCAATGATCCAACAGACTAAGGGATAGATGAAGGTGATTAGGAAAAGACTAAAAAAAATTTGTAGGAAATATTTTGTAACAATGAATGTAAACTGTTCATTTTTATAAAAATCAAAATATAAAAAATGAGAATATATTTCAATGTATTCAAAAATGTTACAAATTACAATTCCACAGGAAGCCTTTATAAACAATAGGTAATAAGTATAACATTGTCAGGAAACTTAATATCTGATTTCTCTTACATTTGAAACAGATGAGCATTTTAGATATTCCCTTTTTTTTTTGGCATTAGGATGTGGCTTTCATTTTTACTTAAAAGCCTATTAACCAAATCTACATTAATTGTGTACACTAGAAAAAAAAATCCTGCAAAATGGTCAATTCCTAGTCAATCTAGTTTAGATTGTAATTAAAGAGGCCTCAGTATTGATTGTACTTCAGTTTTAAAAGCCATCAATTTAAAAAAAATACACTTTTTTTTTTAAATATTTCAAAAGCACAAGGACCACAGTATTGAATTCAAGGATTTCTAGTCTCAAGTAAATAACTAGAAATAATTCTTGTGAGAATTGACTCTCTGCACATAAAAGATCTCTGAATTTAAAATCTGAAAAAAGGGAATGAAAATTTCAGATTTTATGTATAAAAAAAATATTTAATCTGAACATTGGTGTAATGTTTTTGTGAGAGAAAAAAAACAAAAAAACAATTCTCATGCATAGCTAAAGACAATTGAATCAAACAACTTAAAAAGTAGAGAATAGTATTAACTTACTCTCACTAGGAGCTTGAACAGGGGAGGTCACAACATTTCTTTCTGGTGCAGGTAAACTTGAGTCAAGCGGTAATAACTTTTTGTTCTTTTGAGCAAATTTCTTAAGCCTTTTCATATTTGTGTTGGCTTTAGAGCTGACCACCTCATCTGTAGGAATATCTAGAAATACCCACAAAAATACTATTTACACTAAATGCTAGGCTCTATGATAAAAGCTAAGCTTAAGTCTAATGTTAGCCTCTGACAATATTTTTGTTCTCTTTTTTTAACCTTCAGAAAATAATGACCTATTCAAAGAAATGAGCGTATTAGTTTCAAGGTAAGAAATGGAAGAAACTATACATTTGAAGTCATTTGTTTAACCGGAAGCTATATATCACTGTCATTGAATACATTCTTTTTGGCATGTAAAAGTCTAGGATTTGTAACATACAAGATCAGCATTCAATTTGGAGAGCTGAATAGCAATGTTTGTTCCCTCAATCAAAGGTTTAGGTTCAAACCTAATCAACCTGACAAGCACCTTACAATTATTGTATTGGGCTTGAGCTAGATTTCTAATCATTTCTGACTGAGAGGTTTTACCTTGCCAGATAAGACAAGAAGTTTTAACTTTTGGTATAGCTTTTTTTAGGAAGCACTTAATTTTCCTGTGTTTCAGCTCTAGGTGCTATGTTAAAGCCAATATTTCTGTAGTTTTTTTTTATTTTAACAAACATGAACAAATGTGTTTGCCATTTTTTTTTAACATTTATTTTTGCAACACTTTTAGATTAATAGCCATGACCCTTGATTTTTTTTTCTTTTTAAACAGAGAATCAATAAATTCATAGATCTTTATTAAATTAAATTAAAACATAACAAGGTTACAAAGATAGTTTGTGTGGAAACACAAACTCAAACTCAAAATTGGCCTCCAAAGTGGTCCACCCAGGCAGGTAAAAAGGCAGGTATCAATATTTTCAGAAAGAACATCAGAATTATATTTTATCAAAGAAAAATGACAGAGAAGAATGGAGAAAGAAGGTTGACAGATCTTGTGTGGTGCCCCAGCGGTCCAGCAAACAAAAGGATAGGTGAAAGTGAATGTGAAGTTAGATGTGAACCTGGCCTAACTGATGTCTTATAATGAATATCTAATTCATCTAATTGTTTTGTAAAGGGTCAATCTCTTATTCAAATCCTAAAAAAAAAAGAAAAAAAATTTCCGTAAAAAAAATAATAATTTTACTTTAATTAAGTGTTCTGTGGTATGATCGTAGTGCAGTTCATGTGATAACATGAAAAATTATTTAGTAATTGTTGTTTTAAATTATGTCCAACTTATATGCATACCGGTACTAAATAGTTTTTTTCTCTTAAAAAAAAGTTAACTTTATTTTTGGGTAAATGTAGCAGTTAGTAGGACAGAACTTACATAAATAACGTAGCAATACAAATGTAAAAAAAAAAAAAAAATTTTTAAAAAAATAAAAAAAATCGAAAACCATTTGCAGAAATGTGTTATAAAATATGTCAAAAAGTCATCTTCCCTACTAAAGAGCCTCTAGTGTTTGTTACTATTAATAGTGAATAGTTGTGTATTTGTATGAAAAACTGCTTGCATAAGTGATTTAAAAAATTAGATTTTTCACTTTTAGAAAAGAAAAAAGCAGCCGTTGCATCAGAACTTTGAATGGACTAAAATATTATGATGTCGGATTTTCATTATCTTTTCTAGTTTATGAGATCTAAACGGGACGGACGGATAGAGATTTCACACAAAACTAATAGCGTCTTTTCACCTTTCGGGGGCTGCTAAAAAAAATGCAAACAAATAAAAAATAAATAAACACAGAAAATTTAAAGAGAATTAATTAAATTCTATCAGCAGAAGTTACCTTCTGATAATAAAACCTTTCGCTTTTTGTTAGCTTCTTTGATATTATCTGATGTTTCTGTTGGACTTTGTTTCAGTGAAGATGTTTCTGTCGGACTTGGTTTCAGTGAAGATGTTTCTATCGGACTTGGTTTCATTGAAGATGTTTCTAATGCAATAAAAAAAAATGTACATGAAGAAAAAACAAAACTACAGAGTAAAGAAAAAAATCTATACAATTAATTAGTTTTTTGATTTTAGAAACAGAATAATAGACATTTGAATAAGTAGCAGAGAGAAGCTCCCTACTTTTAAGCTAACCTTTTTGCTGCTCTGCTGCTAATTTCCTCATTTTTTCTTGTTTGATTTCTTCTAATGTTTTGACTTTGACTTCAGCTAAGGGATCAGCTTCTTTATCAAGGACAAGTTTTGGAGCTTTGACTTTGACTGGTTTTCTTTGCACTTCTTTGTCTACAGATACAACTCTCTTAGAAAGACTAACTAGACCAGGCTGAGGTTTCTTTGACTTGGACAAACTAAGTAGCCCAGTCTGATAACTCTTCGATTTGGCCTGAGAACCAGAAAGGGTTTGAGATTTGCCAAGGCGATCATGGACATTTAGAACAAGTGGCTGCTTGACCCGACTGGACACCAGGTCATCTGAATCATAATCTTCATCTGTGACTTTTCTTTTCACTCTTTCCACTGTTCTCTGTCGCTGTTTAGTTTCTAAAAATGAAATTTTCACTGGATCAGATTTCTTCTTTTTCATAGGTATTTTCTCCTTCTTCAATTTCTCTGTTAGAAAGAAAAATAAAACATAATATAAGGCACTGGTTAAAAAAAAAGTGTATACATGTATGTTTACATATTTTATTATGTCTAATCTCAGTAATTAATCAAATATTAATCTAAAACACTTAAGGAATTCATGGATGCTCTGGCTCAAAAGTAGAGATGATAACCTAGAGACCTGTGCTCAGAGAGAATCTCAAAGAGATTATAGAAGGCCTGTATGTGGTAAACTGTACTCTTTACATTGATGTGTCTTACCTCTCTTTTTGGAAAGGTCTTCAGTTTCAATTTCTACAACCACTCTCCTGACATCAGGCTCTGTTAAATGTAACAAATTTTGTTTATAGGACTTCAAAGCAATTGGTGTTTATATTGGAATTCTATCAAAATTCATGTCAAATATGACACAAGTTATTACAAAACTGAATAGAATACAAAAATATTTTTTTTATTGAAAAAAATTGTTCAGCTTTCTTAAAGACAAAGTAGTCGTTGGTGCAGATGAAGTACACTTGACAAAGAGGAATATGTGGTTAACACAAACAGCTAACTACCTTTTACTTTCCCAAAAAATTGTCAGATACTCAATAGAAGTACACTTGACACCTATATAAGAATAACTATTTCCCTAACCAAGCCACCCCATCAAATTATCTTAAAAGGTTAGTTCATCCTTACCAAAGTTCTCTCCTGAATCTTGTTCAGAATCAGATGACTCAGCACTGCTAGAGGAGTCACCATCAGATGACTCTGACTCTTCAGATTCTTCCTCAACTTCATTTGATGATGATGTGGCAGCACTCTCTTCTGAAGTTGATGAGCTCGGTGCATCGATAGGACTGGACACTTTCTTCTCTACTATTGGGGTGCTAGAATTGGTAGGTTCAGGGATTTTGCCTTCAGCTGAGATAATTGAGAAATGTAAATGTGTGAAACAAGCTCAGTGAAACAAATCTATACTTAGCATTTCAGAAAAAAAAAAAAAAAAAAGGACTTGATTAATGCCAAAGATAATAGAACAGAACATATAGACAATTAGATTTACCTCTTTTTTTCATCATAGATTCAAGAGCTTTCTGTCTGAATATTTCTTCCATAGACATCACTTTGATATTTTCAATGGAGTCTTCAGAATCTAAGGCATAAGAAACAATCAATGAATTAAAAATACACAAATATAAATTTAGCTTTTGTGTATTTTTTAAATGAAAGTTATTATTCTTACTTTATTTTTTTAGTTTTAATATGTTGGCTATCTGAAGATATAGTCTTCAAAGAAAAGGCAAAAACTACTTTTACACATGAGTTAATCTGCTATTTTAAAGAGAAAAAAAAGGAGGTATAAATGTGCGAGTATCACCTGAACTAGAGTCAGTGCTAGTAGAGCTCTGATTGGCTAAAACAGCTTGTGTAGGTGCACCTAGCCTGTCTTTAACACTCAGGTGAGATTTCTTTTTTAACTTTTTCACTTTAGCAGGTTCCAGATTTTCCTTGGGGGCAGAAACTTCTGTTTTCTTTTTTTTCATTTTTTTGTGCACCACAGGTTTTACTTTGACTGGTGATTCAATGGGGGTGGCCTTTTTTGGGGTTTCACAGTCCAGATTGTCTGTGCTGCCTTCAATTGTTGTCTTGACTTCAACTGTGGCTGTATCTGGTTGTTTCACCACATTGTTCTTCTCTAGTACCTCTAGAATGATAACATGAACAGAAGTGAATACTAATACAAAGTTTATTCATAAGCCACAACTCCTTAACATTTTAAAGTCACATTTTAATTGAAATCGAAGTACAATCAAACTTATTTTCAAGCAGTTATAAATCTCATGAAGATTAAAAAAATGCTTTGAGGTTAGAAGATAAAATGAATTGGTTTAACTACATTAGAAGATAAAATGAATTGGTTTAACTACAACTTTTTGAAACATCTACCTGGTTTACTGGTAGAAGCAGGAGTGGCTGGTGTTGTTGCTGATTCAGAGTTGCCACTGTTTGAAACAGCTGCTAAAACATTATCATTGGAGCTACCAGTAATCACTGTAAACATAATGGGAAGAAAAGATTCAATGCAACCCTTTAGGTTGGTCACAATGCTCCATGCTTTCTTTTGTTATTCTTTTTTTTTATCCCATTGATTGAAACAAAGCCTATCACTATATCAAAATAGCACAGCGTTCTTTTAGTGTACAATGTTATGGACTAGATTGACAAATGAAATGAAATGTGTAAGATGTAACTATATTCTCTTTTGAAGTAATGTCTCTAATTTATAAGATAAGTGAAGACATTTCCATAGCAGACCTCAGTGCACACACTAGTCTTGAAAATATCTTAGCTTTAAATTATTTAGTCATTAGCTTTAAATTATTTAGACACCATTCAATGTTGATTGACAAAAAACTACAAAACTAACCACTGAAAATTGAATTTCGAGCTACAGTTTCTGTCATAATATTAATTGCCATAGAATTAAGGTCTGCATAAATTACAGTAGATGACTAAATTTTAATTGGCCTTTTAAAACTAATATTTTGAAGTACACTTGAAACTAAACTTTTAAATCCTAATCTTAATAGTATCCAAGTACATTCTAACAAAGTCTAGCTTAATTGATTGTAAAGATAGCCAAGGTCTAGAGATTTTGTACATATGCACTTATTTCTAAACATTTGTTTCAACTTTAACAACTCAATGGACTAAAACTATTCAAAGGCAGTCTAACTAGATTTTAAAGAGCACACTGTCTAGGTTATTTTTTTCAAATGCAATTCTAAAAGCTAAAATACAGCTAATGCAAGGTCCTCTACATAAAAGTATTTAAGAGAAAAAGAAAGTTGCAACACACCTGTAGTAGGTCTTGGCTTAGAGTGTTTGTATGAGCAGTTTAATTTTAAACATCCCGAGGGCTGAGACTCCCAATAACATGGAGTTTCAGACAAGTCTATCTGAAGCTGGAAAACAAAACCACAAATAATATCAACATATCTAAATAGCAATTGGTCTACAAATATCTGCTCTTGCTTATCTGTTTTCACTGCAGTTCATTACTTACTAAAGATTTTCAGTCTACTTTCATTTTCGTGTGAACATTTTAAGTGTTAAGGAAAAATCTCGTCATGTTTGATAATAGATTTAAATCCAATGCACTAGATTAGTGATACTCAAACTAAGGCCTGTGGTTAATATCCAGCTAGTATTAAATATGAGTTTTTAGTTTCAACTCTCAGACAAATATGAACCTTTACCTTGAAATCTGAATGTCTAAACTTGCACATTGGTCTTAAACAGTTTCCCATTTGCCAGTGCTGGCAAATAATTTTTGCAGTTTTTGCACTTTCCACATGTCGGAAAGGGCATGCTGATCCCTAAACAAAATTTGAAACAATTTAGAATTAATTTAATAGGAATTGTGAAAAAATGAACATATATGTGAAATTCTACAATGCTTACAACTAATTTCATATAATTATAGTTTATAAAGGAAATGCAGAACTTTTTTTTTTATTTAAATGTATAAAAAGTTATAATTTTAAATTTGTTAACAACAATTATTGGACACATTTTTTAAAAAAAGATATTTAGAACCAGACACCGCCTCTTGTTAAACTCTAAAACTTTTGAAATAAATGCACTTGTGTTTTCACTTAGATCAATAGCTAAATACTTAAAATACCCAGAGCAAACTGTTTTGAATGTGTTCTAGTTTACTGATAAGAGAAATAACAGTAGTCCTATGTGAATGAAATAGCTGAAACAACATTTAAATGCTTTATTTCACTCATTTCAAAAGGTGTTAATTTCTTTCCCTTGTTAAACCAAAAAGAGAAATAATCAGAAACTGAACTTTCAATTTTCTTATCAGTTCCATGCTTTTGACACAGAACTTACAAATCTCTTATTGTTTCAAGGATGCTGATATCACTAACTTTTACTTTCAGAATGCAAGGAGGTTAAATTGTATATATATATAATATTATCCCCTCTGAATTAAAAAAAAACATCAGAATACAATCCCTCTGAATTACATTTTTGATGTCATGCATCTTACCTTGGCACAAGATGAAGTACAGAAAAAGTAGCAATCATCACCAAGTGAACTCATCTTACTATCACAGGCAGCAAGCAATAATCTGAGATATCAAATGCAAATTGCCAACATGACTTTTTAAACAAATCTGGGTGGATAATATGATTGTGGTGGGTTTTTTTTTCTAGCTTGGACAGATATTCAGCTGCTTTAAGTTCTAGGATTCAACCTTGAAAAGAACACACACAAATTATTTAAAGTTTCAAATTCATTATAAAACAACATTAATTAAACAATGAAAAATAATAGATTGATACAAATTTAAAAAAATAAATTACATAGATTTTTTAAAATGTAAACTTATATATTAATCAAAATATAAAAAAATACTTACCTTTTATTTATTAATGTCCTTTACTTTTTGGACCAATCAAAATCCAAATCATCCAATCAACTCTAAATTCACAACTTCACTTTTCAAACTACATCTAGAGATGACTTAGCAGCAGTCAAAGTTTCTGTTTTCTTTTTTTTTTTTTTTGTTCTCTTTTTTTTTTTATTAAATATATTTTTTTCATAACATTTCCTTGTTTTTTTGTTCAATTTTTTTAAATAAAAAATTACATGAACTTATCATTTTCAATGTACAAATTTAAAGTTTTTACTTTTAAAACTTTTGTTAACAAAAACGTTTTTTAATTCATTTAATAGACAAAAAAAAAAAAAAAAAAGGTCCATTTAGGTCATATCCTAAATACCTCAAATGTGGCTAAAAAAAAAATAAAAAAAAAAAAAAAAAAGGGGGGGGGGTGACATAGACGATTTAAATATAAAAAAAAACTTTAGTTGTACAGACAATGAAAAAGCCATCTTCCAGGAAATAAAGGACAAAAAAAGAAATAATTTTGTTCCATTACATTTTTGCTTTTGTTTCCAACACTCTCAAGAAAATTGTACTAGACAAGAAGTACACAATATCAACCAGACTAGTCTAGACAAACATATAGTAATACCCAAATATAAAACAATTTTCCATAGAATACCAACTGCACCAACTCAAAATTTCAGAAATGGTAATTATTTTTAAGAAATCATTCAAATTCATACTTTGCTATAAATGTTAGCATCTAGTAGGCCCTAATCTTAGATGTTTGAACACTTTTATAAAAAATAACAACTTTCAAATTTTGTTTTCCATCTATGCCCCAAAGGCCAACTAACTGGATAATTTAATTTGAAAAAAAAAAAAAACTTATCAAATCTGAACCAAGAAATTTAGTCCTTTTGAAAACCCAAGCTGTCTGAACATTTGTAGAAAACATTTGTTGAGGGATAGCACATAAGTTAAGTAGGAACTTGGCAGGACTAAGGCATGATAAAACATTTTAGACAAATCTATGTGTCCAGTAATATGTTTTGAAAAGCCAGAAAGAACTAGTTTGTAAAACTCTTCTATTGTTATGTAGGTTTATAATAAAATAGACTATAATGACACCCAACTGGACACAGCAGTCTCTTTTGGCTGTATGAAGTCCAGACACACATCATTAATAGACACAGGAAGCATGTGTGTGTACTTAATGTAAGCAATGGTTAATGTAAAAAAATGTGCTCAGAAAGGAAAGATCCTGGAGAAATAAACAGCAAAGTATGCAACTTTGTTCACTCATCACAAAGAAAATGGATGTAACATTATTTGTGATGATAAGAAAAAAATAACTACATACAATATTTTTTTTAGGCTTTACTTTTTGTACAGTTTTTATTTATTTTAATCATAATGCTTTTTTTTTTTAAATATATTTCTTTACAGAAACATCAAGTATGATAGAATAAGAAGCTGCACTGAAGATCACTTCCTTTACATAATTTTAGATGTAATGCACAACCTTTGTAAGTGAAGGGGATTCAAAGGTCTATGATCAAGTCAAAGCTTTGAATGTTTATGGAAACAGAAAAAAAACTATTTTTTTTAACGCATCAATCATGTCTCCAGACATTTGAGAAAAGCAGTTTACTAAAACAATTTAAGGTCTCAGATGAGCAATTGTTTTACTCCCCTGGAAGAACACAAGGTCATAGCTTAATGCCATATATTTGCATGTTTACTCTCCTCTAATTTCATTGCGACATTAGAGAATGTAGAATCATTTATAGTTGATGATAAGGATTAAAATATTTATGTAGAATCATTTATAGTTGATGATAAGGATTAAAATATTTATTCATTTGTGTGAATTTATATTTTGGGCAAAAACCTTTTTCTAATATGCATTGTTGAGAAGATAGGACAGGAGCAAAACAGTGACTTGTTACTGCTTGCGAAGCAGCTAATAGCAAAGAGAAATTTAGATGTCAGTGGCAAGATTAGTTTAGTTTTATGGATTTTTAGCACATTGCACAATTTAGGCCATGTCATGCCCATCAGTGGCAAGATTAAAATACAGAAATAGCATGGGAATATCATGACCCCAGCAACATAACAAGCCAAGCAGCTAGGAAATAAGTATCCCAGAACAAAAGGTATACAATAAAAAAAGTGTTGATGAAGTCTGCTCTATCAAAATAAGATTTCCCTCTTTTTGGATAAATGGCTGCAAGAAAATGCAAAGATTGAATTTAATGATAATAAAAAAAAAAAAGACTTGAGCATATAATATACAGAATGCTAGATGTTCAGAGAGGTGCTCATTTAGAATAATTTCCAGATCAACTTCCTTGTATTTCACAGCTGTGAAGACAAGAGATTTTAAGTCAAAAGATTAGACAATTGTATTTTTGTATGTACCCTGCATTTATCAAGTTTGTGGATTAAGGCTATATTTTGAACTGGCCATGTTTATGCTAATGAATCTAATTTACGATAAGGATTCATTTTATTCATACTTCATGCTTTTTCAAAGGAAAAGTTAAAAGGATTTTCAAATTTAGTTCAGAAAATGGAAGAAAGATTACAAAGAAAGGGCAATAATTTTCCAGAGGCTGTGAGTAGATGGTTTAATGAATTAAATTTTCGATAATACATTCTGGAAAAACCCTACTAAAGTATACTAAATGCAGAAGAGTCTGTTGAATGTAAAAAAAAAAAAAAAAAAAGAGAAATAGGATGCAAAGGATCTAATCATACATACAGCATATCTGACGTGTGCTAGTGCAGAATGGAAGTATGTCCCACCTCTTTTTCCTAGACGCCCTTCAAGTTTCTGGCAATGGTTGGATAAATGCTTACATTTTCTACACATGGCTAAGCAATAGCTTTATACTTGTTTTGTTTTTCCAACAGATAAAATGTCCTGCCTTCAACAAATTATGTTCTAATAATTAAGTAGATCCCAATCCCAAGACAGTAACAAATCAAAAATCCAAAAGAATTGTCTGGTCTGATTATGCTGTAGAGGTTTTAAAAGTGTTTACGTAAGACACTTAGTTAGTTTGTATAGAGACACACCATAATTGATAGACTTTGAATGTGACTAGTGACGTCATGATTTAGTTGGGTTAGAGACTACCTAGAGACATAAAGTCAGTTGGTGTTAGGATTTCTTAGGGATAACACATATTTATAGACAGAGACTCGACTGTGGCCTTTTAAGTATTAAATCATCATCTGAATCGTCTAACAGTTTGGATATAGTTTCTTCACTTGTTACTTTGTGTAAGTCTATGTTGTGTTACTTTGTGTAAGTCTATGTTCTTGTTAGTCACATTGAATATGCCCGCACAAGAAACTCAGACATCTCCAGAGTAATCTGTCGAAGTCAGACAGGCATCAATAACTACAAGACAGAAGACTCATCACACAAGCTAATATTGAGGAATTAAAATAAAAAAGAATGTCATAAAGGCAAGAAGATAAAACATTCAACATTCATGAGACCACCCTTCATGACAAACTGAATGGCAAACAATTCTTTGGGCAACAAAGGTCACTGTTGACTATGGAAGAAGAAAGCAAGATAGCCAAATGGCTAATTTAGGCTTTGGCAAAACCAGATTAGAAGTTAAAGAGACTGCAAGGGCCATCATAAAAGTGAAAAAACAAATACAGGAACAGATGATGGTGAATATCAGGTAAAGTAACCACACTGACAGTGGTCATATGATTTTTGTACCAGGCATCCCAAACTCTCTTAAAGTCACTTATGCCTTTAGGGAAAGAAAGGGCACTTGTGTCACCAGAGGCAGTGGAATCATTGTTTACCAAATTCCAACAGACCATGAAGGCTATTGATCCCACAACACTCACCAGCCCCGAGTTAATATTCAATGTTAATGAATCTGGATTTGCTATCAACACAAAAAACAGCCAAATTGTAGCATACAAAAGGAGTCAAAATGCTTACAGCATCTCATGGAATACAAAAGTTACTGTTCTTACAAGTTGCAGTGTATATATCCCTCTCATGTTAATCATAAGAGGGTAGATAAAAAAAATGGAATTCTAGGGAAAAGTAGACTAGGCATTATTGGTGAACCAAGTACCCTACACCCAAATAGGTGGGATGTCAGTTATACTCACTGAGCTGAGCGTGTCAAGGTACGTTTGGAATAACAACTCTGTAGCCACTAAAATGTTGAGTGGGAAAGAGCATGAGACCACCTAACACTCCTTCACTCCCTCCCCTTCTAGCAAATGAGGCATTTTTACCATTGGTAAAGCCTTTAGTAGTTCTGAGTAGTCATATTTGTCATAGGCATATTGAATATCAATGAAAATCTCATTTTGAACACTTCACTGAAAAATCAGTAACTTCAAAAATATAATAAAAAGCATTTTGGCTATGAATGAAATGCGAGGTTACGAAAGCAAAAAATATATCTATTTATAGCATCATACTATTTGCGATAAAATGATTGGTCAGCATTGTGGATTTTTCCAAATATTTGACAGTATATATCGATTATAGTTTTTAACATTAACAAAATGTCATATTACATGTATTTTTTTTAGCTTTCTGTGATTACAAGTCATGGACATTTTCTACACATTTATTTATTGTTTTTAAAGCATTTTGATACTAGAAATACTAACTAAGTGGACTTCAATTATAGATAGGCATTTAGCCCAAAAACTAGATCAAACTAGTCCAATTCTGCCTCAATCAAAACAAAGAGCCCATCTCAAAGAAGCTAGGACACAAATTAAAAAAAAATTAAAATTGATGATCAAGCTGCTTGCAACACAAATGTAGATTTAGCTGTCAATAGTTTATCTTTAGAGGATGTGACTGAGTTTAACGTCAAGATTGTCTATTTCTAGATCTAGCTCTAATTCTCTACAAGTCTATACTAGACTAGATCTAAATCTAATGATCTAATTCATTATCTAGATTTAGATCTAGACTAGATTATTAAATTAGATCTTTAATGAGTCTAGACTAGGTCTAATTCTAGATAATAAATAATAGATTCTTTCTTTAAATTGACAAGTATCTAAGAATTCTAGATCTATATTATAGACCTATTGAAATCTAAATTGTATCTAGAAAATTTTGGTTTAACCTGCACTGTACTTAATTTCAATGTCCATTGTATTGTTTATACAGTATATTGTAATTCAGTTCTTTTAGTCTACCACTGAATGATTATAACTTATACTCAGCAGAGGTTGGTGAATCACTTGGTACTGGATTTCAGACTCCAGTGGCAAAAAGAATGGTTGTTTTAAGGGCTTTGTTGAAATTGCCTAGGTCACCTAAGAAATATACTGCAGTTGTTGAAGGTCTCACACAAATACGCTCCCCAAGAAGAAGTAAAGCTCTCCACGACATAGCCTTTCTGCGCCTACCTGAGAGAAGAAAGCTCATCTTTCTAAACAACATTAATGAAAGTATCAAAACCTATCTATGATCCACCAGCAAAAAAAGGAGTCAGACAAGTACTCTGCAGTATCCTTAGTAAGTACAACAAATTCAGAGGATGTGCTACACATTTCCAACATTTTGGTCATCCAAGAAGTTTTATGTCCAAGTGCAAATCAGAACAAATTGCAAGAAAAAAACGAAGTGATTGCATTGCACAAAATGCCTTGGAAACAATGTAATACACAATTTTTACAGCAGAGAGGATGTCTCAAGAACTGATCCAACTCAATCATCTGTTAGTGCACGAACAGGAAAACCTAAACATTTCATGCAGAAAACGCTAAGGCTAATACTCAATTGAGTACTCATACCATCACATTAAAAGTACCGTTCTCAAAGTTTGCTAAATTGAAACCATTTATAAATGACAAAAGCTACTCAACATAATAAGATGCAGTCTTGCTTTTATGTGAGTTCTGTATGAAGATTTTTCTTTATATAGAGGGCATTAATAAATTTCTGATCAAAAAAGGACATAGAGAATTGACATTAAAAAATCCAGCTTCATCACTTTACTTAACAGGGATCCAGGTCAGTCCATGCAGTGAGAGGTATTACACCTTACACTATTTACAGAAAAAGAAGCTGTTTCTGCTTTCATTGCAGAAATTCAGATGGCAGTCAGTGTCTGCATGATGAAATATGTGGATTTTGGAAGGTATTCAGACTTCAGAAACACAATGGTAAGTACTTGTATTTATTTAGTTTTTTTTAGTTTTTAAATAACCACTTTACAATTATTTGAGAAAACACATTATTTATTCATTTTAAAATTACTTTTAACTGATTTCTAAATGTAATTGTTTATTTTTCTTCAGAGGAGCAATATCAGTCAAATCTTGAAGCCTCCTTGGATGTCAGTCCCAAGTGCTCAAATTTAAAGGTAAAGAGCTTTTACATATACGCATTTTTTAATTTTTCATTGAATCTTATGTTTATTGTATAAGTTGGTTTTTAATAATATACCCCGCTAAATAATTTTTGACTAATTTCAGTAGAATTTAAGAATTTAAGCATGTTTTTTTTTTCAGGCCCAAACATTTTCCAACACAAATCAAAAGTACATTGTAAATAGCTGTGTGATTGTCCAGTTTGGGGAAATATTCTATCCAAGTATAATTTTTTTGTACTGTGTACCTTTTACTTTCAATAAACAAGTTCAAAGTATGTTGTAGATTGAAGTATTAATTTTTTCCAACATTGCTGGTAATTTTTCTAACAGGAGTTGTGATAGAAGTCCTGGATGATCAGCGCAGAATTAATTTTTTTAAAAGGCACAGAAATAAAAGAAATATCCAAAAGTTCAGGATATACAATTAGTGTATGCAGACATGATTGTTACTGAAGTGATGGCAATAGTTTAAGAGAGTGGAGAGTGGAAGGTTTTGATTTCTGAATTGGTCAAATAAAATTTGAGCACAGATTTATGAGTTTTCTTTTCTATATTTTTTTTAAACCTATTTCTGTGTGTTAGACTTTAAAAAAGATATAAGATATATATATAAGTCAATGATTAAAAATAATAATGATCATTAACTTGTGCACAGATAAGACCAAATTTAAACTTTTAAACATTATCTTAAAAAAATGGTGTCCCGTGTAACACCCGCAACATTTTGTGAAATTAAAGCAGCATTTTTACAAATGGGTATTTTATGATTAGAATATAATAGTGAAAATAATCAAAAGTCTGATGGATCACTTTAGTGCAAGAATAAAATAATTTCTACATTCTCACTGAATATCTTTTTAAAAAACTTAAACATGTAGTGTCACAGGTGCTAAGGTGTCCCAATTTTTTAATTGAGCTCAAATCTACCTTTTCTATGCAAAAGCATAAATTTCAGTATCTAAAGACTAATAACAATAAAGACAGTTATATTATGCTAAAATACAATGAATTTATTAATTGGTTTTTGTTAAATTATCAAAAGGTGTCCCGTTGATGCACTTGTGATGCAAAAGGGGGTACCCCTTAAATGGACACTGCTGTCAAAATCTACATCTTGCAATTCATTTTCTACTGATAAATTCTTAAAGTACACTGTTTGAAGAAGTGAATACAGTTGAAATGAAACCAAAAACTTCCACTTTAATTTTTAGCCTAATGTGACACTTTTTGGCACCAGTACTGGAGAAACACTCAGATGTAGATTAGAGTATCAGAAATTAATCCTTACCTAGTTTTGCCAGTAAAAAAAAAAAAAAGATAAGTGTCAACCACTAAGGAAAAGGTTAGAAACTGCACTCCCTAACCTTATATCTGACTGTAGTAAACACAAGATAATTCTAGTAAGTACAACAAATTCAGAGGATGTGCTACTCATTTCCAACATTTTGGTCTTTCAAGTAGTTTTATGCCAAAGTGTAAATCAGAACAAATTGCAAGAAAAAGACGAAGTGATTGCATTGCACAAAATGCCTTGGAAACAATACCTAATTTTTACAGTAGAGAGGATGTCTCAAGAACTGATCCATCTCAATCATCTATCAGTACTCGAACAGGAAAACCTAAATATTTCATGCAGAAAAGGCTGAAGGAGGCTTATACTCAATTGAGTACAGGTCTAGAGGTTCGAGAGACTGTGAGGGCTATGACACGAGCCAGAAAAAATACTGGAACAATTGGTAGTGAAGATCAGGTACAACTTTCACACCGTCAATGTAATATATGGTTTCCTTGCTAGGCATCCAGAACTTTCGTTACGATTGCCCATGCGACTGGATAAAGACATGGCTCTTGTATCACCAGTGGCATTAGAATCATGGTTCAACAAGTTCCAACAGACCATACAGGCCACTGACCCCACAATATTCACCAGCCTTGGGCATATATTTAATGCTGATGAAACGGGATTCGCTTTCAACACCAAGACCTGTCAGATTGAGACAAACAAAGGAAGCAAAAAATGTTTATAGTATCAAAGCGAAAAAAAAATCGCAAGTATCAGTTCTCGCATGCTGCAGTGCAGTGGGGCAGTACATTCCTCCAATGTTGATGCGAAAAAAAAATCTCAAGAATCAGTTCTTGCATGCTGCAGTGCAGTGGGGCAGTACATTCCTCCTATGTTGATTTATCCCCACAAGAGGATCTCTCAGAAAAATTTGCTTGAAAAGTTTCCTGAAGCCTTACTACAAATGTCCGATAAAGGATGAATAATTCGGACAAGCAAGAACTATTGTGTTCCCATGTCCACTTTGAGTGGACGCTCTTAAAAAAAATAATGGGAGAGATGAGAAGACTATATAATTATTAATCAAAGGTATGCCATCATTTACATGAGTACGCTATATACTTGTGTCTATCGGAAGCTGCTGCCAAACCTGTTTCGGGAGCGATACTTAACACTAAATACTTGTGTCTGGACGATAGCTGGTATCAAGCCTGATACATCACTAGCTCTGAGCTAGGTATGGTTTTTAAAAATTGTTATAATCAAGAGGGCATGGACCCCCTCCATCCACTAATCATAGTAAAATAGTGGAGGCACTCTAGTGGTAAAGAGTATTAGGTCATATATCACTTCTCCTTCACTCCCTCCCCTCCTAAATTATTCTCCCAATAGAGGCATTTTGGTACGGCCAGCTCTACAGGTAACACTGTTGTGTCTAACAACCTTGGGGTGATGTCAGAAGACGTGAATGAAGTTGTGGAGTGTGGGAAAGGTACTAGCTGATGTTCCTGCACTGGAGTAAAAAGAAAATGACTTGGCAGTGAAAATTAAAGATTAAAACATGTTTTAGATATTTTCTTTGATCTGTTCCAGCCTTCCATTAGCCTGATCGAGCTTACTAACCGTGGGGGGATTTGATCAAGAAAAGTACACTTGACAATACCCACCCTACACCTCAAATTTAATTTTAACTAAGCGTAGTGATGCATTAAAGTTAGACTATATTATATATATCCTAAACTAGTGTTAGCATCTAATAGCCTGCCTTAGGACTTAGTCTTAGTATTTATAAAGCCTTAGTAAACTTAGTGTAGACTGTAGACAGACTTTTGACTTTGAGTAACTATTCTCGACTAGCTTAAGCTTCTAAAGTGAATAAGACTCTAGACTTTGGCCTTAGTCAGGCTTTTAGAATAATATGAAATCTAGATCTATATCTTATCTATTATTGTATTAATGTCTACTACTATTAGTATTAGTATTACTATACTAGACTAGACTAACTATTAGTATGAATATCAATGAATATGATGATATTAAATAAAGTTAGACTCAAGTTACAAGACTAACAACTAACAAGTAAGTAGTCAAGTCTCAAGTCAGTCAAGTGCCAATACTCACGCCTCAGTCTACTGCTACTAGAGTAGATAGACTCTAACTTAACTTAAACTTAGAGTAAGTTAGACTCACTTAGACTTTAGAGTGTCTTAGACTAGAGTTAGAGTGAGTAATCCTGACCTATCCTATCGTTTTAAGTCTTATCGATATTATTTGCTCAACAATTCCCTGAGGCTTTTAAGATATGTAGATCTTAATCTAGAATATAGTCTAGATCTAGATCTAAAAGTATTAGAGTAGAATCAGTAGATGTAGAAATGAAGAGCTAGATTTTTTCTAGATTTACATCTAGATCTAGATAGATCTACTAGATCTAGTTATCTAGTAATGGCGTCGATGGAGAGAAAAACCTAAGAAGTATTTGAGAGAAATACTGCGAAAACACAAAAAAAAAAAAAAAAAACAACTAACCTACATTTTCTTTTACAATGTATATATCTAGGTCAGTGAAGATTTAATGTGCTACACACAGATATATATATAGTAGAGTCACTATTGCTCGTCGAAATTAGTTAAAATCTACTTTATTTTGAAAATTTCTGCTAAACTACTGTAACGGTACTGCGCATGGTCCATTTCTCTACATTTCCAATATAAGGGTTTTCCTTTCACAGCAGAAAATTAATTTTGACTCCAGGTTAAAGTCGACAGGTGTGGAATCGTCCATTATTTTTCACGTACCAGGAGAACGGCATAGTCCATGGCTTAAGGCTTTTTAAAAATGATAATGACACATCACCTGCATGATACACATATTTTTCGGTTTATAAGTGGATGAGAAAAAACTTCATTTCATAGCTATCTACCAGGAATTCAATTTAAAAAAAATTAGGAGGTGTTTATCCTGTTTTTACCTTTTTAAAGAAAGTCACAATTGTGGAACACTATAGATGTTATTTATTTGACCTGCGCATTTACTATCATTTAACTTAATATTTACATAGTGATTTAGATATCGGAATTTAAATCTTATATAATACAGACGTTACTTCAAAAAAGAAGATGATGAAATATGGGTTTGTATTAGTATACATAAATTTAAAAACATTTAGAGAATAATATTACATATAATATATAATTTGTGATTACCATATACGTCCAGCAAAAAGAAGACAAATCATAATACCATATAATATATATAATATTAATATAACAAAAAAAAAGAATAAAAGAATAGTGGAAAAAAAAACCTTGTAAGGAAAATCAGGGTAGTGTGACGTCAAATACAATTAAAGAAGCGGTAGAGAATCTAAAAGTGACAATGTGTTGTCTTAAGCTTTAATAAAATAAAATTAATGTAAAGGATAAGGAGTTCAAGTATTAGACTAATAAAATATATGCTTTATATAGGCTTTGTTCCGACATTTTTACCGTGTTCCGCAATTGTGACTTCTTTAAAAATCCTGTTTCGTAATTGTGACTACCCATATCTCAGTCGAATTGAATGTAAAATTTAAATATCTGTTGAAAAACTAAACAAAGCGTCTATTTTTATCGGAAAATGGATGGGCAATGCCTAGATACTTTTAGTTTTTCCATAGGTCTAAGCAAAAAAATTGAAAACTAAAAGTAGCTGCAAACTGTTCCGCAATAGTGACTCTACTCTATATAATATAGATCTAGATCTATACATGGTCGTAGCCAGGATTTTCTAAGGGGGGGGGGGATTTTTTTATCCCCCACCCAGCTATATGTAAATGTGTGTGTGTATGCACCTAGTTAATCGCTATTGTTATAAACCTGGTGGTAGCACAGATGGGGGTAGTGGTGTGAGTGTAGTCAGCCGACGCAAATCGCCCCAGGCCAGCGCTAGACGAGCGGTCAACCGTGACGATTTACCACGGTCAGCCGAGACGAGTGTCAACACGGCGGTTCGGGAAGGATCGACGGCGGTCCGTGAAGGATCGACGTCGTGAACAGAGCTCAGGAGCGTCACGAGAGTTGTAGTCATCTGACCACCTAGAAACGTCGAGCGGCGTTCTGTCCGGTTCGAGAAGGCCAGTAGGTACCCTATATAAGAGAGGAGGTGTCGCAGTCAAGACGGTTCACGGCAGGGGTTCAGAAAGCGGGTTCACGACAGGAGTTCAGAACACGGTCGACTACAGCACAGTTCAACGGTGTGGTTCTGTACGGAGCATTACGACGGTTCAGTGCGGAGTACTGTCAAGTACAGTTGAGACGAACGGCGTCTTGATCTTGGTCTGTGATCGAGTCCGACACAACGAGCCCAAGTGTGTGAAGTCAGTCCCGAACTGTTGAACCCAGTGCAAGCCCGGAACGAGTCGGAGAGGCCAGTGCAAGACTTGATACGGCGGAACGGTGTTATCGGATAGATATTTGTTATCGCAGAGCTATTTGTACTGTTCTACGTGCTGCCAATTGTACAGTATTGGCTGTTATTTATGGACATTAAACCTTTACGTTATTTTGGAGCCCTGGCTTGTCAAGTTCTTTAAGTTGGTGGTGTATGGTGCAGTTTGCAGAGAGCCTGGATAGTGAGATTCGTAACACTATTATATCCATTCTTTTGGAAGACGTTTATTGACGATTTATTGTACCCTAGAACAGTAGGCCTACGGCGTCACTATAGCTTGGGTGTCACCCGGTGCGGACAGCTCAGGTGACCCGGCCCCCCCTTTCCCATTTTTTTTTGTTAAGCAATAAAACATATACTTAATACTTACCAAAATTAATTAATTGTTAAATAACTATAGAAGAAGTGTGGATTCTATTTTAGAATTTCGTTGTTTATTACAATGTATCTAGGCCTATATTTTAATTTCGCAACAATGTGGCCTTAAGTAAATTACAATGTTGTTGTTTTTTTTCTTTTCTGGATTTCAAACTTGTAAACTTTTCAATAAAAGTTTTAAAGTCTATCTTCAATATTTTTATTCAATTTATTTTAAAGAATCATTTTTCACATTAAATCATCAAATATGCTAATAATTTAGAAATTTAAGTCTACAATACTTCGTCAGTTGTTGAAATAAAGACTTTTTGGGTTACTGCTACATCAATGATTGTTTCTTGTATGAGTAGAAGCTTAGCATTAAAAACTGATTGATGCACATAGAGGCTCGGAGGCTGAATGATAAAGCGCTTGGCTTCCGAACAGGGGTCCCGGGATCGAATCCTGGTTAAGGCCGTGATTTTTATTTCGGGATCTTTAGTCATAAGTTGGGGAAAAGGAAAAAGCGGTTGGTTGTTGTGCTGGCTACGTGACACTCTGCTCCGTTGGCCACAGAAACATTTGACCTTAACATCATCTGCCCTATTGATCGCAAGGTCTGAAAATGAAACTGACTAAATAGTGAGTCGGGCATCTTGTAATTACTCGCCTGACATTTGCTTCTTGTTTTTATGTTTTTTTCTATTGAATCACAAGAGTTTTTTTTTAAAGAGAAACAGGTTCCCTTTATTTTTATGCCTTTATTTTCCAATCCAGATGAATATTCTTCATACGTCTTTTAATATACCAATTTTAGACTTTATATTTCCGCCACCTAGACTATTAAATTAAGTAACACATTTCTATTTCATTTTTATAGAATTGTATGAAAATAGTTAAAAGTCAAAATTATTTGTTTGCTTTTAAGTGACTCATTCATTCCAGTTAATAAGTGTAGAACCATTCTCTAGACAACGGTCATACTTTTCCTTTTGCTCTGGATAATTTCCTTTGTAAATCATGGGAATGATGCACATGTCAAGACGAACAATCCTCTAAAATATTCGACTGACTCATTGTAACATTTTCTTCATCTTGGCTAAAGCTTCTTTTACAGTCAACTTCTGAAATTACATCATCGTCTTTAGAAATCTCAATCGCCAATTAGTTTCCAATTCTGCGGAATTTAGATTAAAGGCACGTGATATTTCTGTAATATTTTATGCCTGTAGAATGTTGTCATTTGATAAACAGTGATTATTGGTTGTCATCCTTGTATTCCGAGCTGGTTAGTAGCTACTACTTTTTAGATTCTATAAAATAGATTCAATAAAAATATTTAAAAAATCAAAGCAGTGTTTATGCAACTGGCATGCAACGGAAAGTAAGCTTTTACATATGTTATATAAAGTATGATGTAATGTTTAGGACATTTTGATAGTATTTTATAAAATATTAAAATATGTTCAGCCGAAATAAAAAAAAATGTAGGCCTACTTAGATATAGTCTATTTATTAATTGTAAATAACATGTACCAATATTTAGCCCTTGTTAGTATTGCAAATTGCTAATTGCATTTTTCCACCTGGGTGTCATCCGGTGCGGACCGCACCCCCAGTGACGCCACTGCCCTAGAATAAGTTATTCCTGGAGTTAATGGAAAGACTGTAGACACCCTGTCCTTGCCAGCTAGGGGGTCTGGGGAAGCGCCGTGGGCTCCACAGCGGGGTTTGGGGCTGAGTTCCTCCGCCAAGCACTATTACTATATTATGCATATTCTGAGGTATCTACAGTACATTATTCTGCTATTAAAAAGTTTACCTCAAAAACAAAATCTACTATATTTCTGGGGTTTATCATCAGAGAGTACAAGATGTCTTCAGACTTTGTTTTAAAAATATGCATTTAAATAAACGGCCAGTCATTAGTTATAAGTTGGTAATAAGTAGACTGAACAACCATGGGCGCCCGCAGGGGTGGTACACATGAACTCCCCTGGATTCTGAGTACCCAATTTTTAGCCATTTTTTAATATCGTCAAATCAATAAAAATCTAACTAGAAACTGAACTACTAGTGCTTCAGCTGGTGACTTAAGTCAAGTTGTAAAGATAAGTTAATGTTACAGTTGTAAAGATAAGTTAATGTTGTAGTAGACTAGCCTAGGCTTATCAGGAATTGATGGCCGACCATGTATTGATATAAATTAAATCTGTCTGTGACATTTTACATCTCGAAAGGCGGCATCTGCAATCCTAGACCCTTCCTTTATGCTCTCTTTCCATGTGGATCTATCCAGTGCCACTTTTTCCCAGCTGCTAGTGTCGATTTTGAAGAGCTTCATGTCGCGTTTGCATACATCCGTATAACGTAAAAGTGGGCAACCAGCGGCTCTAAGCTCCTGCCTTCTGTTAGATCGCCATACAGAATGTCTTGTGGAAGTCGACCTACTGGCATTCTATGAACGTGGCCAAGCCAGCCAAGGCGCCTGCTGCTGATAGCACAGCGTATGGCCTGGCACCCTGCTATCCTTAGCACTTCCTCTTTGATTATTTTATCTTGCCACCTTATTTTAAAGATACGCCTTAGGCATCGGAGGTGGAAGATATTTAGCTTTTTCTTGCCATGAGTAGGTAATAATTGACCATGTTTCACTTGCGTATAGCAAAGTGCTCATCACACAGGTCCGGTATACTAAGGCTTTGATAATGTTATTCAGCAAGGAATTGTCCCACACTCTTTTCTGCAACCGTGACATAGTGCCCATTGCTGTTGTTAATGTCTTTTTCCAGTAGAACATCGTTGGATATGATGGAGCCAAGATAAAAAAAGGTCAACAATTTATAGTGGTTGGCCATTAATGTTACAGATCGTTGCAGTATTTGTGTTCTGAACTAGTATATTTGTCTTGCTTTGATTAATATTTAAGCCGAACTGCTGGCAAGCAGTGGATGGTTTGTCGACCACAGACTGAAGCTGAGTATTTATTAGGTTTTGAATTTGTATATGAAGATTTGGTTCAGCGTTTTATTTATAATTGCTAACTTGCTTTTTATCTTGATGGGTCTCTTACATTCAATGGTTTTACTAAAGGTGTTACTCTATTCAAATGTGAACGTTCGTTTGTTATGAATCTTACTGCTCCATTTTGGATCTGTTCTTATTGTTTTATTGAGTTGTCGAGGGTGATGTATTCTATTATTAATTATTATTGTTATTCTATTGTGAGCTTGCGCTCCCAGAGCTATATTTTTATATATTTTATTTTTATAGGCTAGTGACAAACTTATTATTTGTACTTCCGCTTTTTGTGTATAAAAAGTGATGCCACGCTGTTTTAAAGACAGTTCAGTGTACAGTTGACCAGTGGTCAGTACCATATCTGTCTGTGTGACAGCTGAAGATCGTTGTGGTCTGTCGTCTAATTATATTTTTATTCCTGTACCTGGGACGACCTGCTATTGTTACTGCTTTTAACTACTGCTTTTAGCTGCTGCTGTTGGATATTACTGCTAATAGCTGCTGTTTATAACTGCTGTTGTTACTAACAACAGCAGTTATAAACAGCAGCTATTAGCAGTTAGATCTATTCTAATTCTAGGGAATCTAGAATCTAGTGTTATTTTGTTTCTGCTATTGATAGTTTTGTTATTGTTTCTGTAGATCTATTCTAGATCTAATCCTAGGGAAGCTAGTCACAGCTAGTGTTACTTTGTTTCTGCTATTGATAGTTTTGTTATTGTTTCTGTAGATCTATTCTAGATCTAATCCTAGGGAAGCTTAAGCTAGTGTTAGTTTGTTTCTTTATTATCGCCTTAGTAAACTTAGTTATATTTATATTTATAGTCTGTTTCTCAGTTCCATTCTTAGTGAATAGTAAGGTACTGAGCCTAAGGATAAGATATTCTTGTTTTAGTGTTAGTGTTATGAGTGTAATAGTAGGATATTGTAGATCTAGACTAGTTTATTGTAGTGTGTTTATTGTAGATCTAGGTCTAGTGTAGTAGTTTTAGTCAATTTTAGTGATTAGTTAGATAGTTGTTTTGATCAGTTTGTGTCAGATAGTTGGTTTGGTTAGTTTGTTAGTGTTTGTAGTGTCGTAGACTTAGAGGATTAGTCAAGTTAGTGTATATATTATATTTTATTATTGATTTATTTTTGTATGTAAATAAAGTTTCTTTTTGTTTTATTTATCGTAACTAAAGTTTATCTTGTTTTCATTTAGTTAAGTTAGTATAGTTAGTTGTCTGGTTACTTAGGTGACTCTAGCCCCTTGGTCACCATACCGAGGTGCACAGATTGAGCCCATCCAGTAGCGCAAACATCTGCCTACTGTATAAAATTTAATGTTGAGCAGCAGAGAATAGGTCCTCACCACACTCGCGCCTGCCTGACCTGCTCACACTATTATTGGCATAACCAATCTATATGCCTATATATAATTCTCTTCATGGCTCAAGACTTTGGACACCATGTAAAGGAAATATCACTCTTTTATTTCTACAAATCGTACTAGAGTTACCTTAAGAAAAAAAAAGACCGGGGGGGGGGGGGAGAACAAGTTGTAGGCCTATTCACCCGTCACAAAATAGCAGGGCCGGACTTAACTGTTGTGACCAAGAAGTCATGGAAAGATCACTCTTTTATTTATTTCTTCCCTACGTATTTTTAGCGACGAAAAAAAAAAGGGGGTTTAATTAAATAATTTACAGCTAGAATTAGCGCGGGTCCTGTGAAAGTGTGGGCCCACTGCGGTCGGAAAGGTTGTAGTGGCCTATGGCCGGCCCTGCAAAATAGCGGCGTATCTTACGCCGTGAGTTGACTATAGGCCTATTATATATAGTAATCTACTCTGTATTCACCTGTCACTAAATAGCAGGGCCGGACTTAACCATTGTGGGGCCCTATGCGAAACGGAATTCGCGGGGCCCAGTTTGGGTAGGGATACGGATTATAAGTGAAAATTAAGAGTTTATATTAGAAAATAGATTCGTCTGTGCATTTTATTCATCCTTTACTATGTACAGAATTACTTTACGAGCCCTACGAGTAGCGAAGTCATAAAATATATCATAAAAATACTATTTCCTACATAGATCACGCTTAATAGTAAGAATTACCAAATGTTTTAATCTATCTAAGAGAATTGTTGAACTAAAGTAATTCTTCATTAGTTTTAGGCGCGAGAAGCTTCTTTCACCAGATTCAAAAATTACGGGATAATGCCGTTTTTTTTTATCGCGCGTTTGATTGGCATTTTCCATATTGAATGACACCCCAAAATGACAATTTTTGTCTTTCGGGAGATTTGTATTAGTTTTCTAAAGATTTGAATAATTTCCGGATATTTTCAGGACTTTTTCGTATATTTTGCAATTTCAGATTTCCAGGAGCTCCTAGTAAATCGACAGGAGGCCGCGGGAAATCTGTTATAAGTTATACAATGGTTTAATTTAATAATTTATACACCTAGAATTAGCGCGGGTCCTATGAAAGTGTGTGGCCCACTGCGATCAGCTAAGGCCGGCCCTGCAAAATAGCGGCGTATGCTACGCCGACGGTCGACTAGTTTTAAACATTTTAGTTTTATGTTCTTATTCCATTTGTTAAAACTTTCTTTTAATAGACCATAATGCTTTGATTTAAAAAAAAAAAAAAAAGAAAATTTTTTACCATTTCATTAATATGGGGATTTCATGATAATTTTTCATTTATTATAACACGAATGTATTTGGCGTTGTTAAATTGTAACAGTGTAACTGGTTTACCATGAATAAGATCAGTGATATTTATTAGTTTTAGTTCTTGCAAAGATTATACCATTAACTCACTATGTCTGTCTGGTAAACAGTTTGTAAACATTATTTTTCCGACAAACATATCTCAAGATCAAGCTGAATTTGCACAATAATATTTCTTTTACCTGACAAAGAAAGAACAAAACAACAACAAAACAAAACAAATAAACAAACAAACAATTAGCCAATTATTACCAGTATCGGCAATCAATTTGTTTGTATGGAACATGGGAAATTGTAAATGACTGATTTGGTGGTATAAGCTGAATATTAGTCCTCTTTATAGGAAGCCGCTTTAAAGTTTGAAACCAACCTATTTTCATAAGCCCTTCGCTATAGCATAGGCCTAGTGGTTAGTATGTCGGCTTGAGCCCCGATTTTGAATCCAGGTTGTACCTCCCTCTCCCATTTTTTAAAAAATAAATGCATAGTATAATGGTAACATTATGGTAACTTTCACACAGATTCCTCACCCCTTTCAACTTGTCCAGACCAGCGATAGGATCATAGATAGCGTTTTGAGAAAACTAAAAGCATGAAATAGCGTTCAACAAAAACATTATTATTGGTAAAAATATTTCTAATCGTACAGACTTATTGTTAGTGTAGATCTATTACAGGTTTAATTTTTATTTTTAGCGGCCCCCTCTATTAGTTTTGTGTGGTCCGTCCGTCCGTCCGTCCCGTTTAGATCTCGTACACTAGAAAAGATATAGAGAATCCGACGGAACATCATGATATTTAAGACGGCTATTTTTTTAAAATCTTTTCTATCATTGCGCGAGCTCCAGTTCTGTAGAATATTTGTATTACACAAATAACAAACTAGTGTTTAAGAGGGAAGACATATTAGGAACTCCATTTATTACGTAAACACAAGCGGTGTTGCACTGACGCGCTAGTGTGCAAATGTACATATAGGCCTACCAATATGTTACATCTCTTCTTTAATTCAGAAAATATATTTATCAGAATAACTAACAAACTAGCCAACTAAAAAGTCAATTCAGTTAATCACAAATCAAGTCTCTTGGGTTTGTTAACTATTCAGCCTGAGCATGTTAAATAAGGCTCATGTGGTCTATATGTGTTAGAAGAAGCAGTGTGTAGTAACGGCTCTACATCTAGTGTAGTTTGTAATCTTGGACTCTCTAGATTTAGTGGTTCTGGCTGATCTGAGATGTTATCTGGAAAGTCATAATTATCAAATCAGTTTGCTTTCTCAGACGACTTTCTGATGTGTTTCCTGTTTCTTCTGTAGACCTGATTTCCACTTTGGACATTATACGATCTAGGCTTAGAATGTTTCGAAACTACTGTTCCTGGTTTCCACTTAGAATTAAGTTGCATTCTGACTGCCGTTCCGTCTTGTAGTGGATTATGAGTCTTAACTCCTTTCCTCTTATCATAATAATGTTTCTGAGACTGTTTCTCGGAGTCAAAGTGTTTCTTCACCACCTTGAGATCTGGTGTCTTAGGTGTGAGTATTTCCTCGCTCGAAGGTAACAAATTTCTGGGTCGGCGTCCCATGAGTAATTGAGCTGGCGACAAATTAATATTAGTCAGTGGAGTAGTTCTCTAGTCTAATAAAGACAGAAATTTGTCTATTTTTCTTCCAGTTTCTTCACTGTATGAATAGCTCTTACAGCCTCGCAATTTGAACTCTGAAAATGAGGACTTGACATTTCATGCTCTATTCCGTATGATTTATAGAAATTCAGGAATTCCCTTGAAGCGAACTGTGACCCGCTATTTGACCTTAACCTTCAAGGTATTTCATGGCATGCGAATATACTGTTCATTGCTTCGATGATATCTGATGTAGTTTCCTGTGACAGTTCTTTGACATCAATAAACTTTGAGAAGTAGTCAACTAGAAGCACATACTTTGTCTAAGAAATCAAGCAACAAACACACAATAATGATCCAGTAATTGTTTATTTACACAAACACAAACATTTGAATACAAAAAGTTTTTAAATACTGGTATTTATATATATATATATATATATTTTATATATATATATATATATATATATATATATATATATATATATATATATATATATATATATAGACACCACTTTTAAATATCTGTAGTCCAAGTACCTTAAGTCATGTAGGCCTACTAGAGCTAAACTATGTATGTGGAACTATAAATTGTATTTTTTAATTTTTGAATGATGTAATGTTTTGTATTTAATGAATGCTTTTAATGTTCATGTGTCTGAATGCTGATTGGAATAAAAAAGTTTGTTTTGTAATGTTTAATACAACATAAGAACACACAAAGACAAGACCAGGCTCTTTAAAACTTGTGGCTTTCCTACACACTGTACCAAATATTCAGAGGATTTCCAAAAAAGTAAATCCAACAATTTAGTAGAAGCCAAGAAATAATACACAGAAAGTGTCCAGAAATTGTTGGACTGGGTGTCACATTATGTCAGGGGAAAACAAAATATAAATTTAGAATAAAGTTTAAAAAAGCGTTTGGTTTGTTAGACTGTCACATGTATGGTAACAAATTTTACCATGAAAACTGGCAAATAAAGTCATACAGAAGGATTAAAAATTTAAAGAAAATCTGTCCAGTTAAAGTTTGTTGGACTGTCACATTATGTAAGGGGAAAACAGAATGTGAGACTTCCAACAATAAAATTTTAAAGTAGAGTTAGCTCCCTAGAAAACAATCTTAAATACAGTCAGTGAATTTAACTTTCTGCTCCACTAGCATTGTACTAAACCTTGTATGAAAACATTGACAGAAAAAAAAGTGAAAAATCATGATGAAAACTGACAAATGTACAGAATAAAAGAAAATGTAGAGAAAAAATGTCCAGGAATAGTTTGTTGGACTGGATGTCACATTATGTCAGGGGAAAACAGAATGTGAGAATGTGTCCAAACAAATGTAGAATCAAGAAGTTTAGAAAGTTTACTTTGTTCAACTCTCACATGTATGGGAACAAAATGTGAACATGAATACTGGCACTTTTAGTCATATAGACTAATTGAAAACTTGAGGACAATGTGTCCAGATGTTGTTGGGCTGGTTGTCACATTATGTCAGGGGAAAACAGAATGTTAGTATGGCTCAACAGTAAAATATAGATATAAATATAGAATAAAATATATTGAGTTATCTACTACCTAGGAGAAAACAAAATCTTATAATGCAGTCAGTAAATAAAATTATCTGCTCCGCTGCAATTTTATAATTTATTTTATATGAAAGGATTAAGTTGAAAACAGATTAAATAGACACTCAAAATAACTGGCAAACGCTATCATACAGAATAATGGGAAAATTTAGAGTGTCACATTGATGTATGGGGGACATTGGATGTGAATGTTGGCCCCAACAGTGAAATATAAATGTAGAATAAAATTGAGTTGTCTACCTATGAGGAAACAATCTTAAACACAGTGAATAAAACTCTCTACTCTGCTAATATTTGAAATACTTATTTCAAGCTTGAGTGGAAAATAAAGTAGATGAAAGAGAAAATCACCATAAAAACTGGCAAATAATCAGATACAATAAACTATTAAGATCAAATTAGCTCACTAATGAAAACTTGAGTAGAAACTAAGGTTGAGTTAAAGTGAAGTGAGATGACAAAGGAAAAGACCAATAAGTTACAGAAAGGAGGAAATTAAAAAGAGGAAATTTTGAGCTCCAAAAAGTGCCAGAAAAGAGGAGCAGTTTAACGTCTTGACTCAGGACAAAACTTTTACTAACAGTGTCAAGGCCAACAATTTTTTTTAGCCTATGCTTTACAAACAAAAAGAACTAAAAAAATGCAAGCTTGTGAACTTGATCAGCACTTTAAAAAGTTAGTTGAGAGAAATCCTATTCAAAGATATAGTTGATAACAGCAAATACCTGTGACTAGAATTTTATAGATGTACCATTTTTAAAAAAATGTATTCAGTAAAATACAGAAATGATTTAATGTTAGCTAAAGTAATAAAAAGTTTCTATGTGACTAGCTTACTATGAAAACTCATATTGCTCACCTGCACAATTATTGCTTTGGGCCACTCTTCCTCATGTAACTGTCTGCTAGATACTTACAGATGCATTGCTAGATGTATGGAAAAACTGCTTGGTATAGACATTTGTGTAGACCAAACAGTACATCCAAATACCAAGCAATACATCTACAAGTATCTAGTAGACATTTAAATGAGGAAGAATGGACAAAGAGGATAATGAGAAAAGTAAAAAAATGTATCAATCAAAACAAAATTTAAAACAACAAAATGGAAGTATCTTGTCTGCTCTGATTTATAAAATATTTTCCAAAGGGGAGGTGGGGTGGAAGGAACCAAAAATTGAGTCAATAACGTGTTGGAAGAGTTTTGGAGGAAAATATTTTACAGTGTCAAACCCTCTCAAAGTTTTCGAGTATTCAAACCGCGCCAGGGACTTTCATAAGGAAAATATATCTAGATGGCATACAGCACAACTGTGAACCCAAAAAACAAACTAAGCTACTTCCTAACCTGCTAAGACACCAAATAATGAAACGAAATAATTTTGATCGAAGGCTGATGCCAAATAAATACAAGTTCCAGCAGCTAACAAAAAAAATAAAACCACCCAGAAAGGATTTCAGACGTAAAAACAAGACAAAAAAATAAGACAAAAACAAACTTATAAAACAAAACAGACAAAAATGAAACAACAAAAACAAAACATGCCCTTATTTGGACGTTAGCTGGAGAGAGGTTGCTCACACAGAGAGCACACTCACACACATACACAAAGACATAGTGTGTGCTCTCTGCTGTAGAATAGTTTCTCAAGGGAGAGGGGGAGAGGCAAACCAAAAGTCAACAGTTCATTTAGAAAGAAAATATTCCACTGTGTCAACCTCTCTCAAAGTTTGCGAGCATTCAATCTACGCCAGGGACTTTCATAGGGAAAATATATCTAGATAGCATAATACCTCACCCTAACACACAAACACTAAACTAGCAACATAAAACCTAATCCTAAATCCTATCCTGAAAATACTACCAAAAAAAAAAACAAGTAAAATAATTTCAAGTTAAGGTAAATGCTAAATAAATATAAGTTCCAGCAGCTAACAAAAAAAATAAAAAATCCAAATAAGGGTTTTAATCAAACACAAAAACATGAGCCAACAAAACAGAAACACATACAAAATCCTCAATGGATGTGGGGTTAGCTGGAGAGGGCTTGCGCACACACAAAGCAGACAAAATAGTTGACTAGATATTGTTCATGGCCACAAAAATGGCCATGTTAAAAATAATTCAAGTTAAAATAAGTTTAAAAGTTACAATTTAAAAAAATGTAAGATACATTTTCCAGCCCATAACTCATTAGAAGTTGACCAAATTAACAGCTAGTTTTTATATCCTACATCAGGGTGCAGTGCTAGGAGCAAAATGTCCTGTAAGAAATTCTCACAACTTTCCCCACCCAAACAAAAATATATAGAACCACTTATCCAATGAATTCAGGTGTGAATACTACAATGCAAAGTAGAGCTATTGAATTGTTGAAATTGAAATCTAACATACTAAAATAAATGTTGAGAAGAACACAAGCTTGCAAACTTGAAATGGTTTCTAGATCAACTTAAATTTACAAACTATTTTAGAAAAAGAACTTTATCAATAGCATTCACAAATTGTTAGGTAGAATCCCTATCGCTACGGCCAGCTAGCAAGGGATATGACCTAACAAAAGGCTATTGAAGATGGGATGACTAAAAGAAATTACTTTCAGTAATGGAAGCTTACTATTAAAAATAAGGTGAGATGACAAAGGAAAAGATCAACTAGTTGTAGAAAGGAGGAAAGTAAAAAGAGGAACTTTTGAGCTCCAAAAAGTGCCAGAAAAGAGGAGCAGTTTAACGTCTTTGTCTCAGGACAAGTCTTTTACTAACAATGTCAACACCAACACTTTTTAGTATATACTTAATAAAAAAAAAAAGTTAAATCTTCAACTAAATCAGCAAGCTTGTGAACTGGTTCAACACTTAAATAGAGTAGTAGTAGTTGACTACATCAGATTGTAAGAGAAACTTCATAAAGAGTGTAGAAGTTTTTAGATGTACCATGTCCTAAATTAATGTTTTAAAATAAAATTTAGATATTGACTTAATGTTAT
Source organism: Biomphalaria glabrata (assembly GCF_947242115.1). Taxonomy (NCBI): domain Eukaryota; kingdom Metazoa; phylum Mollusca; class Gastropoda; family Planorbidae; genus Biomphalaria; species Biomphalaria glabrata. Next base: position 20,894,559 of record NC_074720.1, read on the forward strand.
CTAAAGAAATAAATGAAAGTTATTACTATGAAAACCCATATTGCTCATCCGCACAATAATCTTGCTTTAGGCCACTCTTCCCCATGAAACTGTCTGCTAGATACTTACAGATGCATTGCTAGATGTATGGAAATACTGCTTGGTGTAGACTTTCGTGTAGACCAAACAGTACATCCAAATACCAAGCAATACATCTACAAGTATCTAGTAGACATTTAAATGAGGAAGAATGGACAAAGAGGATAATGAGAAAAGTAAAAAAATGTATCAATCAAAACAAAATTTAAAACAAAAAATGAAAGTATCTTGTCTGCTCTGATTTATAAAATATTTTCCAAAGGGGAGGTGGGGTAAGAAGGAACCAAAAATAGAGTCAATAACGTGTTGGAAGAGTTTTGGAGGAAAATATTTTACAGTGTCAAACCCTCTCAAAGTTTTCGAGTATTCAAACCGCGCCAGGGACTTTCATAAGGAAAATATATCTAGATGGCATACAGCACAACTGTGAACCCAAAAAACAAACTAAGCTACTTCCTAACCTGCTAAGACACCAAATAATGAAACGAAATAATTTTGATTGAAGGCTGATGCCAAATAAATATAAGTTCCAGCAGCTAACAAAAAAAAATAAAACCACCCAGAAAGGATTTCAGACGTAAAAACAAGACAAAAAAATAAGACAAAAACAAACTTATAAAACAACAAAAACAAAACATGCCCTTATTTGGACGTTAGCTGGAGAGAGGTTGCTCACACAGAGAGCACACTCACACACATACACAAAGACATAGTGTGTGCTCTCTGCTGTAGAATAGTTTCTCAAGGGAGAGGGGGAGAGGCAAACCAAAAGTCAACAGTTCATTTAGAAAGAAAATATTCCACTGTGTCAACCTCTCTCAAAGTTTGCGAGCATTCAATCTACGCCAGGGACTTTCATAGGGAAAATATATCTAGATAGCATAAAACCTCACCCTAACACACAAACACTAAACTAGCAACAGAAAACCTAATCCAAAATCCTATCCTGAAAATACTACCAGAAAAAAAAAAAACAAGTAAAATAATTTCAAGTTAAGGTAAATGCTAAATAAATATAAGTTCCAGCAGCTAACAAAAAAAACAAAAAGATCCAAATAAGGGTTTTAATCAAACACAAAAACATGAGCCAACAAAACAGAAACACATACAAAATCCTCAATGGATGTGGGGTTAGCTGGAGAGGGCTTGCGCACACACAAAGCAGACAAAATAGTTGACTAGATATTGTTCATGGCCACAAAAATGGCCATGTTAAAAATAACTCAAGTTAAAATAAGTTTAAAAGTTACAATTTAAAAAAATGTAAGATACATTTTCCAGCCTATAACTCATTAGAAGTTGACCAAATTAACAGCTAGTTTTTATATCCTACATCAGGGTGCAGTGCTAGGAGCAAAATGTCCTGTAAGAAATTCTCACAACTTTCCCCACCCAAACAAAAATATATAGAACCACTTATCCAATGAATTCAGGTGTGAATACTACAATGCAAAGTAGAACTATTGAATTGTTGAAATTGAAATCTAACATACTAAAATAAATGTTGAGAAGAACACAAGCTTGCAAACTTGAAATGTTTTCTAGATCAACTTAAATTTACAAACTATTTTAGAAAAAGAACTTTATCAATAGAATTCACAAATTGTTAGGTAGAATCCCTATCGCTACGGCCAGCTAGCAAGGGATATGACCTAACAAAAGGCTATTGAAGATGGGATGACTAAAAAAAGAAATTACTATCAGTAATGGAAGCTTACTATCAAAAATAAGGTGAGATGACAAAGGAAAAGATCAACTAGTTGTAGAAAGGAGGAAAGTAAAAAGAGGAACTTTTGAGCTCCAAAAAGTGCCAGAAAAGAGGAGCAGTTTAACGTCTTGACTCAGGACAAAGTTCTCAGGCTTTTAAATCCAAACAGAAAGGTACTAAATCTTTTTTCTAAAATCAAACAAGGAAGCATTCAATATTGAAATTTTTTGAACCACAAGAAAATAATTTTTATTTAAAATTGAAAGAAACTAAGACCAACCATAAATGTCTAGAAATAAAGTTGAAAACCAAAACTTCAAGAACTATACAAGTAGGCTAATTGAAAATGGATCAAAATTATTTTATACCACAAACCAACAATGTTTAGAAGAGCAAACTACACTAAAATATTTAGAGCAGCAAGCAAAAATGTTTAGAGGAGCCAACAAAACTACAATATTTAGAGGAGCCAACAAAACTACAATATTTAGAGGAGCAAACAAAAATGTTTAGTGGAGCTAACTAAACTACAATATTTAGTGGAGCTAACTAAACTACAATATTTAGTGGAGCTAACTAAACTACAATATTTAGTGGAGCAAACTAAACTACAATATTTAGTGGAGCTAACTAAACTACAATATTTAGAGGAGCAAACAAAACAATATTTAGAGGAGCAATTAAAAATGTTTAGTGGAGCAATCAAAAATGTTTAGAGGAGCTAACAAAACTACAATATTTAGAGGAGCAAACAAAAATGTTTAGAGGAGCAAACTAAACTACAATATTTAGTGGAGCAAACTAAACTACAATATTTAGTGGAGCTAACTAAACTACAATATTTAGAGGAGCAAACTAAACTACAATATTTAGTGGAGCAAACTAAACTACAATATTTAGTGGAGCAAACTAAACTACAATATTTAGTGGAGCAAACTAAACTACAATATTTAGTGGAGCAAACAAAAATGTTTAGAGGAGCAAACTAAACTACAATATTTAGTGGAGCAAACTAAACTACAATATTTAGAGGAGCAAACAAAACAATATTTAGAGGAGCAATTAAAAATGTTTAGTGGAGCAATCAAAAATGTTTAGAGGAGCTAACTAAACTACAATATTAAGAGGAGCAAACAAAACTAAAATATTTAGAGCAGCAAGCAAAAATGTTTAGAGGAGCAAACTACACTAAAATATTTAGAGCAGCAATCAAAAATGTTTAGAGGAGCAAACTAAACTACAATATTTAGAGGAGCCAACAAAACTAAAATATTTAGAGCAGCAATCAAAAATGTTTAGAGGAGCAAACTAAACTACAATATTTAGAGGAGCAATCAAACAAAAATGTTTAGAGGAGCTAACTAAACTACAATATTTAGAGGAGCAAACTACACTAAAATATTTAGAGCAGCAATCAAAAATGTTTAGAGGAGCAAACTAAACTACAATATTTAGAGGAGCAATCAAACAAAAATGTTTAAGAGGAGCAAGCCAACAATGTTTAGAGTAGAATGACAGAATGAAATTTAAAAAGAGAAAAATTAATGTGGGAAATAAATGCCAAAAGGGAAACTGGTCTAATTGGAAGACAAAAGAATAGTGAGACATTTAAAAACTGGTAATGGACCAAAGATTAAACTGGAGAAATAGTTTTCAAATTACAAGTATAAAAAATAACATTTCCTGATCAATGAACACTTGGTCAAATGTTACATGTAGACAAAGTAATCACCTGGTCTTAGTCTTTTGTGTTTAGTGTGGCAAAGAAAGATGATGCAGTGTGTGTGTTACCTGTATTTGTGTATGTGGTGCTGTTTTCTCTAAATATTTATGTTAAATGTCTTTTACTTTGTGGTATAGCTTGTGGGGAATGTTTATGTGATTGTGTCTTGCAAAGTCAAATTACTTTAGTCTAACCAGTATTGCATCATTTCTGTGAGAAGCCAATATAAAGTTGGTCTAATGTGTGCCTGACGATTTTAGGAATAGTACATAAATCTGGTTAGCATGAAAATTATGTCTATAAATAGACCAATTTTACAATATGTACTGGTAGTACAAATGAAATAGGTGCAAACATCAAAGATTGTTCTACAAATAATTGAAAGTAAAAAATTAAGAACAGCTTGCAAGAAATTCCGTCATAATACACAATGAAATTTAGTGTTAAAATAGACAAACTAATAAAAAAAATGCACACTATGCTTCTATGTAGAAACAATGAAATAATAGAAGCAAATCTAAATGACAGTTGAAAGTCATAACACAAAATAAAGTAAATTGTCAGAAATTAAGTTATAATACACAATGAAATGAAGTGTGCTAATAGATAAGCTAGTCAACAAAATGCACACAATGCTACTAAATAGCAGCAAGTAGGAAGGACTATTGTATAAATAACAGTTGATAGTAAAATTATCTACATAATCTATACAAGAAATTACAGAGTCTTAAGAAATCCACTCAAGGATACACTATGAAATATGTGCTAACACAAAATGTACAGTATGCATACACAAATTAACTAAGTGACTTCATTCACAACAATCTCAATGACCAATGTACAAGTTAACTAAATGTTAGAAGAGGTTATGTTTGAAATTGAAAAGTTTCTGGTTCCTACAAATTGTGTTTACACTGTAACTAGAGATGTCTCAGTTTCACTCAGCTTAGCTGTACTATCTTTGAATCATAAACTGTACAGGGAGAGTAAAGTCCCTGGGATTCATCTATACAAGCAGTGTTGCCGGCCACACCACTTATATAAACTTATCAACAGGAGACTACCATCCACCATACAAGTTAACTCTTCTTAAATAATACAACCTTATAGGGAAACTAGACCACAACCAGTACAAATGTACTTCAATGCATGTTGTATAGGCATAAACAATTTAGTTTATAACAAGTCTTTAAGTCTTAAAGACACAGCTATGACTGAGCTAGAAACATTTGAACATTTAACTGAGCTTATGACCTAGTTACGTACACGTTTGTTTTTTAAAGACTAACAAAATAAGTATAAGATGTAAAAGAACAAAAATGTTAACTATATACACTTATGTACATTGTCCATGTGAGACTAAAACTCTCTTCAGACCACATGGATAAGGTTTAGAATTTGTAAGAAAAGGAAGACAGATTGTTGATTAAGTAGACAGACACTAGAGAAGATGAGACAGACTGGTGAAAGGAAAGAAAAAGAGAAACTTTTAAGCTCCAAAAGTAACGAACAAAGAGGAGCAGTTTAACGTCATACTCAGGACACTATGCAATTAAATTATAATAAATGAATTACTATAGTGCTATTAACAGTAGCACTATCAACTTAAATCATTTCAGTTTAAGTTTTAAGCTAAAATAGCACTATCAACTTAAATCATTACAGTTTAAGTTTTAAGCTAAAATACTTTCTAAGTGTAGGTTTAAGTTTCCTATCACAGATAAAACTTTTATTAAACTCATACATATTGTGGTATTTAAGTCTTATTTGCTGCAGAGAAAGCTGGAGACACATTGTTAATTAATGTGATAGGATCTAAACTCAGATAAAATAAACAGGAAATTTAGATTTAAAAACTAGAAAATAGTAAGAAAAAAAAAGACCATTTGGAAAAGATTGACCAAAAGTGAACATTTGAAAGAAAATATTCCACTGTGACACACCTCTCAGAGTTTATGAATTCAACCTAAATAATGAGACTTTCCCCTAGGAAGCATAAAACTCATGACTCTAATCCAAGTACAAAAATATCTCTAAAACAAAATGGTGTGAAAGGTAAATACATTCATTTCTCTTCTCAATTAGGAACAGATTACAGAAATGAAACAGTTTTAGTGCAAATTATGAAGAATCCATTAAGAACTTCAGGAATAGAGATACATTATGAAAATAATAAACTCTATCTCCTTAAAAAAAATGCATTTTTATTTTGATGGTAAATCTCAACTGTTCAAAGAGTGGAACTTGAAGTGAAAAATACAACATGAGTAAAGAAATGGATTTCTTTGTGAACAAGTCATTATTCATGGCACAACCAGAACAAACTTTTCAGAAACTTCTGTAATAAGATGTGCTTGGTCCAGTTAGTGTCAATAATAATCAATTTCATTTCACAAGCAATTCCGCAGAGTGAAGTATAGGTTATGATTTCATAAGTGATTCAGCAGAGTGAAGTATAGGTTATGATTTCATAAGTGATTCAGCAGAGTGAAGTATAGGTTATGATTTCATAAGTGATTCAGCAGAGTGAAGTGTAGGTTATGATTTCATAAGTGATTCCGCAGAGTGAAGTATAGGTTATGATTTCATAAGTGATTCAGCAGAGTGAAGTATAGGTTATGATTTCATAAGTGATTCTGCAGAGTGAAGTATAGGTTATGATTTCATAAGTGATTCAGCAGAGTGAAGTATAGGTTATGATTTCATAAGTGATTCAGCAGAGTGAAGTATAGGTTATGATTTCATAAGTGATTCTGCAGAGTGAAGTATAGGTTATGATTTCATAAGTGATTCTGCAGAGTGAAGTATAGGTTATGATTTCATAAGTGATTCAGCAGAGTGAAGTATAGGTTATGATTTCATAAGTGATTCTGCAGAGTGAAGTATAGGTTATGATTTCATAAGTGATTCAGCAGAGTGAAGTATAGGTTATGATTTCATAAGTGATTCAGCAGAGTGAAGTATAGGTTATGATTTCATAAGTGATTCTGCAGAGTGAAGTATAGGTTATGATTTCGTAAGTGATTCAGCAGAGTGAAGTATAGGTTATGATTTCATAAGTGATTCTGCAGAGTGAAGTATAGGTTATGATTTCATAAGTGATTCAGCAGAGTGAAGTATAGGTTATGATTTCAAAAGTGATTCAGCAGAGTGAAGTATAGGTTATGATTTCAAAAGTGATTCAGCAGAGTGAAGCATGGGTTATGATTTCATAAGTGATTCTGCAGAGTGAAGTATAGGTTATGATTTCATAATTGATTCAGCAGAGTGAAGTATAGGTTATGATTTTATAAGTGATTCAGCAGAGTGAAGTATAGGTTATGTTTTCATAAGTGATTCTGCAGAGTGAAGTATAGGTTATGATTTCATAAGTGATTCTGCAAAGTGAAGTATAGGTTATGATTTCATAAGTGATTCTGCAGAGTGAAGTATAGGTTATGATTTCATAAGTGATTCTGCAGAGTGAAGTATAGGTTATAATTTCATAAGTGATTTAGTAGAGTGAAGTATAGGCTATAATTTCATAAGTGATTCAGCAGAGTGAAGTATAGGCTATAATTTCATAAGTGATTCAGCAGAGTGAAGTATAGGTTATGATTTCATAAGTGATTCAGCAGAGTGAAGTATAGGCTATAATTTCATAAGTGATTCAGCAGAGTGAAGAATAGGTTATGATTTCATAAGTGATTCAGCAGAATGAAGTATAGGCTATAATTTCATAAGTGATTCTGCAGAGTGAAGTATAGGTTATGATTTCATAAGTGATTCTGCAGAGTGAAGTATAGGTTATGATTTCATAAGTGATTCCGCAGAGTGAAGTATAGGTTATAATTTCATAAGTGATTTAGTAGAGTGAAGTATAGGTTATAATTTCATAAGTGATTTAGTAGAGTGAAGTATAGGCTATAATTTCATAAGTGATTCAGCAGAGTGAAGTATAGGCTATAATTTCATAAGTGATTCTGCAGAGTGAAGTATGGGTTATGATTTCATAAGTGATTCAGCAGAGTGAAGTATAGGCTATAATTTCATAAGTGATTCAGCAGAGTGAAGTAAAGGCTATAATTTCATAAGTGATCTAGCAGAGTGAAGTAAAGGCTATAATTTCACAAGTTATTCAGTAGATGGAAAGTATATGCTATGATTTGTATAATGACTTAAAGTTGAGATTAAAAGAAATGGTGACATCAATAAGAACAACTGGATGTCTAGAAAAAATGAATACATGGAGAATTCTGCAGAAAGAAGTTTCAAACAAATCTTTACTTTGAGACATTATTGCAGCTCAATATGTTATACAATTCCTAATTTTTGTGTATTCATTAAATGTGTACAAGAAATTTAGACTGATGTGAGTAAACTAATTTTAACAGTAAACAGTTTAGAAATAAGAGAAGTGTACAAATTAAGTAGACAAGACATTCTAATTTATAGTGTAATAAGCTGACATAATAAAATAAAGTTAAAATAGTAATATGTTTATAGATAAAAAGATATAATTAATGGATATAACTAAGAAATATTGATATATTTAAGAATGTAACAGTTGACATTAACACTGATTAGCATAATAATATTATTCATAGTGCTAGTAATGATGTTTGTACATTTTAAATACAAAAGATAAAACACTTCAGGTTTAAATTTCTCTTGAAATGGCTGTGTGCTGAATGAACATTCTATTTTGACCTATTATGCAAACGATGTATTGAACCTTGATAACGAAGAACTTGAAATATAACTTGAACCTTGTATACAAAACAATATCTGGAAAGCTCTAAGCTTTTGACTTGTATCAAGATGTATACTGCAAAGTTTGAGTCCAGAGCCTTGTGCCTAGATGCTCTCACATGGAACTTGATGTTAATGATGAACACATCTTCAGGCTTTTCTATCAAACATTGATTAAAAGTACTTGAATCTTGACACCAACAAATTACTTCAGATTTGAATTTGCATTTGATGAGTCAGTAACACAAACAAATCTGAAATGTATAACAAAATAGATGTTTAACATGTAATAAATGTATTATAAGTTTGGTTGTTAACTTCTGAAAATATATATGTTGTAAGATTGTACCGGTAGTAAGATATATAGTCTTGTATCTCTATCCTCTATATTATCTTTTAAGACATACAAAGGTAAAGACATTTAAAAAGCAAGTTGAATGACTACAATGATACAAAACCAGAAAGTGTTCAACCATCAACTTTAAATACTGGTACAAATTAAAATCCTCATATCTAACCTGAGAGTATCCATATTTACTAACATTTTTATTTCTGCTAGCTGAATAGCAACATATAAAACTTTAAAACCTACCTTTGAAAACAAAGACACATCTAAACCATCACCTTGGGCACATTTAAAAATGATACAATGTTGAAGGTTTGAAAGTTCAGTCACACACCCATCTCTATGAACAAAAATAAAAAGTTATGTAAGTTCACTAATGTTTATAAACTTTGACAACAGAAGAGTTAAAGTTTCATAAGTTTAAACAAAACTAAAATTTTGTCATACATAATCTAATAATAAAAAAAACTAAAATGGGTTCATAACTCTTAATTTGAAATTGTTTCAAGGAAAGTTAAATATATGTTGAGTGGCTTTGACTTGTTTTTTTTTACATACCATTTAAAACATCTTGGACTTTTGATTCAATCTGTTATGTCTAAGTTGCAAGTATAAATCCCTGTCTTTAGAGCTACAGTGACATTGATGCTTGGATTTAAATGGATTCATCTGAGACTCAGGTGCTGTTAAAGCTAGATCATCCTGATGTTTGTAGTAGCTCATATCCACAAGAGTAAATCTGTCAAAATATACAAACAAATATTAACGATCTAGAGATAAAAAATAATACACAACAGTCTTAAGTTGTTGGCTACAGTGAACTGAAATTGTGTATTGTATATGACAGAATGGGCACATTTCTTATACCATATGCTAGGACTAATTCATACAAGTGTTTGTTCTTCCCTAGTGTCATTAAAGCATGGAATGGGTTGCCTGAATCAGCCAAGAAAACCAACAACTTAGCAAAGTTTAAGTCTCTAACACGCAGGACTAGACTGAAATATGGATATTATAGGTATAGGACCAGTGGCGTAGCAATGTATCTGTGGGGACGGGTTTAGGAATACAATGTTAGGCCCCTTTCAGTAAGTTGAGTGTGACTGAACCCACATTGAGCAATATTGTCTCTTATGTAAAAGTAGGCCTACATATCCAAGAAAAACAATACACAAGGCAGGCAACACTCAAATTGGGTAAACAAGAACAAGGTCCTCAAACTTCAAAGTTGATGTCAGAGGTCAACCAAGTAATTTAACATGCTAGAATTCCAAGTCACATGCTGACTTCTCATATTCTAAATGTGCATTGTGTGTCCAAAATCTAGGGACCTCAGTAGAAAGTTGATTTTGATCTTTAGCTCAGTTTTCATGAACACATTTTGTTTTATTTCTTTGAATAATTAGAAGAGTTAATGTCAGAGGCTGTGCGGTAGAGCACTTGGATTCTGAACCGGGAGTCCTGGGTTCGAATTATGGGGACGAAATTTTATTTCTGGATATTTGGGAGCCTCTGACTCCCCCCCCCCCCCAGCTCTAATTAATCAGAAAAGTAAAGGCAGTTGGTCGTTGTGCTGGCCACACAACACCCTCGTCAACCATGGGCCACAGAAACATGACCTTAGCATCATCTACCCCACACATCACAAGGTCTGAAAGGGGGAACTTTACTGTCTAAGGGTGAGGGGTGTGCTACACAACTATGGATTGCTACTTAAAAGAATGTGCAATTAAACCAATCAATGTTACTCCTACGTTTTCCAATTTAAATAATGCCACATCAGGGGGTAGGGTGTAAGGTTCTCTCTATTCCTACCTTCATTCTCATTTAGACATGTTTAGATTCTACCCTATCACTAGCATTGACATATTTAATTACTTTGGTAAAGCCTCTCCCCCCACCCTCACTTCTCTTATTACATTAAGCATTATGTTAAGGAAGCCTCAATACTAGTGTTTTTTTCACTATGCATTTTATATTTTAGAGAAAGGAATATTGCAACTTAAAGTAGATTTAACATTACAAGCTACTTATTACTAATTCATGTAGTTCAATTAGATAGAATATTTCATAATATTAAAGAAAGAAAAGAGCCAGTTTGGGCCCTTATGGTTGTGGCTCATGGGTCCGGGCCAATGAACTTCGCACCATGGTTGCTACACCACTGTATAATTTTCTTTGGAAGCAACATCTGTAATTTAAAAAAAAGGAAAAAGATGGACCAGACAGTCGAATCCGGAGCCCTTTCAGACTCTTGAGAGTTCTACAGGGGACATAAGCTGTGAAGGATAACGTACCACTGTCTTACCTCCCATCTTGTGCCAAACGTTAGGCCAGGTGCCCAAATAGAGGGGATGCCTCCCGAGACATTCTAAAAAACATGTAAAGCTTAGTCTTCACCGAGATTTGAACACATCCCTCGGTTCGGAAGCCAATCGCTTAACCACCCTGTGACATAAATTTTTTAATTTAATAGGCTACAAAGAGTTTGATAAAATTTGGGCTTACCTTTAAATATATGAAAGATGATGTCCATTCTAGATCTAAACTAGAGTCTATTATAGATCGAAACAGCGCAGGTCCAAGTGAACTAGTAGAATCTAACATTTCCTCAAACATTTCAGAATGAAATAGAGTACCGGTATTTCAAATACTTTGGAGACCAAGAAGTCTAGATCTAGATATAGACTTAGATCTAATAAATATTATAGAATAGATCTATCTATATGTGTGTGTCACAAGACAGTCATTGAGTCAAGGAAGTGTCACTAGTGACTAATGTGTCACTGTGTGTTTTTTTCTTCTTAAAAAAATCTGACAGTAAGAGTTTGAAATTGAATTGGATCAAACCCAACAGCCGTATCTCACGGACATTTGCCTTGTTGTCAGTTGTACTGCGCAGTTATATTAGCGCTACCCAGATCTAGGCCTAAGGGAAAGTCATAAACAATGTTGGATATAACCCAGTGTTGGCCTAACAAGTAATCACAGACGTAAGCCAGACTCCCGTGTCTTGTGATTTCTTCTCAAACTTTACACATCTTTTTTCTTAAGAGAGGTCTCCGCAGTACACGTACAGTCCAAAAATAGTCATAATACATCTAATACGTTAGTGTCCCCAACCTTTCTCTGTGTAGACACCATATAGCCTACAATCCTGAAACGTCACATGGGCCCGAGTGCCGTGTAGTTTGTTTGGGCATCGCTAACAATAATACATTGAATCACAATACTCTATTTATTTCATTGTAATGTTTGGCATTCAAGTGTCCCACAATATTAAGCCAGAGAGTGTCTCAACGGTTGAGAAAGAAGTTGAACAACAAGATCATACATCAAAATTAAAACTCACGACAGTTCTTCTCCCCCCCCCCCCCTTTTTTCTAATGTATGACTTGAATGTGTATGTCGGGGGATGGCGGCGGCACGTCTTGAACCCGAGATTTTCGAGACCACTTATCCAGAGACAATACCACACGACCAGGCAGCCATCCATAGTTTACATTATGTCCATTAATCGGTACGGTATAGCATTGATTGCGTGCATACGACGTGTCTTTGTGGTTCAAATCATTTTTGGAACATTTTGACTTGTGCGTGTTTGTTTATTGAAGGGAACATTTTTAGTTTAAAAAATATTTCAAACAAAAACAAAGTGAAACAATAACAAATATATCAATGCAATTTTCGTTTACACACCCACACACAAAGATTTATTTAATTAATTTCTGGTATCTCCAGCTTAAAATATGCTCGGTGTAGGTCTTGTTTACAGTTGTTCCCCTTTATCTGCATCAAGAGAAGAGGTGTCACCTAAATCACGAATCACCCAAACCCAAAATATTTGTTTCAAATAAACCAATCTTTTAAACGTTTTCCTAGTTTTTACGTATATTAAACAAATGTCGATGATTGTTTTAAAATGTCTTTTGGAAATCTAAATCAATGAATGTAATCCAGTGCGCTTGGCTAAGCTCGTATAATATAAATATATTTGCATTTCTGTAGGTGTAAGTGGGCCGCATAAAACACCCTGGTGGGCCACATGTAGCCCGGCGTTCCGTAATTTGCCCACCTCTGGGCTACACGTATTGTTGCCAGTCCATAATGTATTACAATGTTTGTGGTTTGAAAGCTACAATTGTGAAAGATAACTCTCCACAATTTAGAGTTCAACCCACGTCTCAGACTTATTGCCCTTATTATATTTCATGAAGTCTAAATATGATTGATTGGTATGACCTCAGGGCGTTATCACTATAAGACGGCTGGTAGGGGCGCCCACACAGCGCTTCCCCCTAAGAGGTGATGAAAGAAAGGGGAGAGAAGTATCCCCTTGTACGAGGGGGAAAAAGTGTTAACTCAAAAACTGTTGAAGAAAACTCTAGAATGAATATGGCGTAAAGGTTGTTTTTTTTTTTTTACTAATGAGGGTGTGTCAAGAATGTTGTACATTATAGAATTAGGATGATAACAATTGTTACGATGTACACAGCTGATGTGATGAGTTCACATCAAGATGATGTAGACCAGTGATGCCCAAAGTACGGCCCGCGGGCCAGAACCGGCCCGTGACGTGGTTCCATCCGGCCCGTCGAAACGTCGGCACAAAAAGTAGCAAAAAAGTTGAAAATGTATCTTTATCTTCGTTTATGAGTTTATGAAATGGAACTCTGAATGTAGAGTCTACCAGAAAAAGCGAATGGATCTTTTTGTGTAACATAAGTCAACATAATTGTTTTGTAAAGAAAGTCTGTTTCAGAAACAACAACATATACAGCGGCAATATAAAACAAATATGAAGGCCTTCTTGGTTTGAGCTGCGTATAAAAGATTGGTTAAACCACCACGGTTAAACTACGCCAAGAGATTGGAGGGTCGATGGGAATATTTACCAAAAAAAGATAAGAAAATAAGTTGGTGATAAAGTTAACTAAAATGTTGCTCACATTTTAAGTAGAGAAATGAAGCCATTTTTAGATGCGTAAAAAGTGATAGACTTGAGCTATCCCATTCAATGAATGTCACTTCTAGATCCAATAGTTGATAGACTTGAACTATCCCATTCAATGAATGTCACTTCTAGATCCAATAGTTGATAGACTTGAACTATCCCATTCAATGAATGTCACTTCTAGATCCAATAGTTGATAGACTTGAACTATCCCATTCAATGAATGTCACTTCTAGATCCAATAGTTGATAGACTTGAACTCTCCCATTAAATGAATGTCAGTTCTAGATCCAATAGTTGATAGACTTGAACTATCCCATTCAATGAATGTCACTTCTAGATCCAATAGTTGATAGACTTGAGCTATCCCATTCAATGAATGTCACTTCTAGATCCAATAGTTGATAGACTTGAACTATCCCATTCAATGAATGTCACTTCTAGATCCAATAGTTGATAGACTTGAACTATCCCATTAAATGAATGTCAGTTCTAGATCCAATAGTTGATAGACTTGAACTATCCCATTCAATGAATGTCACTTCTAGATCCAATAGTTGATAGACTTGAACTCTCCCATTAAATGAATGTCAGTTCTAGATCCAATAGTTGATAGACTTGAACTATCCCATTCAATGAATGTCACTTCTAGATCCAATAGTTGATAGACTTGAACTATCCCATTAAATGAATGTCAGTTCTAGATCCAATAGTTGATAGACTTGAACTATCCCATTCAATGAATGTCAGTTCTAGATCCAATAGTTGATAGACTTGAACTATCCCATTAAATGAATGTCAGTTCTAGATCCAATAGTTGATAGACTTGAACTCTCCCATTCAATGAATGTCACTTCTAGATCCAATAGTTGATAGACTTGAACTATCCCATTAAATGAATGTCACTTCTAGATCCAATAGTTGATAGACTTGAACTATCCCATTCAATGAATGTCAGTTCTAGATCCAATAGTTGATAGACTTGAACTATCCCATTCAATGAATGTCAGTTCTAGATCCAATAGTTGATAGACTTGAACTCTCCCATTAAATGAATGTCAGTTCTAGATCCAATAGTTGATAGACTTGAACTATCCCATTCAATGAATGTCAGTTCTAGATCCAATAGTTGATAGACTTGAACTATCCCATTAAATGAATGTCAGTTCTAGATCCAATAGTTGATAGACTTGAACTATCCCATTAAATGAATGTCAGTTCTAGATCCAATAGTTGATAGACTTGAACTATCCCATTCAATGAATGTCACTTCTAGATCCAATAGTTGATAGACTTGAACTATCCCATTAAATGAATGTCACTTCTAGATCCAATAGTTGATAGACTTGAACTATCCCATTCAATGAATGTCACTTCTAGATCCAATAGTTGATAGACTTGAACTATCCCATTCAATGAATGTCACTTCTAGATCCAATAGTTTTAAATCGTTTCAGTGAATTTTGATTTCATTTTTTTTTTACCTATTTGTTGATGTGGCCCGCGACACGCGTGTCGAAAGTTAATATGGCCCGCAGGTCGAATTAGATTGAGCATCACTGATGTAGACAACCGCGACATAATCTATGTTATACATTATAGAGTTGAGATTGATTGATTCATTCATTGACGTCACTAATTCTTTGGATGGATCGACTAAAAAAATGTGTCAAAACTTAATAAGGGGATTAAATCCATATATACATCCACATATCTCATTAAGTAGTATTTAGTCATCTTATTTTGATATCAAAGAAAATAATTAATCATCAACAATTAATCAACTTTTTTTTGTATTGATCCATGCCTTGTCAGGTCAATCAATAATTGTGCAAACTTGATCCAAGAATGGGATATGGGAAACAAAAATTGTTCAAGCTTTTTTACCACACAAACAGACAGACAGACTGAGAGAGTTGATATAAGCTTCGTACAAAACATTTTGACCCAGTATGTTTTTGATAGACGACGCAATATAGCACTTCCTGTGGGTCCCAACTTTTGGCCTAATTTTAATTCTGTACTTCTAAACATTTCCTTTTTTCAACCATGTAAATAGAGACGTCGAGTTTCATTTTGCTTGGAAGCTGATACTTGCGGAAAGTTAAATGTCAATACGATTCGCTTATTACTGACTACTGTGAAGAGAAAACTTAATATGCAAATGTGTTATTAGATCAAGTGATATACAAAAACTATCGATATCATTGTTCTCATTTACGTTTCAGATTTGGTGAGGTCAACATGTTTCCGTCGTTCATACCCAGTTTCATTTCAAGCGCAGCATCATCCGAGCATTGGTTTGATCTTCTCTAGTCTGCACGCGTCCTCACATCTCCAAATGTATGTTTCCACCCAACCACCCCCTTCTCCTGTTCAATGATAGGCATAGAACTAGATTCTAGTTGGTAGCAATGTTTAATAGCTATACACACTGAACTCTTTTCGGAATGTAAAACTTACTACAGACACTTTAAGCATAAAGATAATTGTACATGCGTCAAGGACAACCAAACCCGATGACGGTATTGGACCAAACCCATATGTGTACTAGTAAAGGTAAGAAGTTTTACAAACATTGAGTTATTATCAATTATATGGAGTCTTAACTGAATCAGACGTGTATGGGTATCTAGCAGGGGTAGCACCTCTAGTGGACAGGCAGTCGTACCTTCTTTTTGAGGGTAGCTTGGCTCACTCTTGGTCCCCACTCGGTACCCAAATCTCACCTGTGGCTCCCAGAAGCTGTAGCAGGCGCAGCGGCCACACCCCGGAAACGGCTTTAACAGGCCGGCTAAACCAGGTAGAGGGTGTCCATGGCACTCAGTACACTGAGGTTCTGTCAAACCTAGCATGTGAAGTCTGGACTGTGCGTAACGTCACAAAACTAGACTAATCGGACAGAATGGCAAGTACCAGCACAGTGCTGTGGAGTACTCAAGAGCAGGACAAGACACACAGAAAGTCTCTGGTCATCCACTGCACCCAAACTTGTCCCCGGACGTCTTGACCAAATCTTGCTTCCGGACACGTTCAGCATAGACCCAGGCACCTGGGAGACAGAGGCACATGACAGAGCATCATGGCGTCGCGCTGTGAAAACTGGCGCACAGGTTGCTGAGGAAAAAAGAACAACGATTGCAGAAGAAAAACGCCAGAAAAGAACAGCAAGACAAACGACACTAGCTCCAGCTGGAATAACCTGCCCAGTGTGCGGCCGAACATTCCGGGCTCACATAGGTCTCACCAGCCACACGAGGAGGCATAATACCCCAGTGCAAAGCCCTCAGCCCCCTGGATGACAAAGTGGTCATCATCGAACCACGATGGACGAACTATATGTATAAAATGTAGCATTCACTATTTGCGTTGGAATGACTTTTGGTAAATGTACCGATACATACTGACTACTCAATTTTTGTCACACACTAAATTTGCCTTAATGGGGGAGGGGGCCCAACATATTCTTGGTCTCGGGCCCAAGGGTACCTTGCTACGCCCGTGAGAATAAGCTGGCCAAAGGAATGCATGGGGGGGGGGGCGTTTAACGTTATATCATTGTAGTGTTATAAGTAAGAAAAAGAAAGGAGGGGATCCATAGCAAAATAAACAATATATAACACATGGGAATAAACCAACGGGCGTAGCCGGAGGGTAATGCTAGTAACTATATAATTACCATTTCTAGCAAATCTTTGTTCTAGCAATGTATAATAATTGCTTTTGGTCAACACTAAAGAAAACATTTCTGTAGCCTATAGTATCACTTTCTAATGACCTAGGCTGTGAAGGATGGCCAGTCTATCTAAATAGAGAGTTGTTTGGTGCCTCCAGTACATGATCTACGAACCTCTTTGTAATGTTAAAAGCAGATAGAGCTAATAAAATTTGTTTCTTCAGGGTGCCATCCATATAACAAATAACTTACGTTTGTTTTTAAAATCTATTTTGGTCTAGTATTTCTCATACATTAATTTCTTGTACTACTTCATTATTGGAAGGAGTCTCTTCAGACAGCATTGCACAATCAAGGTCAACTTTTGGACTGCTAGAGAACACGGTGCTCACAAGGTCCGTGCTACGTCTATTACTTCATTGAATTCTGTCTGGATGACAATGCAAAATGAATGCAAAATTATATAAAAAAAACTTAAGCCAATTAATTTTAAGCTAATTACATTTTTGAAAAATTTTAACGGTCAAACCAGAGATTTCAATATGTGGCCAATAGTAGTGTTGTTGTTTTTTCTCAAAGATATAGGCCTACCTAAACTGTCAAATTGGTAGTAAAATCGTCAGAGCCGTTTTAGAAATACCTGTTCAGTTTCCGGTCAGTTTCCACCCAGTGTAGGCCCCAAACTTCTTGAACCCACTAAGAGCGCGCACGTGAATAGGAGGAGATGAATGGTTGATCCAACCACCACGTGACATTACTCAGCTGTAAGAGGAAACATTTTCTCCTTGGCCTATTGACCTTCTCCTTAGTGCTTTTAGATCTAATATAGGTACATCGGACTGGATCTTTGTCACGTGACAAAAGCAAGAGACAAGCAAGGAAAAGAACTTCATTTTAAAGCTGTATTAGTCGATCTTACTAACTTGCGTTTTTTTTTAATGTTCATTATATCGCCTCCACATGTCTCCATATCTATTGCTTTTCTCATCCTGGATTTGATTCAACCAGACCTTCTTCAAAATCAAAATGTCAATACTCTAATAATCTATAGATTAACCATGGATTAACTTTGGGTTTCCACCATAGTAGTTTTTCTTTGTGGATTCTGAAACAATGTCTAATGGCAGGTAGGGTTAGGGGTTAGGGTTAGGGTTAGGGTTAGCTTAAATAGGGGAAAGAATTGTATATTTAAAATATATAATATATATGAACACTAAAGAAAACATTTCTGTAGCCTACAGTATCACTTTCTAGTAACGTAGACTGTGAAGGATGACCAGTCACTAAATAGAGAGTTGGTTCTGTAATATTTATTTCCCTTTTCTGTATGAAACATAATTAGTTAATTACCCTAATGAATTAAAGAATTGGTCAATATTTTTTTTTATTGATTCCTGTTTTTTTATTTTTATTTTTTAGGTACAATAAAAAAAATTGTGCCAAGTTTCAACGGAAGAATTAAAGTGTACCAAATTAAATGTGTACCAGACAGACAGACAGACGGAGTGAGTTGATAGAAACTTTGTAGTAAATAAAAATGTCAAGCTGCTAAAATATGCAGGGGATCAAAAGAGTCGCAAAATCAAACATTGCTCGTATGTCGCATATCAATAGTTTATACAACAATTTCTTTTCATAAAGGGATTTAAGAACACTAACCTAGCCTACTCTTTCAGTGTTCAAGATTTATGTAAACACGTTTCTATGACTGTTTCAAAGTGTATGTATAGTCTCTAAATCATATGAACAAGTTTCTATGACTGTTTCAAAGTGTATGTATACTCTCTAAATCATATGAACAAGTTTCTATGACTGTTTCAAAGTGTATGTATAGTCTCTAAATCATATGAACAAGTTTCTATGACTGTTTCAAAGTGTATGTATACTCTCTAAATCATATGAACAAGTTTCTATGACTGTTTCAAAGTTAGTTTCTGATTGATTGAACTATACAGGACCACTATACCATTTCACTCAAATCTATCCAAGCTCTCTGCCCACAATTGATACTAATGTAACAGTCATCACCTAATTAAAAGGAAAGACCAGTGTCAAATAAATAAAGTTTTAAATAAAGTGGACAATCCTTTATTTTAGAAGTTTTAATCGATAATTTAAAAAAATACTATTCCAATACTATACTTGCTGTGAAGTGGTTCTGATAGTTGCTATGTCCAAGTCTACCGTTCCTCAGACTTATTCACTAGTTCATTTTCAATAAATGTCTGCAGGGCTGCTCAGGGTCCGTTCTTTTAGTTTCTTGTATGCCACTCCGTGTGGCAGAGGTTGATCGTGATGTATGCAGGAAAGACTTGAAGTAGAGTTGGTATGCCCATGTAGATTTTACAAAATAAACACACATATACGACCTACCTACACGACTTAGTCATACAGTGTAAATACTACCAAATACTTGACTTTGACAACTTCTTGGAATTTTTTAAAAATTTGGTTTGGGGGAGAGAACTAAGGGAAAAAAAGTTTGAGCTATAAATAAACAAAAAATATTAGTTATGACATATTCACACACACACAGAGCTGAGTTTTAATACATAGACTTCATTTGTACACTATTAATTGCGTCCCTTTCAACGTGACGGACTAGTGGAGAACAAGAGAAGACAATTTTACAACGAAGATTTATGACGTAAACAAATGTCAGTTTTGCGTTACCTCCTCGTGTTCCCATATCGTTCAACCATCCATCACAGGGGAAGTAATCAGCGTGGATTAAAAAAGAAACAACAGTTATCTCCGTTTCAATATGGTTATTTTATATATTTTTTTTGTTACCTTCGCATAAGAAACTACCAGATCTCTACGTCTGCTGAGTTTTTCTTTCGTTTATCTTTCATGTCAAGTGATGGTTTTTAGAAGCAGTACAAACGATTGACTAAAGAAAATAAACATTACCTGTCCGTCATGATGGAGGTCTATCCTTCTCAATGTTATATTATAGATTGGACTAAACATTGACAAAAACTAGATCATTCATCCATTTCAAGATTAGTTACCATCACTGTGTGGAGCTGATGTCAAACAAATAGAATTTTTTAATTTTTTTTTTAAATTTTATTTTTAACCACAGTTGCTAAGAAAATGTAAAAAAAAATTTTAAAAAAAATCATATGCCAATTGAAGTATAAACGGTCATTTGTTTTGTTTTATTTTTGTATGACATTTTAAAATAAACGGCAATTAAAAATCGAGTGTAACAATAAATGATAGCAAATCTTGGAGTGTAAGAGGCCTCTCTTAAGATCATCTTCTCGTGGAATCTGGTGACTGTAGTTTGCTTTAGTTTTTTTTTTATTTTATTGAAGAAGGGTTTTTTAAAACATGAATTCCCCCCCCCCCCCCCCCCCCAACCTTTGGCAGTGCTGAGGCAACTGATGTCTTGACATTATAATGTCCCCTCCAATAAAAAAAAAAAACAACAATCAATAGAAAAAAGAATACTTTTTTAAAAACCAAAAGCTTATCTAAAGGGAGTCACCGCTAATTAATACCATTTATCTTACAGGGTTTAGCCATAGACATAAATAAATATAGACTGGACGATTAAAGAGTTTTATGATACGAAAATTTGTGACTTGCAATTTTGTGTTCTTTATTATACAGCATTTATGAGCAGTATAAAAGTTAAGTATTCATATCTATTTCAGCCATAACCTATATAAGTATTACGATATTTTCACTAGTGTTTTGTTTAATCTCTAAGAATGAAGATCATGCAATTTTTCATTATTCGGAAATCCGAATACAATAGATATACATATTTTCAAGTTACATGAAGTTACTTCCTTCGGCCAGTCTATATTTATTTATGTCTATGGGTTTAGCTTACTTTCTGATATATAAAACAAAATTAATTAATTAGTACTAAATGATTAACTAATTGGTTAATTTTTTGATTGATTCGTGTCTTGTTATCGATTATGAATAATTCTGCACAATTTCAACTTGATCCGAGACTGGGAAGTGGGAGAAATAACATGACGAAGTGTAATAAGGCAAATAAATCCATATATACATCCACATCTCTCATTATGTAGCATTTATTCCCCTTTTATCGATATCCAACAAAATAATTAGTTAGCATTAATCAATTAATTAATTGGTTAGTTTTTTTAATTGATTAATTTTTTGTCTGGTACAAGGAATAATTGTGCAAAGTTTCAACTTGATCCGAGAATGGGAAAAGGGAGACAAAACATGTTCCGACTTTCTATGAGACGGACCGAGAGAGTGCTCTGCAAGCTTTGTAACAACTCGAATTGTTCGGTTCTAAACATTGACAAGACATACATCGAAATGTTCGGTTCTAAACATTGACAAGACATACATCGAATTGTTCGGTTCTAAACATTGAAAAGACATACATCGAATTGTTCGGTTCTAAACATTGAAAAGACATACATCGAATTGTTCGGTTCTAAACATTGACAAGACATACATCGAAATGTTCGGTTCTAAACATTGACAAGACATACATCGAAATGTTCGGTTCTAAACATTGACAAGACATACATCGAAATGTTCGGTTCTAAACATTGACAAGACATACATCGAAATGTTCGGTTTTATCTTGATCTTGGTGCAAGATTTTACTTTGTTATGAATTCAAAATTAAAGATTTAAACACTCTACCCCCAAAACTCCAACAAGAGGCACGCAATAAGGGGCATCACTCGAAAATAAAGACTACACTACACTAGAGATGAAATGCTTAGTTAATGTACTGATAAAAAGAATGTTTTTAAACTGTTAATAGCAAAATAAAAATTATAAAATATGAAGTAAAAAAAGCTTGACTAAATGAGTTCTTCATCTACACCAGAGTCTCGTCGGACGTGAAGTTTTTTAAATGAAGTTTTTGACGTAAAAACAACGACTGCATAATGTCGCTTCAACCAAGGCCAGGAGAAGTTTGATAGGTAACAAAACAAATGTAGAATAAACAAAACGTTTTGTACAGCAGGTTAGCAACTATGAAGCAAGGATCGTTTTTCTCCTATCTATAATCACTTTATTTACCAATGAAAAAAAATTCTAAGATTTCGTTACCGTTACTCTGTTGTGTCAATGATTTCACAAAGAACATTTAAAAGTTGACTATAGGCTCTGAGTATTTCAATGTTTAAAAATATAAACTTAAAAACGTTAAAAAAACAAATGGATACTAAACATTCAATTTTTAAAAGAAAAAAAACTTTGTGTTCCTAAAAATTACAACGTTAAGAAACAGACCAATCAGTCTTCAGAGTTATAAAATTTGTTGAGGTCGGTAGAGAAGATGTTCTTAGCCTTTAACATTGAGACAGCTTTCTTTAATTGTGCCACTGTAGGCCTACAGACTGACAGTTCCAGGAGGTTCATCTTTTATTGCTGCTCGAGGTTCAGTGGATCTCAACAACAAGTAACGAGGATGTCATTTGACCTCCTCCATGACCTACAAGACTTAATTTGACTGGGCTCTGCGACCTGTAATCGAACTACAAGTCTCTTTTAGGAGTCTAAGCTTGGAACATTGTCTCGGCAGACACCGTCACCTGCAATAGGCTTGAAATTGTGTAGGAAAATGAGTTTTAAAAATTAAATTCTTGAGCCTTCAGAAAGAAAAAGGGGAGAGAAAAATAGTAAGAGAGAGAGAGGAAGAGAAAGAGAGAGAGAGAGGAAGAGAAAGAGAGAGAGAGGAAGAGAAAGAGAGAGAGAGAGGAAGAGAAAGAGAGAGAGAGAGGAAGAGAAAGAGAGATAGAGGAAGAAAAAGAGAGAGAGAGGAAGAGAAAGAGAGAGAGAGAGATGAAGAGAGGGAGAGAGAGGGAGGGAAAGAGAGAGAGAGGAAGAGAAAGAGAGAGAGAGGAGAGAAAGAGGGAGAGAAAGAGACAGAGGGATGAAGAGAGGGAGAGAGAGATGGGGAGAAAGAGAGAGAGAGAGAAAGAACTAAAAGAAGAAAAAAAGTTTTAAAAGTTGAACGGATTTGAAACAAAACAATTATTATGGAGTATTTCTCATGTCTCTTGTATTCTCCACTAAAGCTTTTAAGTTTAAGTTTTTTAAATTCAGTTTTCACTCTTTTCTTTTCCTGTTCACCAATTTTCTGTTCACCAGTTTCCTGTGCACCAGTGTCCTATGAACCAGTTTCTTACACTAGTTTCATGTGGACCACTGCCCTGTGCACCAGTGTCCTATGAACCAGTTTCCTACACTAGTTTCATGTGGATCACTGCCCTGTGCACCAGTGTCCTATGAACCAGTTTCCTAACCTAGTTTCATGTGGACCACTGCCCTGTGCGCCAGTGTCCTATGAACCAGTTTCCTAACCTAGTTTCATGTGGACCACTGCCCTGTGCGCCAGTGTCCTATGAACCAGTTTCCTAACCTAGTTTCATGTGGACCACTGCCCTGTGCGCCAGTGTCCTATGAACCAGTTTCCTAACCTAGTTTCATGTGGACCACTGCCCTGTGCACCAGTGTCCTATGAACCAGTTTCCTACATTAGTTTCATGTGGACCACTGCCCTGTGCTCACTGGCGGATCCAGGGGGGGGGGCGGTAGGGGCGATCGCCCCCCCCCCACTCGGCCGACCCCCCCGAAGGGGGGGGGGCGGACGAATTTTAGTATAGAAGTCACAAATTTGTATACGAATTTATTACTTATGTTAATAATATATACTAGTTATTTATATTTCAAACTATTTTTAGATTATTTCGCCCCCCCCCCTTCTAGTATGTTGGCCGATTAGGTGGGGTCGGGAGGGGGCGAGTGCATCAATCCATAAACTTTTGAGTGGGGGGGGGGCGGTCCAATTTATTTGTAGAAATCACAGCTTGCCAAAAGAATCAATTATGATTGAAACTTGTTATTAATATTTTAACCGATCTTTATATTATGTCGTTCCCCTGTTGTCCGATTGGTGTGTGTGTGGGGGGGGGGGTCGAAACCTCTACTGCCCTTCCCACCTAAATCCTTTGAGTGGGGGGGGCGGTCCTACTTTTATGGAGAAATCATAGTTTGTGAGCAAGATTAGTTGCATTAATATATAAATTTGATATTATGTCGCTCTCCTTCAGGTATCTTGGCCGATGGTAAGGGGGGGGGGGGCGATTGCATGTACTGCCCTCCCCGCTCTAGCCCTCTGAGTGGGGGGGGGCGGTCATATTTTTATGGAGAAATCATAGTTTGTGAATAAAAATAGTTGAATTTCTATATAATTGATATGTGAAACCATTTGTATATTATGTCGCACCACACTCTAATCTCAAATTTTATGATTAGTAAATATAAAAGGAAAAAGGTGGGAGGGGCGATACATGCCATCTCCTTTCCCTCATCGGACAAAGCACTAATTTTTCTTTTTGTATTATAGTTAAGAAATTACAAAATGTAAAAAAAAAAATCAGCCACTAATATAATTTATATATGCTATAAATTAAATTCTCGTATCGAGTGGCTCCACCCTTATTCTTTAATGCCAAATGCAATCATTAGCAGAAATTATAAAAAGGAGCGAGGATAAATCGTTTTCATTCTACCGCCCCTCCCATTTCCAGACAGAGTTTATGTGATTTCACATGAATTTATCATAATTATTAGAAAGACTTTGCTTTGGAAAAGTTGGAATTCAAGCAAAAATTTTCAGTATAAGAGTCACGATTGAGATGAGTAGCCTTTTTTCCAACCTTTACTCAATGTAATATTTTTCTAGTTAAATTTGGGACTATAACTCACAATTTATGCTTGAATTTTATTGAATATTATTTATCGAATTTTTTTTTCGATCCTCAAAGCCTTAATCTAAATATGTGGGGTATCTGATCTTTTCAAGGAACAAATCGGTTTTATTTGCAATGTATTAAGGGCGTATACATTCAAATTAGACCTTTTTTAATAGGATGAATAATGAGCTGTAGATGTCAGGAGAATGCGTTTCTTCAGTGAAGAATGCATGAAAACGCTTTCTGCGTCGGGGCTACGCCCCGAAACTCACTGATGAATAGTGAGCTGTAGATGTCAGGAGCAGGCGTTTCTGCAGTGAAAAATGCAAGAAAACGCTTTTTGGCGTCGGAGCTTCGCCCCGAACTCCAATGATTAATAATGAGCTGTAGATGTCAGGAGAATGCGTTTCTTCAGTGAAGAATGCATGAAAACGCTTTATGCGTCGGGGCTACGCCCCGAAAATCACTGAACTGTAGTTGTCAGGAGCAGGCGTTTCTGCAGTGAAAAATGCAAGAAAACGCTTTTGGCGTCGGGGCTTCGCCCCGAACTCCACTGATTGATAAAGAGCTGTAGATGTCAGAAGCAGGCGTTTCTGCAGTGAAAAATGCAAGAAAACGCTTTTTGGCGTCGGGGCTTCGCCCCGAACTCCACTGATTAATAATGAACTGTAGATGTCAGGAGAATGCGTTTCTTCAGTGAAGAATGCATGAAAACGCTTTATGCGTCGGGTCTACGCCCCGAAACTCACTGATGAATAGTGTGCTGTAGATTTCAGGAGCAGGCGTTTCTGCAGTGAAAAATGCAAGAAAACGCTTTTTGGCGTCGGGGCTTCGCCCCGAACTCCACTGATGGATAAAGAGTTGTAGATGTCAGGAGAATGCGTTTCTGCAGTGAAGAATGCATGAAAATACTGAGAAATATTGCTTATTTATTCTTATATATATATGTGTGTGTGTGCTGTACGCACGTTTATGTATAGGGTTAGGGTTTACTGGGCGTTAGGGTTAGGGTTTGGAAAAAAATCGCCCCCCCCACTCCAAAGTTCTGGATCCGCTAGTGCCTGTGCTCCAGTGTCCTGCGCAATGTTTCCTTTGCATCGATTTTCATTTCTCTTTAAGTGTTATGCGATTCTACTAAACAGATTCTCCCCCAAAAAACTTATCTTTGACTACAATATCGTAGGTGTAGGTCTAGACACTTTGGATTTTATTGCATCTGGCTATAGATCTTCATGATTCCTTTTGAAATCAGACACAGTTCAAATCCATCTATGGATATAGAAACCAAGTTTTGTGGGTATGAGGGGTGGCGGGGTCGATTTAGTATCAGTTGGGGAACTACTGCTTTCAATGTTTAATATTCCTCCCCCCCCCCCCCAAAAAAAAAAGGTTCTGAAACAACAATTTGTTTGAATGTTTGACTTCTAAGTGCCAAGAGTGAGTCTAGAGTGAGCCTAGAGTGAGTCTAGACGACGGGATAAGATAATTATCCTTGAACTCAGCTTTGTCTTTAATACATTTCTCCTTGACCCAGTCTGCACCTACACATAAAGTTCTGCTAACATTTGATTGACTCTGTAGGTAGGTTAGCGATGCCAATATTGTAAGGACCTTTGGATATCAAGCAAGCACAGAGTAAATGCTGTGGCAAATTTTTCATCCATCATTTTATTTCAAAGATTTCAGTTTGATCATTCTGCTTTAAGACAAGGGTAGGCAAATTACGATCCGCGAGCCACATATAGCCCGCCAGAGCGTTTTATGCGGCCCACAGACACCTACAGATATTAGGTGTACCCGTAGATTTTAGTGCATATATATTATAAATAAATCATTTTAAATATCTATATAAATTATTGAAGCTTTAGATTCTTATGATGAAGAGGCTAAAGAAACATTGTCAGTATGTCATTCTAAGAAGTTGAAAGTAAACGAACATTTTTCTAATAGGCAATATGTTTAGAACTTTCAAACATCCACAGACGAAAAACTCAGGCCAGTATTTATTCAATGCTATAAAAAAAATTATGTTGAAAGTGTTGTGTTGGCATGGAACAAGATGTCGATTGATGTAGTT
The DNA here is from genome assembly GCF_947242115.1 of Biomphalaria glabrata. NCBI lineage: Eukaryota > Metazoa > Mollusca > Gastropoda > Planorbidae > Biomphalaria > Biomphalaria glabrata. The sequence goes on from NC_074720.1 coordinate 20,921,570, forward strand.
CGTGCTTTGACTGAGAAAAACATTGGTTTGTTAATAAATAACAATACTCCAGCCATAAACTCTACATGGGAAAGTTTATGCAAATCTTCTTTGAATATCAAACATGTTATTGGCCTAATTATTTCAATGATTGCACTTACCAGAGTTAGGGGACTTCACCACTGGCAGTTCTGAGAAGTACTTGAAGATGTGGAAACAAAACATACAAACCACAGTAATATCAACTCGCTTATCATTAGCAAGGTATTGAGAAGAATATGGGATCTCAGGGAAGAGATTGTTATGTTCCTTGAAGGACATTGACAGTAGCTTTGTTACTAATATTTCTAATGAAGAATGGAAGTCGGACTTCATGTTTGTCGACAGCATTGCAATTGCGATGGAATGTAAGTGCATGGTAGATTTTTTCAAACAAAGCCATCCCATTTCTTCAGGCAATCAAGTGAAAACAGTTTTTGTCATTTTCCTTAACCGAAAGGTGAAACTCTTTCTTGTGAAATGGTTGAAAAGAGCAAAATGTATTTGGATTCCTTGATTGTGGACTTTGAAAGCATATTTTTAGAACTTGAAACCAGTTTTCAATACCATCAGTTCATCATTTAATGGAGAAGTTGACTCAGCTCCAGAGGGCAAACCTCCAAGCAAATTGTGATCTGAAAGAGAAGTTTCAGTCAGTTCTAACTCTAAATCCAATTTTTGAATGAAAACATTTGCTTGTATAAATTTATTAGAAAATGATGTTAATGGTATGCTACACTGTATCTAAAATATAAGAAATATAAATGCCATAGCCTGGTTATTGACTGAGCACTTTGAACTGGTGAGGACCTACATCTATTTTCTTTATTGCCATAGAAAAAGGTTGTCCATCCCTGCTTTATGAGATTTTAGTTTGATCATTTAACTTAAGGAGATTTCATTTAGTTTGATCATTTAACTTTAGGAGATTTCATTTAGTTTGACCATTTTACTTTAGGAGATTTTATTTAGTTTGATCATTTAACTTTAGGAGATTTCATTTAGTTTGACCATTTTACTTTAGGAGATTTTATTTAGTTTGATCATTTAACTTTAGGAGATTTCATTTAGTTTGACCATTTTACTTTAGGAGATTTTATTTAGTTTGATCATTTAACTTTAGGAGATTTCATTTAGTTTGACCATTTTACTTTAGGAGATTTTATTTAGTTTCATCATGTTACTTTAGAAGATTTTATTTAGTTTCATCATGTTACTTTAGAAGATTTCATTTAATTTGATCATTTTACTCTAGGAGATTTATTTAGTTTGATAATTTACTTCAAAAGAATTTATTTGATCATTGTGCTCAATTAGTTCTGTGCAAAAGCTTTACTTTAAATGATTATACTTTGGATACAGATCGTGTCTGTAATTCGTTGGATTTCTGGTCTGCTTCTGTTTGCTATTGCATTGATTTCCAGGCGATCTACTCAAAAGAACTTGTTCAGAAAGTACATTTATTCATGAACACAAACAAGTTCAAAACAATCTGAAGGTCAAATCGTTCTCAAGGTCAAATCGTGTCATCTCTGCTCAAAGCCAACTCTTTATGCTGGAAATAAAAATAATAAAAAAGGGACAGCCAGTGAAAGGATAACTTATTAGTGTTTTGAGTAAAGAAGACGCTGTTGCATAGTTGGCAAGTGTTTACTCTCGAGCTCACCTTTATTTAGCTTTGGATTATACACGTTGGCAGCATCACGCACCCGTGACCCCTGGCAAGGGAAGTAACCTCGCGACCAAAGGTGTACGACCCCAGACCTGTGTAGGACATATCAAGGCTTTGTGTTCGGCACGGTTCATTTGCACACAATTTATCTCCCCTTGTGATGTCTTGGTCCCAATGTTTACCCGTAGAATGGCCTTGTCAACTAAGGTGTAGATGGCTCGGAACGATGTCCCGTTTATTTATTCTTGTAGAGCAATCCCAGGGAAACAATTTTTTAGCGCTTGATTTTTTTGGAGCTCACTGAACGGTATCATACATATAATGTTCTGAAGTCATTGAATGGTTGCTTAGATACAATGCTCTGAAGTCATTGAACGGTTAAAAGGCATTTAATATAAACCAGTTCAAACTAGTTTCTAAAGCAATCCTTTCCTTATTTCTCTGTCTCACTAAATGATGTGAGATATAAATATTGTTGTCAACTTGAAGGGAGATGGAGCTGGTCTGACTGGTCAGCTAGTTTGACACTTTGTCTAGAGAAGAAGTACATGCACACTTGATTTCACATTCCCGATGTCTTACATCACTTAGGCTTCAGGAGACTACCTCAGTGTCTTACATCACTTAGGCTTCAGGAGACTACCTCAGTGTCTTACATCACTTAGGCTTCAGGAGACTACCTCAGTGTCTTACATCACTTAGGCTTCAGGAGACTACCTCAGTGTCTTACATCGCTTTGGCTTCAGGAGACTACCTCAGTGTCTTACATCGCTTAGGCTTCAGGAGACTACCTCAGTCTCTTACATCACTTAGGCTTCAGGAGACTACCTCAGTGTCTTACATCGCTTAGGCTTCAGGAGACTACCTCAGTGTCTTACATCGCTTAGGCTTCAGGAGACTACCTCAGTGTCTTACATCGCTTAGGCTTCAGGAGACTACCTCAGTCTCTTACATCGCTTAGGCTTCAGGAGACTACCTCAGTGTCTTACATCGCTTAGGCTTCAGGAGACTACCTCAGTGTCTTACATCACTTAGGCTTCAGGAGACTACCTCAGTGTCTTACATCGCTTAGGCTTCAGGAGACTACCTCAGTGTCTTACATCACTTAGGCTTCAGGAGACTACCTCAGTGTCTTACATCACTTAGGCTTCAGGAGACTACCTCAGTCTCTTACATCGCTTAGGCTTCAGGAGACTACCTCAGTCTCTTACATCGCTTAGGCTTCAGGAGACTACCTCAGTCTCTTACATCGCTTAGGCTTCAGGAGACTACCTCAGTCTCTTACATCGCTTAGGCTTCAGGAGACTACCTCAGTGTCTTACATCACTTAGGCTTCAGGAGACTACCTCAGTGTCTTACATCGCTAAGGCTTCAGGAGACTACCTCAGTGTCTTACATCACTTAGGCTTCAGGAGACTACCTCAGTGTCTTACATCACTTAGGCTTCAGGAGACTACCTCAGTGTCTTACATCGCTTAGGCTTCAGGAGACTACCTCAGTGTCTTACATCGCTTAGGCTTCAGGAGACTACCTCAGTGTCTTACATCGCTTAGGCTTCAGGAGACTACCTCAGTGTCTTACATCGCTTAGGCTTCAGGAGACTACCTCAGTGTCTTACATCGCTTAGGCTTCAGGAGACTACCTCAGTGTCTTACATCGCTTAGGCTTCAGGAGACTACCTCAGTGTCTTACATCGCTTAGGCTTCAGGAGACTACCTCAGTGTCTTACATCACTTAGGCTTCAGGAGACTACCTCAGTCTCTTACATCACTTAGGCTTCAGGAGACTACCTCAGTGTCTTACATCACTTAGGCTTCAGGAGACTACCACAGTCTCTTACATCACTTAGGCTTCAGGAGACTACCTCAGTGTCTTACATCGCTTAGGCTTCAGGAGACTACCTCAGTGTCTTACATCGCTTAGGCTTCAGGAGACTACCTCAGTGTCTTACATCACTTAGGCTTCAGGAGACTACCTCAGTGTCTTACATCGCTTAGGCTTCAGAAGACTACCTCAGTGTCTTACATCGCTTTGGCTTCAGGAGACTACCTCAGTGTCTTACATCACTTAGGCTTCAGGAGACTACCTCAGTGTCTTACATCACTTAGGCTTCAGGAGACTACCTCAGTGTCTTACATCACTTAGGCTTCAGGAGACTACCTCAGTGTCTTACATCACTTAGGCTTCAGGAGACTACCTCAGTCTCTTACATCGCTTAGGCTTCAGGAGACTACCTCAGTGTCTTACATCACTTAGGCTTCAGGAGACTACCTCAGTGTCTTACATCACTTAGGCTTCAGGAGACTACCTCAGTGTCTTACATCACTTAGGCTTCAGGAGACTACCTCAGTGTCTTACATCACTTAGGCTTCAGGAGACTACCTCAGTGTCTTACATCACTTAGGCTTCAGGAGACTACCTCAGTGTCTTACATCACTTAGGCTTCAGGAGACTACCTCAGTGTCTTACATCACTTAGGCTTCAGGAGACTACCTCAGTGTCTTACATCACTTAGGCTTCAGGAGACTACCTCAGTGTCTTACATCACTTAGGCTTCAGGAGACTACCTCAGTGTCTTACATCGCTTAGGCTTCAGGAGACTACCTCAGTGTCTTACATCGCTTAGGCTTCAGGAGACTACCTCAGTGTCTTACATCACTTAGGCTTCAGGAGACTACCTCAGTGTCTTACATCGCTTAGGCTTCAGGAGACTACCTCAGTGTCTTACATCGCTTAGGCTTCAGGAGACTACCTCAGTGTCTTACATCGCTTAGGCTTCAGGAGACTACCTCAGTGTCTTACATCACTTAGGCTTCAGGAGACTACCTCAGTCTCTTACATCACTTAGGCTTCAGGAGACTACCTCAGTGTCTTACATCACTTAGGCTTCAGGAGACTACCACAGTCTCTTACATCACTTAGGCTTCAGGAGACTACCTCAGTGTCTTACATCGCTTAGGCTTCAGGAGACTACCTCAGTGTCTTACATCGCTTAGGCTTCAGGAGACTACCTCAGTGTCTTACATCACTTAGGCTTCAGGAGACTACCTCAGTGTCTTACATCGCTTAGGCTTCAGAAGACTACCTCAGTGTCTTACATCGCTTTGGCTTCAGGAGACTACCTCAGTGTCTTACATCACTTAGGCTTCAGGAGACTACCTCAGTGTCTTACATCACTTAGGCTTCAGGAGACTACCTCAGTGTCTTACATCACTTAGGCTTCAGGAGACTACCTCAGTGTCTTACATCACTTAGGCTTCAGGAGACTACCTCAGTCTCTTACATCGCTTAGGCTTCAGGAGACTACCTCAGTGTCTTACATCACTTAGGCTTCAGGAGACTACCTCAGTGTCTTACATCACTTAGGCTTCAGGAGACTACCTCAGTGTCTTACATCACTTAGGCTTCAGGAGACTACCTCAGTGTCTTACATCACTTAGGCTTCAGGAGACTACCTCAGTGTCTTACATCACTTAGGCTTCAGGAGACTACCTCAGTGTCTTACATCACTTAGGCTTCAGGAGACTACCTCAGTGTCTTACATCACTTAGGCTTCAGGAGACTACCTCAGTGTCTTACATCACTTAGGCTTCAGGAGACTACCTCAGTGTCTTACATCACTTAGGCTTCAGGAGACTACCTCAGTGTCTTACATCGCTTAGGCTTCAGGAGACTACCTCAGTGTCTTACATCGCTTAGGCTTCAGGAGACTACCTCAGTGTCTTACATCACTTAGGCTTCAGGAGACTACCTCAGTGTCTTACATCACTTAGGCTTCAGGAGACTACCTCAGTGTCTTACATCGCTTAGGCTTCAGGAGACTACCTCAGTCTCTTACATCGCTTAGGCTTCAGGAGACTACCTCAGTGTCTTACATCACTTAGGCTTCAGGAGACTACCTCAGTCTATTACATCGCTTAGGCTTCAGGAGACTACCTCAGTGTCTTACATCACTTAGGCTTCAGGAGACTACCTCAGTGTCTTACATCACTTAGGCTTCAGGAGACTACCTCAGTCTCTTACATCGCTTAGGCTTCAGGAGACTACCTCAGTGTCTTACATCACTTAGGCTTCAGGAGACTACCTCAGTGTCTTACATCACTTAGGCTTCAGGAGACTACCTCAGTGTCTTACATCGCTTAGGCTTCAGGAGACTACCTCAGTGTCTTACATCACTTAGGCTTCAGGAGACTACCTCAGTGTCTTACATCACTTAGGCTTCAGGAGACTACCTCAGTCTCTTACATCGCTTAGGCTTCAGGAGACTACCTCAGTGTCTTACATCACTTAGGCTTCAGGAGACTACCTCAGTGTCTTACATCACTTAGGCTTCAGGAGACTACCTCAGTGTCTTACATCGCTTAGGCTTCAGGAGACTACCTCAGTGTCTTACATCGCTTAGGCTTCAGGAGACTACCTCAGTGTCTTACATCACTTAGGCTTCAGGAGACTACCTCAGTGTCTTACATCACTTAGGCTTCAGGAGACTACCTCAGTGTCTTACATCACTTAGGCTTCAGGAGACTACCTCAGTGTCTTACATCGCTTAGTCTTCAGAAGACTACCTCAGTGTCTTACATCACTTAGGCTTCAGGAGACTACCTCAGTGTCTTACATCGCTTAGGCTTCAGGAGACTACCTCAGTGTCTTACATCGCTTAGGCTTCAGGAGACTACCTCAGTGTCTTACATCACTTAGGCTTCAGGAGACTACCTCAGTGTCTTACATCACTTAGGCTTCAGGAGACTACCTCAGTGTCTTACATCGCTTAGGCTTCAGGAGACTACCTCAGTGTCTTACATCACTTAGGCTTCAGTAGACTACCTCAGTGTATTACATCACTTAGGCTTCAGGAGACTACCTCAGTGTCTTACATCACTTAGGCATCAGGAGACTAACTCAGTGTCTTACATCACTTAGGCTTCAGGAGACTACCTCAGTGTTATACATCACTTAGGCTTCAGGAGACTACCTCAGTGTCTTACATCGCTTAGGCTTCAGGAGACTACCTCAGTGTCTTACATCGCTTAGGCTTCAGGAGACTACCTCAGTGTCTTACATCACTTAGGCTTCAGGAGACTACCTCAGTGTCTTACATCACTTAGGCTTCAGGAGACTACCTCAGTGTCTTACATCACTTAGGCTTCAGGAGACTACCTCAGTGTCTTACATCACTTAGGCTTCAGGAGACTACCTCAGTGTCTTACATCACTTAGGCTTCAGGAGACTACCTCAGTGTCTTACATCACTTAGGCTTCAGGAGACTACCTCAGTGTCTTACATCACTTAGGCTTCAGGAGACTACCTCAGTGTCTTACATCGCTTAGGCTTCAGGAGACTACCTCAGTGTCTTACATCACTTAGGCTTCAGGAGACTACCTCAGTGTCTTACATCGCTTAGGCTTCAGGAGACTACCTCAGTGTCTTACATCGCTTAGGCTTCAGGAGACTACCTCAGTGTCTTACATCACTTAGGCTTCAGGAGACTACCTCAGTGTCTTACATCACTTAGGCTTCAGGAGACTACCTCAGTGTCTTACATCGCTTAGGCTTCAGGAGACTACCTCAGTCTCTTACATCGCTTAGGCTTCAGGAGACTACCTCAAAGAAAAATAAGTCTCCTAGGTGTTTAGGCTATCAACTGCTGTACTCCTTACCAAATCTCTTGTAACTGAGTTGATGTCGAACTCATTATAAAACTGTCACTTTCACTAATTGGTTTCACTTTCCCATCGTCTTACTACAACCTCCAGGACAATCTCAAGCAATTACATTTTAGACTCTTCACGTGGTAGTATCTCCAGGTAGTAGACTTGCAGGTATTACACTAGATTCTCCAGGTATTAGATTTGCAGGTATTAGACTGTCCACATAGTAGACTCTCCACGTATTAGACCTGCAGGTATTAGACTCTCCACGTTTTAGACTCTCCAAGAATAAGACTTGCAGGTATTAGACTCTCCACGTTTTAGACACTCCACGTATTAGACTTGCAGGTATTAGACTCTCCACGTATTAGACTTGCAGGTATTAGACTCTCCACGTTTTAGACACTCCACGTATTAGACTTGCAGGTATTAGACTCTCCAAGTATTAGACTTGCAGGTATTAGACTCTCCATGTATTAGACTTGCAGGTATTAGACTCTCCACGTTTTAGACACTCCACATATTAGACTTGCAGGTATTAGACTCTCCAAGTATTAGATTTGCAGGTATTAGACTCTCCACGTTTTAGACTCTCCAAGTATTAGACTCTCCAAGTATTAGACTTGCAGGTATTAGACTCTCCAAGTATTAGACTTGCAGGTATTAGACTCTCCACGTTTTAGACATTCCACGTATTAGACTTGTATTAGACTCTCCAAGTATTAGACTTGCAGGTATTAGACTCTCCAAGTATTAGACTTGCAGGTATTAGACTCTCCAAGTATTTGACTTGCAGGTATTAGACTCTCCAAGTATTAGACTTGCAGGTATTAGACTCTCCAAGTTTTAGACACTCCACGTATTAGACTTGCAGGTATTAGACTCTCCAGGTATTAGACTTGCAGGTATTAGACTCTCCACGTTTTAGACATTCCACGTATTAGACTTGTATTAGACTCTCCAAGTATTAGACTTGCAGGTATTTGACTCTCCAAGTATTAGACTTGCAGGTATTAGACTCTCCAAGTATTTGACTTGCAGGTATTAGACTCTCCAAGTATTAGACTTGCAGGTATTAGACTCTCCAAGTTTTAGACACTCCACGTATTAGACTTGCAGGTATTAGACTCTCCAGGTATTAGACTTGCAGGTATTAGACTCTCCAAGTATTAGACTTGCAGGTATTAGACTCTCCAAGTATTAGACTTTCCCACTTGCTTCGATGGACGAATCTCATTGGCTTTTTTCCAAAAACACGGTGTTCCAGCTACTGCCAATGTGGAAGGAATAGTCTAGAGAACTGCTCAGCACAAGGACAGTATCTCAAACCAACCAGAGTAATACTTACCAGGTCAGACTGAACTCATTACATTTGTAGACGTCAGGCAGACAGTCACAGCTCGTCCAGAACATAAAGCTGCAGGTAAAAGGCTCATCAATGTGTCTGCTGAAATTGGAATAAAACGTCTTACTGTCTTACTTATCTACTTGTAAAAAGTCTAAGGACAAAACCCCACCAATGAATTGATCAAAGCAATAGTGTTCTCGATAAGTAAACCATCCATTCCTACTTAATGTATCAATAATATAGCACTCTTAACGTTAATATTTTATTTATCATGAATTGGGCAACCAAACCCAGGAGTTTTGCATTATTAGCAAGACGCTATAGATTTAGAATGATGATTATACATATTACGTTATAAATAGCGATGCAAATGTAACATTAGATCAGTTATATATAGCGATGCAAATATTACATTGGACCAGTTATAAATAGCGATGGAAATGTTACTTTGGAATATTTATAAATAGCGACGGAAATGTTACTTTGGAATATTTGTTAATAGCGTTGGAAATGTTACTTTGGAATATTTGTTAATAGCGTTGGAAATGTTACTTTGGAATATTTATAAATAGCGTTGGAAATGTTACTTTGGAATATTTGTTAATAGCGTTGGAAATGTTACTTTGGAATATTTGTTAATAGCGTTGGAAATGTTACTTTGGAATATTTATAAATAGCGTTGGAAATGTTACTTTGGAATATTTGTTAATAGCGATGGAAATGTTACTTTGGAATATTTGTTAATAGCGTTGGAAATGTTACTTTGGAATATTTATAAATAGCGATGGAAATGTTACTTTGGAATATTTGTTAATAGCGTTGGAAATGTTACTTTGGAATATTTGTAAATAGCGTTGGAAATGTTACTTTGGAATATTTGTTAATAGCGTTGGAAATGTTACTTTGGAATATTTGTTAATAGCGTTGGAAATGTTACTTTGGAATATTTATTAATAGCGATGGAAATGTTACTTTGGAATATTTGTTAATAGCGTTGGAAATGTTACTTTGGAATATTTGTTAATAGCGATGGAAATGTTACTTTGGAAAATTTGTTAATAGCGATGGAAATGTTACTTTGGAATATTTGTTAATAGCGATGGAAATGTTACTTTGGAATATTTGTTAATAGCGATGGAAATGTTACTTTGGAATATTTGTTAATAGCGTTGGAAATGTTACTTTGGAATATTTGTTAATAGCGATGGAAATGTTACTTTGGAATATTTGTTAATAGCGATGGAAATGTTACTTTGGAATATTTGTTAATAGCGATGGAAATGTTACTTTGGAATATTTGTTAATAGCGTTGGAAATGTTACTTTGGACAAGTTCTCAATACTCAATGGTTTTACTCTATAAACACTTCGTCTCCATTGACACTTAGATCCTAGACACTCGGGACTTTACCCCATCTCATATAGGAAAGGAGGTTCTCACATTTGGAAGGTTCACGCTGTAGAAGGTTGTTGGGTGGTTTCGTCCCGGTAGGTCTCCTTCAGGCCATCAGGGGAGCGACCAAAAGGTGAGAATTTATGGAGCGGGTGACACAGCTCAGCATCTCCCACAGTGTCACGCTGGTCTAAAGAGTGCACAAAAATTCGGTCGAATGTGATGGGAGGGAGTGGGGGGGGGCAAGCATACGAAGTAAGGAAAAAAAAAGCTGTAACTGAGTAGACTCCCTTTGGAGAAAGGTAATTGTTAATCCTACTAGCTAGCACCACAAGTGAAAGCACTCTGCAGGATTGACCAATTAGAGAAACCATCATTCTGAGATGGCCCCAGAAAAATAAATAAAATCTCTAATGGAGTAATCATAACGATAGTGAAACAGTAGCAATATGATAAATGGACATTTATTTCAGCGATAATTAAGCAAACTGTATCATAAGATCATAGCAACGTCGACAACGACTTAATGAAATATAATCAAAGAGAGATAGAGGAAGTTTAGATTTAAGTAACTCTAGCAATCAACAAATACTTATAATTGTTTCAATGATTTTGGTCTAAGCTCATGAGTGTACATCTGAGGATATAATCCTATTCACAGTCCTGACTTCCTACTCCGGCATTATTTCAAGTATAATTTTGCAGGAGGAAGGAGACGTAGGTATGTTTTCTTATCATGACAACTGGACGACCTGTACACTATCTCATCCCCTGCCGTTTCCAACACACTATTGTAATTCTATGCAAATGTTAACCCCCCCCCCCTTCCCTCTTAAAGAAGAGAGAGGACGTGTAGCTGGCTTGTATTTGGAAAGGAAACAGAAATAAAAAGGAGGGGGGCTTAGGTACATGAATACAACGCCACTTCAAAAACTTACAAGAGACTCGACTCACTAACCAGGCGCGTAGAACAACGGGCGTGAATGTACTCGAGAACACTCGGCGGGCGTGACCAGGCATACTAACTAATGAAATGACACTCACGATAGTTCCCTAGCTGTGACCTTGTGTGTGTCTAGCAGTGTGTGTGTGTGTGTGTGTGACAGCGTGTGTTAAGTGTGTGAGGTTGTGTGAATATGATGAGTGTATGTGTGTCTGTAATGTGGTTAGCTGTGCAGGTCAACGGTGGTGGGGTGCTACAAAAGGTCATTTTGAGTAACATTTTTAACAATACCATTTTCCAACAAACTCATGCAACTCAATTTGGAAGTTGTCTCAGACATGCAGGTTAATTTGAAAATTGTCTCAGACATGCAACTCAATTTGGAAGTTGTCTCAGACATGCAGGTCAATTTGGAAATTGTCTCAGACATGAAACTCAATTTGGAAGTTGTCTCAGACATACAGGTTAATTTGGAAGTTGTCTTAGACATGCAGGTTAATTTGGAAGTTGTCTCAGACATGCAGGTCAATTTGGAAGTTGTCTCAGACATGCAACTCAATTTGGAAGTTGTCTCAGACATGCAACTCAATTTGGAAGTTGTCTCAGACATGCAGGTCAATTTGGAAGTTGTCTCAGACATGCAACTCAATTTGGAAGTTGTCTCAGACATGCAGGTCAATTTGCAAGTTGTCTCAGACATGCAGGTCAATTTGGAAGTTGTCTCAGACATGCAGGTCAATTTGGAAGTTGTCTTAGACATGCAGGTCAATTTGGAAGTTGTCTCAGACATGCAGGTCAATTTGGAAGTTGTCTTAGACATGCAGGTCAATTTGGAAGTTGTCTTAGACATGCAGGTCAATTTGGAAGTTGTCTTAGACATGCAGGTCAATTTGGAAGTTGTCTCAGACATGCAGGTCAATTTGGAAGTTGTCTCAGACATGCAGGTCAATTTGGAAGTTGTCTCAGACATGCAGGTCAATTTGGAAGTTGTCTCAGACAAGCAGGTCAATTTGGAAGTTGTCTTATACAAGCGGGTCAATTTGGAAGTTGTCTTAGACATGCAGGTCAATTTGGAAGTTGTCTCAGACAAGCAACTAAATTTGGAAGTTGTCTTATACAAGCGGGTCAATTTGGAAGTTGTCTTAGACATGCAGGTCAATTTGGAAATTGTCTCAGACAAGCAACTAAATTTGGAAGTTGTCTTAGACAAGCAGGTCAATTTGGAAGTTGTCTTAGACATGCAGGTTAATTTGGAAGTTGTCTCAGACATGCAGGTTAATTTGGAAGTTGTCTCAGACATGCAGGTTAATTTGGAAGTTGTCTCAGACATGCAGGTTAATTTGGAAGTTGTCTCAGACATGCAGGTTAATTTGGAAGTTGTCTCAGACATGCAGGTTAATTTGGAAGTTGTCTCAGACATGCAGGTTAATTTGGAAGTTGTCTCAGACATGCAGGTTAATTTGGAAATTGTCTCAGACATGCAACTCAATTTGGAAGTTGTCTTAAACATGCAACTCAATTTGGAAGTTGTCTCAGACATGCAGGTTAATTTGGAAGTTGTCTCAGACATGCAGGTTAATTTGGAAGTTGTCTCAGACATGCAGGTTAATTTGGAAGTTGTCTCAGACATGCAGGTTAATTTGGAAATTGTCTCAGACATGCAGGTTAATTTGGAAGTTGTCTCAGACATGCAGGTCAATTTGGAAATTCTCTCAGACATGCAGGTTAATTTGGAAGTTGTCTTAGACATGCAGGTCAATTTGGAAGTTGTCTCAGACATGCAGGTTAATTTGGAAGTTGTCTCAGACATGCAGGTTAATTTGGAAGTTGTCTCAGACATGCAGGTTAATTTGGAAATTGTCTCAGACATGCAGGTTAATTTGGAAGTTGTCTCAGACATGCAGGTCAATTTGGAAATTCTCTCAGACATGCAGGTTAATTTGGAAGTTGTCTTAGACATGCAGGTCAATTTGGAAGTTGTCTCAGACATGCAGGTTAATTTGGAAGTTGTCTTAGACATGCATGTCAATTTGGAAGTTGTCTCAGACATGCAGGTCAATTTGGAAGTTGTCTCAGACATGCAGGTTAATTTGGAAGTTGTCTTAGACATGCAGGTTAATTTGGAAGTTGTCTCAGACATGCAGGTTAATTTGGAAGTTGTCTTAGACATGCAGGTCAATTTGGAAGTTGTCTTAGACATGCAGGTTAATTTGGAAGTTGTCTCAGACATGCAGGTTAATTTGGAAGTTGTCTCAGACATGCAGGTTAATTTGGAAGTTGTCTCAGACATGCAGGTTAATTTGGAAGTTGTCTCAGACATGCAGGTTAATTTGGAAGTTGTCTCAGACATGCAGGTTAATTTGGAAGTTGTCTCAGACATGCAGGTTAATTTGGAAATTGTCTCAGACATGCAACTCAATTTGGAAGTTGTCTTAGACATGCAACTCAATTTGGAAGTTGTCTCAGACATGCAAGTTAATTTGGAAGTTGTCTCAGACATGCAGGTTAATTTGGAAGTTGTCTCAGACATGCAGGTTAATTTGGAAGTTGTCTCAGACATGCAGGTTAATTTGGAAATTGTCTCAGACATGCAGGTTAATTTGGAAGTTGTCTCAGACATGCAGGTCAATTTGGAAATTCTCTCAGACATGCAGGTTAATTTGGAAGTTGTCTTAGACATGCAGGTCAATTTGGAAGTTGTCTCAGACATGCAGGTTAATTTGGAAGTTGTCTCAGACATGCAGGTTAATTTGGAAGTTGTCTCAGACATGCAGGTTAATTTGGAAATTGTCTCAGACATGCAGGTTAATTTGGAAGTTGTCTCAGACATGCAGGTCAATTTGGAAATTCTCTCAGACATGCAGGTTAATTTGGAAGTTGTCTTAGACATGCAGGTCAATTTGGAAGTTGTCTCAGACATGCAGGTTAATTTGGAAGTTGTCTTAGACATGCATGTCAATTTGGAAGTTGTCTCAGACATGCAGGTCAATTTGGAAGTTGTCTCAGACATGCAGGTTAATTTGGAAGTTGTCTTAGACATGCAGGTTAATTTGGAAGTTGTCTCAGACATGCAGGTTAATTTGGAAGTTGTCTTAGACATGCAGGTCAATTTGGAAGTTGTCTTAGACATGCAGGTTAATTTGGAAGTTGTCTCAGACATGCAGGTTAATTTGGAAGTTGTCTCAGACATGCAGGTTAATTTGGAAGTTGTCTTAGACATGCAGGTTAATTTGGAAGTTGTCTTAGACATGCAGGTTAATTTGGAAGTTGTCTCAGACATGCAGGTTAATTTGGAAGTTGTCTTAGACATGCAGGTTAATTTGGAAGTTGTCTCAGACATGCAGGTTAATTTGGAAGTTGTCTCAGACATGCAGGTTAATTTGGAAGTTGTCTTAGACATGCAGGTTAATTTGGAAGTTGTCTCAGACATGCAGGTTAATTTGGAAGTTGTCTCAGACATGCAGGTCAATTTGGAAGTTGTCTCAGACATGCAACTTAATTTGGAAGTTGTCTCAGACATGCAGGTCAATTTGGAAGTTGTCTTAGACATGCAGGTTAATTTGGAAGTTGTCTCAGACATGAGGGTTAATTTGGAAGTTGTCTCAGACATGCAACTCAATTTGGAAGTTGTCTCAGACATGCAGGTTAATTTGGAAGTTGTCTTAGACATGCAGGTCAATTTGGAAGTTGTCTTAGACATGCAGGTTAATTTGGAAGTTGTCTCAGACATGCAGGTTAATTTGGAAGTTGTCTTAGACATGCAGGTTAATTTGGAAGTTGTCTTAGACATGCAGGTTAATTTGGAAGTTGTCTCAGACATGCAGGTTAATTTGGAAGTTGTCTTAGACATGCAGGTTAATTTGGAAGTTGTCTCAGACATGCAGGTTAATTTGGAAGTTGTCTCAGACATGCAGGTTAATTTGGAAGTTGTCTTAGACATGCAGGTTAATTTGGAAGTTGTCTCAGACATGCAGGTTAATTTGGAAGTTGTCTCAGACATGCAGGTCAATTTGGAAGTTGTCTCAGACATTCAACTCAATTTGGAAGTTGTCTCAGACATGCAGGTCAATTTGGAAGTTGTCTCAGACATGCAGGTTAATTTGGAAGTTGTCTTAGACATGCAGGTCAATTTGGAAGTTGTCTCAGACATGCAACTCAATTTGGAAGTTGTCTCAGACATGCAGGTCAATTTGGAAGTTGTCTCAGACATGCAGGTTAATTTGGAAGTTGTCTCAGACATGCAGGTTAATTTGGAAGTTGTCTCAGACATGCAGGTCAATTTGGAAGTTGTCTTAGACATGCAGGTTAATTTGGAAGTTGTCTTAGACATGCAGGTTAATTTGGAAGTTGTCTCAGACAAGCAACTCAATTTGGAAGTTGTCTCAGACAAGCAGATCAATTTGGAAAGTGTCTCAGACAAGCAGGTCAATTTGGAAATTGTCTCAGACAAGCAACTCAATTTGGAAGTTGTCTCAGACAAGCAACTCAATTTGAAAGTTGTCTCAGACAAGCAGGTCAATTTGGAAGTTGTCTCAGACAAGCAGGTCAATTTGGAAATTGTCTCAGACAAGCAGGTCAATTTGGAAATTGTCTCAGACAAGCAGGTCAATTTGGAAATTGTCTCAGACAAGCAACTCAATTTGGAAGTTGTTTCAGACAAGCAACTCAATTTGGAAGTTGTCTCAGACATGCAGGTTAATTTGGAAGTTGTCTCAGACAAGCAGGTCAATTTGGAAATTGTCTCAGACAAGCAGGTCAATTTGGAAATTGTCTCAGACAAGCAACTCAATTTGGAAGTTGTCTCAGACAAGCAACTCAATTTGAAAGTTGTCTCAGACAAGCAGGTCAATTTGGAAGTTGTCTCAGACAAGCAGGTCAATTTGGAAATTGTCTCAGACAAGCAGGTCAATTTGGAAATTGTCTCAGACAAGCAGGTCAATTTGGAAATTGTCTCAGACAAGCAACTCAATTTGGAAGTTGTCTCAGACAAGCAACTCAATTTGGAAGTTGTCTCAGACATGCAGGTCAATTTGGAAGCTGTCTCAGACAAGCAACTCAATTTGGAAACTGTCTTGGAGCTAGAATGTCATTTTGAAAAACATTTTAGAGAGTGGGTGTTCTGTCAAAGGGGCTCCCATTACTGGATTTCTACTGAGAAACGTTTTGTTTTTCAACTGATGTTAAAGTACGGCCCCCAAACGCTCCTGCACAAAATGTAGTTCTAAATCCTCACTCTCTTCAGTATGTCTCATGGGCACCAATTTTAGCCGTTTAGATCATATCGTGTATAATTTGTAATTATCTGATAATGCTTAAAAGAGGGAGCTCTAGTTAGTTCGCTTACGTTACTGTGAATATTGACCAGTCAGGATCTGATCGAGTATGAGCCATTGCTTTAAACACTTTTCAGTGTGTTTAACAACAAAAGGAACACGCTAGAATACATCAACATGAAGTAAACAAAGTCACATGTAATCACACAGAGACGACCATGCGGCCAATCAAGGCCTAGCTTTGCACTTTTTTACTCAGATTGTTTACCTCATCATATAAGAAAGGGCACCCTATTTACAGAGACACCTCGTCAGATACACAGGGCACCACATCATATACACAGGGCACTTCTTCGTTTACACAGCTCACTAAATCTTATACACAGGGCACCACATCGTTTACACAGCTCACTAAATCTTATACACAGGGCACCACATCGTTTACACAGCTCACTAAATCTTATACACAGGGCACCACATCGTTTACACAGCTCACTAAATCTTATACACAGGGCACCACATCGTTTATACAGCTCACTAAATCTTATACACAGGGCACCACATCGTTTACACAGCTCACTAAATCTTATACACAGGGCACCACACCATATACAAAGGGCATAATTTGACATAATTTAAAGCTACATTTAAATGAATGATTATTAAATGTACTCTGAAGAAAATATGTTCACAAAACTAGGTGATAGTAACCTCTGTTGCCACCAAAAACAAAAGACATATTAATACTTTTGTATATCTTTACATTTCGTGACTACTGTGTGTCCTATTAGGTTTAGTAACGTTATCAAGATTTTGTAATTGTTAATCACGGTAACTATTTCGCTGAGTCTCTGAATGAATATTGTCCATTCCAAAATTACAGATGTTCCTTTAAAACAGAAGATTGTTGTTTTTTTTTAAGAATGTACTTGCATCAAAGATTTAGAATCAGGCCATCCTTTCCACTCGCCCCCCTCCCCCACCAAGGCTATACAGCAGAACTGAGTAAGATATAAAAGAGGTGGGGTGGGGTCGTACGAATCTTCCATCAGATTCGGGAGCTGAAAGAAGCAGACGAGAGCTTTATGCTGATGTTAGGGGTGGCAAGCGAGGGTGTGATTGATGGGGCGCAGTGCTCGGAAATAAGGCCTCTGTTTGTGTTTGTCTGTGAGTGTGTGTGTCCATGGTGCCGGAGGTTATGGTGCTTCAGTAACATGTTGAGGTCGAGATGACAAGTACAAAAAAAAACACGTTATTTCAGAGGTCACTGTGTACAGTAGATGCCGTAGAACCAATCCTCAGGAGTACTCATTTTAATGCTAGTAATTATTTTTTTTTCATCATATTTTTGGAGCATTTTATGATGGAAACTCTTTAAGGTTTTACTTGTAGCTTGGTCGTCAACGAGCGGCCAATTTCCAATCTCAGGTTTGCAGATGATATAGAATATTATAAACCTCTTTGGAGAAAATGCAGAGAAGGTACGAGATCTTACTTCAAAAAAGGAATGCTGCAGCTAGAGCAGTTGCCATTGAGCAGAAAAAAGCCAAATACTGGTTTGTGGTACGAGATGTTACATACAGTTGAATGGTTAAATATTAGAAGAAGTTATCTCATTTAAATATCTAGATTCAAACATTGCAAAAGATGGAGCGATAAAAAGAATTAAGCTTGGCATCCACCGCCATGAGCAAACTGTGGACAATCTGGAAGAGTAACATCAGCTTCTCAGTCAAATTAAACCTGTATGCTTCACTAGTAGTCTCTCTGTACGGCTGTAAAAGCTTTACGCTGAATGCTGAAAGTTTTTGAGAGTAAATGCTACTGATAAAATGTTGGGTATCATACTTCCTGGTATCTGATACCTAGTATTTTTCTGTAGCATTCCCTCTCACGGGCTTGATCAGATAACAGTACTGTTACAAGTCAACACTGGCTGGCAAAAGGGAGGAACTCCCTATTACTGTGAAAAGATGAAAGCTTGAGCTGATTTGGTCATTTCGTAAGACATAATTCACTGTGTAAAGTCAATCTTCAAGGTACAGTGTAGGAGACTTGAAGAAAGAGTCGTCCAAAGAAAAGCAGGCTGAACAATATAAAAGAATGGACCGACCTTTCTCTTGATAGCCTACTTAGAATAGCTGGTGACAGAGAAAATAGAAGGATTTGGTTACTCGAACTGTCACATCACCCCTTCGACGAACTGTCACAACTACACTACGACGACCTGTCACAGCTCCCTACGACGAACTGTCACAGCCCCCAACGACGAACTGTCACAGCTCCCAACGACGAACTGTCACAGCTCTCAACGAAGAACTGTCACAGCACCCCTACGACGAACTGTCGTAGCAGCCCTATAACGAAAGTTAAGGGACAGGTGATGAGATGATGAATTCGTGAGTACCTGGTCTACTCATGATCAATAAACATAACATTAGCATATAACAGCATCACCAGGGTTTAATGTTATTAAGAGATGAAAATGATTAAACACAGATGACTTCCAAAGAAGACTCACCCGAACCACTCGACACTCCACACCGCTTAACAGCGACTATATACCATCTGACATGACCATCCTGGTCCTTCCCCCCCCCCCCCCTAAAATTTTTTAAAAATTCGTTTGTCAGTAGTTTTTATACGGCTCGTATCAATTCGTTTGTCAGTAGTTTTATACGGCTCGTATCGTCATACAGGGTCACGCGATTACGCGACCTCACTAGAGCCGCCCACATCTTTTTCTCAGTTGTCCTCAGAAACAATTGTATGTTTAGGCTGGCCATTTAGTGGACCCCAGGCTGGCCATTTAGTGGACCCCAAGACTGGCCATTTAGTGGACCCCAAGGCTGGCCATTTAGTGGACCCCAAGGCTGGCCATTTAGTGGACCCCAGGGCTGGCCATTTAGTGGACCCCAAGGCTGGCCATTTAGTGGACCCCAAGGCTGGCCATTTAGTGGACCCCAAGACTTCTTCGTTAACTAGTCACAACTTTTGTAAGCACAGTCTCAGGAGGATGTGCATTCATTGTATTGGAGATGTACAATTGAAGAGGACACATTTCCATTTTTTAAATAGACCAAGTCTCTACAAATAGTTTTTATTAATGCTTCCCGCCTTTTTTTTTCCCCATGTTTAAAAAAATGCATAAGCATGCCTTTATTTACATTTCTGCTCAACTCTTTAAAGCAAACTTAAATCTATTTTTAGTCCAAGAGCAGTTAATTTACACAGGGAATGTGGAAGGAAGAAAATGTAGGGGGGAGGGGGACCTATTGAACAGAATATCGGGAATCCTTCATTCAATCGACTTAGACGTCCTTATTCAATACACTCACGTGCCGTTGGTCATGATGTCAGCCGCAGCCCCCCCTCCCCCACCTTTCCTTTGGCATTCGTTGGCTGGTGCTCCGTTGTGGCCCGGTGTCTTGTCTCCACTTGTCACAGACCCGCTAAAACTTTTGGATCTATTCAGACGACCAGAGAACGACTGCTTTGCCTCTGACAGCGATACCGGTATTCCGGACATCGATACTTCTACTATTGACACAGAAATATTAAAGAGAAAGATAGAGAGAGAGAGAGAGAAAAAGAGAGAGAGAGAGAGAGATCCAACTCAAAGCTAAAGTAAACACTTGAATTCTCTCCATCGTGCAGATAAGTTATTCTATCAAAACGAACAATTTTAGTTACTAAAAATACCCCCCCCCCCAACCCAACCTGCCTATTCATTCATCTCTTTTTTTTTTTAAAGCTCTGATTGTAAGCTATTTTACATGTCATTTATAATGATTAGCCTTAACAAAAATGATTAAATCTATATTCTATACAATAAACAAACAAATTATGCAAACATATATGACCGAATTTTTATTTACATTTTTTTAACCTCTACAGTGTATAGCATTGAGGCATATGTGTAGTACCACCACCCGTAGCCCAAGACAGAGCAAAAGAGAGATGTGAAAGAAAATAGTTAGCTTATTGTTTTAAAATGTAGAACTTGAGATAATTATGCTACCCCTGCTTTTTTTTTTTGTTTTTTTACTAAGATACCTCAGGTTTGTATTTTTTATGTGACAATTGTCAAGCTCTTTATATCCTATATAATAGTATATATTTAATAATTTCCTTTGAATAAATGTTTAAAAACAAAAAACAAAATGATTAATTTTATTTCCTATGGAAATCATGATTTATAATTATAATTATTTCTCATTTATAAACTGTTTTGAAAAATGGGAAATTTTTGTGAGTGGGGAAACACAGCTGACATATTTAGTTTTCAAAACAAAACGGTTCGCTTTCAGACAAAAAAAAAGTTGCTCCTAAACTTGGCAAACTGCAAAATATCTTAAAATCAAATCTGTAAAACCTTTTCTGGTTTTCGATATCTTAACGTCACAAGTCACACAAAACTAAACGTAATTCCTCCAGTTTAAATCTGAGGCCGCTAAAAAAATTACATCTTGATTTTGTAGAGTATTTGTGGAATTCCTATTCGGGCCTTGCGGAACCCAGATTGGTAACAGTGTTGTAGAGTCTGATTCGTGGACATGAATAATCAGTAAAGTAAATAAAGTTTCAGACCTTGCGATCTATGGGACAGATGATGTAAAGGTCATCTGTTTCTGTGGCCCAGGGTTAACGAGCATGTCATGTGGCCAGCACAACGACCAACGTTTACTTTTCCATAACTAACGTCAGGTACCCATTAGTGTTGGGTGGACTCAGGGACGCCCTAAAAAAATTCGTCATTAAAAATCACATTCTACATCAAGATTCGAACTCGAAACTCCCGGGTCGGAATTAGCAACAACTATAATTACCTGGCTTAATTAGCAACAGATATACTTACCTGGCTTAATTAGCAACATATATAACTACCTACCTTAATTAGCAACAGATATAATTACCTGGCTTAATTAGCAACAGATATAATAACCTGGATTAATTAGCAACAGATATACTTACCTGGCTTAATTAGCAACATATATAACTACCTACCTTAATTAGCAACAGATATAATTATCTGGCTTAATTAGCAACAGATATAATAACCTGGATTAATTAGCAACAGCTATAATTACCTGGCTTAATTAGCAACAGATTCGCAATTTTTGTTTCTTCTTAAGTTTTACAGTTAAGAAGCAAATAAGTGTTTCTAACCCCCTCGCCCCCCCCCCCAAAAAAAAAAACAACCTCGGCGCTTTCTTAAAATGCCGGAGAGTATGAGAGGGTGGGGGAGCAACAGGAGCCATGGCGCCAAACAATGTTCTGCGTTCTGTGCTGTAGTCATCATAGTAATATGAGAGACGAAGAGGGGTGGGAACGGCTGATGTTGTAGAACTGCATTCAAAAACTATCATCTCACGTGACCTACCCATAGAGACAGATTTCATGTTCAAACATTTCAACAATCGCTTAATTATTAGGTTGAACCTATAAAGGCACATAGCAGGAGATAGCTTGGAGGCTGGTTAGGTCCGTTATTCTGAAAGACATCAGTAACAGATTGAGCGTGCACCCTCCCACCACCCACCCCTTTTTTCATTTTTTGTTCTACTTTTCCCGCTTGTATGGTGACAACGTACACAAAGGGTAAATAGCAGGGAGGTGAGAGTGTACAAATGGATCAATAGCAAACTGAGGATTAGATGACGGATTCACTGTGTGCATACCAATAGCCGCGAATTGCATTGCATTGTGGCCGAGCGTTAAGCCAAGTGCAAGTGGTGATGTCATCCTAAGGGACGCATTCTTTGCAGTCGACAAAACTCTGTTATGTCGTCTGCTGCTGGTCTGACAAGGGGTTCCGTGTCGCAAACAATCATTCATGGCATTCCGCTGTCCCTTCTTTCTCATCGTCTGCCCTCCATGAATGTTCCAAATGATTGCATTCTCTCCCTTGGTCGTGTGCTAACAAAATAGCTGGACGCCAAAAGGGGGGGGGGGGGAATAATAAAGTGTGCACTTTGCGATGAAACATTTTTTTTTTGCTGGTGATTTTTAAACACTAGTTCAGGTCTTTGTCCTAAAACGTTGTTTTGAATGGAAATACACCGGGGGGGGGGGGGGAGGTACATGCGTTACTTTCAGAGCTCGAGGTAATCCCCTTGAGAGGCGAATCTCTGAAAATAATGAAAATAATGACGTCTTTTTTCTTAAATGTAGGTTGCCTCTTGAGAAATAATGGCGTATTATAAGAAATATTGGCGCCTCTTGGTAAGTCTAGGTGTGGTATTGCTCAGGTCAGTGGCATAGCTAGAGCAGAGGAAAGGGGGATCCAAATTGAAAAGTTCCCCCCCCCCCCACTAGAGAGGCTTCTACTTGAGGGAAGCCCCAAAGAAATTTTTATATATATTAAATATTAGATATTAGGCAAGTGCCATGTAATCTTGCTATTCACATATTTATGTCAGTTAGTGACCCTGTTACATGTAATCTTGCTACTCACGTATTTATGTCAGTTAGTGACCCTGTTTACATGTAATCTTGCTATTTACATAGTTATGTCAGTTAGTGACCCTGCATTCCACGAAACATCAACTACATAGAATCGAATATGGGAAGACACATTATTTGTCAGCAGACATTCAAAAAGGGTTCATAAACTTGATGGGCAATAAAGTTAGGGAATCAATTATTGGGGAAGTCAAGCAAGTTTGTTACTTTCCTCTGATGCTTGATTCCACCTCAGATGTTTCTCACCAAGAAGACGTAAGATGTTGGTTACTTGGATATTGAAAATTTCGAAACAAAAGAGTCATTCATTGATTACTTTCAAATTGTGAAGACAGATGCACAACATTATAAATCTTGTTCTGAAGACATTGGACTGAACTTTAAACTGTGCAGAGGTCAAATCTATGATAACGCAGCCACAATGAGTGGCCGTCTGTCTGGCCTGCAGAAACGTCTCTTAGACATAAATCCAAAGGCAACATTTCTGAACTGTGATAATCACTCTCTCAACCTGGCAGCTCTTCATTCTACTGAGATAGATCCAGCAATTGTCACCTTTTTTGGAACTGTACATGAATTGTTCAACTTTTTTCCAATTCACCTCAGAGTCGGCCAGAGATGGGCCAAACTGAAAGAAGCTGGAGCCGAGAGTTAAAAAAAAAGAGTAATACAAGAGAAGAAGCTACGTCGGCAGTTTCCTTGCATCTTGACAAAATCATCAAGCTGTTTGAGAAACTTTCTGAACCAACAACTGAAAGAATGAACACTTGAAACAGTGCACAGAATCTTCTTCGTGCAGTGGAATCATATCATATATCAGTCTCCGGGCCATCTCATTGGAATCCTAAACCAAAATAAAACAAGATTTCAAAGAGAGTGTGTGTTGTCACACAAACTCAGAGGCGGCCCCCGTCGGAGTCGTATCCCTGTCGGATCCGTCTATTCGCAAGGAATATTCAAGACGTGATTTTGTTTTGATTGTCAAAAGTAATAATGTTTCAAAGATTCATTTGGGGTTGTAAAAAAATGTTGTTGTTTTTTTCTGTAAAATGTTTTACTTGTTTTGGATGTTCCTTAAAAGTTAAAGATAATTTACTTCCTTATCCAAACCTCCCGCTGGACGACGGGCGATGGCAGCAAGCAGGGTATGAAACCGGGACCGTCGAGATAATCAGTCCAGCGCGCTAACTGCACGACCAGGCATTGCTGTTAGCTTAATAAACAAACTAATAGCCTATTATTGATAAAGAGATATATTACACATTACGGCATGACAACTACCGGATATGTACTATATGTCAGACGAGCGATTTTAGATAATCTTTTGGTATTGATTTGTAATTTAAAAAAGAAAAAAAAAAAAAAAGAACAAGTCATCGAGCTTGTACTTCGGCAACGTCTGCTCGATGTCCCAGCACAGTTACCAACAGAGCTATTGGCATTTTCCTTTAAATGGAACTAGAGTGAGGGTGTAGATTTTCCTAAATAAAAATTCTGATTTATCACTCTTAAGATCTATATCTACTAGATTTAGATCTAAAATATAAATTTGGAATAATGTAGATGTAATTTATATATGTTCTATGTAAAAGAAAAGCCTAGATAATCTATTAATAGACTGAAACAATATTAAACTTAAAAATGGTAAATTAGTTTTAGTATTTTATAACATTGCAATATTGATCTAGACATTTGGAAATTAAAATCTACACTTTAAGTCTAGAAATTGAAATTATAGATCTTGATCTAGTCTAAATCATGGCTGCCTGGTCGTGCGGTTTGCGCCGGACTGTCGTTTAGATATATCGAAGGTCACAGGTTCAAGCCCTGCCCGCTCCCATCATCGTCGTCCTGTGGGAGGATTGGGCTAGGAAGTAAACATCTTCAAATATGAAAGAACATCCGAAACATGTAAAACAACAAACATTCTAAACTAGACCTAGAAATTCTGGATCTAGAGTCTAAAACGATTTTAATTAAAATATAAATCTAAATATAATTTTAAAAATCTAGCTCTAGTGTAAAACCAATCTAGATCTAATGTAAAAAAAAATCTAGCTCTAGTGTAAAAAAAAAATCTAGCTTTAGTGTAAAAAATATCTAGATCTAGTGTAAAATTCTAGATTAGATCTAAATCTAGCTATTATGTTGTTGTTTTTTAATACGAGTCAGATTACGCGGTTCAATAAACATTACTATACCGAGTTGTTTTAGCACACCATTTGAAGATTTCATTCCACATGACGTCAAAGGAAAAAAATCCACTACATTGACATTGATTTTTTATCATAAAAACATCCGGAACAATATTAAATATATACTTAAAACTTTTGAGATGTTTCGGAAGGAACATTAAAGATTAAATCAGATTTTCAATAGCGTTTAGAGTTGTTGTTTTTGTTATCTAAACGTGACAGACAGACCGACCGGCAAACAAAACGCACAAAAAAAAGCGTCTTTTATCCTGATGTGGGCACTAAACAAAAAATAAATAAAATCTGATTATTTTTAAAATTTTAAGGAAATTGATTTGTACCATGTTTTGCCGCTACTTATTACTCTACTGCAAGAAAGTCGCTGCATAAAAAGTCCATTTTAAACAGGGTTGCAAAGACAGTTTGTATCGAAACACAAACTCAAAATCGGCCCCCAAAGTGGTCCACCCAGGAAGGTAAACAGATCTTGTGTGGTGCCCCAGCGGTCCTGCAAACCAAAGGATAGGTGAAAGTGAATGTGAAGTTAATTGTGAACCTGGCCTAACTAATGTATTATAATGAATATCTAATTGATATAATTCCTTTGTAAATGTTCAATCTCTGATTCCTCAAAAAAAAAAAATAAATAAATAAATAAAAAAAAATATTTAAAAATTCGTAGTTAAGTGGTCTATGGGTATAATGTATTGCTGCAGTTCACGCGATAATATGAAAAATTACTTATTAATTGTTGTTTTAAATTATGTCAAACTTATATGCATATTAAATGTATTTTTTCTCTTTAAAAAAAAGAAAACATTTTTTTTTCGTGTAAATGTATAGTTAGTAAGACATAACTTAGCAAAACAAAATATTTTTTTTTTTGAAAAAAAATCAACAACCGTTTGCATAAATGTGTTGGAAATGTGGTTTGATGTTGCCCCTCCTACTTATGCGCCTCCAGTGTTTGTTACTATTAATAATGAATAGTTTTAAAAGTGGTGTATTTTTATGAAAAAAAAACTGCTTGCATAAGTAATTTAAAAAATTAGATTTTTAGAAAAGAAAAAAGTAGCCGTTGCATCAGAACTTTGAATGGACTAAAATATTATGATGTCGGATTTTCACTATCTTTTCTAGTTTACGAAATTTAAACGGGACGGAAGGGCTGTCAGACATTTCACACAAAACTAATAGCGTCTTTTCCCCTTTCGGGGGCCGCGAAAAATGTGTGTGATATTTACATACAAAGTGCATTCTTAGCCTTTATAAAGAAACATAAATAATTTATTTTAATTTCAACAGCTTGTTGACAAGAAAATACATCTGTAACTAATATTTATATTTGTTGTGCATATTTCTTGTATATTTTGTACATGCGTTTGACATTGTGTTACTGAAAATACACAAAATATTGGTACCCTTTGTTAACATATTGTAACATTACCTCCTATACATTTCTGTAATTATTTTAGAATTGGTGTATTTTTATGAAAAAAATCGCTTGCATAATTAATTTTATAAATTAAACGGTTTGCTTTTAGAAAACCAAAAGTATCCGTTGCACCTAAACATTTCAAGCCGCATCGCATGGTGAAAAAATATTTTTCGTTTCTCTTCTAGTTTTCGAGATCTGAGTGTGACAGACGGACAGTCGGACAGACGGACATTTTGCACAAACCTAATAGCGGCTTTTTCCACTTATGGGGGCCGCTAAAAAAGTCTACTTTCAAATCACGTGACATCTCCAACGTGCTAAGACATGATAAGCAAAAACCCAACTCTAAACGTCTTCTTTGCACTTTTGATTCACATCCAATTTTAAATTTAGACTTTCCTCTATTTCAATGTTCACTGCGACCGAGCCGCAACCATAAAAATGTTTTGTTTTGTTTTTCTTGTAAAGTGGCTTTCGAGTCGTAATATTCTGCCAACCGTTTGGTGTGCGCCTCTTTCTTTATTTGTTCAAAATTTTTATTAAAATACGAAAATATTTTTCTTCATACGATACTATTTTTGGTAGAGAAACACGCGCTACCTGAGCCACTGTCCAGCTTAGTGACGTCATGTGAACACTGGACGTAAGACAGGACGTTCCAGATGTGCTTGTCCAGTGGGTGGCATGACCATTGCAGCAGGATATGCAACATTTGTTACTACAGAATGGCTAGAGATGTGATCATCTTGGTTCATATCAGGCTGTATCAGTTAAACGTCTGGACATAATGGTTCCTAAATAAAGAATATCAACTGAGAAACCATTGCAGCCGTTATTGTATTATTTTATTTGCCTGTGCAAAAGAGTTGCAAGAAGGCGGCAAACTTTAAAGTGTCAAAATGGTCTTTGAAACTGGCAATCTAGATGCATCTGTAAACTACCAGCCCTCATTGGCAACTCTGAACTATTCGAGCAGTTCAGAGGGTGAGCACTCCTTTCACTTCCCAAGCTTGTAACCCCCCCCCCCCCCAACTCTACTATGTAACCACTTGTAAATTGTCAAAGTTAATGTTTAAACTAAACAAAATTTCAATGTAAGCTGTCAACATGACGTCATGGCGGAAACTCGGTTGTAAAAATTAATTTGTAAACAAAATATCCCCTAGAGGAAGGGGAGGGAAAGGTGAGTAAACTGTTAAAGCTCTTAGAGTTGCCTGCGCATGGGTTGTGTTTAAATGATGTGTCTGTGTGTTAGGATGTAGTCGCGTAGCAGATGGAGAGACCGTAGCCCAGGCTTTCTTATTACACACATTGTCTCAACCTGACCTGATTTCTAGAGACCAGGCTATGTTCCAGCAGCATCACTGTATCTTGAGGGAAAGAAGAATGGACTATGAGCAGAGGTCGTGGACAGGATGAAAGATTGGTTTCCAAATCCACCACGCCGTTTCCCAACAAGGAAATTTCGCATTGGTGGTCCGCCTTTGGTAATGGTGGTCCTCCTTTGGTAATGGTGGTCCGCCTTTGGTAATGGTGGTCCTCCTTTGGTAATGGTGGTCCTCCTTTGGTAATGGTGGTCCTCCTTTGGTAATGGTGGTACATTGCAGGTACAAGAAACGATAGCCGAGGGTAACAAAGCTTTGCTAAAGATGCCGAGTCCTCGAAATAGTTGAGATCCAGTGATCCCACGACGGAGCTCTTCAGAAGGAGAGGAAGATCAAGGCCCAATCTCTAATTCCTGGCCTTTTTCCTGTTCAAGAGTCTAAATGGATTTTTACATAACTCGCACTAATGTGACTGTTTCAGTTCTACTAACAATTTGTTGCCAGGGGATCTGTTGGCTCTTGTGCTTAGATCATGTCTCTTTTATTTTTTGCTTATTTTTGTGATCTTTTATTCTGTTACATTGAAGTCTTCAGACAGTTGGCTTGCTGGATACTGCAGGTTAGTCTGAGTCAATCTTCCTATTCAGTAAGTCTACTGATTATCTTGAATTGCATCTTATCATTCTTCTATTTGTTTTTTTTCTTAAAGACTTTATTGAATGAAAGATGCAATCGAGTCCCCGCTCCCACTGGAATTATCTTCACTTCCCATCGTGTGATGGGTTACGTCCTGCAAGACACTTGCACCCACTGTGACTACATCGGCACCGAGTCTGGAGAGGATTAGTCGGAGACTGAGACACAAACATACTTCTGTATTAAGACGCCCCACACTCTTGTACATACTATTGACTGATTGTAATACTTTTTATTATCCGGAGAACATTCGCTATTCCAGTGATGGCTGAGTGTTTTACAACTTTAGGGAGTTTTTTGTAACCAGTCCAACAGGAAAACTACCTACGCATTAAAAAAAAAAAAGCTTTAACTTAACAATTTTTTCACGCCCCTGGCGACTGAACGGGTGTTGTGGACGGCCGATGTCTTGTAGCACCAAACTGCTGGTAGACAACTCAACCGTTGTAGGCGTAATGTATGTTAACTCATAAAACTTGAAATAATTTTGAATAACTTTCTTGTGAACAATGCTAAATATAACTTTTATTATAATATAGACAAAATGAAGTTGAAATAAAATGAATTTAAAATAATAGAGTTTAGTAAGAACAGAAAATGGTATTTTAGAACCAAATCTAACTCACTAGAATAACACTTCTTTTCAGTCTCTCGTTCTAGAGTCGTCTGTCCTAGCCAAGACAGCTGACGATAATACCGTTTTTCTTGCATCATTGACAACCAATCGCTAACCTCTTCTCACCGTCGCCATAGAAACACACACACACACACTCCATAACAACGGGTAATTTGGCTACTCGATGTTTATGTCCACTAAGTTTGACTTATAAAAAAAATAACATGTGCACAAGCAATAATACATTTCTTGTAAACTTGTAGTCCGAGGCTCGCATATAACATCTAGCTTGGAGTCTTCAGCCAGTACACCCTAGACATGAACACCCTATAAAAGCCAATGGTGACATGATCACGTGATTACGTACACACACAAGCAAACCATTAATATTTTCTTGTGTACTCTATTCATAACAAAGTTTTCTCCTTTCTTTCTTTCCCCCACTGAGAAGGCGGAGCTCTATGGGGGATTAGATCACTTAATCCTATTTTCGTTTCATCACTTTCAAACCCCCCCCCCCCAGTCCTCACTTCGGAAGTTTGTTACTGATTGAAAGTGGATGTGGTGGGTGGGGGGTGGTGGTGGTTGGGTGGATTGTTTGAAAAAGATTAAAAACTATCATACATCAAAGTAAATCCCTGGAGCAACAAAGATTTAGCAGACGAGTCCATACACACACGCCTTCTCAGCTGGTTAGTCTTTTGTTTATCTCAGTAAGTTGCCCCCCCCCCCCCCCATTCACCTGGCCAATTTTTCTACAAGTTATCAAATAAAGACAGTTTTTTTGTTTTAAGGCGGTGAGAGTTCAAAGTCTATTTTTAGAAAATTATTGCAGTCCCATTTTCAATGCTCGGAGATAATTAAACCTACAAGTTGTTTACTGTTGCCATGGCGACAAGTATTCGTGTACTGCAGTGTTTCCCAAAGTTGAGTACGTGTACCCCGTAGGGTACTGAGAAGAGTGTGAAGGGAGCTCGCAATGCACGATAATAAGCTAGGCTGCTTTTTATATTATACCCGTTTAGTGTGTGCAGTTCCAAAGTGAAATTAAAATATTATATTTTCAATTTTTTTTAAAATGTGTACAAATTCCACTACGGTGTTAGTTGACATCTTCAGACTCACTGCTACAAGGGTAGGAATGTGACCGGTCGATATGTCTCCTTCATGAACATCCAAACAAAGTTTCGACATTTTCAAGAATATATTTGATATCATCAATTCACGTCCAAGACGAGCCTGTTCATCGAATACTTAACTGTAGATGAGTTATAGTTTGTAATGTAGCAATCAAAAATAGCGACAGAGAGTAATCTTAGATCATAGACCTAAATAGGAAAGGCCCATCAGCGAAATGGCATATAAAGCGAACACCTCCCCGTAATTTTTATCCATTCTCATTTATTTCAAAAGTAACTGCAGAACTAATAAAATGGTATTACAAAGACTATATTTTTCTACATTTCCCACATATTCACTTTCTTTTTCCCTCATACAATAAAGCATAGCTGAAGGTCAAAGTTGACATGTATGGGAATTTCATTCTCAAAACGTTTCCGGATAAACGAGAATAGGTCCGAACTTAATGCGATTTTAAAGCACCAATGGACATCGGCCGAAAAAAAATCGCCTATTATGCTTCTAAATTGATGAGGAAATAGTTAGCTAGAATAGCTAAGGCTATTTATTCCGTTGAAAAAAATATATTATGGGGTGTTCGCTCAAAATGACCTTTTTAACTGAAAACCTATTCAGCGAAACACCTATTATAAGCTTAAAAAGCCATTAATAATAATTTAGTTACTGATTTAATCTGTTTTTCTTTTTATCTTAACTATTGTTATTGTTTGTAAACTGAAATATTAAAATAATAGGCCTATTTTTAACCTTAACCCAATGTCTTCGATTTCGAAGATTAAAGATGAGTGCATAACTACGCCCAGTTACGACCAGCATATTTTCCCGCATTTTCTTTCCGTCTAAAATGTTTGACTCTCCAACAGTCTCTCAGAGGTCATATGCTGGCAGTTACTTTCCTCTATGCCAGTGAGGGTGAAAATATTCGATTTCAGGATCGGAAAAAAACGCGAACTATATATTTAGTAATAAATATAATATTTACCATATAATATACATGTATAAAATTACAAGATCTCTCCTGAGCCTTTCGTCTCCATGCCCGAAACCCAAGCTGTTGTAGATCTGTCTCCATACACCATCAATCCATCGCATACGGGATCTGCCTTTTGGTCAATCAGCGTGTGTGTGTGTGGGGGGGGGAGAGATCGAGTTGATGGTGATTAAGTGCACTGAACATTAGTTCTTTAAAAAAAAAATAGTCGCAGTAACGAGAGTTTATGAAATGGAGAGTAGTACGACGTGGACTAGCCTATAGGAAGGAGGCGAGATAGAATTTTGTAGTTTCTTTCTTTCTTTTAAGAAAAAAAATTGATCGCAAGTTTCGTAGGCTATAGTCATCAGTTCCAAGCAGAGAAAGGAGAAAAGTGAAAACAAATTTAGGCCTAATGCCACAAGGAGGACACTAGTTATAATGCTTCATGGAAGAAGTTAGATAATAGAACTAATTGAAGCATAATTTCCTATATTTTAACATGCTATTTCGCTATTTTTTACGGCCTTTCGCTCATTATGACTCCCGCGAAAATTGCGTTCGCTGATTAGGTCCGACCCCTACCGCAAGTTGACTTGAATTATAAATTTAATAGCTAATATGGAAAAAAGAGTCAAATTTTGTTTTATCGCCCAATAGCTGAGGAGTCCGCAAATATTTTCAGTTTAAGTTTAACTATTGCGGAGTTATAAATTCTAAACTAAAAACTGGCACAAAAGCGTTCGCCATTCGTCCTTTCCACTGGCGGATCCAGAACTTTGGAGTGGGGGGGGGGGCGATTTTTTTTTTCCAAACCCTAACCCTAACGCCCAGTAAACCCTAACCCTATGCATAAACGTGCGTACAGCGCACGCGCACACACACACACACACACACACACACACACACACATACATACATACATACAAACATACATACATACATATATGTATGTTTAAAAAAGCAGCATTTATCAACCTTCGGCGAAAAACAAAACAACTGGGGCAGCGCTTTAAGGTTTTCTTGTGGGGTTCGGGGCAAAGCCCCGGCGCCTAAAGCGTTTTCTTGCATTCTTCACTGCAGAAACGCATTCTCCTGACAAGTACAGCTCTTTATTCATCAATGGAGTTCGGGGCGAAGCCCCGACGCCCAAAAGCGTTTTTTTGCATTTTTCACTGCAGAAACGCATTCTCCTGACAAGTACAGCTCTTTATTCATCAATGGAGTTCGGGGCGAAGCCCCGAAGCCAAAGGCGTTTTCTTGCATTCTTCATTGCAGAAGGGCCTTCTCCTGACTTCTACAGCTCATCATTCATCAATGGAGTTCGGGGTGAAGCCCCGACGCCAAAAGTGTTTTCTTCTTTTTTTTCACTGTAGAAACGTATTCTCCTGACATCTACAGCTCATTATTCATCAATGGAGTTCGAAGCTCATTATTCATACTATTAAAAAAGGACCTTTTGAATAATGTTGTACTTGAAAATAAAATTATTTTAATATGAATTTATAGGCCCTTAATACATTGCAAATAAAACCGATTTGTTCCTTGAAAAGATAGGATACTCCACATATTTAGATTTTGGCTTTGGGGATCGCCGCCGAAAAAAAAATTATTCAATAAATAGTATTCAATAAAATACAAGTATAAATTGTGAGTTATAGTCCCAATTTATTTAACTAGAAAAATATCAGATTGAGTAAAGGTTGGTAAAAGGCGACTATGAGGACATTACTTGAGTTTATAACTCATCTCAATCATGGCTCTTATACTGAAAAATTTCGTTTGAATTTTTAACTTTTCCAATGCAAAGTCTTACTTTAAAAAATTATGATAAATTCATGTGAAATTAAATAAACTCTGTCTGGAAATGGGAGGGGCGGTAGAGTGAAAACGATTAATCCTCGCTCCTTTAATAATTTCTGCTAAAGATTGCATTTGGCATTAAAGAATAGGGGTGGGGCGACTAATATAAGAATTTAATTTATAGTATATATAAATTATATTAGTGACCGATTTTTTAAATTTTGTAATTTCTTAACTATAATACAAAAAGAAAAAGTATTGATTTGTCCGATGGGGGAAATGCGATTGCATGTATCGCCCCTCCCACCTGGTACAACCCTTTTTCATTTAAGTTAAATGTACTAATGATACAATTTGAGATTAGATTGTGGTACGACATAATATACAATGGGTTACATATCAATACGTAGTTTACATTATATAGATATTCAACTAATTTTTTTCACAAACTATGATTCTCCACAAAAACAGGACCGCCCCCCCCCCCAGCACTCAGAGGGCTAGAGTGGGGAGGGCAGTACATGCAATCGCCCCCCCCTCACCCCACCGAATCGGCCAAAATACCAGAAAGGGAGGGACATAATATAAAATGTATATATTAATTCAACTAATTTTGTTCACAAACTATGATTTGTACATAAAAGTAGGACCGCCCCCCCCAGCACTCAGAGGGCTAGAGTGGGGAGGGCAGTGCATGCAATCGCCCCCCCTCACCCCACCGAATCGGTTAAAATACCAGAAAGGGAGGGACATAATATAAAATGTATATATTAATTCAACTAATTTTGTACACAAACTATGATTTGTCCATAAAAGTACGACCGCCCCCCCCCAGCACTCAGAGGGATAGAGTGGGGAGGGCAGTACATGCAATCACCCCCCCCTCACACCACCGAATCGGCCAAAATACCAGAAAGGGAGGGACATAAATAATATAAAATGTATATATTAATTCAACTAATTTTGTTCACAAACTATGATTTGTCCATAAAAGTAGGACCGCCCCCCCCCCACTGAAAGGGTTTAGGTGGGAAGGGCAGTAGAGGTATTCGCCCCCCCCCCCCCCCACACACACCAGTCGGCAAACAGGGAACGACATAATATAAAGATAGGTAAAAAAATCAATAACAAGGTTCAATGATATAGATATTAAATTGATTCTATTATCAAGCTGTGATTTCTACAAAAAAAATTGGACCGCCCCCCCCCACTCGAAAGTGTATGGAGGGGGGGGGGGCGGGATTGAAACCATCGCCCCCCCCCCCCGACCCCACCAATCGGCCAACATACTAGAGGGGGGGCGAAATAATCTAAAAATAGGTTGAAATATAAATTATTTGTATATATTTTTAACATAAGTAATAAATTCGTATACAAATTGTGTGAATTCTATAATAAAATTCGCCCGCCCCCCCCTCGGGGGGGGCCGCAGAGTGGGGGGGGGGCGATCGGTCCCACCGCCCCCCCCCCCTGGATCCGCCAGTGGTCCTTTCCCATATATATTTTACATCTAGACTAGAAATCGGAAACAAATTCTTATTCGCGATTGATCGATTCACAGACCTATATATATTTAAGTACGTAACTCTTTTTCAAGCTGTAAGGGAAGTCGCACCAATTCTATGAAAATCAATCTTTTCTGTCTTAGAAAAGTTGTAATCTTTAGTTTTCAAAATTTAGAAATAATGAAAAATCCTTTCTCGGATTTTCTTTAAAATGGGCTATTAATCACAGAACTATGTATTCACCCAAATATATAAAACAAAGCCATTTCCTGTTAGTTTCCATTGAGATAATGTTTCAAAAATCCTAGATCGAAATAATTCATGTCTGATGATTTTAATAATCGTATGTATCCTACATTGAAATAGATTGATTACCTAGATCTTTCTAGATTATGGATCTAAAAATTACAAAATAATAATTATGAGACGAGAGTTCTCTTTCTTTTAGATATAGATCTAAAAATTAAATGATATGTTACATAGGTTAGAGTTGAAAAAAAAACTTTACTTCTTATAACTACTTTACAAAACAACGCCTTGTTTCAACTTGTAATAAATTTTCACGACATTTTTTGTAGTGTTAAAAGATCTCCATGTCCAGTCTAGATCTAATATATTTAGGTCTATGTCTTGGATCTTTGCCATGAAAGTCGACGATTTCTTTGATATTACGAATTTCGCTAATCTTATGATGATTATTAGATACGAAAAAAAATCATGATGAATTTGTATTTTGCCAACCTTTATTAGGTCAGACTACAGAAGGAGATATCTTCAATGTTATGAATACATTGATATAAGATCTCGTTGGAATATACGTGTAGAAATAAGCCCAGATAAAGCAAAACATTGGATTGGAATTAATAACAGATTATATTTGCGACAATTCAAATTTTGCCCTAAACGTCCTATCGACGTATCCAGAAGATATACAGAAAGTTCTGGATAAATAAGTGAAAATTGTTAACTGCATTAAAAATCGTCCGCTGAATGCACGATTGTTTTACGGAAATATGTCAAGAAATGGGAAGTTGTCATGCCTAGCAGCTTTTTCCTACTGATGTTCGGGGGTCATCTCGACAGAAAATCTTTTTCCTACTGATGTTTGGGGGTCATCTCGACAGAAAATCTTTTTCCTACTGATGTTCGGGGGTCATCTCGACAGAAAATCTTTTTCCTACTGATGTTCGGGGGTCATCTCGACAGAAAATCTTTTTCCTACTGATGTTCGGGGGTCATCTCGACAGAAAATCTTTTTCCTACTGATGTTCGGGGGTCATCTCGACAGAAAATCTTTTTCCTACTGATGTTCGGGGGTCATCTCGACAGAAAATCTTTTTCCTACTGATGTTCGGGGGTCATCTCGACAGAAAATCTTTTTCCTACTGATGTTCGGGGGTCATCTCGACAGAAAATCTTTTTCCTACTGATGTTCGGGGGTCATCTCGACAAAAAATTCTAAATCAGTTATCTGAACATCGACATGAACTTACATGTTGTTTTTTTGAATACTAGGTTTGAGTTTGAGACATTGTTTACATGACGGGACAAAGCTTTGTCAACTCGATTACTTAGCTGATATATTCTCCGTTGTAAGTCGGCTCAACCTTTCATTACCAGGCCAAGACATCTCATTGTTTGTTCATGCTCCAGAGAAAGTGCACGCTCGTGTCTTCACGAAACTCAATGCATGGTAATAGAGAAGTAGGTCATGTAGAAGTGACTCGTTTCTCTCTCCTCATGAGTTTACAACTAGTTCGGCTACTAACATTGATGCTGACACCTTGACACGCAGGATACAACAATTGGAGAGTTTTGTTGCAATGGACTTGAAAAAAAATATTTTCCTGTTTTAAACAAGAATATTTTATTGGATATCCGTTTGACAAACCACAACATCCATGCCAGAAAGTTTCGAACACGTGGAGCAATGGACCTCATTCACCAATCGTAAACAAACAAACATTTTGCCACGTGGTTCTCTACATCTTCTATACAAATTACGCAATCCATAAAGGCTGTCACGTGATACGTAATTTTCATTGTTTTATCACTATGATCACGTGGCTAAATGTTGTTTGTTTACGATTGGTGAATGAGGTCCGTTGGTGGAATTGACGTCTTGAAAATGAAAATTAAGAGTTAGAAAAGGAACGCGTGTGTACGTGTGTGTGTGTATGTGTGTGTGTGTGTCCTGTGTCCAGAAAAAATCGTAAAACGGCATCTCAGATTAAAATTAACAACAAGATATATATATGAGGCCCTCATTCCTATTTTTTTTAATGCGGCCATCGATAGAAAAAGGTTTCCCACTCCTGCAATGGACCTATATCTAAAATCTAATTAAGTATCTCTCAAAATCAACATGAAAAACATCCAAAATAATGTGTAAATCGAGGTGACTTATTTTGTGTGACTTAACAAATTTAGCAAAAGCTACACTGTGCATAAAAAACTATTCAAGTTTTACATATTTTTTGTTTGTTTCTTTAAATGTATTAAAACTATAGCCATTTTAAACAGAGTTAAATGACACCCTAAAAAAAACAATAAAATAATGGTGAACCATAGACTACAAAAGGATGGAATTCTTTGCCTCCTAAATTGCTTTCAGTTCAGGACAGGATACCACTTGAAAAGTCCTTGTTCTCGTCCCTGCCTCGGGCATTTAGTGATTAATTACTTAATTAACATGTCATCTTATCCCAATAAGCGGTGACCTACTTGTCCGGTACGCCCGACATTGTCAGGATGTACTCCTTTGAGCATGGCCAGGTGTGAACTAACTGACATTCAACAAATGACCACCACTGACCTATCTCCAGGCAGACGAGAATGCCCGCTACGGACATCTGGTACCTACAGGAATGTCACCACGGATTCCGTTCGTTGATAGACGTACGAAAACCACGTGGTTCAGCCTCTACCGGATATTGCTTTGAACATGCGCGTTGAACAAGTGACACTGCGCATGTTTGGAATAGATTTAGTTTGCTTTCTCTATATCTCTATCTTAACATCTAATATGTGAAATATAAATCTGAAACTTTTGTCTTCTTTTGGTTAAAAAAAAAAGGTTTCTGCAATACTTAAAGGGACTTGATGTCCACTTAAGTAATGACAATGTCTTCGATTCCGAAGATTAAGGATTAGTGCAATGTTTCACGTGACTACGCAAATAATGTCCACTTTAATTTAATACCTTAAAAACCTGACAATGATTACAATTTGAAACATTTTGCAAATGTATAATTTCCCACCTTCGGACAGGATACTCCGAGATGAGGTCATCTTGTGGTAAGCTGAGAATCGGAACCAGTGTCTCCGTGACTCGCTCTGAAGACTAAACTCAAAGAGAAGCGTCAAAGGTTTCTGTTATCAATATATCAATACATCAACTCTGATCATAGTTTGTTTTTACAAAGCTTAGTTCAACTCTGTCTGTCTGTTTGATACACTTGATTTCTCTCAGTTATCATTCGGGGCAAGTATTCATTGCTGCTAACAAAACATGAAAAATTGTTTTATTCATTGTATTCATTAATTAGTTTTTATGGACAGTTAAGGGGAGATAAATCTTGTGTAGAGAACAAGTTCATCGGAATTCAATAAGATAAGATGAGATATTCTAATTTCACAAGCACTTGGCCGGCCAAGTGGATAGTGTGTCGGTATGAGGAGGCTTGAGCCATCGAATTAGAATTCAAGGTTTTACTTTTTTAATTGCTTTTAAAAAGCCATCACGTAAACCTTCTTCCAGATGCCCCCTCCCCCCCCCCCCCACCTCAACTTGTCCGCACAAGTGATTGGACCATAGGGCACTGAGATATGTTAAAAACATGAAATTACACCGAACAGAAATAGTTGATAAAATATTTCCAATCGCACCGATTTATTGTTCTAAATAATATATATAATATATATATATAATATAATATATATATATAATATAATATATATATATATTAAATTTCAGACAATGGTCCATAAAGAATGTCATTAGTGATTAATCATGTTTTAATTTACATTCCAGAATCTGACATGTGGAGAAATTAAAAGAATAACCATCTATTGTATCTACACAATTGTACAGTTGATGTATATCGCTGAGAGAAGAACAACGAGCTCGTTGGCCACACGGGGGAAAACTTTAGTTTGACCGTTCTAATGTTTCAAAGTAAAAAATAAATAAATGTAAATTTGGCTGGAGACTATATCTAGATCTAGAACTAGAATGGCGAAGTCAGCCATATTACCGCAATTATGCAAAATATGAGTACATTTAAAGTTGCTTCAGTTTATAAGCGTTGATTATATTTTTACGTAAATCGAATATACATTACATTGATTTGTTTAAACTCCTCAAATTTGGAGTTTAATAATGGAGGTAGTGTCTTTTTTTTAAAAAATATTTTTAAAATGTTTTACTTTTTCCATTTGTTTCTTGTTCATTTATTCATTCAGTCTTACTTTCTGTGTATTCATTCATACATGCATTTCTATAATAAAACAATGAGAAACCTAGTCTTCCATTCAAACCTCGAAATACAGAACACGAAGAGTAAGCAGTAGCTACTTTATAGTCCAATCACTATCCACTTCAGGGGACTATCAACAGTAACAATAAGGAAGAAAATTGGACACGTATGCATTAAGTACTGTTAAGATCTAGACCTATTAGTCTTCATAGAAGGTTGTACTCTATCCACTAAGACCTATCAATACCAATAGACTGTCCTAGCAAGCAGCACCGTCAGACCTTCCCTTGGTCACATTCAATCTACTCCAGGGGTGCTGAGACAAACCACTTCGACGACTTTGAAGTCCAGGAACAAATAAGACGAGTGAGTAGCGAGACAGACGGGAGAGTAGGAATACCTGCAACGCTAAATGAATTAGTCCCAGGTGTTAGAGTCAGGTAGAACATCCTCTAACAGCCTCCTCCCTACTCCTGGGATGAAGTGATGAGAAGAAGCCAGGTGTATGAAGCAAGAACAGTTGTCTTTACATCTATCTATCTATCTATCTATCTATCTATCTATCTATCTATCTATCTATCTATCTATCTATCTATCTGTCTGTCTGTCTGTCTGTCTGTCTATTTATCTTTTATCTATCTAACTATCTGTCTATCTGTTGTCTATCTATCTATCTATCTATCTATCTATCTATCTATCTATCTATCTATCTATCTATCTACTTATCTATCTATCTGTCAGGTCTATTTTGTATTTGTCTATCTGGTGTTAGTAAAAAAAAAGTCTATTGTCTAGGTAGTATTCTGTGTGTCTGGTACCTTTTTCTGATTATGTTAATAATTAAATTGTTCTGTTCTTTTTTGTCTATGTGGTATCTATACCTATCTGACTATCTGGTATCTATTTATGTGGTATCTATCTGTTCTCTTGTCTGGAATCTATTTATGTGGTATCTATCTGTTCTCTTGTCTGTCTGGTATCTATTTATGTGGTATCTATCTGTTGTCTTGTCTGGAATCTATTTATGTGGTATCTATCTGTTCTCTTGTCTGGAATCTATTTATGTGGTATCTATCTGTTCTCTTGTCTATCTGGTATCTATTTATGTGGTATCTATCTTTTCTCTTGTCTGTCTGGTATCTATTTATGTGGTATCTATCTGTTCTCTTGTCTGTCTGGTATCTATTTATGTGGTATCTATCTGTTGTCTTGTCTGGAATCTATTTAAGTGGTATCTATCTGTTCTCTTGTCTATCTGGTATCTATTTATGTGGTATCTATCTGTTCTCTTGTCTATCTGGTATCTATTTATGTGGTATCTATCTGTTCTCTTGTCTGTCTGGTATCTATTTATGTGGTATCTATCTGTTCTCTTGTCTGTCTGGTATCTATTTATGTGGTATCTATCTGTTGTCTTGTCTGGAATCTATTTAAGTGGTATCTATCTGTTCTCTTGTCTATCTGGTATCTATTTATGTGGTATCTATCTGTTCTCTTGTCTATCTGGTATCTATTTATGTGGTATCTTCCTGTTCTCTTGTCTGGAATCTATTTATGTGGTATCTATCAGATCTACTGTTTAGTCATCTTGTGTTTAAAGCGAAATAAATAAAAAGTTGGATTTAACAAAATTGAAAAGTTTTTACATTTCGTTATCCCCCCCCTGGGGTCACCTGCTAAGCTCAGGCAGTACAGATAGTTGCTAACACTTGGCATTAGTCCAGCTTGTGGACCACTGATACATTGAACAAAAGATGTGATGACTTTGTCTTTATGTGTCCAAGTATATAGACACTATGTATTCTATGTCTTTATGTTCATGTAGATATAGACTCTATGTATTCTATGTCTTTATGTTCAATGTAGATATAGACTCTATGTATTCTATGTCTCTATGTTCAATGTAGATATAGACTCGATGTATTCTATGTCTTTATGTTCAATGTAGATATAGACTCGATGTATTCTATGTCTTTATGTTCAATGTAGATATAGACTCTATGTATTCTATGTCTTTATGTTCAATGTAGATATAGACTCTATGTATTCTATGTCTTTATGTTCAATGTAGATATAGACTCGATGTATTCTATGTCTTTATGTTCAAGTAGATAAAGACTCTATGTATTCTATGTCTTTATGTTCAATGTAGATATAGACTCTATGTATTCTATGTCTCTATGTTCAATGTAGATATAGACTCGATGTATTCTATGTCTTTATGTTCAATGTAGATATAGACTCTATGTATTCTATGTCTTTATGTTCAAGTAGATAAAGACTCTATGTATTCTATGTCTTTATGTTCAAGAAGATATAGACTCTATGTATTCTATGTCTTTATGTTCAATGTAGATATCGACTCTATGTATTCTATGTCTTTATGTTCAAGTAGATAAAGACTCTATGTATTCTATGTCTTTATGTTCAAGTAGATATAGACTCTATGTATTCTATGTCTTTATGTTCAAGAAGATATAGACTCTATGTATTCTATGTCTTTATGTTCAATGTAGATATAGACTCTATGTATTCTATGTCTTTATGTTCAAGTAGATATAGACTCTATGTATTCTATGTCTTTATGTTCAATGTAGATATCGACTCTATGTATTCTATGTCTTTATGTTCAAGTAGATAAAGACTCGATGTATTCTATGTCTTTATGTTCAATGTAGATATAGACTCTATGTATTCTATGTCTTTATGTTCAAGTAGATATAGACTCGATGTATTCTATGTCTTTATGTTCAAGTAGATAAAGACTCTATGTATTCTATGTCTTTATGTTCAAGTAGATAAAGACTCGATGTATTCTATGTCTTTATGTTCAATGTAGATATAGACTCTATGTATTCTATGTCTTTATGTTCAATGTAGATATAGACTCGATGTATTCTATGTCTTTATGTTCAAGTAGATAAAGACTCTATGTATTCTATGTCTTTATGTTCAAGTAGATAAAGACTCGATGTATTCTATGTCTTTATGTTCAATGTAGATATAGACTCTATGTATTCTATGTCTTTATGTTCAATGTAGATATAGACTCTATGTATTCTATGTCTTTATGTTCAAGTAGATAAAGACTCGATGTATTCTATGTCTTTATGTTCAAGTAGATATAGACTCTATGTATTCTATGTCTTTATGTTCAATGTAGATATAGACTCTATGTATTCTATG
This sequence comes from Biomphalaria glabrata, assembly GCF_947242115.1. Taxonomy (NCBI): domain Eukaryota; kingdom Metazoa; phylum Mollusca; class Gastropoda; family Planorbidae; genus Biomphalaria; species Biomphalaria glabrata. The sequence goes on from NC_074720.1 coordinate 20,963,681, forward strand.
TCTTTATGTTCAATGTAGATATAGACTCTATGTATTCTATGTCTTTATGTTCAATGTAGATATAGACTCGATGTATTCTATGTCTTTATGTTCAATGTAGATATAGACTCTATGTATTCTATGTCTTTATGTTCAATGTAGATATAGACTCGATGTATTCTATGTCTTTATGTTCAAGTAGATAAAGACTCTATGTATTCTATGTCTTTATGTTCAAGTAGATAAAGACTCGATGTATTCTATGTCTTTATGTTCAATGTAGATATAGACTCGATGTATTCTATGTCTTTATGTTCAATGTAGATATAGACTCGATGTATTCTATGTCTTTATGTTCAAGTAGATAAAGACTCGATGTATTCTATGTCTTTATGTTCAATGTAGATATAGACTCGATGTATTCTATGTCTTTATGTTCAAGTAGATAAAGACTCTATGTATTCTATGTCTTTATGTTCAATGTAGATATAGACTCGATGTATTCTATGTCTTTATGTTCAATGTAGATATAGACTCTATGTATTCTATGTCTTTATGTTCAATGTAGATATAGACTCTATGTATTCTATGTCTTTATGTTCAAGTAGATATAGATTCCTTGGACGAAGTGACGTAGAAAGAGTTACATTCTCCTTCAGTTCGTTTATAACCTCCTCCCCTAAGTAGTTCCTGGTAAGCATGAATTGGCGGGGAGATGGGGAAATCGTCGGATTGTGGAGGGGAGGGGGCGCTGCTGACATCAAGATGAGAACAAAGCTGCCTCGATGATGTTACTAGAATTATTTCCAACATGGTTAAGTCTTTACAAATCTACACGATAAACCAGAAGAGCCGACAGATTTTAGTAATACGGATAAACGGTACAAGCAATGATACCTCAAGTGTGGAGGGGGGATGTGTATTATTATTTTGGCTTGGAAAAAACCTTCTCCCAGATACCCCCTACCTCCCACTGGTCCACAAATGAGATTGGACCATAGCGCTCTGAGCATGCTATAAGCATAAAAGTAGCGATATTTAAAAAAGAGAAAATGATTGAAATTCCTATTTGTTGAATTATTGACCCGATGGGACCTCGAGTGAGCAACTGAACTTAAAAAAAAGTTTACAGTACTTTATATTTGAAAATAATTATCAGTGGATCCCATCTGTAAGTATCTTTCGAAAAGGGGGGGGGGGGGAGGAGTTTCCTAGTTAACATCCAATGAAGTCCAGGTGTGTGTTGTAGATTTAATTTGATGACATCTCAGTGTTAGACTTAACTTCTTGGTTTGCCCGCTGGAAATGAGCTGTGTACCAGTACGCCACTAGTTCAACAACAATGTAGCATGCAGGCCAAGGATTACTTTATCTGACTTCATACAAACTAAAAAAAATCCTTCCATTATTGCACAGAACAATGTTATAAGACATCATGGGCGTAGCCAGGATTTTTTTTCGGGGGGGGGGGTGTTGGGGGTGGATTTTTTTTCTCTCTCCCCTACCCCCCCCCCCCCCGCGAAATTTTTTTTTATATGTATTTATGTGTGTGTGTGTACATAATCTTTATTGCATTCTGACCCTTCATTCTTTCGGAAGACGTTTATTGTGCCCTAGAATAGGTTCTTCCATGAGTTAGTGGAAAAATTGTAGATTCCCCGCCAATACTAGCAAGGGGCTCTGGGGGAGCGCTAAGAGCTCCCCCAGCGCAAGGCGAAGCCCCGCCGCCAAGCACTATTTCTGATATTAAAAGCCAACCAAATGCATATTCTTAGGTATCTACAGTGCATTTTCCTGCTATTAAAAAGTTTTATTTTCAAAAACCTAATGTGCTATTCTTACTGACTTAGACCCTCCAGCGCCGTTCGGAGCATTTGACGTCAAGCTGTTTTCATAAAAATCTGTCACTGGTAATGTCTGAAGCCTCTTCCCACCTGCCATGAGGACCTCAATGAATGAGTGGCGTCAAGTTGTACTAGGATATCATTGCAACTCTTCTTATGTGTAATTCATTTTGTCGGAGAACATGTCCCGCAAACCTCATGCGTCGCTCTCTCACAATCTTACTAAAGGGTCGACTCCCAGTTCGGCATAGGATTTCCTTGATTTAAACCCGATCTCTATAACTGACTCCTAAAATCTGTCTTAGCCATCTTTGTTGAGCCACATTTAGTGTTTTTCAATTTCGGCAGATGACTATTCACTGCAGTTTATTAAGGGAGCCCTGCCACTGGTAAAAATGTGTAACCACTCTTGAATACGCTCTTGGAATTAAGTGACTGTAGTTTGCTTTAGATTTTATATTGAAAAGAGAAGTTTTATCATCAAAATCATCTGTTGGGGGTTTTCCACCTCAAAATACTCTGTAGGGGGATCTTAAACTCAAAACCATCTGGAGGGGTTTTAAACTTTTAACAAACGCCATCTGTAGAAGAGGGGTTTAAACTCAAAACCCCCGATTGGATTGACTACGCTCAAATAATTTTAGTGTAATTTGCTTTTTTTTTATATTGAAGAGGTATTTTTAGCATTAAACCCCTCTTAATGGGGGTTTAAACTCAAAACCCCTTTTGGCAACGCTCATAGCATTTTGAGTGCGTAATTTGCTTTTTTTCTTACACTGAAGATGTATTTTTTAGTCTCAAACACCCCTGGCGGGGGGTTTAAACTCAAAACCCGTTTTGGCTGCGTTCATAGATTTTAGTGTGAGTAATTTGCTTTTATTTATATTGAAGAGGTACTTTTTAGCTTCAAACTTCACTGGAGGGGAGTTTAAACTCAAAACCCCTTTGACTACACTCAAAACATTTTGAGTATATAATTTGCTTTGTTTTTATTATTAAAGAGGTATTTTTTACCTTCAAACCCCGCTGAAGTGGGGTTTAAACTAAAAACTAAGTCAAAACCCATTTAGCTACGCTCATAACATTTTGAGTGCGTAATTAACTTTTTTTTATATTGAAGAGGGGGTTTATCGTAAATTTTGGAGGAGGTTTTAAAATCAAAATCTCCCTTAACTGTGCTCTTGGAATTAGGGGATTTTCGTTTGCATTTTTGTTTTGTTTGGTTTATAGAAGGGGGGGGGGAGGTTAACTGCAAAAACCCCAAGTAGGGGGTTTAAAACTCAAAACCCCTAGTAGGGGGTTTTAAACTCAAAATCCCTGGTAGGGGTTTTTAAACTCGAACCCCCTGGTAAGGGGTTTTAAACTCAAAACCCCCTGGTATTTTAAACTCAAAACCCCATTCCATTGGTTGTGCTGGGGCAATTGATGGTTTAGTATTAAAATCTCACCTAAAATAAACAAAATCAAAGCAAAAAATCATTCACTAAATTCCGATTTCATTTGGGGGGGGGGGGTTTGAACCCCAAAAACATGAAGTACTCTGATATTTGACACTCTTCCTCCCCCCGCCCCTTTCTTTCGGCGCCATGTGGCTAAATTGTGGACCGACGCCATTTCGTCTTTTCGGACTAAGGCATATTTGTATAACAATCCCATGATCTCTGAATTGGTCAGTCAGTCAGTGTGTCTGATGGATCTTCTTCTAAAACTGTCATTGGACCACAGAATAACTTTTGGCTTTCTCACGATACGTGCTGAGTGAGGGGAGGGGGGTTTTGGTGGCGGAGGTCAAGGCGCCTTTTGAGTTAAAGGTCGAGGTGATCCCAACTTACTCTGTTATCAGCCTTATTCATTGCGCTAGTCTCAGATACACTTTTAATGAAGGAACCAAATCAATAATTAATCTCTGTCTGCAGGTTTATTATTGTTTCATTCTCTGATGCACTGTCTTCGGTTGATTCTAGAGAATCAACTCATTTCACGACCTATGACATTTGTTAATTGTTTTATTGTTTGGGGTTGATGGGAGCGTAGATAGTAAAGAGTCAAAGGTCAGGGTCACCAGCAGATGTCGTCACAGGTAAAACAAAATGTCTTTCGAACTGATAATTAATTGTTTTGTATTTTTTCATGCTTTCGTACTTCATTCTAATTGTGTTGTACTTCATTCTAATAGTGTTGTACTTCATTCTAATTGTGTTGTACTTCATTCCAATAGTCTTGTACTTCATTCTAATTGTCTTGTACTTCATTCTAATTGTGTTGTACTTCATTCCAATAGTCTTGTACTTCATTCTAATTGTCTTGTACTTCATTCTAATTGTCTTGTACTTCATTCTAATTGTCTTGTACTTCATTCTAATTGTGTTGTACTTCATTCCAATAGTCTTGTACTTCATTCTAATTGTCTTGTACTTCATTCTAATTGTGTTGTACTTCATTCCAATAGTCTTGTACTTCATTCTAATTGTCTTGTACTTCATTCTAATTGTCTTGTACTTCATTCTAATTGTCTTGTACTTCATTCTAATTGTGTTGTACTTCATTCCAATAGTCTTGTACTTCATTCTAATTGTCTTGTACTTCATTCTAATTGTCTTGTACTTCATTCTAATTGTGTTGTACTTCATTCTAATTGTGTTGTACTTCATTCCAATAGTCTTGTACTTCATTCTAATTGTGTTGTACTTCATTCTAATTGTCTTGTACTTCATTCTAATTGTCTTGTACTTCATTCTAATTGTCTTGTACTTCATTCTAATTGCCTTGTACTTCATTCTAATTGTGTTGTACTTCATTCTAATTGTGTTGTACTTCATTCCAATAGTCTTGTACTTCATTCTAATTGTGTTGTACTTCATTCCAATTGTCTTGTACTTCATTCTAATTGTGTTGTATTTCATTCCAATAGTCTTGTACTTCATTCTAATTGTCTTGTACTTCATTCTAATTGTGTTGTACTTCATTCCAATAGTCTTGTACTTCATTCTAATTGTCTTGTACTTCATTCTAATTGTCTTGTACTTCATTCTAATTGTGTTGTACTTCATTCTAATTGTGTTGTACTTCATTCCAATAGTCTTGTACTTCATTCTAATTGTGTTGTACTTCATTCTAATTGTCTTGTACTTCATTCTAATTGTCTTGTACTTACTTCTAATTGTGTTGTACTTCATTCTAATTGTCTTGTACTTCATTCTAATTGTGTTGTACTTCATTCTAATTGTGTTGTACTTCATTCTAATTGTGTTGTACTTCATTCTAATTGTCTTGTACTTCATTCTAATTGTGTTGTACTTCATTCTAATTGTCTTGTACTTCATTCTTATTGTCTTGTACTTCATTCTAATTGTGTTGTACTTCATTCCAATAGTCTTGTACTTCATTCTAATTGTCTTGTACTTCATTCTAATTGTGTTGTACTTCATTCCAATAGTCTTGTACTTCATTCTAATTGTCTTGTACTTCATTCTAATTGTCTTGTACTTCATTCTAATTGTCTTGTACTTCATTCTAATTGTGTTGTACTTCATTCCAATAGTCTTGTACTTCATTCTAATTGTCTTGTACTTCATTCTAATTGTCTTGTACTTCATTCTAATTGTGTTGTACTTCATTCTAATTGTGTTGTACTTACTTCTAATTGTGTTGTACTTCATTCTAATTGTCTTGTACTTCATTCTAATTGCCTTGTACTTCATTCTAATTGTGTTGTACTTCATTCTAATTGTGTTGTACTTCATTCCAATAGTCTTGTACTTCATTCTAATTGTGTTGTACTTCATTCCAATTGTCTTGTACTTCATTCTAATTGTGTTGTATTTCATTCCAATAGTCTTGTACTTCATTCTAATTGTGTTGTACTTCATTCCAATTGTCTTGTACTTCATTCTAATTGTGTTGTATTTCATTCCAATAGTCTTGTACTTCATTCTAATTGTCTTGTACTTCATTCTAATTGTGTTGTACTTCATTCTAATTGTCTTGTACTTCATTCTAATTGTCTTGTACTTCATTCTAATTGTGTTGTACTTCATTCTAATTGTGTTGTACTTCATTCCAATAGTCTTGTACTTCATTCTAATTGTGTTGTACTTCATTCTAATTGTCTTGTACTTCATTCTAATTGTCTTGTACTTACTTCTAATTGTGTTCTACTTCATTCTAATTGTCTTGTACTTCATTCTAATTGTGTTGTACTTCATTCTAATTGTGTTGTACTTCATTCTAATTGTCTTGTACTTCATTCTAATTGTGTTGTACTTCATTCTAATTGTCTTGTACTTCATTCTTATTGTGTTGTACTTCATTCTAATTGTGTTGTACTTCATTCTAATTGTCTTGTACTTCATTCTAATTGTCTTGTTCTTCATTCTAATTGTGTTGTACTTCATTCCAATAGTCTTGTACTTCATTCTAATTGTGTTGTACTTCATTCTAATTGTCTTGTACTTCATTCTAATTGTCTTGTACTTCATTCTAATTGTCTTGTACTTCATTCTAATTGTGTTGTACTTCATTCCAATAGTCTTGTACTTCATTCTAATTGTGTTGTACTTCATTCCAATAGTCTTGTACTTCATTCTAATTGTGTTGTACTTCATTCTAATTGTCTTGTACTTCATTCTAATAGTCTTTTTCTTCATTTAAAGTATATTAATTTATAAGTCAACTGCTATTTTACAATCATATATCTCAATACTGTAATATATTTTCCCTTTTTATATATAAAAATAACATTTATTATTTACGTAATTGGTTAATGTTTTTGATTTATTCATGTATTTTTATTAACAACGAATAATTGTGCAAAGTTTCACGAGTTGGAAGCGAGAGATATAATGAGCACGAAAAGTGTACCAGACAAAAGGAGATGATCTAAGTTTTCTTAAAACGATATCATTGTTACATTTTTTGTTTACAATATTAAGATCCACACACACACATTAAAACAACAATGAATAGTGACATAATAATTACACATAAAGATACATACAAAACTTGTTTTATTCTTGTAGGTACATTAGAAAATGAAGGATCGATACCAAGTTGGTCGCCATATGTCGTACATCACTTTGAACTTGTTTATATCATACTTTAGAAATACTCAATGTGACCACCACCGATGACACAGACGACAAGAAGCCAATACTTTAGAAATACTCAATGTGACCACCACCGATGACACAGACGACAAGAAGCCAATACTTTAGAAATACTCAATGTGACCACCACCGATGACACAGACGACAAGAAGCCAATACTTTAGAAATACTCAATGTGACCACCACCGATGACACAGACGACAAGAAGCCAATACTTTAGAAATACTCAATGTGACCACCACCGATGACACAGACGACAAGAAGCCAATACTTTAGAAATACTCAATGTGACCACCACCGATGACACAGACGACAAGAAGCCGATACTTTAGAAATACTCAATGTGACCACCACCGATGACACAGACGACAAGAAGCCAATACTTTAGAAATACTCAATGTGACCACCACCGATGACACAGACGACAAGAAGCCAATACTTTAGAAATACTCAATGTGACCACCACCGATGACACAGACGACAAGAAGCCGATACTTTAGAAATACTCAATGTGACCACCACCGATGACACAGACGACAAGAAGCCAATACTTTAGAAATACTCAATGTGACCACCACCGATGACACAGACGACAAGAAGCCAATACTTTAGAAATACTCAATGTGACCACCACCGATGACACAGACGACAAGAAGCCAATACTTTAGAAATACTCAATGTGACCACCACCGATGACACAGACGACAAGAAGCCAATACTTTAGAAATACTCAATGTGACCACCACCGATGACACAGACGACAAGAAGCCAATACTTTAGAAATACTCAATGTGACCACCACCGATGACACAGACGACAAGAAGCCAATACTTTAGAAATACTCAATGTGACCACCACCGATGACACAGACGACAAGAAGCCAATACTTTAGAAATACTCAATGTGACCACCACCGATGACACAGACGACAAGAAGCCAATACTTTAGAAATACTCAATGTGACCACCACCGATGACACAGACGACAAGAAGCCAATACTTTAGAAATACTCAATGTGACCACCACCGATGACACAGACGACAAGAAGCCAATACTTTAGAAATACTCAATGTGACCACCACCGATGACACAGACGACAAGAAGCCAATACTTTAGAAATACTCAATGTGACCACCACCGATGACACAGACGACAAGAAGCCAATACTTTAGAAATACTCAATGTGACCACCACCGATGACACAGACGACAAGAAGCCAATACTTTAGAAATACTCAATGTGACCACCACCGATGACACAGACGACAAGAAGCCAATACTTTAGAAATACTCAATGTGACCACCACCGATGACACAGACGACAAGAAGCCGATACTTTAGAAATACTCAATGTGACCACCACCGATGACACAGACGACAAGAAGCCAATACTTTAGAAATACTCAATGTGACCACCACCGATGACACAGACGACAAGAAGCCAATACTTTAGAAATACTCAATGTGACCACCACCGATGACACAGACGACAAGAAGCCAATACAAAAATTCCTCATAAAAACGCGCTTAAGGATGTCCCCATCTACTATGTTGATTGCATGCAACTGTTATTCGTTTCTGGAGACAGGCATCCGGTCTCTTTAAACTATCTAACCCATAGTCGGAGTGTATTAATACCATGTTCTGTTCGAAATGGCATATAATGCCTTCGGAACCTCAAGTACATAATGTCTTCTGCTGAGGAGTCGCCATTACTATTTCTTAAAAGTTCTGTAGTATTACTCCTAACTCTAACCTACAGTTATGGCGCACATTTCGATACCAAACAAATTTAATATATATGTGCATAGAAAAAAACAGAAAATTGGGTTTTAATTTTCGCATAGCATATATCAACTCACTTTGTCTCTCTGTCTGTCTGTCTGTCTGTCTGGTAAAAGGTTTTGTACACGTTATTTCCCCCACAACTAATGTAGGATTAAGCTGAAATTTTGCACAATTATTTCCTTTACCTGACAAGCATCAATTAAAAAAAACAAAAACTAATTAGTTAATTAACTTTTGGTAATTAATTACTTGTTTGGTATCTTGAACAAAAGAAAGAAATCGTACTTGATTGATGTGGTGGTATCAGTTGAATTTTCACTAGCACTGAACATAAAGCTTTTAAGTTCATCTCACGTTCACATTCAATATCAGAGAAAGTTTTGTGACACTCTAGTGTACAGGCTGAAACATTAAATATGTATCTCTATTCATTAAGTCAAGTGGATTGGATCTAGCAGCAGACGATATAGTATAATACCAATTGCTTCGTTTAAGAAAAAGTTCATTAATTACGCCGGAAGGGATAAGCCAGGATTAATTAGACAGGAGGAATTAGCCAAGCCAATACAGAAACAAACTCAACACGATAAGTAAAAAACTGTTTTTTTTTATATTTCTTTCTCTAGCATTGTATCTCCCTCTCTTCATTTGTGTTCTCTCTCTCTCTCTCTCTCTCTCTCTCTCTCTCTTTATCTCTCACTCGACGACTTATGTTCAGCTATTCAAGTGTCTTACGTCTAAAAAAAAACAAACTTGTTGCCACTATTGGGGTCAGCAGGCAGCCAGAACTAATTGGACAATGGTATGTCTGGAAGCGTTTCATTAACTGAGACTGTCCGAATGTCAGCGTGACACAACACACGGAATCATCCGTTTGTTGTACCCCCCCCCTCCAATCTGCCATCTCCTACTTTTTTTTTCGGATTACCTTACAGTGCAGACTACAGCAGAGATTGGATTGAGGTCAGTCATTGTTAGGAAATAATGCTTGCAAACGAACAAGGCTGAAATTACGAAACAGTTCCTACAGCAGTATATATCGCTATCTCGTCCGAGTCAACATAAACAATGGAAAAAAGAATTATTATGCCACTTACCCTAGGAAAAAAATATCTATTTAAAATTATATTTCTGTCCAGCTAATGATGAGTTTATATAAAGCAAACATTGGGCTGACAAAAAAAAAAGGAAGAACACCTCAATACTATGAAGAGGGCTGTTTTTGGTCATTTCCTATGACAGGACTCACTAACCAAAATATTCCTTTAAGGTACAGTGGAAGAACTCTGGAAGAAACGTAAGGGAAAAGTTCGTCCGAAGTAAAGTTCGTCCAAAGAAAAGTTCGTCCAAAGAAAAGTTCGTCCGAAGTAAAGTTCGTCCAAAGAAAAGTTCGTCCAAAGAAAAGTTCGTCCAAAGAAAAGTTCGTCCAAAGAAAAGTTCGTCCGAAGTAAAGTTCGTCCAAAGAAAAGTTCGTCCGAAGTAAAGTTCGTCCAAAGAAAAGTTCGTCCGAAGTAAAGTTCGTCCAAAGAAAAGTTCGTCCAAAGAAAACCTTGCTGGACAACGTGAAATAATAGGTCAGCCTCTCTCTAAGAACAGCTGCTGGCCAAGAGTAGTTGAGGGGACATAATACATACAATTAGAGAAGATAATTCTCTGCCCCCCCCCCCCGTCCCCTTCTCACTACTCCCCAGGGCAGTGGTGGAGCTATGGTGGGGGATGGGGGGAGAATGGGAAAATCCCCCCGGGACTCCACTTGAGGGGTGCCACAAATAAGTGTTCGAATTTTTTTTACATGAAATATTAAATATTACACCATTATCTCATGTCATTATGTCGAATGTCAAAATGCAGGGGACCCTTAAGAGGTCAAGCCCCCCTCCCCAGATCCCCAATTGATGGCAAATCCTTAGCTACGCCACTGCCTGTGGTCAGTTCGGAACTACTCCTAGTCACCCGTAGATCTACTTACTATTGACTTACGAGTTAGACTCCATCTACCTTATAGTGGATGTCATGCGAGCTTTGAATGAATTATTTTTTTAGATTTAGTTTTTAGATCTCGATGAGATATAGGCCTAATTAGATCTTTACTCTAGATAAGTGTCAACTTGAGTGTTTATTTCCAATTGAAGCAATTACTAATCAATAGTGGTTCAAAGTTGTTCTAGATCTAGTTCCAAGTGGTACTCATCAGTACTCACTGTCTTTTACAACACCAAACCAACACTTCTCCTTCTCTCTACTTGTGTCAAGACTTCAATACCTGAGTTGAGAAATTAGACATAAGAGATTCTTATCAAATGTGTTACTAAATCTTGACACTTTTGTACTCAGTTCCCTTACACCGTAGTTAGATTGTATGCCTGGAAACTAGAACAATAATTCCTGAGCTACACTGCTCAGAAAATTCTTTTTAAAAACAACAAGGCAAGTAATAAGCCAAAAAAAAAATATTAGTTATGTCTTGAGACTTGAGACTTGAGACTAGGTTTTAAAATGTCTCTCTTCCTGTAGTCTAATGTCAAGAACTACCAATGGGTTGGTTGTAGATCAAAGGCGATTGATGGGATACAGTGTTTATTGTATTGACATGGAAGTAAGGGCGATTGATGGGATACAGTGTTTATTGTATTGACATGGAAGTAAGGGCGATTGATGGGATACAGTGTTTATTGTATTGACATGGAAGTAAGGGCGATTGATGGGATACAGTGTTTATTGTATTGACATGGAAGTAAGGGCGATTGATGGGATACAGTGTTTATTGTATTGACATGGAAGTAAGGGCGATTGATGGGATACAGTGTTTATTGTATTGACATGGAAGGAAGGGCGATTGATGGGAAACAGTGTTTATTGTATTGACATGGAAGTAAGGGCGATTGATGGGATACAGTGTTTATTGTATTGACATGGAAGGAAGGGCGATTGATGGGAAACAGTGTTTATTGTATTGACATGGAAGGAAGGGCGATTGATGGGATACAGTGTTTATTGTATTGACATGGAAGTAAGGGCGATTGATGGGATACAGTGTTTATTGTATTGACATGGAAGTAAGGGAGATTGGACTAGATTAGTTCAGTAGATGGCTAATTCACAAGACACATTGTAATTCTTCGTTTATTTGTCGAACTTTTTCATTTCCTATGTTTCTTTTCATATTAACTCTCTCTCTCTCTCTCTCTTTGCTCACTCACGAGTTCTCTCTCTCTCTCTCCAGCTCACTCATACTGTCTCACTTTTCACTCATTCACATTTGTTCTCTGTTCTGTCTCTTTTTTGAGAACTCCCACTGGCTCTCTCACACTCTCTCTGACCCTGGTACTTTCTCCATTTCTCTGTATTTCTCTTTAAACTCTTTTCTCCGACCTCCTCCATCTCATGTAGTTCCAAGCAAACGTCCGCAGGCACCAAACGGCTGACGAGATAAACACCAAGGAAACAATACAACAGCTCGCTGACATGTGACACGTGGAATGAATTTCAAAGATGGCGACTTCCACTTCCCGTGGCTCGTGGCCCTGTACAATAATATTGGAACACGATGGTGGTCCCCCTGTACGAGGTACTGGTCGAGTGTCAGCGACTCGAGGTGAAGACCTGGATCTAATCATGTTTACTCTTCTTCTCTGTGACCGATTGAAATGGAAGCATTGTTCTTCACTTGGGAGGCAGCCGCGTTTCCGGCCTTTTTAATCAAGACAAGTACGATGTCTACATGCAGTCTTAGTGCGACACGAAGGGTTGATGTCAAGTGATGATAGGTTTTAGAGTCTAGACTGAGACACACTTAGATTCTTAATTGAGATACACTTAGATTCTTAATTGAACACACTTAGATTTTTAATTGAGACACACTTAGATTCTTAACTGAGACATACTTAGATTTTAAACTGAGACACACTTAGATTCTAAAGTGAGACACACGTAGATTTTAAACTGAGACACACTTAGATTTTTAATTGAGACACACTTAGATTTTAAACTGAGACACACTTAGATTTTAAACTATGACACACTTAGATTTTAAACTGAGACATACTTAAATTTTAAACTGAGACACACTTAGATTTTAAACTGAGACACACTTAGATTTTTAACTGAGACATCCTTCAATTCTTAACTGAGACACACTTATATTTTAAACGGAGACATACTTAGATTCTTAAGTGAGACACACTTATATTTTAAACTGAGACACACATAGATTTTAAACTAAGACACACATAGATTTTAAACTGAGACACACTTAGATTCTCAATTGAGACACACTTAGATTCTTAACTGAGACACACTTATATTTTAAAATGAGACATACTTAGATTCTAAAGTGAGACACACTTATATTTTAAACTGATACACACATAGATTTTAAACTGAGACACACTTAGATTCTAAACTGAGACACACTTAGATTTTAAACTGAGACACACTTAGATTTTAAACTGAGACACACTTAGATTTTAAACTGAGACACACTTAGATTTTAAATTGAGACATACTTAGACTTAATTTAGAAACTATTGAACGTCCAATTGCTTTACAACTATCCAGTACATACACAGTTGTGAACTATCCAGTACATACACAGTTGTGAACTATCCAGTACATACACAGTTGTGAACTAGCCAGTACATACACAGTTGTGAACTATCCAGTACATACACAGTTGTGAACTAGCCAGTACATACAGTTGTGAACTAGCCAGTACATACACCGTTGTGAACTAGCCAGTACATACAGTTGTGAACTAGCCAGTACATACACAGTTGTGAACTAGCCAGTACATACACAGTTGTGAACTAGCCAGTACATACACAGTTGTGAACTAGCCAGTACATACACAGTTGTGAACTAGCCAGTACATACACAGTTGTGAACTAGCCAGTACATACACAGTTGTGAACTAGCCAGTACATACACAGTTGTGAACAAGCCAGTACATACACAGTTGTGAACTAGCCAGTACATACAGTTGTGAACTAGCCAGTACATACAGTTGTGAACTAGCCAGTACATACAGTTGTGAACTAGCCAGTACATACAGTTGTGAACTAGCCAGTACATACAGTTGTGAACAAGCCAGTACATACAGTTGTGAACTAGCCAGTACATACAGTTGTGAACAAGCCAGTATATACAGTTGTGAACTAGCTAGTACATACACAGTTGTGAACTAGCCAGTACATACACAGTTGTGAACTAGCCAGTACATACACAGTTTTGAACTAGCCAGTACATACACAGTTGTGAACTAGCCAGTACATACAGTTGTGAACTAGCCAGTGCACACAGTTGTGAACTAGCCAGTACATACACAGTTGTGAACTAGCCAGTACATACACAGTTGTGACGTTTGTTTCTAAGTCGATACTGAATAGCTATGTCAAGTGACTGTTGATACTTAGATCTATATTGGGATATATTTGTTTAATGTTAGCAAAAACGCCTTGGCTATGTTTTATCACGCTCACATCTGCAATATTTTAAGTTATAATATCACTGCCTGGTATGGCATAAAAATATTATATTATATTATTAAAAATGATAAACTTCACAGAATCCTAAATGCTGCTGGTAAAGTCATTGGCAAAAAAAAAAAAAAAAATGGGGGCAGCTGTTTGAGACAAACATCCATAAAAAAAAGTTAAAAAAAGATTCTAGAAATAAAAAATCACTCTTTGGGTCAGGATTTTGTGATTTTGTGATTTTTAGCATCACAAAAGAGATACAAGACACCGATAGCAAAGACAAACAGACACAAACACTCTTTTGTTCATGACATCATTAAATTGAAACGATCTGATATAAACTTTTCACATGTAAATTATGAGTGAGTTTGGTGTGAATGTATATTTTGGTTTTCTATAATTATAATGTTTTGTTTGGTGTACATGCACATATTTTGAGATAAATCCCCTTATGGATAATAAAGATTATTGTTATTATTATTATTTTTATGTTAGAAACCAACGCTGCCAGGGTCGCGTTTCGTAAAAAGGAAAACAAAATTCATCGTATTCCTTTAATTACTTTCCACCGAGGAATTTTATTGTTATTATTATTATTATTATTATTATTATTATTATTATTATTATTATTATTGTTATTGAAACACAATGAGCCATGTTTGTGATTTATCGAACTTAACTTATGTTGGGCCATGTTTGTAATTTGATAGAGCTTAGGTCATGATAGGAATTTTGTATACTTGATAGAGCTTAGGTCATGATAGGAATTTTGTGTACTTGATAGAGCTTAGGTCATGATAGGAATTGTGTGTACTTGATAGAGCTTAAGTAATGATAGGAATTGTGTGTACTTGATAGAGCTTAGGTCATGATAGGAATTTTGTGTACTTGATAGAGCTTAGGTCATGATAGGAATTTTGTATACTTGATAGAGCTTAGGTCATGATAGGAATTTTGTGTACTTGATAGAGCTTAGGTCATGATAGGAATTGTGTGTACTTGATAGAGCTTAAGTAATGATAGGAATTGTGTGTACTTGATAGAGCTTAGGTCATGATAGGAATTTTGTGTACTTGATAGAGCTCAGGTCATGATAGGAATTTTGTATACTTGATAGAGCTTAGGTCATGATAGGAATTCTGTGTACTTGATAGAGCTTAGGTCATGATAGGAATTGTGTGTACTTGATAGAGCTTAAGTAATGATTGGAATTGTGTGTACTTGATAGAGCTTAGGTCATGATAGGAATTTCGTGTACTTGATAGAGCTTAGGTCATGATAGGAATTTTGTATACTTGATAGAGCTTAGGTCATGATAGGAATTTTGTGTACTTGATAGAGCTTAGGTCATGATAGGAATTGTATGTACTTGATAGAGCTTAAGTAATGATAGGAATTGTGTGTACTTGATAGAGCTTAGGTCATGATAGGAATTTCGTGTACTTGATAGAGCTTAGGTCATGATAAGAATTTTGTGTACTTGATAGAGCTTAGGTCATGATAGGAATTTTGTATACTTGATAGAGCTTAGGTCATAATAGGAATTTTGTATACTTGATAGAGCTTAGGTCATGATAGAAATTTCGTGTACTTGATAGAGCTTAGGTCATGTTGGACTATGTGCTTTAGAAAGTTCAAATTATGGTGGACCATGTTTTTATAAGCAGAATATAATCCATAAATCAAAATTAACCACTTTTTAATTTCTTAAATATAACACGATTCCTCGCAATATTTGAAAATTAAATTATAATATTTTGTTTAAAAGTATTAAATCTGTGTTTATGTTCCCTGACCATGTTTCGTATCACTGTTCTGTGTTTATGTTCCCTGACAATATATAGTATCACTGTTCTGTGTTTATGTTCCCTGAGCGTGTATTGTATCACTGTTCTGTGTTTATGTTCCCTGACCATATATCGTATCACTGTTCTGTGTTTATGTTCCCAGCCTATGTATTGTATCACTGTTCTGTGTTAATGTTCCCTGACCATGTATAGTATCACTGTTCTGTGTTTATGTTCCCAGCCCATGTATTGTATCTATGTTCTATTTCTTTATGCTTTTTGTTTTTATAATAAATAAGTTAGATGACGCTTGATCTTCTTCAAAAAGAAAACTGAACCAGAGAACAAATCTTAAAATCTGAAAACTCTTTGAGATCCTTGGGCTCTTTAGAGGCCGGGCTCACCAGAAATCTGGCGCCATAATGGCATGTACTGGCGCCATAATGGCATGTACTGGCGCCATAATGGCATGTACTGGCGCCATAATGGCATGTACTGGCACCATAATGGCATGTAAAGACTAAGTCAGAGTATCAGCTTCAGATAGCATCACATCCGCATCTTGACAGTCTAACGTTATATTCTCAATCAAGAAAAACTTTTCAAAATGTGTTTTAAAGCTTACATTACGCGTACTGGTATCAATTAGGTCGGATCAGTCATGTCATTACATTTGTTATAAATCTAGACTAACAATAATACAAATACCTGATTACAAATATTTTTGCCAATTGTTTTTTGTTTTGCGCAAAATCAAGCTTTTAACTTTCTATCCTATCCCTTCTTTTGAAAGAGGTAGGAGGAGAAAGAAGGGGGTATCTGGGGGATTGCTTTTTAAATTCGTTTATTAAAAAAAAAGGAGAAAGACCCGAATTCGAACTTGAAGGATAAAGCCTCCTGAGACTCTTCAAGAAAATACACTAACCACTGTGCCAGCAATTCGCTTTTGAAAATAGAAGGTATAGGGTTATCTTTTGTTAGAATCAAACTTTAAAGAAATAATTCTGCAAAATTTCAAGTTGATCCGAGATTGGGTGTGGGAAAAATAACTTGTATAAGCGTTTACCTGACAGACAGACAGAATGAGTTCATAAATGCTTTGTAAAAAGTCAATCATTTAGTTGTCATTATATCCATAATACATGTCATTATGTGCTGTTGTTTCATAAATAAGATTTCTATGTGTCGATGTATGTAAGCAAATACCATGAAATAGTTGCAACTCATGTAAAGGTTATAATGAGTGTATATCCCTACCCACCTATCTCCATTCACTCCCCTTAAGAATGGTTCTCACTGGCTCCTTTATTTCGTCTATTTCAACGAAACTCAGTGCTGGTCATATATATTCTTACTGGCCTAGTGACAGACAGACGGACAGACATCTTCAACAAGTCATAAAAATGTCAGAAGGTTGATCTTTTCTAATGAGGGAGACATTTTGGACCGAGTCAACACGCTGTCTTCTGTTTGGGCATGTGCGCACGTGTGTGCGTGTTCATGTCAGCTGTTTGTTCCAGCTGGGCGCTAGACGTCACTGCTAGTACGTGGATTTCCATTGTAAAAAAGTCATTGATAGGAAGTAAAGATGTTGACTACAAATGAAAGCTGTCAACCATGCAAATTGTTTAGAAAATTATGTTGCTTAAAAAAAAAAAAAAGCTTAAAAATGACCTCGATTTGGATGTCTAAGAAACATTAGCTTAACAAGAAAATATTTTTTTATAAATAATTAAAAAAAACAACAAAACAAAGCTTATATTAAGCAAAGTTGTATTAATTAGTTTGGATCAATCATGTAATTAAATGTGTAATAGATCTTAGACAATAAAAAAACATTTATATTTTTAACAAGGTTACAAAGACAGTTTGTGTGGAAACACAAACTGAAAATCGGCCCCCGAAGCGGTCCACCCAGGCAGGTAGAAAGGCAGGTTTCAATATTATCAGAATGAAATTCTATCAGCAGGTTTCAATATTATCATAATGAAATTCTATCAAAGACAAATGACAGAAAATGATGGAGAAAAAAGGAGAACAGATCTTGTGTGGTGCCCCAGCGGTCCAGCAGACCAAAGGATAGGTGAATGTAAAGTTGAATGTGAAACTGGCCTAACTGATGTCTTATAATGAATATCTAATTGATCTAATTGTTTTGTAAAGGGCCAAAAAAATTGATTAATCATTTAAAAAAAAAAAATTTTCTTTGGTTAGGTGTTTTATACATTAGTTACTATGCGGCAGTTCACGCGATAATATGAAAAACTACTTATTAATTGTTGTTTTAAATCATGTCTGACTTATACGCATACTAAATAGATTTTTTCTCTTTAAAAAATAGTAAACATTTTTTTTGTATGTACTTAGTACTTAGTTTAAAAGAACTTACATAACTTAACAATAAAAATAAAAATTATTTTTTTTTACAAGAAATCTACAACCGTTTGCATAAATGTGTTACAAATATGTGCCGAAAGTTGTAGTCTCCACTAGTAAAGAGCCTCACGTATTTGTTACTTTTAGTAGTGAATAGTTGTAAAAGTGGTGTATTTTTATGAACAAAACTGCTTGCATAAGTGATTTTAAAAATTTAATTCTTCGCTTTCAGAAAAGAAAAAAGTAGCCATTGCATCAGAACTTTGAATGGTCTAAAATATTGTGATGTCGGATTTTCACTATCTTTTCTAGTTTACGAGATCTAAACGGGACGGAAGGACGGACGGACAGACAGGCCACACAAAACTAATATCGTCTTTTCCCCTTTCGGGGGCCGCTAAAAAAAGAGGTAATGACCTGAATTTAAACTCTGCTAGTGAATTTCTAATGAACAAAGAAGATTGTATAGTTATGTATTGTTTCTATTGTTTCTATAGTCTCGTCGTTGTTCATGTTTATGTTCACTAAGACCCAGGCAACGACCTATCATGGGGACTTATTCAGCTTCTGTCACTACTTCAGTCAAATACAATTTCTTTCCCTTGTTCGAGATAACTAACAAAATAACTAATTACCAATAAGTAATGAACTAATTGGTTATATTTTTTTTTATTAAGATTTGCGTTGTCAGGTAAACGAACTAATTGTGCAAATGTTCAGCTTGATTGGGTGTGGATGAAATAACGTGTGCACACTTTTGACCAGACATATATATATATATATATAATTGTTTGTGTGTGTTCATAATTAATCTTTATTACCCTATTACATTCTGACCCATCATTCTTTCGGAAGTTGTTCATTGTAACCTAGAATAAGTTCTTCCTCGCCGCCAGGCACTCCGGTATTTAAAAAAAAATGCATATTCTGAACTATCTACAGTGCATTATCCTGCTTTTAACAAATGTTAGTTCAAAAACCTAATTTGCTATTCTTACTTTCTTAGGACTTAGATCCTCCCGCGCCAATGTTCGCATTGGGCAGCAAGCTGTCTCCACAAAAATCTGTCACTGGCAATGTCTGAAGCCTCTTCCCACCCGCTCTGAGGACCTCCATGAAAGTGTGACACCAAGTTATACTAGGATGCCCCTGTTAGCGCTTTCCTCGTAATGGCCTCCATGGCATCGCTACTCTTGGTATGCGTAATTCATTTTGTCAGAAAACATGTCCCGCAAACATCATGCGACGCTAGATCACAACCTCACTAAGTGGTCGACAGTTTGGCATAGGATTTCCTTGATTGAGATCTATATAAATTACTCTTGAAATCCGTCTTAGCCGTCTTTATTGAGCCACATTTAGTAAGTCTTTTTTTTCAATTTCGGCAGATGACTTCCATGCTATTGACTGCACATAATTAATGGAGCCCAGAGACTGTTAGAAATGTTTAACCTCTTGGCTACACTCTTGGAATTTCGTGACTGTAGTTTGCTTTAGATTTTATATCGAAATGGGAAGTTTTATCGTCAAATCCATCTGTTGGGGGGGGGGGGGGGTTAAACTATAAAACCACCTTAGCTACTCTCATAGTATTTGGTAACTGTAGTTTGCTTTAGAATAATGTTGAAGAGGGGGGTTTTCAACCTCAAAACTATCTGTAGGGGGATTTTTAACTCCAAACCATCTGGAGGGGTTTTAAACTTATAGCCCTTTGGAGGAGGGTGGTTTAAACTCAAAACCCCTCATGGCTACACTCATAGAATTTTGAGTTTGTAGTTTGCTTTTTATTTTACGTTGAAGAGGTGGTTTGTAGCTTCAAACCCCGTTGGAGGGGGTTTTAAACTCAAACCCTCTGGATGGGGTTTTAAGTTAAAGCCCTCTGGAGGGGGTTTTTAAACACAAAACCCCTCTTGGCTACGCTCATCGAATCTGGTATGCTTTAGTCCAGTGATGCACAAAATACGGCCAGCGGGACAGATACGGTCCGCGACGTGGTTCCATCCGGCCCGTCGAAACGTCGGTACAAAAGCGTAGAAAATCCCCCCTTCCAGAAAAGGTTGAAAAATGTATCTTTACCTACGTTACAGAGCGAACTATTTCTCTGCTGGACTGGTACCTTGAGCTTTAACATTTGTGCGCTTATGAAATGTAAAATCTGAATGTAAAATCTACCAGGAAAAGTTGAACGGATCTTTACTTTTTTTGTAGAACATGATAATACGCCAGCATGTTTGTTTTACAAAGAAAGTCTGGTTGTTTGAAAAAAAAAAAAAAAAAAAAGACAAGCTATTATGAAACAACCATGGCGGCATTCTTGGTTTGAGACGGGAATAAAAGATTGGTGAAACTACTTCTACCGATCTCCTCAGGATTGATGAGAGTATTTGACAATATATGAGACTACAAGAGACAAGAACATGAGTCGCTGGTGAAGCTAGCTACAGTTTTACAATTCTACAATTTTGAAGTAGAGAAATAAAGTCATTTTCTGACGAATGAAAAAAAAGATAAACTTACAATATTCCATTAATTAATGTAAAAACTTGATCCACAGGTTTCTAATAAAAGTATTTTCAGGTCAATCTCATTTCTTTTTTTGTTTTTGTTTTGTATCTTTTCCTTGATTGTCGGAAATTAAAATGGCCCGCAGGTCAAATTAGGATTCCACGACAATTCGTTCACTGACATTTCGTTCACCGACAAATCGTTCACGACTTTTCGTTCACGCGACTATTCGTTCACCAGACATTTCGTTCACCCGACAATTCGTTCACGAGACATATCGCTCACGGACAATTCGCTCACAGATAACTTGTTCACCGACAACTTGTTCACCGACAGTTGGTTCACGACAAATCGTTCACGCGACAAATCGTTCACGCGACTATTCGTTCACGGCACCGACAAATTGTTCACAGACAAATCGTTCACTGGATAGTAACATATTGTTAATATAATATATTCTCGTCGCGTGTTTAATTTATTTACATTAAAACTTTTGTAGCTATTATTTCCAAAAACTAAAAATTTCTAGAGATCAGGTCAAATCCGAGTTTATTTAATTTCGTTGTTGTTGTTGTTGATATTTTGTTAATGAGGACAGTATGTGATAAAAATTATACTTAAAAGAAAAAAAAAAGAGATCTTACAAGCTAGCTGAAAAATGTAAACGGGCCTCCACTTTACTATAGGTAACATTTTTACTTTCACCTTTAATATACCTTTACACCCCCCTCATTTTTTTCATCTACCGCGGGAATCTACCCATTCATCTGGATACTCTATCTTATCTTATCTTATATAATACAGACGTTACTTCAAAAAAGAAGATGATTACGTCCTACGCGTCATGCATTTAGTCATGCATATTAACCAATGACTTAAATTCTGCCAAGTCACTGGTTTTCCTGGCTAGCTCAGGCAACCCATTCCATGCTCTAATAGCACTAGGGAAGAAGGAGTATTTGTACAAATTTGTCCTAGCATATGGGACGAGGAATGTGCCTTTATCTTTGTGTCTTTCAGAGTATTTTATTAAATTTTGTTTTTGTATTTGAAGATTATGGTTCAGTGTTTTATGTATGATTGCTACTTTACTTTTGAGCCTTCTGTCCTGAAGGCTTTCTAAATTTAGTGATTTTACTAAAGGTGTTACTCTAGTCAAATGTGAATATTCATTTGTTATGAATCTCACTGCTCTATTTTGTGTCTGTTCTAGTTTCTTAATGTTTTCTTGAGTTGAGGGGTCCCAAACAGAGGATGCATATTCTATTATTGGCCTAACCAAGGTTAAATAACATTTTAGTTTTATGTTCTTATTTGATTTATAGAAATTTCTTTTAATAAATCCTAATGCTTTGTTTGATTTTTTTGTAGTTTCATCAATATGAGGATTCCATGACAGTTTTTCATTTATTATAACACCTAGGTATTTTGCGTTTTTAGTCTGTGTTACTGGTTTGCCATGAATAGTTAACACCTAGTTGAGTGCTAGTCAGACTGGCTCCTCTGGAAGTAATAAAATTTTATTGGACATTGCCTATACACATGTTCAATCTGTTAACATTGAAAATATGTACTAGACACTAGTATAGTACTTTCCATCAAGTTTAAAAGAAGTTTTATTTTATTTTTATTTTAGTTAACTTGTTTCTATATGTGACCATGCACCCATTGGTAGACTAATTTGATTTCTTGGACCTCAATAACAAATTTATTGAAACAATTTTATTTTGTTGTATTGCGATAAATTATAATTTTTTGATAGGGAACCAAAATATTTCTTATTGTTGTATATGTAATTAGTTTTTTTTTCTTCTTATCTTATCTTATATAATACAGACGTTACTTCAAAAAAGAAGATGATTACGTCCTACGCGTCATGCATTTAGTCATGCATATTAACCAATGACTTAAATTCAGCCAAATCACTGGTTTTCCTGGCTAGCTCAGGCAACCCATTCCATGCTCTAATAGCACTAGATGTCTTAATTGATAAGTATTAACCTTAGATCTGTATCTAGTATGTGACGTTCAGAGTTGAACAATGAAACCATATATTGTACCAAATCTAGTACCATTGTTAAAAATCTAAATTATCTCTCGTAAAAACACTGAAAGGATTGTGGAAAAAATACTAGTGTGTCTGAGCTAGCCAGGAAAACCAGTGACTTGGCAGAATGCATGACGCGTAGGACGTAATCATCTTCTTTTTTTGAAGAAACGTCTTTATTATATAAGATAAGATTTGTTTTTGTTAATAAGATATCAATAAAATGGATATGTTAATTAACATCTGGACCGCTATTAAGAAGATAAGCAAATATGGGTAGGTCGAACAAGACTACATGATGGACATGAGTGTAAAAGAAGGCCTACATGTTGAAAGTAACAATGTTACCTATAATAAAGTGAGGTCCCATTTAAATGTTTCAGCTTGCTTGTAAGATCTCTTTTTTTCTTTTAAGTATAATTTTTTATCACATACTGTCCTCGTTAACAAAATATTAACAAACAAACAAAAATTGACAAAGAATTTCGGATCAGGCCCGATCTCTAGCAATTTTTTGTTTTTGGAAATATCCAGTGAACGATTTGTCTGTGAACAATTTGTCTGTGAACGAATTGTTAGTGAACTATTAGTCGCGTGAACGATTAGTCGTGAACCAACTGTCGGTGAACAAGTTGTCTGTGAACAAGTTGTCTGTGAGCGAATTGTCCGTGAGCGATATGTCGCGTGAACGAATTGTCGGGTGAACGAAATGTCTGGTGAACGAATAGTCGCGTGAACGAAAAGTCGTGAACGATTTGTCGGTGAACGAAATGTCAGTGAACGAATTGTCGTGTCCCCTCAAATTAGGTTGGGCAACACTGCTTTTGTCTTATACTGAAGAGGGGGTTTTATCGTCAAACAAATTTCAGAGGGGGGTTTTATCGTCAAACAAATTTCAGAGGGGGTTTTAACGTAAAAAAAATTTCAGAGGGGGTTTTATCGTCAAAAAAATTTCAGAGGGGGTTTTATCGTCAAAAAAAATTTCAGAGGGGGTTTTATCATCAAAAAAAATTTCAGAGGGGGTTTTATCGTCAAAAAAATTTCAGAGGGGGTTTTATCGTCAAAAAAAATTTCAGAGGGGGTTTTATCGTCAAAACAATTTCAGAGGGGGTTTTATCGTCAAAAAAAATTTCAGAGGGGGTTTTTTAAATCAAAATTCCCCTGGCTATGCTCTTGGAATTTGGGGATTTTCGTTTGCGTTTTTTTTTGTTTTATATAAGATGGGGTTTAATCGCCCAATCCCATGGAAAGCATTTAAAACACAACCCCCCCCCCCACTTGGCTGTCCTGGGGCAAGTGATGGTTTAGTATTAAAATCTCACCTAAAATAAACAAAATCAAAGCAAAAAATCAGTCAGGAAATTCCACCCCCCCCCCACCCCCACTTTCACTTGACACTTCTTCTTTATTTTACTTGATTGGTTAGCGGTCACAGAAAAGTTTCAAAGAATAGATCTACGTCTAGAGGCTAAGTCCCAGTGTGTGTTTGGACAAGATGTGACTAATAAGAACGAGTGTAACAAAGATAAGACTAGTATGTCTTATATTTGTGTGTGTGTGTGTGTGTCCATGAACATTGTAAGATGTGTGACTTAAATGAGGCGCTACGGACAACTCCCTTGTCTGCTCTATCTCTGTCTATCACGGCCACTTATCTGTAAGTCAGCTGTATCACTTATCTAAGTCTATTGTATCACCTGGACTCTTTGTAGGTTTGTTACGTCATTGAAATGTCGTAAAATAAGCCCCCATCTTTGGACGCAACCCGAATGACAACGTACATAAAAACACAACGTCAGATCAGAATGCCAACTATTTCTTTACAAATTTGACACAAACTCTTGTCCGCGACACGTAGGTAATGCATAACAGATTTTATTTACGATCATTGGTTGCTGTATTCAATTTAAAAAAAAACAACAAAAAACTTGGCAGGAATGCGCCGTAAGTTTCGGTGTTAGCAGACGGCAGTCCCTGCAGACGTAGCGTGGCCGGGCATGCGCGTCTCGCGAACTTGCACGCGGTAGAGCCTAGGTGAAAAAGGGGGCTATGTGACAGCACATTCTGTTTGGTTACAAAGCCAAACGTCCAAACGTTGGCATTAAGTTTCATCCAATCAATCTGTGTTTAGTTCTAGGGGAAATCTCGTCTCCTTGATCGTTTGTTTCCTTAGTAAGACATTATTCTGAAGTTCTTAGTCATTCTAAATTAACACATCGGACATACACTGTGTTTAGATTTAGATCTAGTTTTCAAATCTAGATTTATTTATACATTTTCTTTTTCAGACGGATTATCTTTATTATTAGAAATTTGTGTTGAGAAAAACTGGATGCAATTTTAATGAGGTTTTAAAATTCATGAGATTTGTTACAAATAAACTCTTGTGGAGACGGAGTTTTGAAATACTTATCTATTGAAAAGAGGCGGGCTTTAGCAGACGACTGTGGTTATTATTATTATTATTATTTGGATTAAAACTGTTTTCATTCAATTGGATATTTGGAGTAACTAGATTAGATCTAGTCTGTTCGGACACATACTTCTCTTGGACCAATTAACATTCTGGTAAGTACCCTTACATTGGTTGTCAGGTTGTGGACCTACTGGTGAGAAAAGGGGGTCATGTAATTTATGTATTCAAATATAAACCAAGAGGCCCCCCCCCCCCCCTGTCCCAACTTCTTATGTTGCATAGAACCCATCGATAGAACAGCGTTTGGCTCAGTTAAGCCGAAGATTATGGGTTTCGTTGGGAATTGCAAGATTTCTTATTCGGCTAATGGAGGTCCGTCCAGAGTCCAGCGCCTATGGATAACGTTGTAACCGTCACGTGATGTGAGAATCATGTTTGTTTCTATGTATTCTTCGGGTATGCTTGTATGTACATATAGATCTTTGTATTTCGGTAGCTCCTGTTGGAGGTGCCAGCTGCTAAAGCATTGTGTTGTCTAGTTTTGACAGGCGGCTAGTGAACATCGTGGAGATCTTCTTGGTCTAGGTTCAAACATTCTCATCTAACTTCTTCAGTTTAATCTTAAAATGAAACTTTTCTAAACTTTTCTAAACAATTATGTGCTAAAAACGGGTCACAGAGAAACATTTAGTTGAACTTATGCCAGTTTCTGATGTTCTGGGCCTGTGTAGTGTCCTATTGTGCTTAGCCTCTAACAAAAGTGACTTTTGGAAACCAAAACCAAATAACTTAATGTTTACAATATAAATAGTGTCTTTGTTTGGGAGAAGTCTAATGCAATTCACTTAATGAGAGATGAATGGTTAGTATACATAGATTAATTTTAAGATTGTGTTGAAATTAATACAACATTCTATCTTCACCAACTCTACTTAATATTGTATCTTCCGTGTAAAAAATATGTATCGGTGTGTAGCTTTCATTTTGATCAAACTCTGATTCAAGTATTTATAGCTCTAATAGCTTCTCATTCCTGGTAACAAAAAATAGTTTTTTTTCTTAAAAGTTTTTTTTTATTTTCGTTCTTCCTCTTTGAATCTCTTACTTCACTGTGTTCCTTGTTCCTGTACCTTGCTACTCATGGACCTGTATCTACACACTACTCATGGACTTGTATCTACACACTACTCATGGATCTACACACTTCTTATGGACATGTAACCCGAAAAACTAACTACCTTCAAAATCTATAGAGTTGTGTAAGCTAACCCACAACCCCCTCATTCCGCCCGCCCTACAAAAAAAAAAAAAAAAACGGAAATAAATCCGTAAAGCACGTGGAGACCGGAAGTAGTTGACCACGTGACCTAGTTGTGTTAGGCAAAGGAAATGTAAACACCCCTTCTCACCCCTCCCCCAACCAATAGTTTCGAGTGTTCAAAATATTTGGTGCTTCATTCCATTTGGTGTCAGAGGTTTTCAAAATATTTTCTACCAAGAGTTCCGCCAAATAATCTTTTCTAAAACTAAATGAGTCCTTCTTTAATACTTCATATTTTGAGTTGAGTTGAAACGTATTTTAATCTATGAGTTGACTTTCAATTAGAGTGTCCTATAGGTTCATAGTTACCCGATTATTCTAAATGAAAGCAGATAGCGGCTAAATAAGTCTAGTTGAATCGTTTTACAGATCTATTTGTACTGCCACACATTGTATCGAGCTGGTCATTAGCTCAGTCTGGTAGAGATCTAACTTACTTCCATAAAGATAGGCACATAGAAATGTTCAGTGCAACATAGAGATAGCACAACGCAACATAGACATAGTGACCTAAGTTCGTTTACAGTCTGTTCTAGCACCATGAAAAATATATTTGTAAAAAGTATCCTACAACTTGATGAAGTATTTAGGATAGATTCACTTTGTTTTCAAGGCTAACTCTTAACAAATTTATTTGATGCCTAGCAAAAAGAAACAACCGCTTAATTTTCGCACCTCTGTCCGAGCTAGATTCACTCTTGCGATATAATCAATACCGCCCGCTTCTAGATTAAATTTAAAAACAAAAAGCATCTACAAGACTTGAACCTGCGATTTAGGGCTCGTCAGCCGAGTTATTACCTTTTGAATCACCTTGTGCATTAAAAACAAAAGGATTGACCTTCACATTTCAAACATTAAATTCAAACATAAAAATCAATATCTTATGTAAGTTTCTAAATAATGTGTATGTTAGTATAATCCAGAATGCGACCTTTTATTTGGAAGCTGCCTACAAGAAAGAATTCACACTACCCATCGGAAGAGAAACTTTAAAGACTCTTTCCCTCATACTTTTACCTGAACTAGTCTTCAACCTTTCGTCCTCCACACCTCAAGAGGAACCAAAGTAATTTCTATCTAGGGAGAACATACACTCTATCTCATTCACTCCAAGTCACTCCATCAATTTCAGTGCCTCGTCTCCTCTTCGTGTGTTCCGTAGGATCCAGTAAACGCCATCACGTCACGGGCCGCTAGGGTGTCCTAGGATCTAAGCCTGAAGAGTGTTGGAATGTCTCCAAATACTTTGTCTGTAACCCAATACGCAACACTGTCACAAACTTTTGGGGTCGGCGGTAAAAAACAAAATTAATTTTTTTTTAAAGGAAATAGATCTCGATGTTGGTGGAGACATTCTAAACTATTAGTTTACTCATCTAGTCTGAATAGCGGTTTGGTTTACAAGCGGTTGCCGGTTGGTTGGGAATGTACCCTGAGCTTCAGTTCATGTCAGAGAATTCATGAGATTTATAGGGGGAAGATGTAAAGGTCATCTGTTTCTGTGGCCCACGGTTAACGAGGGTGTTACGTGGCCAGCACAACGACTGACCGCCTTTACTTCCCGAACTAATGTCAATTACCCATTAGACTCGAGTCGACTCAGGGGCGTCCACTAAAACACCCGGAATAAACCATCTAGTTTTCCTTCTCTGTACCATTTGAAATGAAACAGAAATATGATGCATAGATGTCCGCCCTGGAAATGGCCCTTTTAGAAACAGTGTGTGAATCACAAGTCTGTTGGGGGCCCTTTTAGAAACAGTGTGTGAATCACAAGTCTGTTGGGGGCTCCTTTCCGTCCCCGACGGTGCGATGACCTCAGTTCCACATTTTATGGTAGGCCTGTTTTCGCCAACTTTTTTTTTTTACATTCTTTTATAAGTTCTCTTACCTTGCTGGTTATCATGTCCAGCTTAGTTCTAGACTCCTAGAGACAAAAGAAAGTTTAAAACAATGTCTAAACCTTTCTTAGAAACTACCACTACCTTCCCCCCCCTCCTCTTTTTTTTTCTAATTTGACGTACGTATTTTACATCTTTAGTTAGGCCTGGCAGTAGAAATATAACACTAGCTAACAAGGCAGGAGTGAGAGTCGTCCTGACAGCAACAGCTCCAGTTCAAGTTGGAGTTCAACTTTTGGATAAGATGGAAAAAAAAACAAAACAAAACGCCAACAACAATAAGCTGCGAATGCTTACAACTGATTTGGTCAAAGGTTAACAATAGTACTTACAGTCTTTTGTATGAAACTTACAATGTTCGTCTAAGGACACAAATAAAAAGGACCACCAATAACAACAAATCTAAGTGACCGTTCGCTTTGGAAGCAGAGGTTTACACAGGACGGGAGGGGGGAGGGCTTGATCGCTTGGGTCATGCCAGTATAAGTAAACAGTTCGACTGCTTGTCTACATCTTGGACACGTTTTGTGAGCACCCCTCTCCCCCCATTCCTGCTCGTTGCAGTCTGGATTATATCTGTACGCCCTATCCCCTCTGATACTCTCTCTCTCTCTCTCTCTCTCTCGGCACATCAAAAACCACCAGCCCTTAATTACGTCGGAGGAAGAAAAAAAAGGAGGGGTGGGGGGCGGCGGCGATTCTCTTAAGCAGGCAGGTAATGCTACAAAGCCTGGACCTAGGATCCTGCATCTTTACGGCTAAGGCTGCAGCGGAGTCGTGTCTTGAAGACATAATGAACCGCCATAACAGGACGCAATTCATCAGTGGATTAAGGGGAGGGGGGGGCGGTCGGGATAAACCAACACACACACATACACTAATTACATACCAGCCAGGCCAAGTAGTCACATTTCTTAAGTTAATTCATTAATTACCCCGGGACAGTGGTTCTCGTATTATTGGTGTAAGACCCGACTCGTTCGTTGTACTGTCCAAACACATGACACTTTCATTGAGATTATTTCTAAAAGACAATAAGAATGACATGCATTAAGTTAGCTCTCCCCCTCGGTCACTGACAACAACTTGTTCAAACACTAACATTAGGGCCCCACTGGTTTTAGAGCCATTAGGATGTCCCTGTATCGTGTAGGAATGTCTTTAACTACTTATATATACTTAGTGCGAGTACTAGTAGAATGGATAGTGGCATGGTTGACGTTTATTAAAATTCATCTAATCATCCCAACATATAAAGGGATGAGACGTTGAATGACCATTGACGACTTTTGAAGAATCTGGAATGACCAGTGTTTAAACAATGGGATTTTCAGTTTCGTCTTTAAAAGAAAAAGTCAAGTTCCCCTTTTAAACCTAGCGATCTATAGGGCAGATGATGTTAAGATAATCTACTTCTTTGGCCGACGGTTAACGAGCAGGATGTCATGTGGCCAGCACAACGACCTTTACTTTCCCACACTAAAGCCAGGTACCCATTACAGTTGAATGGACTCAGAGGCGCCCTAAAAATAGCGACATTCAAAATCCCAGTCTTCACCGAGATTCGAACCCAGGACCTTCCTGTGTCTCTATCGCCATGTGTCACTGTCCACATGTGTCTCTATCTCAGTGTGTCTCTATCTCAGTGTGTTTCTACCTCCGTGTCTCTATTTCTATGACACTATCTAATCACTCTAACTATTTCTATGACACTATCTAATCACTCTAACTATTTCTATGACACTATCTAATCACTCTAACTATTTCTATGACACTATCTAATCACTCTAACTATTTCTATGACACTATCTTATCACTCTAACTATTTCTATGACACTATCTAATCACTCTAACTATTTCTATGACACTATCTAATCACTCTAACTATTTCTATGACACTATCTAATCACTCTAACTATTTCTATGACACTATCTAATCACTCTAACTATTTCTATGACACTATCTAATCACTCTAACTATTTCTATGACACTATCTAATCACTCTAACTATTTCTATGACACTATCTAATCACTCTAACTATTTCTATGACTCTCATCTTCGTGAATCTCTCTCCCCCCGACTATCTTCGAGACTGTTTTCGTGACTCCACAATCAGTGTTATACTGAGGCATATATACAAGTGTATTTGACTTTGTATTAACTTCCAGTTACTTAATGGGTGAAAGGACTCCTGAATAAACGTTGACTTTTCAACTGATAAAAAATTATGAGATCACTTTCTATTTGAACGCCATCAATGAACATCGCGCGACCCACGATAATCCAAAGCGATGCCAAGCTTTACCTGAGAACTTGGGGACCCATTCGTTTTTCTCCACACAAGTTTGAGAACCGCTTAGACAGTACTATAAGAAAGAAGATGTCATGAGACTTTAGAGTTCTGATGTTATGTAAAAGTAAACAATGGGCAATGATTGTTTCAAATGACACCTAATGACTAGGACCGTGTTTTATCAGGTATGCAATTATTACAGTCACGGCGGACTGTCAGCAGTATCATTTGTTCATAGGTAACCTTACTAGTGTCTAGGTATTTGGCTTAGGTAGCATTCTACCTACACGACGCCTGGTTCTTCGTTGTGAGTTGTTTTTTTCTCTATCTGGAGAGGAAAGGTGGCGAGGGGGGGGGGGAGGAGTTTTTTTTAGGGGGGGGGGTCTGCAGTTTGTCCGATAACACTCACTCTCTAAGAACTAATTGGTCAGTTCTAGGAAAGGGAGAGTGAGGTGGTGTGCTAACTGGAGAGCCTGGACTAGGTAATGTTACTAAGTGGACTGTGCTGTTACAGTTATCTTTGCACTAGTTCTAGTTAATGTGTGTGTGTGTTAAGTGTACTATATTTTTTTTTGTCTCTTTTTTTTTTTGGGGGGGGGGGGAATTAAATTTCCATCAGGTCGTATCAGATCTTATCATCAGGTCGTATCAGATCGCAACATCGGGTCGTATCATATCTTATCATTAGGTTTTATTCAGATCGTATCCTTATGTCACATAGGGTAGTACCTTATTTTTCTGTTAGAATTTCGCACTTGAACAAAAATAGTTGTAATTATTTTACGTAAACATATAGAATTTCTTTCACTTTTGGGTTTGTTTGCTGCGATTCTACGAACATTTCTGGGTGTAGGAATAAAGAAGATTCTCAACAATCACTCTACATTACCATAAACTTCCACAGTTCCCGTCAGCACCACTATATCAAACACAAGAAACATATACACATCAAGTCCGATCATTCTTGAAAGAGCTCTTGTCTAAAACTGTGTGTCTCTAAGAATAGACAACTAGAGATCAGAATTTGGATTGATTCCTTCATCAGCACGTGACCTGCAACTGTCTGAATTGAAGTTTGGTGTGCTGATAATAATAAACATGTTCCGAATCAATTCGCAGCTACGAACAACTTCAAACTAAAACGAATTCCTCAAAACAGGCAAATGTTGAAAAAAGAAAAGACTCTTCCAATATGCAGTAAAAAGACTCTTCCAATATGCAGTAATCTACACTAATCCCACAACACTGCGACTGATCTATCAGCATGTTTCTGATACTTTGTAATCAACTTGTCCCATGTCACAACATTGGCACGCCTCGCTGAGCCCGCTTCTTTATTAGTACATCCCTCCGGACGACCCTGCCCTTGACTGTTATTTTTTTTTTTTTCTCTGACGGAACAGCAATTGAGCTAGTGAATAAGGTCGTGTCCCTTTTAGTGGAGCAGACAAACTAAATCTTTTGGTGGAGCAGTCAAACTAAATCTTTTAGTGGATCAGACAAATTAGATTTTTTAGGGGAACAGACAAGCTAAATCTTTTAGTGGAGCAGACAAACTAGATCTTTTAGTAGAGCAGACAAACTAGATCTTTTAGTGGAGCAGACAAACTAAATCTTTTAGTGGAGCAGACAAACTAGATCCTTTAGTAGAGCAGACAAACTAGATCCTTTAGTAGAGCAGACTAACTAGATTTTTTAGTGGAGCAGACAAACTAGATCTTTTAGTGGAGCAGACAAACTAGATCTTTTAGTGGAGCAGACAAACTAGATCTTTTAGTAGAGCAGACAAACTAGATCTTTTAGTAGAACAGACAAACTAGATCTTTTAGTGGAGAAGGCAAACTACATCTTTTAGTGGAGAAGGCGAACTAGATCTTTTAGTGAAGAAGGCGAACTAGATCTTTTAGTGAAGAAGGCGAACTAGATCTTTTAGTGAAGAAGGCGAACTAGATCTTTTAGTGAAGAAGGCGAACTAGATCTTTTAGTGAAGAAGGCGAACTAGATCTTTTAGTGAAGAAGGCGAACTAGATCTTTTAGTGAAGAAGGCGAACTAGATCTTTTAGTGGAGAAGGCGAACTAGATCTTTTAGTGGAGAAGGCGAACTAGATCTACTACACAGGAACTAGACTTTTTCTGGGTTTTAAGAAACATGCAGACCTTGTAATTCTGAATGTGTCATTCGTGTAATCGCAGGACATCTTGAAATATTTCTAGTAGAACTGTACCTTCAACGAAAATATCAATAGCTCTAGAAACAGAAATCATATAGAATAGCTCTTGCAACGATGACATACAAGGCCGGATTTAAGTATGTGGATGCATGTGGCTGTAGCCGCCCTCCCATAAAACCGGCCCTGATCACACATTACAATTAGTATGACATTAACAAAATTAGACTTATTACTATAATCCTGTAATCAATATTTAGAATTCATGGTCTATAACTGTGACCAAAACGTACTTAGAGAGGAGGAGACAAGCAGACATCACACTTTGAAGACTACAAGGGAAGTAAGCCAATTAAACAGCTCACGATACCATTGTCTCCCCTTTGGTCTAATTAAGAATATAGAGTGAGAGACAGGTGTGCAGACTTCTCTCTTTCTTTCTTCTGCGCGAGCGACTGTCTCGATGTCAGTCCAGTCTGAAAACTTAGTGGTTATCTATTTTGTCTCGGGCCACGAGGCGGAGGTCACTGAAGGTCAACGTCGACCGCTGGTCTAATTGCTTCCCCCGACAGTATGGCCGCATATGTCCTGGACCGTAGCGTTTGAGGAGAGGCTTGACGGTCTTGCAATGAAATTGATTGAACAGTAAGCTGTGAGAACCTGTGAAGGATCAAGCGGGAATGGGGGGGGGGGGGGGTCTTGGACTTATTGAATATGATTGTTTTTTGCTTTTTTTTTAGAAATAACACTGTTCTGAGCCCTCTCCCGCCCCCACTATGGTGCCCCTTTGTATTCTCTACATACCAAGTCTTATGTGCTACTATGTCTGTACATACCAAGTCTTATGTGCTACTATGTCTGTACATACCAAGTCTTATGTGCTACTATGTCTGTACATACCAAGTCTTATGTGCTACTATGTCTGTACGTACCAAGTCTTATGTGCTACTATGTCTGTACATACCAAGTCTTATGTGCTACTATGTCTGTACATACCAATTCTTATGTGCTACTATGTCTGTACATAACAATTCTTATGTGCTACTATGTCTGTACATAACAAGTCTTATGTGCTACTATGTCTGTACGTACCAAGTCTTATGTGCTACTATGTCTGTACGTACCAAGTCTTATGTGCTACTATGTCTGTACATACCAAGTCTTATGTGCTACTATGTCTGTACATACCAAGTCTTATGTGCTACTATGTCTGTACATACCAATTCTTATGTGCTACTATGTCTGTACATAACAATTCTTATGTGCTACTATGTCTGTACATAACAAGTCTTATGTGCTACTATGTCTGTACGTACCAAGTCTTATGTGCTACTATGTCTGTACATACCAATTCTTATGTGCTACTATGTCTGTACATAACAATTCTTATGTGCTACTATGTCTGTACATACCAAGTCTTATGTGCTACTATGTCTGTACATACCAAGTCTTATGTGCTACTATGTCTGTACATACCAAGTCTTATGTGCTACTATGTCTGTACGTATATATTATTACTAGTCGACCCTGCTATTTAGTGACGGGTGAATACAGAGTAGATTACTTGTTTTCCCCCCCCCCTTCTACGTGGGGTAGGAATAAAAATAGTGATCTTTCCATGACTTCTTGGTCACAACCGTTACGTCCGGCCCTGTTATTTTGTGACGGGTGAATCCTACTTGTTCTCCCCCAGTCTCTTTTTTTTCGTAGGGTAACTCTAGTCCGTCCGACTTGCAAAAATAAAAGAGTGATCTTTCCATTACGTGGTGTCCAAACTTTTGAGCCATGAAGAGAATTATATATATAGATAGTCAACCCATGGCGTAATATATGCCGCCATTTTGCAGGGCCGGCCATAGGCCAATGCAACCTATGCGACCGCAGTGGGCTCCGCACTTTCATAGGGCCCGCGCAAATTCTAGGTGTAAATTATTAATTTAAATTATTTTATAACTTATAACAGATTTCATGCGGCCGCCTGATTTACTAAGAGCTCCTGGAAATCTGAAATTGCAAAATATACGAAAAATTATTAAAATCTTTTGAAAGCTCATACAAATCTCCTGAAATATATAGACAAAAATTGTCATTTTGGGGTGTCATTCAATATGGAAAACGACAATCCTACGCGCAATAAAAAAAATATCCATTATCCCGTAATTTTGGAATCTGGTGAAAGAAGCTTTTCGCGCCTCAAACTAATGAAGAATATTTTGAGGTCAACAATACTCGTAGATACAATACTCGTAGATAGATTGAAACATTTGGTAATTCTTGCTATTGAGCGTGATCTATGTAGGAAATATAATTTTTCTGATGTTCTGTATGACTTCGTTAAACGCAAGGCTCGTAAAGTAATTCTGTATGTGGTAATAAATGAATATAAATGCGTAGACAAACTGTTATTGATCTGAATTTGTTAATAGTTCCAAGTTTTTGTTCTATATTTTAAGATTTTCTTCACTAAACTACAGTGCTGCAGTGAATAGGTTGGAAGAATGATAGTCGCCTCTTTTTTTTTTCTGGTCGGCTTCAACTGCTACGTCGTGTTCTTCTCCACGGCTCTATTTGTCTTTAGTCTGTGTGTGTTTCCTTGGGCTAGAGATTTCGTCTAAGTCGCTCACATAGTGGAAGATCTTCATCTCACGTTGCTCTGCGGAGCAAGGGTTTGAAGCAACAAGGTTCTACCACTCCTGTCTCCCATTGTCTCGCTTTGAGTCGTAGCTCTCGTCTTTGTCACGCCTGTGTTTTCATCTTCATTGTCTGGCTGAACTAGAAGCAGTCTTAATCCCCCACCCTCCTGCAACCCTCCCTTGACTCTGTTTCTTAACCTCTCTGTCTTTTCTTTCTCATCTCTCTCTCTCTTCCTCACACACTTAGTTTCCACATCTCCCATTGTCACATTTCTTTCTGTCTGCTAAGATTAAGGAAAGGCGTCGGATGTATAGACTTAGACACAACGGTGTACAGAGTCCCTCCTTGGGTTCGCCTTTTCTACCTTCCTCTAGTCACAGTCTAGTGCATGAACTGTACCCCCCCCCCTTGTATATATGTTTTTTAGTGTGTGTAGTTAGTCTAAATGTGTGGTAAATCTAATAGCGTGAAAGCATGGTAAATCTGTGTGATCGGTATGTGTGGTAACTTTAGTGTGTGGTAATTTTCACTTTTTGGTATATTTATCTGTGTGGTTATTCTGACTGATTGGTATGTTTGACTGTGTGGTAATTCTGACTGATTGGTATGTTTAACTGTGTGGTAATTCTGACTGTGTGGTATGTTTGACTGTGTGGTAACTTAGTGGTAAGTTTGACTGTGTGGTAAGTTTGACTGTGTGGTAAGTTAAATGTGGTGTATGTTTTACAGTTTCACTTTGTATGAGTTGCCTTGTATTTACGTCTGCTCTCCTCTTTCATTGGATTTGGAAACACCTCTGACAGTTTGTTTTTTTCTAGTTCTTTCTGTAATTTCACATCCCCCCTCTCTCTTTTCTTTCTTCCTCCTCAAGTTTTTGGTACTCACTTTTTTTTTTTACCAACCTTTTTGTTGATGCAAGCCTTAACATTTCTTCTCGACGTTTCCTAATGCCCAGGTACCAAAGCTTGTTATGAGTTCAATGGATCTACATGCTTTTGTATATCTAGCACGCAGTCGTCTCAGTTCGATGGTGTTAGTTCACTGGTGTCAGTTCACTGGTGTCAGTTCAGTGGTGTCAGTTCACTGGTGTCAGTTCAGTGGTGTCAGTTCAGTGGTGTCAGTTCACTGGTGTCAGTTCAGTGGTGTCAGTTCACTGGTGTCAGTTCAGTGGTGTCAGTTCAGTGGTGTCAGTTCACTGGTGTCAGTTCACTGGTGTCAGTTCACTGGTGTCAGTTCACTGGTGTCAGTTCACTAGTGTCAGTTCACTGGTGTCAGTTCACTGGTGTCAGTTCACTAGTGTCAGTTCAGTTATGTCAGTTCACTAGTGTCAGTTCAGTGGTGTCAGTTCACTAGTGTCAGTTCAGTGGTGTCAGTTCACTAGTGTCAGTTCAGTGGTGTCAGTTCACTGGTGTCAGTTCAGTGGTGTCAGTTCACTGGTGTCAGTTCACTAGTGTCAGTTCACTGGTGTCAGTTCACTGGTGTCAGTTCACTAGTGTCAGTTCAGTTATGTCAGTTCAGTGGTGTCAGTTCACTAGTGTCAGTTCAGTGTTGTCAGTTCACTAGTGTCAGTTCAGTGGTGTCAGTTCTCTGCTGATGTTTACCTCATCTTGTTTGTTCAAGTACATCTTCTATTGCAACACTTATGTAAGGGCCATCTAGTGCAGTAGCCCACACGGCCATGGTCAAGTGACACACTTCCTTGCAATCGGCCACGTCCACAAACTGACAGAGGTCATCTTATACCACATCACAACACACACATATACCACACATGCACTGACAATGCAGGGATTGCCTCGTGTGTTTTGTCGCCTCGCCTTCT